>NW_028270174.1:46697180-47297180 GCF_037043375.1 Chiloscyllium plagiosum
TTGACATTTGAAATAAAATTTTCATATGGTTTATATGCAAAAAGCGTAACTTATTCTAACAGAACTGACTACAATGGGCTGATTTATTTATTGATAGCAGGAGTAATACCAATGGTGTAAGAAACATTCCAAAACATAACCCACCTTGATTATTTTAGTTGTTATTGGTTTCTGCGAAGATACAAGTCTTTTTCTCATGTACAGTAATTTTAACCTATTGAACTAAAAATTGTATTCAGGACAAAGCTGTCACATTGTATTGAACACATGAAGGATAGAAACCTTCCTTGGAGCAGAAATGCAAAAGCTTATTTGGTATTAATTTTCAGTATGATTGTCATATTCTCTGCTGTTTCAGCACTGATGCTTAATTATTTATTTTAAATGGGCAAAATGCCATTAAAGTACCGGACAATGGGATGTTATAAGAATGTGTAAGTGTTTGTGTCCTATTTTGGTATAGTGTAACTTTAAAGCTATGGTGTAGTATATTTAATTTGTTTGTCAAGGAAGGGCTTTTGAAAGTCTTGTAATCTCAGCTGGTTTGAGGGTGCAATAAATATAATATTTGTCCTATTTTCTGGTTACTTTTCTGTGCCAGCTCCCCACTTAAGGTTAGCATGAAATTTGTTTTCTGTCAATGTTATTCCATTTGTTTCCATTGATTGTCAACAAAGCTAATATTTCACCAGTATTCCAGTTTGGATTTTCAAATATAAGACAGTAGATTTCTGTTAAGCATCTTGTTGAATGTCTTGTGTCTTTAAATGTGTTTTACTTTGCTTTAAATACTCCTTGAGTTGCAATTACAATAAGCTTCAACTAATGTTGTCATGACCATACCATTGCATGAAGGATGAACATTTTGGAACTTGCTATCTCTGATAAGCCATACATGCTATGAGTTGCTGAAGTGTTAGTGAAAGAGTTTAAAAGGTTATACAAAAGCTCACTGGAACCTTTGAAATTATTTGAAATATGATCATCTACACCTCAAATGATGGAAAGCCCCTTTCTTTTACAGAGTCCCATAATAATGCACAAAACGTAGGAAACATGCTAATTGCTGCTCCTTCAAAAACTTTACTTTCTTAAGATTACTTTGGCTATCTGTCATTTTGCACCAGAACGCAAGTTTACACATTGGTCTTGGCACAGATCCAGGCAACATTTAATGCAATACCATATGGTTAATACAAAAGCTTTAACACAAAATCAAAACATTGCTGACGCTGGAAATCTGAAACAAAGCCAGAAAATGCTGAAAATACTTGCACATTGGCATCACCGGTTCTCCACAGTTTTGCATCAAAGTTGTGTGGACTAATAGCCTGTCAGAGTGGTAACAACCTTTTTGAGTAGGTATTTTTGTGACCTAGAATAGCAGGCAGGATTGGTTATTGAAAGAAACAATGGATCTCTATTTACAAGAACCCCAGTGGGAATCCCAGTGGCAGCAGTGATTGCATTATTAATCGATAATGAGCAAGGAAATGTCTGCAGAATGGAGGAAATGTGTAGAAAGGCTGCTGCTCCTCATCCTACTCTGAGCTCATAGACTCATCGATGGTGGAAGTGACTGATACAGTAAAGTCATGAAGAAAAGTCTTCTTCCTTGAAGGAGATGGGAGGAGGCCAGTTAGCCTCAGAGGCAGGTGTGTCTGCAAATCACAAAAGCTGTCAAGTATGATGCTAAGGACCTGGATCTAGGTCCAGCAAGAAGAGTAGCCAACAATTCTCAGCTTGCATTAGTCTCTTGCCTGCATTGTGTTTTCCTAGACAGCTCTCCTCTAATCAATGCAGATTTTGGCAAAATATAATTCTTTTCTTCTGGCTCCATCTCAATGGACCATCATCGTATTACACTCATTACTTACAGTCACTATCCTTAAGTGCTTACCCTCCAGCCTCAGCAAAGCATTATTGCCTCATACTCCTAACTCCCTGACTTTTCCATTACAGAAGAGAGTGCACATCTCCAGAGAGAAGTGCAGAACTGGGGTTGGAGCTGCAGCCATGGTGATGCAGGAGGATGCTCTGGGAGATAAGCAGGAGGACTCCCTGGGAGATAAGCAGGAGGACTCCCTGGGAGATAAACAGGAGGATGCTCTGGGAGATAAGCAGGAGGATGCTTTTAGATTAGATTAGATTAGATTAGATTACTTTACAGTGTGGAAACAGGCCCTTCGGCCCAACAAGTCCACACCGACCCGCTGAAGAGTAACCCACCCAGACCCATTCCCCTACATTTACCCCTGCACCTAACACTACGGGCAATTTAGCATGGCCAATTCACCTGACCTGCACATTTTTGGACTGTGGGAGGAAACCGGAGCACCCGGAGGAAACCCACGCAGACACGGGGAGAATGTGCAAACTCCAGACAGTCAGTCGCCTGAGGCGGGAATGGAACCCGGATCTCTGGCGCTGTGAGGCAGCAGTGCTAACCACTGTGCCACCGTGCCGCTCTGGGAGATAAGCAGGAGGAAGCCCTGGGAGATAAGCAGGAGAATGCTCTGGGAGATAAACAGGAGGACTCCCTGGGAAATAAGCAGGAGGATGCTCTGGGAGATAAGCAGGAGGATGCTCTGGGAGATAAGCAGGGTGACACCGTCAGGCCCTTTACCAATGGAGAGATGAAGAAATCTGGTGATAGGGCATTCATACCACACCACTGCTTGGTATTTAAACAGTCACTCACTTTGAATCAATGTTATCAATGCTCTAAAATGCATGCTTTGTACTTGGCTAAATTGTGTTCAACACTCATTCATATCTTTCACCATGCACAGATGCTAACCAAAGAAAAGAGAATGAGTTTTAGGAGGTCTGCCTCTCTGCATTTGCACTGTGCTATGACTCCTGTGCACCCTTCAGCAGTGTAGATCCACATACTTTGTTTGAGATCAACTACTCAGATAAATGGGGTTGTAGCTTAAATAGTGAGAAGCATATCCTAAAATGTGTATAAGACACTTGTTAGACCTTACCTGGAATACTGAATACAATTCTGGACACACATTGGAGAGAAATCAGAAGTGATTTACATAAACAATTCCAGGGACAAGAAACTTAAAATCATGAGCATGGATCGAAGAAGTTGGAGCTGTTCTCCTTGGAGGAAAGAAGACTAAGAAACTGTCTGATGGAGGTTTCATCATCATCAGCAGCCTGGAATTTACAGTTGGCCTTGTTCTGAATCTTTTGATTCTATGATGAATTTTTAAATTTTAAATTTGTTCTTGGAGTGTGCACATGATTTGAAAGACTAACATTTACTTCCCGTACAAAGTTGCCCATGAGGCATTGGTAGTGAGCAATGCACAAACTATACCATGATGATTCGCAAATTCAACTGCAAATAGCACTAAAATGCCCTCGAAAATTCAATCAGGGCAATGAATCAGAAAAAAAATCATCCTGTAACTAGCATGCACAGAAAGAGTGAGGTGCTACTTCTCCAGTCAGACGCTTACATTTGCTGCTGTAAGACAAACATTGGAGAGAAATGGGAAAAGTGAGGATGCTGACACAGGCAGAGAAGAGGAGCGGATGAGGGTGAGGTGAGGAATCTAACCATTGGAACTAAAAGACGTAGTGGTAGACCTAAGTGGGACTCAGGGCATAAGCAAGAATAAGATTCTTCTAGTCTACGTTTGATGTAATGGTAAAATATAAGGCAAGAGTCTATATTTAGTTAAGGTAGGTTTGGTCCCCAAAAGGGGAGACACAGTGGCTGTTAACACTGCTGCCTCACAGCGCAAGGGGCCTTAGTTCAATTTCAGCTGTGGTTGACTATTTTCTCTGTGGAGTTTGCACATTCTCCCTTGTCTGTGTGGGTTTCCACTGGGTGCTCAGGTTTCTACCTACAGGCTGAAATGTGCAGGTTGGGTGGATTGACCACACTAAATTGTTCGTAGTGTACAGAGGTGTGCAGATTAGGTGGGTTAGCCATGGTAGATGCAGGGTTATGGGGGGAAAGGTGTGGGATGGTGTGGGGGGTGGTGTGTTGAGCAAGTTCTGGGTGAGGCAGGTTCTTCAGAGAGTATGTGCAGGCTCGATGGGCTGAATGGCTACCCTTGCACTGTAGGGATTCTATGTTTCTACGGTAATCTCAGGCCTGTGATTTGCACATTATGTGGGGAATCCTAGACATCCTGGTGGTATAGATGATCATGTGCGTGTTTTTCAGCCTTGGAAAATGGTGAAAGTAATAAGTCCTTTGTGGAGGTCAATGAGAGTCAAAAGCCTAGCACTGTGAGTGACCCAGTTGCTCAGGGGTGCAGGGCGAAGTTTGGAAAGGCAATAGTGGACTCATTAGTGAGAGGAGTAGAAGACAGGCGCTTCTCTGAACGTAGACATGGTTTAAGGATGATATACGGCTTCCAAGGTGCCAGGGTAAAGGATATGACAGAAAAGCAGAGCATTATGAAGGCAGGGGGAGGGGGAACAGCCAGAGGTTGTGATTCATGGTCGGATGAATTATACAAGGAGAAAGGAAATTATGTCCTGGAATCAGACTTGAGAGAGTTGGGTAGGAAATTAAAAATTAGGGATTCAAAAACAATAATCTCTGGATTAAGCCCTTTTTATGCCCGAAACATCGATCCTCCTTCTCCTTGGATGCTGCCTGACCTGCTGCACTTTTCCAGCAACACATTTTTAAGCTCTGATCTCCAGCATCTGCAGTCCTCACTTTCTCCTAGTTCAATTAGTGTAAGAATAGAAGGGTAGAGCAGATGAATGCGTGGCTGGTGAGATGGTGCATGAGGGACTTGATTCCTGAAACATTGAAACTGTTTCTGGGGAGGTGAGACCTGTACAAGTTGGACGGATTACACCAGAACAGAAATGGGACCAACACTTCCATGGGGAAGCGTGTTACTGCTGTTAGAGTGAGTTTAAACTAGATTCGCAGAGGGATGAGAACCTGACAAGTAGCTCAGAAAAGAGAGAAACTGAGATGGAATTAAAAGTTAAAACATAAGTAAAGGAGTCTGGAAGGCAAATGAAACATAGGATAGAGAAGAAAGAAATGAGTTTAGCAAAACTAAATGGAACATATTTCTCAGGCTCCATGTATTAATTTAAGATAAACAGACACCGATAAGTAGTAGAAGTATAATATCATAGCTATGTCAAAGGCTTAGCTGAAAGTTGAGCAGGATTGGCAGCTCAGCGTTCTTGGTTATAGGATATTTAGGTGAAATAGCGATTGAAGAAAATGGAGTGTCTCAATATTGATTAGGGAAACAATTGGAGCAGATGAAATCTTGGAGGGATCATCAAGTGAAACCACTTAAGACCAAAAAACCATAAGACATAGGAGCAGAAATTAGGCCATCTGGCCCATCGAGTCAGCGCTGTCATCCAATCATGGCTGATAGATTTATCAATCTGATGTTCCCACTTTCTCCATGTAACCTTTGATCCCCTTGGCAATCAAGAATTTATTTGTCTCAGTTTTAAATATACTTAACGACCTGGTTTCCACAGCCTTCTGTGCCAATGAATTCCATAGATTCACCTCATCTCTCCTGCCAACAGAACCACCTTCCCAACACCCATTCTGTCCAAGCCATTCAATATTCTGTAAGTTTCAACCAGATCCCCCCTCATCCTTTTAAAGGTAAATAATTGGCACAGCACAAACACGCTGTTCTGTGCTTTGTGCTCTAAGTCCCCAACTGTCTGAGAGAGATATAGGATCAAATATGCAATCACATTTCAGAGAGGGTAAAGATATTAGGAATTTTAATTACCAAAGTATTAACTAGGGTTAAGTCCAGGCAGGTGGAACCTCACTCCAACCCTAACTAGATATTCATTTGCATTTCCACATCTTCCAGGACTATGGGCTAAAAGCTAATGAGTGTGATTAGTGTAATCAGACCTTTGTTAACAGATGTGGACACAAAAGCTCGAATGGCTTCCTTCTGTGCTGTAAATGTCAATGAGCCTATAAGAAGCCTATATTTGGAGCAACACAAGGAAGGAGAATAGCATTAGTGAACAAGACTGCTTGGACTGGACCAAGTAAGGCCAGAAGCTGCAGCGCTGACAGCAAGTGAGATCACTGTGATGGTGGAGAAGCAAGAATACCGGATGATCATCAGTCTGGTGTTAATGGTTTGGGAATCTGAGTAGGCAGGGTGGTGGGTTTATGTGTTCAGGTATCCATTTGAAATTGGTTATTTGGACGAGGACTTCAGGTATTTGGGGGGATCGAATGTCAGGGGTGGGGTTGGTTTTCAGGAGTGATGTCTGGGGATTGGGGCTGGGGGGCATTAGGGTGCAGGGGTTTGAAAAACATGGGGTTAGGTGTCAAGGGGTGGTTGGTGGGTGTCAGATACTGGGGTAAATACTAAAGATTTGAATTTAGCCCAGCTCATTGTACAACAGCTGAAATATTCCTCCAATGCACAGAGATTTCATAAAGTTAGACAAGATTAAATTAAATTAATTCCAAAAATGTTGAATAAAAGTAATTTATTTGTTTGGCCAAGTGAAGGCTGCTGTGTTTGGAAATAAAGCACAGATTCTACTGCTGCCAAGAAGTACCAATCAGGTCCAGCATTGGTCAGACTCCATGCAAAACTCCCAATAATGTGTCTTATTCCCAACTTGATCCTGAGAAATGGAGCATCTTTTGTGAATTGCACATGAGTCATCACCATGGACATGCCAAGTGAGAGAACCAGTTCATATGGAATTCTGAGCAATATGCAGCAATGAGTCCCACATTCAGTGGAAAATAATCTGTGTCTGAAGGGGATCCTAAATTGGTGAATCTACATGTATCTACAGGAATTATGTACAGTCCAACCCACAATTTGGAGATGGGATCATTTACATGGCCAATGGTTTAAAGACGCCTTCCCTGATCCAGCTGTCAACGTTGGAATGGTCGCCATATTGCTTATCCTTTTGCAGGGAGCAGCAGGGTCTTACCTGGGTAAGCTGACATGAGTCCAAAATAAGGGCAAAATTTGGGAAATTTTCTGGGTAACTCCAGGAAGTCCCTGCTCAAATATACCTTGTTTATTTCTTTCTACGTGCTATCTAACATTAGAGAGAAATTTCAAATGTGTCAAAATAAAAGAGGAGGATGCTGCAAGAGTGTAGTGACAAAAGAGGAATTGGATTTTTTTCTTGATTTCTTAGCTCCTCTGACTGATTTCCATCAACATTATTGTAGTTGATTAGGAAAGTTCTGAAGTGAATTCCTGGCAAATATGTTGAGCTGGATTTCCAACTTCATACAAGTTGCCAATCTAGCCCTTCTTATCTGCAGAAGAGAATTCAGCATTTCTGAGAGGAGATTCTGCTCGTGTCTTCTTCAGAAGTGTGGAGTTGTAGTTCCATTCTGATAGTTGTTTCATCATGCAGAACTATGAGAGAAGAGTAAACCCAAAATGGAAAGGTCCTGACTGCTGGCAAATGTTAAATCCATTAGTTGTGTATGATATTGGGGTGCTCAGAAGACATGTACTAGAGACATAAAGGGAATAGCAGGCCACGTGGGCAGGATACCGCTTGGGAAGGAGTAAGGTGCCAGATGGACATGTTGCCGGATAGGATAGGGTGCCAGCTGGGAAGAAGTAAGATGCCAATAGGAAGATGGGTAGGAAGTAGGATGTCAGGTACGTAGAATGCCAGTTTGAGAGAGGATAGGTAATATTCCAACTGGGTAGTGAGTACAGTGCCAGATGAGTAAGATGCCAATTGTAAAAGGGTGGGGTGCTGAATGCCAAGGTACAAGGTGGCAAGGAGGCCAGTTAAATGATGAAAAATTTTGGGGCAGTGGGTGGAAGAAATCAGTTTATGGTTGATGGAAAAAATCAGGTCTGTCAGAAGGTGGAGAAGGAAGTTGTTGTGTCTGGGGGAAATCTTGTCGAGTGGTAGGGGAAGGAGATTTTATATCAGTTTCATTAGCAAGTGGAAGTGGTCTAGTTCCAACCAGTCTTGCAGGGGAGTGGTTAACTCAGCTAATGTGCATTGGCAATGAATTCAGCTCAGATCAACTGGGGGCTGGGGTGGTCCAGATAGGTCCAGTATGGTGAGGGGTTGAGATAATGGATTGTCTCAATTCTATTAGTTGGCTCTCTGAGGTAGAGTTCTCTGGATGACAAAGGATATAGAAATTAACAATAAAGAAAAAAATGCTTCTGACAGGTGTAAGGCAGAAAGTACAATTGGGGATCAAGAGGGAGATTTAGAGAAGAGATGAAAAAACAAATAACAGCAGTAAAGAGGAGTAATGAGAAAGGTCTAGCAGCTAGCCTAAAGGAGACGGTGGTTCAGTGGTTAGCACTGCTGCCTCACAGCACCAGGGACCCAGGTTCAATTCCAACATGGGGTGATTGCCTGTGTGAGATTTGCACATTCTCCCCTTGCCTGTGTGGATTTTCTCTGGGTGCTCTGGCTTCCTTCCACAGTCCAAAGATGTACAGGTTAGATGGATTAGCCATGCTAAAATGCCCATAGTGTTCAGGGATGGTGCATTAGTTAGGGGAAAATAGGGTAAGGGAAGGGGTCTGGATGGGATACTCTTCGGAGGGTTGGTGTGGACTTGTTGGGCCAAATGGCCTGTCTCCACACTATGGAATAGGCACAGAAATAGTACAAGTGTGGTTAAAGAAAGATTGTGCCCATTAGAGATTAAAGAAAGGATCATGTGATGGCAGGAGTAATGGCTGAAGGATTAAATGAAAATTTGCATCTGTCTTTATAAAAGAGGAGGATGCTGCAAGGGTATAGTGACAAAAGATGAAACTCTGTCACGTAAAGGGTTCAAAATTATTAATGAAGCAGTCTCAAATAGATTGTTGAAACCTAAAGTTGACAAGGCATCAAGGACTTTGAAGGAAATGAAGGTAGAAATTGTGGGGATATTGGTCACAATCGTTCAGTCATCCCTATATTTGAAGGATGTGCCAGAAGACTGGAAAATTGCAAATATTATGGTCTTGTTCAAGAAAGATTGTAAGGATAATGCCAGCAATTATACACTAATCAATTTAACCTCCATTTTCTCTCTATAGATGCTGCCAAACCTGTTGGGTTTCTCAGAATTTCTGTTCTTGGTTAAAATTTCCAGTGTCTGCACTTCATTGTTTTATATTATATCAATACACTACAATCCTGTTAAGGTAGGAATTTAGTAGAGATATATCAGCCAGCTATGGAAATGGTTCCACAATTTGTTGGATTTGTTAACTATAGGTTCAGAGGAAAATTCTTGCCTAATCTGCCACCAGGTGTGAACTTCTATGTAAGCTCACCACAAAGGATGTGCAGTGGTCCTGAGGCACAAAAAACAAGCAACAGCTTTCACTAGAATGAACAATCAGATATGACAGCATCTGTGCCAAACTGCTTGATTATCATTGACCATGTCAATGATTAAGTGTGATGCCAGTGAGACAGGGCTTGTATTTGAGATTATTGCTGACTAGTCCTAGTACAAAACTGTGATGAATGATGATTATCAACAACATGAACCTTTTACCTTCAATGTATTTGAAAATTCAGAAATATTGTAAGCTCTGCGTGATTTTGTTTTACTGCACCAATTAAAACTTCTACAATTGTGTTATGTCCCACGGCAGAGTCTACATATTCATTTATCTCCTGTGAATAATACTATTATTTCGCCAGAAATTACAGCTCTCCGAATACTCTTTGAAACGGATTGAACTTTACAAGAAGAGTACTTGAGAAAATCAAGAACACTGCTCACTGATCTCTTCATCAATTATAAGACTGACAGGTACCAATTTTTATTCACAATGATTGTTTTCTCCTAATGGTTTCAAACATAATACCAAAAAAAGTATTAACTCAACACACTTTGTCAAACAATCACCATTTTTAAAAAAGTGTTCATTTAAATGACTGTAAATATATGTTTCAGTTGTCAGTCAGACTAGCCACTGCATATAATTCACCAATATTCAGTCACCTCTGAAATATTTCAATTATGTGGTTAATTCCATGAACTGAGATCTGGATCAGTTTTAGAAGGAGTGGTGTTGGTGGAGAATGGGAGAGCAATTGTGATAAAGGATTCTATTGTGAGGATAACAAATTGATATTTCAGTGAGCATAGAAGTGACAGCAGGATGGTAGCTTGCTTCCCTGATGCCAGGGTTAAAGACATCACTTAGCGGCTGCAGGACATTCTGAATGAGGAGTAAGGTCATGGTCCATGACCAACATCAATAGAGAGATAAGGTCCTGCCAACAGAATATACTGAGTTTTACATTTTGCATCATGCGCTGGAGTGATCAGTAATAGGAGCATAGACTGTATCAATGCATGGCTAGAGAAATGGTTTGGAAAGAATGATTTAGATTCCTGATTCTGGAAAAAAAAATGGGACCTGGACAAGGAAGTGAACATTCAAAGGTCTGCAATACTTGGAAAGGACAAGGAAACAGGAAAGAAAGGTAGGATAGTGTTGTCAGTAAAGGAATGAAATTAGTGCAATAGAGAGAAAGGGTATTAACTCAGAAAATCTAGATGTAGAATCAGTCTTTGTGAAGCTAAGAAACCCCAAGGAGTGGAAAATATTAGCAGTTGTTGTCTGTAGGTCACCAACCAATAGTGCAATGGAAGGAATTGACATTAAACAGAAAATTACAGATAAATATAGTAAGGGTGCAAGAGTTACGACGAGTGACTTTAATTTACATATAACACTGGCAAACTACAGTACCAATAATGTCATAGTGGATATATTACTAGAGTATATAGAAGTTTTTTTTAAAACCGGTATATTGAAGAACTGACTAGATTTAGTATTGTGTGTGCAGTGATAGAGTTAGAGTGAGCGGTGATCCTGAGAATGTGAGATAGCAAATAAAAGATAGCAGCATTTATTTTTGTGCAATGTAGTAGATCACTTATCTTTGTTCTACATTGCTGTGTGTTATTTTTCAAGCAGGGTACAGTACTAACCCAAGCTGCGGTGTGAATCCATCTGGCTTAGTCTGCTGACATCACTTGCCTCCTGTGGCAGTCATCTGTCCACCGATCCAGCAAAGCCTCCAAGTCCCTGTCCATGTCACATGGAGCAGGCTTCCTTTTCCACTGGGCTATGTGTTCACTAATACCAGTTGAGCATTACGGTGTGAGGTCCAGTTTGATTTGATGCATCTGAAGTAGTAAGCAGCTGGGCATTAACTATGGCAGCAAAGGTGTAAATGCTACTTGTTCTTGGCAATGGGGAACCTTTCTACCTTTCTGTCCGACTGGCTCTCTGAGGAAGTCTTGCAACAGTCTAGTTGCAAAATTAATGAGGTGAAGATCAGAAGATTGCATTTGAAAAATCGCTTCAAATCATGGTAGATTAAATTCCACGAATCTCATTTAACAGGACAGAACAATTCAAAATACAAATTGTGCACCACGTTTAGAATGTTAAACTGATCCAAATGATTGCTACAGAGATGTCAAATAACAATTCTGACAAATCAAGAATGGGCATCAGAAATTGGTGCAAGATTCAGATGATTCAATCTGAACTAGTCTAGCTGTTATTTGGGTAGAAATTTGACTGAAGTGTTTCCATATTTGCTGTAGTCATGTGACCTGTACCATGGGTCAATCAGTTTAATAACTACACACCACAAACACAACTTGTCCTGTTAGTTCATAACATGGCGTCAAAGTGGACTTAAGATTAATTATTGAAGAAAAAAAAAGGACAGCTGCAAAAAGAGGAACACAGGAATTTTCAGAATTGTTGAAAACTGCTAAGAGCCATAGTAAAGGAACAAAGAAGCTGCCATGGTTAAATACTCTGAGCAAGACACAACGATGACAAATCTTCCTTTCCTTGCATCCGTTGAAATAAAAGATAATATAAAACTAAACTGGGAGATTTTCCATTCACAATGACAAAACTACAAAATTGTAACAGGATGTTGTTAAGCTTGAGAAGGTGTAGGAAAGATTTACAAGGGTGTAGCTGGAACTGGAGGGTTTAAGATAGAGAGAGAGGATGAATATGCTAGGGCTTTTTTCCCTGGAGTGGCAGAAGCTAAGGTTTGACCTTACAGAGGTTTATAAAATCATGAGGATCCATTGATAAGGTGAATAGCCAAGGTCTTTTTAAAAGATTGGGGAGTCCATAACCTGAGGCCATCAGTTTAAGATGAGAGGGAAAGATTATAAAAGGACTTGAGGGGTAACTTTTTCATGCAGAGGATGGTGCATGCATGGAGCTGCCAGATGAAGTCGTAGGGGCAGGTACAATTATAACATTTAAAAGGCATCTGGCTGGGCTTTTAGAGGAATATGGGTCAAATGCTGGTAAATGGGACTAGGGCAGATTGGGATGTCTGGTCAACACAGACAAATTGGACCAATGTGCCTGTTTCCCTGTTGTGTGACTCTATGACTCTATTTAGTTAACAAACCAGGCTTAGCTATGAGTAGTTACATTTTTATCTGGTCCAATTGTTACAAAGTATGTATAATCTGAATCTCTCAAAAGAGCAGGAAAAACAGATTGAATACATTTTGCAAGCATTTAAAGTATGAGTTGAACCCTTGGTGAATGTATGTTAAGAATGGTACATGTCCAATATTAGAGCTCAGAAAGAAAAAGAAGGTAGTGACAGATATTACATTTGATTCCTTACAGTGTGGAAACAGGCCCTTCAGCCCAACCAGTCCACACCAACCCTCCAAAGAGTAACCCACCCAGACCCATTTCCCTCTGACTAATGCGCCTAACACTATGGGCAATTTAGCATGGCCAATGGGAGGAAACCAAAGCACTCAGAAGAAACCCGTGCAGATACGGAGAGAATGTGCAAACTCCTCACAGACAGCTGCCTAAGGCTGTAATTGAACCTGGAACCCTGGTGCTGTGAGCCAGCAGTGCTAACCACTGAGCCACCAAGCCACTCAAATATGTGGCACCAGGAACTTGATCTCATAAAGGATAACATTATTTTCGGAATAAGTGGTCCTACTATAATCGTGTGACTGCCAAGGGAAGATAAATTGCATTTCAAACAGAAGTTCTGCTTGTAAATCAACAGCTCCAATTCATGCATGGGAGAACAGATGAGTTTGTCCAGAATGTGAAGCTACAGCCCAGATTTCTGTGTGATGTCTACTGGCAGCTCAGATTTGTCCAGTATTTTTTAAAAATCGACCTATACCTTTCAAGCACAACAATTACTCAAAGTAAGGCTAATAGAAAGAAGAAAGTAAAGTACAAGTTGAGAAAATTAGGGAAGTCATCATATTAAATAAAAGAAAGCATACCCATTGTGGGTAAAACAATATTTTAACTCCAAGGAATTAAGCTAATTTGCCCACAATTGTTTCACAAGGATGAAGACAAACACACTGACAGATCCTAAAAAGATGATTGCTACAGAGATGTCAGACAACAATTCTGACCAATCAAGCATGGGCATTAGAATTTGGAGCAAGATTCAGATGATTCAGTCTATACCTTACAGTAAGGTAGCGATATCAAGACTAAAAGAGTAAAATGATTTGTGATTATTGCAATGAAGAGCATCAAGTAAACATGAAATGACAGATAAAAACTAACGTTTCATCCACCATCCTCCATTTTTACAGAGCGGCGAGGAGAGAGGGCAGACGAAGTGAGGAAAGGGAGAGATTGAGAACCATTTTTAAAGGAGCAGCAGAGGGAGAGGTCACAGCGAGGAACAGAGGGCTGCTGAGTATATATTTGAGCAGTGACTGACCTTGACCTTGTCCAACAGGTATGAGATTTTTGCTTCCTGTATGGATGAGGAAAAGGGCTATGGACAGGATGAGGCAACTGACCATGGCACCATGGTACAGACGGCCATTCAAGAGGGGGATACAAAAAGAAAAGTAGTTGTTACAGGGGATTCTATAATTATGAAGACAGCACTAATGTGAGCTGGAGCGGGATCGGGAGCCCCGGATGGTGTGTTGCCTGCCCGGTGCCACAGTGCAGGACATCTCCAACCGGCTTGAAAGGATATTGGAGTAGGAGAGGGAGGATCCAGTTGTTGTGGTCCACGTTGGCACTAACAACATAGGCAAAGCTGGGAAGATGGGCCTGTTTGGGGATTATCAAGCATTAGGAAGGAAATTGAAGAACAGGTCCTCAAGAGTTATAATCTCTGGATTACTGCCCGAGCCACATGCCAATTAGCATAGGGATAAGAAAATTAGGGAATGGTGTGGGAAAGAGGGATACAGTTTTGAGATCAGGTTTGGAACTGGGGAAATCTGTATCGATGGGATGGTCTCCACCTGAGCTGACCTGGAACCAGTGTCCTAGCGAAAAGGATAAATAAGCTGGTCACTAGGACATTAAACTAGTGAGTCGGGGGGAAGGGAAAGGGAAAGCGACAGGGAGTATGGAGTCAACTAGCAAGATAAGCAGCAGGTTAGCATGTGTGCAGGGTTAAGGTCAAGGCTGACTAGAAATGATGCAAAAGGAAGGATAACTTAGAACATATCACTAGAGATGTTGGAAACCATGGGGCCAAGAAAATTAGCATTTAGGTGCTTTACCTGAATGCTCATATTGTTTGTAATAAAGTAAATGAATTAACAGCACAATTCATCGTGAATGATTATGATGTGATAGGCATCACAGAGATGTGATTGCAGGGGATTCAGGACTGGCAGTTAAACATTCAAGGATTTACAACTTATCGAAAAGACAGGGAGGTGGGCAGAGGGGGTGGAATTGCCTTGTTAGTTAAGAATGAAATTAAATCTATAGCACTGAATGACATCAGGTCAGATGATGGAGTTGAGGAACCACAAATGTAAAAGAACTATAATGGGAGTTATGTACAGACCTCCTAACAGCATCCTGCAAGATGTACCGGGAAATATAGGGCATGTCAGAAAGGCAAGGTCACAGTGATCATGGGGGACTTCAATATGTAGCTGGAGTGGGTGAATAATGTCAAGATTAGAGTGGTGCTGGAAAAATACAGCAGCATCCAAGGAGCAGGAAAATCGACGTTTTGGGCAAAAGCCCTTCATCAGAAACGTCAATTTTCCTGCTCCTCAGATGCTGCCTGACCTGCTGTGCTTTTCCAACACCAATCTAATCTTGACTCTAATCTCCAGCATCTGCAGTACCCACTTCTGACTGGGTGAAAAATGTTGCTGGTGAATCCAAAGAAAGGGAATTCATGGAATGCTCACAGGATGGCTTTTCGGAACAGCTTGTGATGGAGCCCACAAGGGAGCAGGCTATTCTGGACTTAGTGCGATGCAATGAGGCAGACTTTATAAAAGATCTTAAAGTAAGGGAACACTTAGGAGGCAGCGATATTAATATGGTAGAGTTCAGTTGCAGTTTGAAAATCAGATGTAATGGTGTTACACTTAAATAAAGGTAATTACAAGGGCATGAGAGAGGAACTGACGAAAATTGACTGGAAGCAGAGCCTAGCAGGGAAGACAGTAGAGCAACAATGGCAGACGTTTCTAGGTGTAATTGAGGACACAGTACAGAGGTTCATCCCAAAGAGAAGAAAGATTATCGGGGGCAGGTTGCCAAGATTGGACAACTATGGTAGACAAAGGAAGTCAGGAAATGTATCAAAGAAAAAGAGAGAGCCTATAAAGTGGCCAAGAGCACTGGGAAATCAGAAGATTGGGAAGACTACAAAAACAAACAGAGGATAAAGAAGAGAGAAATAAGGAAGGTGAGGATGAAATATAAAGTAGACTAGCCAGTAATATTAGAAATAATAGTAAAAGTTTCTTTCAACACATAAGAAATAAATGAGAGACAGAAGTAGAAATTGGGCCGCTCCAAATTGATGCAGGAAGGCTAATGTTGGGAGATAAGGAAATAGCAGGAGAACTTAATAAGTACTCTGTGTCATTCTTCACATGGAAGACCTGAGTAATATCACAACAATTAAGGAGAGTGAGGGGCAGAGTTGAGCATGGTAGCCATTACAAAAGACTAGAAAATCTAAAAGGTCTAAAAATTTATAAATACCCTGGCCCCGACGGGCTGCACCCTAGAGTTCTGAGGGAGGTGGCTGAGGAAATAGCGGAGGCGTTGGTTGTGATCTTTCAAAAGTCACTGGAGTCAGGGAAAGTCCCAGATGATTGGAAAATCACTGTTGTAACCCCCTTGTTCAAGAAAGGATCAAGACAAACGATGGAAAATTATAGGCTGGTTAGCCTAACCTCAGTTGTTGGTAAAATTCTAGAATCCATCATTAACGATGAGATTTCTAAATTCTTGGAAGTGCAGGGTCAGATTAGAACAAGTCAGAATGGATTTAGTAAGGGGAGGCCGTGCCTGACAAATCTATTGGAATTCTTTGAAGAGTTAACAAGTAGGTTAGATCAGGGAAACCCAGTGGATGTTATCTATCTAGACTTCCAAAAGGCCTTTGATAAGGTGCCTCACGGGAGGCTGCTGAGTAAGGTGAGGGCCATGGTGTTTGAGGTGAGCTACTGGCATGGATTGAGGATTGGCTGACTGACATAAGGCAGAGAGTTGGGATTAAAAGTTATTTTTCGGAATGGCAGCTGGTGACAAGCGGTGTCCCGCAGAGTTCAGTGTTGGGGCCGCAGCTGTTCACTTTATATATTAATGATCTGGACAAAGGGACTGGGGGCATTCTGGCGAAGTTTGCCGATGATACGAAGTAAGGTGGGCAGACAGATAGTACTGAGGAGGTAGGGAGGCTGCAGAAAGATTTAGACAGTTTAGGAGAGTGGGCCAGGAAATGGCTGATGAAATTCAACGTGAGCAAATGCGAGGTCTTGCACTTTGGAAAAAAGAATGCAGCCATAGGACTATTTTCTAAATGGTGAGAAAATTCATAAAGCCAAAGTACAAAGGGATCTGGGAGTGCTAGTCCAGGATTCTCTGAAGGTTAACTTGCAAGTTGAGTCTATGATTAAGAAAGTGAATGTAATGTTGTCATTTATCTCAAGAGGGTTGGAAAATAAAAGCAGCGATGTGCTTCTGAGACTTTATAAAGCTCTAGTTAGGCCCCATTTAGAATACTCTGTCCAATTTTGGGCCCCACACCTCAGGAAGGCACTGGAGTGTGTCCAGCAGAGATTCCACACAGATGATCCCTGAAATGGTAGGCCTAAGATATGATAAACAGCTCAGGATCCTGGGATTGTATTCATTAGAGTTTAGAAGGTTGAGGGAAGATCTAATAGAAACTTACAAGATAATGGATGGCTTAGAAAGGGTGGACGCTGGGAAGTTGGTTCCGTTAGGCGGGGAGACTAGGACCTGTGGGCACAGCATTGAATTAGAAGGGGTCAACTTAGAATGGAAATGTGGAGACACTTCTTCAGCCAGAGAGTGGTGGGCCTGTGGAATTCATTGCCAGTGAACATAGTGGAGGCCAGGACATTAAATGTCTTCAAGGCAGAGATTGATAAATTCTTGATCTTGCAAGGAATTAAGGGCTGCGGGGAGAGTGTGGGTAAATGGAGTTGAAATGCCCATCAGCCAAGATTTAGTGGTGGAGTGGACTCAATGGGCTGAATGACCTTACTTCCTCTCCCAGGTCTTATGGTATTATGATCTTATTATGAACTTTGCAGACTTGTGTAAAATTACACCAGATGGTGATCCAAAAGTGAAACACCCAAGGGTAAGTTTGAGAATCTGAGGTAGAATGTTAATTACCCCAAAAAGATGAATTAGTCTGAGGTGGCAATACAATGACAAGTCTGAAGATTTGGAATTACAGATATTCGACATGAAACAAAAACCACTTAAATTGCCAAAAGAAATTTCCAGTGTATTACAGATCACATCAAATGATGAACAGCCAAACTAACAATAAGAGACAGAAAAGGTCTGTCTGCAAGATAGCAATCAAAACCTGATGCCCAAGCTCAAAAAGCGAAATGACTGCCTCGCTGGACACAGTTAACATAACTAAACAAAAGAGGTATCTAAAGGAACATTGTAAATCAGCACTGTTAGCTGACAGATTCTGAAACTAAACCAGAGAGCACCTGATATCAATCAGCTGATATTGGGGAGAAAAAGCTGACAATCCAAAAGCATGTTATGCATGTAAAGAGACTGGGAAAAATATGGCTAAATAGGATAACAAGGAGTTTTGCACAGGCATGAGAACAATTATTTACGTAATGGGGAACTACAGTAACTCACAGTAGAAATGATAGTGCACGCATGATTGGCTCTTTCCTATCAGCAACAGCATTGCAATAGCAAAACAAGTGGAATTTATCATTAACAGGATGCTGCTGTCAAACCAAAAACACAGTCTGCCTATCACACAAATAAGCAAAATGGTGCATGAATTTCAGTGCCAGCAAGACACTAGGTATGTAGGCTATATTTCCCAAAGATTGGCAGATTGTATCAAACAGTATGTCCCTTCAGCAGTTTGCAACTGGAAAGGTACTGACTGTATTTGGGAAGCCTGTACTTGCCGAACTCAAAAAAGGTGTCCAGCAGACCTCGAAAACAAACATGACTTCATGACTGAATAGCAATTGTTAAACAATGGAGACTCTGTTAGGAATTACACTGACAACCAATTTAAGATTGTCAGCCAGTATTGCGTTAAAGTGGACTTGGCATGTCCAGGAAGTTATATCTATTAATACATAGAATCCTGTTCTTTGTATATAGAAATAATATATCCACACTGCATCAAATTCAACTTTAACAAAATAGGTTATTCTCTTGTTCATTCCTTGGAACACTGCTTGGCCAGTCAGAGTTAACTTTCCCATTTTAATCTTAAGGAAAACTTGGCAACTAACTGTCTGTCATGATCCAATTGGTACATTGTACGTGACAATTCTTCTAGTAATCAGGGTCTATTTGCCAATTGATCAGTACTTTCTTCTCATGCAGTTGACAATGTTATATTCTCTGATGGTATTCGTGCTAATGTCTTGATGAGTGCAAGAGGAAAAAGCTTTGACATAATGTGTCCTCTTTCAGCAGTACGTTCTTGAACATAGGCTATGTGGAAATGAGATTTGGGGTGGTGGTTTTTTAAAAATTTGTTCACAGTATGTACGCATCACTGGCGAGACCCATATTTATTGTCCATTGGGCAGTTAAGAGTCAACTGCATTGCTGTGGGTCTGGAGTAACATGTAACCAGACCAGGTAAGAATGGCTGTTTCCTTCCCAAACGGACATTAATGAATCAGATTGGTTTTTCTTGACAACCAGCAATGGTCATGATCAGACTCTTAATTTCAGATAATTATTGAATTTGTTTTCTGCCAACTGCCCCGGCAGGATTCAAACCTGGGTCCCCCAGTCATTACCTGGGTCTCTAGATTAATAGTCCAGTGATAATACCACTAGGCCATTGCCTTCCCTAACATAAGTAGAGAGTTAGTTGACAAGCAGGAAACAAAGAGGAGGAGGAATAAAAGGTTATTTTCTGAGTGACAGCCAAATTTGCAGATGACAGAAAGCTGGGCAGAAGGGTGACATAGAGATGGACAAATTCATTAAGTGGGCAAATGAATGGCAGATTAAGCATAATGTGGATAATTGTGAGCTTATGCACTTTGATAGGAAGAGTTTGGAGGGATATGGGCTGGGTGCTGGCAGGTGGGACTAGATTGGGTTGGGATATCTGGTCGGCATAGACAGGTTGGACCGAAGGATCTGTTTCCATGCTTTACATCTCTATGACTATGACTATGGTATAAAAGCAGGAAGGTGGATCATTATCTGAATGGTGACAGATTGAGGAAGGGTGGGGTACTGGGTGTCCTTGTACACCAGTTGCTGAAGGTATGCTTGCAGGTGCAGCATGCAGTGAAGAAGGTAAGTGTTAGGCTTGATAGCAAGAGGATTTAAAAACAGGAGCAGGTATGTCTTGCTGCAATTGTACAGGGCATAATGAGACCACATTTGAAGTATTATGTGCAGATTGGTCTCTTTATTCATGGAGAGTGTTCAAACAAAATCACCAGACAGATCTATGGGATGCAGGACTGACATAGATGTTTCACGAAAGATTAAGTCATAAGACACCAATGGTGTTGGAGGTAGCATATTGACATGGATGAAGAATTGTCTAATGGGCTGAAAACAGTGCTTCAAGATAAGAGAATCTTTTTCACTTGTCAACCACTTGGCAGTGGCATTCCACAACTGTTTACAATGTATATTAATGACTTGGAAGAAGGAAGTGATTATACTGTAGCCAAATTTACAGACAACACAAAAATAGGTGGAAAGACAAGTTATGAGAGAGACACAAACACGTTCCAAAGAGATATTGCTAAGTTAAATGGGCAAAATATAATATAATGGGAAAATGTGAAGTTGTTCATTTTAGAAGGAAGAACAAAAGAACAGAATATTATTTAAATGAAGGAAGAACTGCAGCAAGGTGCAACACAAACAGACTTGAGGTACTTGTATACAAAACACAGCAAAATAGCACACCAGGTAATGTTTTAGATTAGATTCCCTACAGTATGGAAACAGGCCCTTTGGCCCAACAAACCCTCCAAAGAGTAACCCACCGAGACCCATTCCCTACATTTACCTCTGGCTAATGCACCTAACACTATGGAACAACTTAGCATGGCCAATTCACCTGACCTGCACATCTTTGGATTGTGGGAGGAAACCAAAGCGCCCACAGGAAGCACACAGAGAGAATGCACAGACAGTCACCTGAGGTGGGAATTGAACCCAGGTCCCTGGTACTGTGAGGCAGCAGTGCTAACCACTGAGCCACCATGCTACCCTGTAAGGAATGCTAACAGAATTTTAGCCCTCATTTCAAAGGTGTTGGAATATAAGAGTAGGGACGTCTTACTGCAACTGTACAACGCGCTGGTGAGAGAAAATCTGGAGGGAATTTTTGGTCTCCTCATTTAAGGAAAGCTATCATTTCTTCTCAGTTCAGAGAAGGCTCACTAGAATGATGCCTAGTATGGAGGGATTATCTCATGAGCAAAGGCTAA
Source organism: Chiloscyllium plagiosum (assembly GCF_037043375.1). Classification (NCBI taxonomy): domain Eukaryota; kingdom Metazoa; phylum Chordata; class Chondrichthyes; order Orectolobiformes; family Hemiscylliidae; genus Chiloscyllium; species Chiloscyllium plagiosum. The sequence continues at coordinate 46,718,149 of NW_028270174.1, forward strand.
ACAAGTTGAGACTCTACTCATGATAGTTTAGATGAGTGAGAGGTGATCTAATTGAAAGATAGGATTCTTGAGATGCTTGACAGGGTAAATGCTGAGAGAATGTTTCACCTCAGGGATCAGAGGGCATAGTAGCAGAATAAAGGGGAACCAATTTAAGACTGAGACGAGGAAGAATTTCTTCTCTCGGAAGGTTGTGAGTCTTTGAAAGTTCCTGCAACAGACTGCTATAGGGCAGATAACTTGTGTATATTTAATGCTGAGATAGATAGATTCTTGATTAGTCAGGGAATCAAGGATTATGAGATAATGCAGGAAAGTGGAAGTGAGGAATATGGAATCAGCCATAATCCTATTGAATGTTGGAGTAGGCTCAAAGGGCCAAATGGCTTACTCCTGTTTCTATTTCTCATTTTTTGTTTGGACTTATAGTCAACATCTGAAGTGGAACTGAATTGGCTTTAATTGTATTCACTGGAAATTAAAAGAATGAGAAAGAGGAAGATCTCACTGAGAACTATAAAATTCTAACGGGGAAAGGATTCTGGGTAATCTAAGATGGAGGACAGGAAAACATTGTGGCTGTAAGAGCTGCTCCTTTTTTGAGATATTTTAGGCGTTGGAGGTGATTTCATCGAACTCCAGGACCATATTTACTATTTTATAACCTGTTGCATTGCTTTAGAACTTTGGGGACGAAAGCATCAAAACAACGGCACTTTAAAAAGGAGGAAGAGAACAAACGTAGAGACTACATGGTCAGTGAGAGAAAGAGACGTCTGATACAGCAGTGAATCTGCACAGCTACAGCAGTTGCTGCTTGAGTTCAAGTATTTCTGAACATCAGAGTGTATCTAAGAAAAATTAACAATGTGAAATTCACAGCTAACCTTGGAGGAGCCTGTGTGGGAGAGCTCACAGCACAGGAGCAGATAGTGCATGGTTTTTAAATGTAACCTTGCTGGCTTTTTTTTTAAAGTAAGTAGAGTGGACTTGTTTTGGTTATTTGTTTTATTGAGATCATCTCTTGATTAAAATTTAAAAATATAAAACATAGATACTAAGTTTGCCCGAAGCACTTTTATTTAGAGCAGTAAGACTGTGCTATTTTCTGTAGATAGTTAAGGTGTGAAGATGGCCTTTAGTAGAGTGATGTCGCTTTCCTGTTGGATGTGGGAGATTAGGAAGAATTTTCATGTTACTGATGATTATGTCTGCAGTATGTAATTTTGGTTGCGAATCCTATCATATTGCATGGAGCAGCAGTTACAGGCAATGAGAAATTTATAAGAACTAGGGTGTGTGATGGATGGCAATTATAGGAAGGGAGAAAGATCGCAGATGCAGTCAGGTTGATGGGTTACCACTAGGAAAGGTACGAGAGATAGGCAGGTAGTGCAGGAATCTCCTGTGGCTATCCCCATCTCAAAAGATTATGCTGTTTTGGAATATGTAGGGGGTGATCAACTCTTGGGGCATGTAGCACGAACAGCTAGGTTTCTGGTACTGACACTGGCTCTAATGTAATGAGGGGTACGTCAGGTTGCAAGCGATTGATTGTGAAAAGGGACTCTCTAGTCAGAGGCACAGACAGAGGTTTCTTCAGCCGACAGCGAGAAATCAGAATGGTGTCAGGATCAAGGATACCTCAGAGAGGGTGCAGAATATTCTCAAAGGGGAATGGGACCAGCAGGAGGTTGTTGTACACATTGGAACTAACAACATAGGAAGGAAAAGGATGAGATTCTGAAGGGAGAATATAGGAAGTTAGGTAGGAATTTAAAAAGGTGGTAGTAATATATAAAATACTCCCAGTGCTATGAGCTACTAAGGGTAGGAATAGGAGGAGGGAGCAGATGAATGAGTGGCTGAGGAGCTGGTGCAGGGGAGAAGGGTTCACATTTTTGGATCATTGGAATGTCTTCTGGGGTAGAAGTGACCTATATAAGAAGGATGGATTGCGCCTGAATTGGAAGGGGACTAATATATTGGCAGGAGCATTTGTGAGAGCAGCTTGGGAGGGTTTAAACTAGTAAGGTGGGGGAGGGACCCAGGGAGATAATGAGGAAAGATATCAGACTGAAACTGGTACAGTTGGGAAAGGAAACAAGTTAAGCAGTCAGGGCAGACAGGAACAAAGCAGAGAATGAGGTCAATTAAACTGCATTTATTTCAATGCAAGAGGCCTAACAGGGAATGTAGAAGAACTCAGGGCATGGTTAGGAACATGGGACTGGGATATCATAGCAATTACCGAAACATGGCTCAGGGATGGGCAGGACTGGCAGCTTAATGTTTCAGGAAATAAATGCTACAGGAAGGATAGACAGGGAGGCAAGAAAGGAGGGGGAATGGCATTTTTGATAAGGGATAACATTATGACTGTACTTAAGGAGGATATTCCTGGGACTATGTCCAGGGAAGTTATTTGCATGGAACTGAGAAATAAGAAAGGGATGATCACCTTATTGGGATTGTACTATAGACTGCCCCCCACCACCCCAGTAGTCAGTGGGAAATTGAGAAACAAATTTGTAAGGAGATCTGTTATCTGTAAGAATAATAGAGTGGTAATGGTAGGGCATTTTAACTTTCCAAACATAGACAAGGATTGCCATAGTGTTAAGGGTTTAGGTGGAGAGGCATTTGTCAAGTATGTACAAGAAAGCTTTCTGAATCAGTTTGTGAATGTACCTGCTAGAGAAGGTTCAAACCTGACCTACTCTTGGGAAATAAGGCAGGGCAGGTGACTGAGGTGTCAGTGGGGGAGCACTTTGGGGTCAGCGACCATAATTGTATTAAATTTAAAATAGTGATGGAAAAAGAAAGACAGGATCTAAAAGTTGAAGTTCTAAATTGGAGAAAGGTCAATTTTAATGGTCTTTTAAAATTTTTTTTTAATAGGTGCAGGAGTAGGCCATTCTGCCCTTCGAGCTTGCACCACCATTCAATATGACCATGGCTGATCATCCTTAATCAGTATCCTGTTCCTGCCTTATCTCCATAACCCTCATTGAGAGCTCTATCCAACTCTTTCTTAAATGAATCCAGAGACTGGGCCTCCACTGCCCTCTGGGGCAGAGCATTTCACACAGCCATCACTCTCTGGGTGAAGAAGTTTCTCCTCATCACTGTCCTAAACAGTCTACCCAGTATTTTTAAGCTGTGTCCTCTGGTTCGGCACTCACCCATCAGCGGAAACATGTTTCCTGCCTTCAGAGTGTCCAATCCTTTAATAATCTTATATGTCTCAATCAGATCCCCTCTCAGTCTTCTAAACTCAAGTGTATACAAGCCCAGACGCTCCAGTCTTTCAGCGTAAGGTAGTCCCGCCATTCCAGGAATTGACCTCGTGAACCTACGCTGCACTCCCTCAATAGCCAGAATGTCTTTCCTCAAATTTGGAGACCAGAACTGTACACAGTACTCCAGGTGTGGTCTCACCAGGGCCTGTACAGCTACAGAAGAACCTCTTTGCTTCTATAATCAATCCCTCTTGTTATGAAGGCCAGCAAGCTATTAGCCTTTTTCCTACCTGCTGTACCTGCATGCTTACCTTCATTGACTGGTGTACAAGAACACCCAGATCTCTTTGTACTATCCCTTTACCTAAATTGATTCCATTTAGGTAGTAATCTGCCTTCCTGTTCTTGCCCCCAAAGTGATAATCATACATTTATCCACATTAAACTGTATCTGCCATGTATCTGACCACTCACCTAACTTGTCCAGGTCACCCTGTAATCTCCTAACATCCTCCTCACATTTCACCCTGCCACCCAGCTTAGTATCATCAGCAAATTTGCTAATGTTATTATTAATACCATCTTCTATATCATTAACATATATTGTAAAAAGCTGCAGTCCCAGCACTGATCCCTGTGGCACCCCACTTGTCACTGCCTGCCATTCCGAAATGGAGCCGTTTATCACTACGCTTTGTTTCCTATCAGCCAACCAACTTTCAATCCAAGTTAGTACTTTGCCCCCAATACCGTGCGCCCTAATTTTGCTCACTAACCTCCTATGTGGGACTTTATCAAAAGCTTTCTGAAAGTCCAGGTACACTACATCTACTGGATCTCCCTCATCCATCTTCAGAGTTACATCCTCAAAAAATTCCAGAAGATTAGTCAAGCATGATTTCCCCTCCATAAATCCATGCTGACTCTGACCTATCCTGTTACTACTATCCAGATGTGTCGTAATTTCATCCTTTATAATAGACTCCAGCATCTTTCCCACCACTGAGGTCAGACTAACTGGTCTATAATTTTCTGCTTTCTCTCTCCCATCTTTCTTAAAAGGTGGTACAACATTAGCCACCCTCCAATCTGCAGGAACTGATCCCGAGTCTATCGAACTCTGGAAAATAATCACCAATGCATCCACGATTTCCCAACCCACCTCCTTCAGCACCCTGGAATATAGACCATCAGGCCCCGGGGACTTATCAACATCAGACCTAACAGTCTCTCCAACACCAATTCCTGGCAAATATAAATTCCCTTAAGTTCAGGTCCTTCAGCCATTGTTACCTCAGGGAGATTGCTTGTGTCTTCCCCAGTGAACACAGATCTGAAGTAGCAATTCAATTCTTCTGCCATTTCTTTGTTCCCTGTAATATATTCCCCTGTTTCTGTCTTCAAGGGCCCAATTTAAGTCTTAACCTTTTTTTTTGCCTTTCACATACCTAAAAAAGCTTTTACTATCCTCCTTTATATTTTTGGCCAGTTTTGGCCAGTACCTCATTTTTTCTCTGCGTATTTCCTTCTTAGTAATCCTCTGTTGTTCTTTAAAAGCTTCCCAGTCCTCCGTTTTCCCACTTATCTTTGCTATGTTATCCTTTTTCTCTTTTAACTTTATATGTTTCTTAACTTACCTCGTCAGCCACGGCCACCCATGCCTCCTCTTAGGATCTTTCTTCCTTTTTGTATTGAACTGATCCTGCATCTTCTGCATTATACACAGAAATATCTGCCATTGTTCCTCCACTGCCATCCCTGCTAAGATATTGCACCATTGAACTTTGGCCAGCTCCTCCCTCATAGCTCCATAGTTCCCTTTATTGAACAGAAATATTGTCACTTCTGATTGTACCCTCTCCCTCTCAAATTGCAGATTGAAGCTTATTGTATTATGGTCACTACTTCCCAATGGCTCCTTCACTTCGAGGTCCCTGATCAATTCTGGTTTGTTGCACAATACCAGATCCAGAATTGCCTTCTCCCTGGTAGGCTCCAGCACCAGCTGTTCTAAGAATCTATCTCGGAGGCACTCCACAAAGTCTCTTTCTTGAGGTCCAATACCATCCTGATTCTCCCAGTCTACCTGCATGTTGAAATCCCCCATTTCAAGAGGAGACTAGGACCTGTGGACACAGCCTTAGAGTTAGAGGGGGTAAATTCAGAACAGAAATGCAGAGACATTTCTTCAGCCAGAGAGTGGTGGGCCTATGGAACTCATTGTCATAGAGTGCAGTGGTGGCTGGGACGCTTAATGTCTTCAAGGCAGAAATTGATAAATTCTTGATGTCACAAGGAATTAAGGGCTACGGGGAGAATGCGGGTAAGTGGAGTTGAAACGCCCATGAGCCATGATTGAATGGCAGAGTGGACTCGATGGGCCGAATGGCCTTACTTCCGCTCCTATGTCTTATGGTCTTATAACAACTGTAGTAACATCTTTGCGATAGGCTAATTTCAGCTCCTGATTCAACTTACATCTGACATCCAGACTACTGTTTGGGGGCCTGTAGATAACTTCCAAGAGGGTCTTTTTACCCTTAGAATTTCTCAGCTCTATCCACACTGACTCTAGGTCCCCCCGCGCAAGGGACTGAATATCATCCCTTACCAACATGGCCACCTCACTCCCTCTGCCCGTCAATCTGTCCTTACGATAGCACGTGTAGCCTTGAATATTCATTTCCCAGGCCCTGTCCACTTAAACCACGTCTCAGTTATCCCCACAATATCGTATCTGCCAACTTCCAAAAGAGCCTCAAGCTCATCCATCTTATTTCTAATGCTTCGTGCATTCATGTATAATATTTTTAATTTGTTACTGCCCTCACCCTTCCCATCAATTCCTATTTCACTCAACCTTACAGTATGATCCCTTTTTCAGTTTTCTACCTCATTGATACAGTTGTCTTTCTTAGGCAAGAACTTTCAAAAGCTAATTGGGGGCAGATGTTCAAAAGTAAAGGGACGGCTGGAAAATGGGAAACTTTCAGAAATGAGATAACAAGAGTGCAGAGACAGTATTTTTCTGATAGGGTGAAAGGCAAGCTGGTAGGTGTAGGAATGCTGGATGACTAGAGAAATTGAGGTTTTAGTTAATAAAGAGAAGGAAGCATATGTCAAGTATAGACAGGAGAGATCGAGTGAATCCTTAGAAGAGTATAAAGGCAGTGGGAGTATACTTAAGAAGGAAATCAGAAGGGCAAAAAGGGAATGAAATAGCTTTTGCTAATATGGTCAAGGAGAATCCAAAGGGGTTTTATAAATACTTTAAGGACAAAAGAGTAACCAGAGAATGAATAAGACCCCTCAAAGATCAATAAGGCAGCCTTTGTGTGGAACTGCAGGAGATGGAGGAGATACTAACCAAGTATTTTGCATCAGTGTTTACTATGGAGAAGAATATGGAAGATGCAGAATGTGGGGAAAAGGATGGTGAAATCTTGAAAAATGTCCATATTATAGAGGTGGTGGTACTGGATGTCTTCAAACACATAAAGGTGGATAAATCCCAGGACCTCATCAGGTGTACCCTATAACTCTGTGGGAAGCTAGGGATGTGATTTCTGGCCCTTTGCTGAGTCACAGGTGAGATGCCAGAAGACTGGAGATTGGCCAACATGGTGCCACAATGTGAAAGGTGGTAAGGAAAAGTCAGGCAACTATAGACCAGTGAGCCTGACGTCAATTGTGGGCAAGGATTTATAATAATCCTTTTTATTATAAATATTCTTATTGAAAACCCTTTTTAAATTTTTTACAAAGCATTTACATACAAAAAGAACAGAATAACACCATCGAAACAGAAGAAAAGGCAGTACAACAAAGCCATAACACAGTACTATTGTGAATGAATGACCTACTATTCTACCAGAACAAACATATCTACTTAAACTAAACTAAGCTACAAATGTATTAAGTAAATACTAACTTAAACTAAATTCAAATAACATAAATTAAATAGTATCTCACTACTTTATTCTGTCTCACTCATCACACCTCCCATGAGGCTCCCTTCCCTGGGTGCACTATCTACAGTACCATATTCTTTTTCGCCCAGTCTCCTCCTCTTGTGGTCCCACGGGCATCCATACTGATTCCCACGGCCATACCATGGCCCTAATTAATATTACTGATAAGTTAGCATCAATATAATTTTAAAAGGGCCGCAACATCCTATAAAACTGCTCCATTTTGTGGTACACCATATTTGTGAGGTAGTCTTGGGGGAGATGCTCCATTACCTACGCCACCCCTTAAGACCTGGTGATTTTTCTGTCATCCAATTCAGTAGAATGTTCTTCCTTGTACAATGGGTAAGAATGTTACAGAATCTCTTCCTGTGTTCCCCCAGAGAGGGCAAATTTGGCAACCCCAAAAGTAGAATTACTGGATCCACGTTAATTTCAATCCACAAGATATCCTTTAACTCCCTTACTACTCCAGTATCTCTGGATCTTACAACCTGACCAGCAGCAGTGTGTGAGAGTGCCTATACCAATTTTACATTTGGAACACCCTGATGACACTCCCCTTTTGAACTTAGCTAGTCTCTCAGGCGCCATTTGAGCCCTGTGTAAGATCTTCAATTGCATAGCCTGTGCTCTGTTAAATACTGAAATTTTCCTTACATTCCCCCAGATGTCTTCCCATACCTACAATGAAAAATCCTCTCCTAACTCTCAATTCCATGTCTTACAGAGTCCTTCCATGTCCCCCAGTGCGCGACCTTTCTGTAAATGATATAAAGTACTGAGTGAAAGAGCATCCGTACACCGGAATACTCTTTTGTCCACGTCTGAGTTGTAACACTGGGCCAAGAGCATGGTCTTCCTCCGTATATAGTCCCTTATCTGGAAGTATCAGGAAAAGTATTAGACAATCAATATTTCTGACTTAACTGACTAAATAACATCAGGACCTCCCCCTTGAATAAATCTCCCAGACAGAAGATTCCTTTATTCTCCTATGCCTTAAAGTTGGCGTCCATTGTCCCAGGTTTAAATCCTTGGCCTCCTACCAATGGGGTAAATGGCAAAATCTTAGACCAATTGCCCTCGTCATGCCTCATCTTGCCTCATTATCCTCCAGGCTTTCACCGTATTTAAAATAATTGGACTCTTGCACTGCTAGGTTACGGATTTCATCTTGTCCATGAATAATAAATTAATTAGAGGACATCTCGACTGTGAGGCTTCAATATCAAGCCAAATTGACTCCAAATTCCCCTGTACCCAGTCACCAACATATGTAAACAGGGCACTTATTTAGTATTTTTTCAAATCTGGAAGATCCACCCCTCCCTCACCCTGCAATAGCTGCAATTTAGTGAATTGCACCAAATAAAGGACCCGAGCCAACCATTGAGCCTTCATAACACTTGTCTGGGTAACAACAGCAGGAACATTCTCATGGGGTACAGCAGTCAAGGAAGAACATTTACCTTAATCAGGGCTATTTGGCACAACCATGATAACGGTAACTCCTCCCACCACTGCGAATCCTGTTTTGTCCTCTCGAGGAGTTGTACATAGTTGGCTTTATACAGATAGTGGAAGGAAGGGGTAATAAAAATACCCAAATACAAAAAAAAACCATTGGACGACAATCTAAATGGGAATTGAATCCATCCTCCAGATTAGGCACCTCCACTAATCCCCCTACCAGCATGGCTTCCGATTTACCAGCTTCCATCTGGCCCCAGTGCTTTGCCACCCTGGAGATGCCTTATTGCTTCCTGCACTTCCTGTACCGTTATAGATGCATTCAAAAGGGAAGCCTGTTGTGTATTTATATTGGGAGGGCCAGATTTTCAAAAAATGACTGTATTCCCATTGTACTGTGTTTGAGACAGTAGTGGGAGACTGTGTATTGAGTCGGAAGAGATAGGAGAGGTCTTGAACAAGTACTTCTCTTCAGTATTTACGAACGAGAGGGACCGTATTGTAGAAGAGGAGAGTGTGAAATGGACTGGTAAGCTAGAAGAGATACCTGTTAGAAAGGAAGATGTGTTGGACATTTTGAACAACTTGAGGATAGACAAGTCCCCCGGGCCTGACGGGATATATCCTAGGATTATGTGGGAAGCAAGAGAGGAAATTGCAGTACCGTTGGCAATGATCTTCTCGTCTTCACTGGCAAAGGGGGTGGTACCAGGGGACTGGAGAGTAGCGAATGTTGTGCCCCTGTTCAAAAAAGGGAATAGGGATAACCCCGGGAATTACAGGCCTGTTAGTCTTACTTCTGTGGTAGGCAAAGTAATGGAAAGGGTACTGAGGGATAGGATTTATGAGTATCTGGAAAGACACTGCTTGATTAGGGACAGCCAGCACGGATTTGTGAAGGGTAGGTCTTGCCTTACAAGTCTTATTGAATTCTTCGAGGAGGTGACCAAGCATGTGGATGAGGGAAGAGCAGTGGATGTAGTGTACATGGATTTCAGTAAGGCATTTGATAAGGTTCCCCATGGTAGGCTTATGCGGAAAGTCAGGAGGCATAGGATAGAGGGAAATTTGGCCAATTGGATAGAAAACTGGCTAACCGGTCGAAGGCAGAGAGTGGTGGTAGATGGTAAATACTCAGCCTGGAGCCCAGTTATAAGTGGAGTTCCGCAGGGATCAGTTCTGGGTCCTCTGCTGTTTGTAATTTTTATTAATGACTTAGATGAGGGAGTCGAAGGGTGGGTCAGTAAATTTGCAGATGATACGAAGATAGGTGGAGTTGTGGACAGTGAGGAGGGCTGTTGTCGGCTGCAGAGGGACTTAGATATGATGCAGAGCTGGGCTGAAGAGTGGCAGATGGAGTTCAACCCTGCCAAGTGTGAGGTTGTCCATTTTGGAAGAACAAATAAGAATGCGGAATACAGGGTTAATGGTAGGGTTCTTAGTCAGGTGGAGGAACAGAGGGATCTTGGGGTCTATGTACATAGATCTTTGAAGGTTGCCACTCAGGTGGATAGAGTTTGTAAGAAGGCCTATGGAGTATTATCGTTCATTAGCAGAGGGATTGAATTCAAGAGTCGTGAAGTGATGTTGCAGCTGTACAGGACTTTGGTTAGGCCACAGTTGGAGTACTGTGTGCAGTTCTGGTCGCCTCACTATAGGAAAGATGTGGAAGCTTTGGAGAGGGTGCAGAGAAGATTTACCAGGATGTTGCCTGGAATGGAGAGGAAGTCGTACGAGGATAGGTTGAGAGTTCTCAGCCTTTTCTCGTTGGAACGGCGAAGGATGAGGGGTGACTTGATAGAGGTTTATAAGATGATCAGAGGAATAGATAGAGTAGACAGTCAGAAACTTTTTCCCCAGGTACAACAGAGTGTTACAAGGGGACATAAATTTAAGGTGAAGGGTGGAAGGTATAGGGGAGATGTCAGGGGTGGGTTCTTTACCCAGAGAGTGGTGGGGGCATGGAATGCGCTGCCCGTGGGAGTGGTGGAGTCGGAATCATTGGCGACCTTTAAGCGGCATTTGGATAGGTACATGGATGGGTACTTAATCTAGGTTAGAAGTTCGGCACAACATCGTGGGCCGAAGGGCCTGTTCTGTGCTGTATTGTTCTATGTTCTATGTTCTATGTTCTACCCCCGCGCCCCCGCACTGACCGATATAGGTGTATTCCCTAACCTAACATTGATCTTCTTCAATTCACAGGAAATCGCACCAGTCTTCTCCCTAACAGACATAATAGATTGGAAAGTATTTTTCCTCCTTGACAAATAAGCCAGATATCTACCAGCTTATCTCCAAATTCAAACAATCTTTGTTTGGCAAAGGAGACCTCTTTTTTAGCCACTTGTGTGTGCAATGATTCGAGAGAAGCCCGGAGAGCTGTGACCTGCTGCAGCTTAATCAATAATGGCCTATTATAATAGGAGAGAGAGAGAGAACCTGCACAGTTACTGCCTTTGCTGTTTGAATTCGTGAACCGCTGGACATCGGAGTGCATCTGGGAAAATTAACAAACAGTGAAATTCACAACTAATCTTGGAGGAACTGTTGGGCAAAGTTCGTAGCACAGAATCAGATTAGTTAATCATTGTTTTAAGTCTGTCCAAGAGAAAGGCTGCAGTAGTGAGTAGAGTGGATTCTTTCTTGATTATATGTTTTTGGAGATAAGTCTCTTGATTAACTTAAAATATAAGCCATAACTATTAATTTAACCTGGGGCAATGTTTATAGAGGAATAAGATGGTGTTATTTTCTGGGTCTGTAGATTGTGAAGGAGCAAAAATGGCCTTTGCAGTGATATGTACTTCTTGTCAGATGTGGGAGTTTAAAGAGAGTTTAAGGGTTACTGCGGATTATATTTGCCATAAATGCTGTTGGATGTGAATCTTATCAGATCGAGTGGATCGGTTGGAGAGACAGATAGCAGCGATGAGGAATTTGCAACAGCAACAGTATGTGAAGGATGGCAGTTATAGGAAGGGGGGAAAGTCTCAGATACAGTCAAATAGATGGGTTAACTCCAGGAAGGGTGAGAGAGGTCGGCACCTAGGGCAGGAGTCTTTTGTGGATATACCCATTTCAAACAGGTATGCTATTTTGGAAAATGTAGGGGGTGATGGATTCTCAGGGGAACGTAGCACGAACAGCCAAGTTTCTGGTATTGAGACTGGCTCTAATGCAATGAGGGGTACGTCAGCTTCCAAGAGATCAATTGTGTTAGGGGATTCTGTAGTCAGAGGTACAGACAGACGTTTCTGTGGCCAGCAGAGAAAAAGCAGAATGGTGTGTTGTTTCCCTGGTGCCAGGATCAAGGATTCTCAGAGAGGGTGCAGAATGTTCTCACAGGGGAGAGGAGCCAGCATGAGATCATTGTCCACATTGGAACCAACGATATAGGAAGGGAAAAGGTTGAGACTCTGAAGGGAGATTACAGAGAGTTAGGCAGAAATTTAAAAAGGAGGTCCTCAAAGGTAGTAATATCTGGATTACTCCCAGTGCTACGAGCTAGTGAGGGCAGGAATAGGAGGATAGAGCAGATGAATGCATGGCTGAGGAGCTGGTGTATGGGAGAAGGATTCACATTTTTGGATCATTGGAATCTCTTTTGGGATAGAAATGAGCTGTACAAGAAGGACGGATTGCACCTAAATTGGAAGGGGAATAATATACTGGCAGGGAAATTTGTTAGAACTGCTCGGGAGGATTTAAACTAGTAAGGTGGGGGGTGGGACCCAGGGTGATAGTGAGGAATGAGATCGATCTGAGACGGGTACAGCTGAGAACAGAAGTGAGTCAAACAGTCAGGGCAGGCAGGGACAAGGTAGGACTAATAAATTAAACTGCATTTATTTCAATGCAAGGGGCCTAACAGGGAAGACAGATGAACTCAGGGCATGGTTAGGAACATGGAACTGGGATATCATAGCAATTACGGAAACATGGCTCAGGGATGGGCAGGCTTATTTTTCCAGGATACAAATGCTACAGGAAGGATAGAAAGGGAGGCAAGAGAGGAGGGGAAGTGGCATTTTTGATAAGGGATAGCATTACCGCTGTGATGAGGGAGGATATTCCCGGAAATGCATCCAGGGAAGTTATTTGGGTGGAACTGAGAAATAAGAAAGGCATGATCACCTTATTGGGATTGTATTATCGACCCCCTGGTAGTCAGAGGGAAATTGAGAAACAAATGTGTAAGGAGATCTCAGCCATCTGTAAGAATAATGGGGTAGTTATGGTAGGGGATTTTAACTTTCCAAACATCGACTTGGACTGCCATAGTGTTAAAGGTTTAGATGGAGAGGATTTTCTTAAGTGTGTACAAGACAATTTTCTGATTCACTATGTGGATGTACCTACTAAAGAAGGTGCAAAACCTGACCTACTCTTGGGAAACAAAGCAGGGCAGGTGACTGAGGTATCAGTTCAAAGTTTGTGCGAAGATTTGTAGCTCGGGTGCTCATTGTTGTGGTTCTGTTCGCCGAGCTGGAAGTTTTTGTTGCAAACGTTTCGTCCCCTGGCTAGGCGACATCATCAGTGCTTGGGAGCCTCCTGCGAAGCGCTTCTTTGATGTTTTCTCCGGTGTTTATAGTGGTCTGTCCCTGCCGCTTCCGGTTGTCAGTTTCAGCTGTCCGCTGTAGTGGTTGGTATATTGGGTCCAGGTCGATGTGTTTGTTGATGGAGTTTGTGGATGAATGCCATGCCTCTAGGAATTCCCTGGCTGTTCTCTGTCTGGCTTGCCCTATGATAGTAGTGTTGTCCCAGTCGAATTCATGTTGCTTGTGGTCTGCAGACAACAACGCACACACGCAGACAACAAGCAACATGAATTCGACTGGGACAACACTACTATCATAGGGCAAGCCAGACAGAGAACAGCCAGGGAATTCCTAGAGGCATGGCATTCATCCACAAACTCCATCAACAAACACATTGACCTGGACCCAATCTACCAACCACTACAGCGGACAGCTGAAACTGACAACCGGAAGCGGCAGGGACAGACCACTATAAACACCGGAGGAAACATCAAAGAAGCGCTTTGCAGGAGGCTCCCAAGCACTGATGATGTCGCCTAGCCAGGGGACGAAACGTTTGCAACAAAAACTTCCAGCTCGGCGAACAGAATCACAACAATGAGGTATCAGTGGGGGAGCACTTTGGGGCCAGCGACCATAATTCTATTAGTTTTAAAATAGTGATGGAAAAGGACAGACCAGATCTAAAAGTTTAAGTTCTAAATTGGAGAAAGGCCAATTTTGACGGTAAGAGGCAAGAACTTTCGAAAGCTGATTAGAGGCAGACATTCGCAGGTAAAGGGACGGCTGGAAAATGGAAAGCCTTCAGAAATGAGATAACAAGAATTCAGAGAAAGTACATTCCTGTCAGATTGAAAGGGAAGGCTGGGACATATAGGGAATGCTGGAAGACTAAAGTATGGAGGGCTTGGTTAAGAGAAGGAAGCATATGTCAGGTATAGACAGGATAGATCGAGTAAATCCTTAGAAGAGTATAAAGGAAGTAGGAGTATACTTAAGAGGGAAGTTAGGAGGGCAAAACGGGGACACGAGATAGCTTTGGCAAATAGAATTAAGGAGAATCCAAAGGGTCTTTACTAATATATTAAGGACAAAAGGGTAACTGGGGAGAGAATAGGACCCCTCAAAGATCAGCAAGGCGGCCTTTGTGTGGAGCTACAGAAAATGGGGGAGATACTAAATGAATATTTTGCATCAGTATTTACTGTGGAAAAGGATATGGAAGATATAGACTGTGGGGCAATGGATGGTGACATCTTGCAAAATGTCCAGATTACAGAGGAGGAAGTGCTGGATGTCTTGAAACAGTTAAAAGTGGATAAATCTCCAGGACCTGATCAGGTGTACCCGAGAACTCTGTGGGAAGCTAGAGAAGTGATTGCTGGGCCTCTTGCTGAGATATTTGTATCATCGATAGTCACAGGTGAGGTGCCAAAAGACTGGAGATTGGCAAACGTGTTGCCACTGTTTAAGAAGGGCAGTAAGGACAAGCCAGGGAACTATAGACTGGTGAGCCTGACCTCGGTTGTGGGCAAGTTGTTAGAGGGAATCCTGAGGGAAAGGATGTACATGTATTTGGAAAGGCAAGGACTGATTAGATTAGATTAGATTACTTACAGTGTGGAAACAGGCCCTTCGGCCCAACAAGTCCACACCGCCCCGTCGAAGCGCAACCCACCCATACCCCTACAAGTACCCCTTACCTAACACTACGGGCAATTTAGCATGGCCAATTCACCTAACCTGCACATCTTTGGACTGTGGGAGGAAACCGGAGCACCCGGAGGAAACCCACGCAGACACAGGGAGAACGTGCAAACTCCACACAGTCAGTCGCCTGAGTTGGGAATTGAACCCGGGTCTCTGGCGCTGTGAGGCAGCAGTGCTAACCACTGTGCCACCGTGCCGCCCACCAAGGGATAGTCAACATGGCTTTGTGCATGGGAAATCACGTCTCACAAACTTGATTGAATTTTTTGAAGAAGAAACAAAGAAGATTGATGAGGGCAGAGCAGTAGATGTGATCTATATGGACTTCAGTAAGGCGTTCGACAAGGTTCCCCATGGGAGACTAATTAGCAAGGTTAGATCTCATGGAATACAGGGAGAACTAACCATTTGGATACAGAACTGGCTCAAAGGTAGAAGACAGAGGGTGGTGGTGGAGGGTTGTTTTTCAGACTGTAGGCCTGTGACCAGTGGAGTGCCACAAGGATCGGTGCTGGACCCTCTACTTTTTGTCATTTATATAAATTGGAGGTGTAGTGGATTACGAAGAGGGTTACGTCAGATTACAACAGGATCTGGACCAGATGGGCCAATGGGCTGAGAAGTTTGAGTTTAATTCAGATAAATGCGAGGTGCTGCATTTTGGGAAAGCAAATCTTAGCAGGACGTATACACTTAATGATAAAGTCCTAGGGAGTGTTGCTGAACAAAGAGACCTTGGAGTGCAGGTTCATAGCTCCTTGAAAGTGGAGTCGCAGGTAGATAGGATAGGGAAGAAGGCATTTGGTATGCTTTCCTTTATTGGTCAGAGTATTGAGTACAGGAGTTGGGAGGTCATGTTGCGGCTGTACAGGACATTGGTTAGGCCACTGTTGGAATATTGTGTGCAATTCTGGTCTCCTTCCTATTGGAAAGATGTTGTGAAACTTGAAAGGGCTTAGAAAAGATTTACAAGGATGTTGCCAGGGTTGGAGAATCTGAGCTACAAGGAGAGGCTGAATAGGCCGTGGCTGTTTTCCCTGGAGCGTCAGAGGCTGAGGGGTGACCTTATCGAGGTTTACAAAATTATGAGGGGCATGGATAGGATAAATAGACAAAGTCTTTTCCCTGGGATCGGGGAGTCCAGAACTAGAGGGCATAGGTTTAGGGTGAGAGGGGAAAGATATAAAAGAGACCGAAGGGGCAACTTTTTCATGCAGAGGGTGGTACGTGTGTGGAATGAGCTGCTAGAGGTTGTGGTGGAGGCTGGTACAATTGCAACATTTAAGAGGCATTTGGATGGGTATATGAATAGGAAGGGTTTGGAGGAATATGGGCTGGGTGCTGGCAGGTGGGACTAGATTGGGTTGGGATATCTGGTCGGCATGGACAGGTTGGACCGAAGGGTCTATTTCC
The DNA here is from genome assembly GCF_037043375.1 of Chiloscyllium plagiosum. Lineage (NCBI taxonomy): Eukaryota > Metazoa > Chordata > Chondrichthyes > Orectolobiformes > Hemiscylliidae > Chiloscyllium > Chiloscyllium plagiosum. Next base: position 46,734,499 of record NW_028270174.1, read on the forward strand.
ATGCTGTACATCTCTATGACTCTACGTTTTCTCAGTTACCTCCAGCCGGGCCTCCAGCATCTGTTGCTGCTCCTCCCTCTGCCTCTTTCTGGTCATCGAATATGAAATAATCCGGCCTCGTAAGTATGCCTTGGTGGCTTCCCAAAGCATTGCCGGATTACTAGCCGTACCTGAATTGATATCCCATAAGGCCCTGAACTCTCTTATACTATACTCAACAAATTAGCTATCTCCTAACAACAATGGATCCATGTGCCAGTAACATGCATCCATTCCACTACCCTTGATCTTAACATTTATATACACTGACGCATGATCCAAAACACCTATATTCCCAATTTTGCACACCGATGTTCTTTCCAAACCTTCAGTTGGCATAAAAAGTATTTCAATTCACATATGGCACTTGTGTGGATTGGAATAGAACCTGAGATCTCTTCCATTATGGTGGAGGTACCTCCACACATCCACGAGACCCCACTCATCGCACATGTCCACCAACTGTTTAGATTGTGCGGGCGTACCAGCCAGATCTTTTGGCACCCTGTCAACCTCTGGATCGATTAGGCAATTAAAATCCCCTCCTATAATCATACGGCATACACCAAGATTCATTAATTTAGCCATTGCATTAATTAAAATTTTAAGAGGGTGCATCAGGGGACAACATATATTCAAAGCAGCATAGTCTTCTCCATGTATTAGGGCTTTAAGAATGATAAACTGTCCATGTTCATCCTTAATCTGCTCCGTTACTCGGAAAGGGAGGTTCCTTCTTACCAGTATAGCCACTCCTCTACTCTTAGAGCTGAAAGATGAGAAAAATATCCTGTCATAACCCTCCTGCTGCAGTTTCAGATGTTCCTTATCAGTTAGATGCATCTCCTGCAGCGGGGCAATGTCCACCTTTTCCTTCCTGAGGCTTGATAAGACCTTCTTTCTTTTAATAGGAGAATGGCTCCCTTTTATATTCCAGGTGCACCAGCTGAACAAATCACTAGCCATGGTCATCCAGGCAAAAGTGAAGACTGCAGATGCTGGAAACCAGAGCTTAGATTAGAGTGGTGCTGGAAAAGCACAGCAGGTCAGGCAGCATCCAAGGAGCAGGAAAATCGATGTTTCGGGCAAAAGCCCTTCATCAGGAATCGAGGCAGGAAGCCTCCAGGGTGGAGAGTCCAGGGTAGCCCATGGTTTCCCAGGAAGAGGGAGCTTATCTGAGGTATGATGAACTACCAAGATATTAACTTCATGAGATCTAAAAACTATTCCTATGAAAACAACTACAACTAAAAAAGAAACACTACATTTAACTGAAGCAGACACCCAATTCGCTCAAGATCTTCCCCCTTGCCCATAGGGGCACCCCTCTCAATCCTTACTCCCTCTAGCTGAGGCTGTGCTCTAGCCCCAGGCAATTCACAAATGAGGAAAACCTGTTATTTACATTCTGAAAGTTAACAATGGATACCCATCCCCCTGCACTCATCTTAACCACAGATATAGCTCCCCTCAATACAAAACCAAAAGGACAGCAGTAAAAAAAAGGACCCCTAGATAATACCCAACCAACCGATATCTAAAATAATTCCAATTCTACAATTTTCCAACAAAACTGTACATATAAAACCAATAACCATAAAAAAGAAAGAGGGAGAGCGAAGTTAAAAAAAGGGGTAATTAAAAAAAACCCCGTACCACGGTCTGCAATGATGCCCCCTCCCTCCCCACCCCAGCTCAGGTCCTTCAATTCAAAGGCTTCACAAAGTCCTTTACCTTTTCTGCAGAGTCAAGGTTATATATTGTCCCCCCATGGGTGAAACGCAACACAGCCGGGTACCTCAAGGAGTATTCTTTCTTGACCTCATCAAATGTCCTTCTCTTCTTAATTAGGGCTCCTGAAAAGTCCTTAAAAAACATTATCTTTGAGCCTTTGTACATTAAAACTTGTGAATTCCTTCCCAGTCTTCTTGTTATTTCAACTATTAATTATTTTTCTTTATACCACAGGAGCTGCACTAGGACCATACGAGGGCACGGGTTCAGCCCGAACCTGTGCATTGTGATGTGGTGGGCCTGCTCCATGCTTACCGGGCCTGACTCCAGGAACTTCGGGAGCCACCCCTGTAAAAAGCCGACATGGTCCTCACCTTCCTCTCGTTCCGGGAGACCCACGATCCATAAGTTTTTCCTTTTATTTTTATTTTCCAGGTTGTCAACATGATCCTGAAGGACCCAAACCTGGTCTTCCAGCGTTCAGATTCTTCCTCCTGAGACCTCCATTACAGTCTCTGATGCTGTGGTCCTCTCTGCCACTGCCTCCATTCTTCGATCCAGCAGTTGGGTTTCCTGCTCATGCTTTTTTAGCATTGGTAGACAGTGGCTGAACTGCTACTTGAATCCACTCTCAGATTTTGGCAAACTCCGAGAGTAAATGCTGCTGATCCTTTGGATCCAAAGGGGCCACCCTGGGAGTTTGAACACTGGCTGCAGACACCCCCGTGCAGTAGGGCAGGGCCCTGTCTGCTGTACTCCTTTAGGCCCCTTTCCTTTATTCAACTTCATCCTGGTCTTAAAGCTGTCCCACATGATTTCAGCAGCTCCAAATAGTCAGCAAGTTTAAATTAATACTTTTTTCTCCAGGGGGTTGTTGATAAGGGGAAGGGGTTAAAGATTAACCTTGCTCGGGGGTATGGCACAGTGTCCAGCACAGCAGACCGCTCAGACTGCTGCCATCTTGGATCTCTCGGAGGATAAGCACAGACTGATTAGAGATAGTCAACATGGCTTTGTGTGTGGGAAATCATGTCTCACTAACTTGATTGAGTTTTTTAAAGAAGTAATGAAGAGGATTAATGAGGGTAGAGCAGTAAACATGATCTATATGGACTTCAGTAAGATGTTTGACAAGGTTCCTCATGGTAGACTGGTTAGCCAGGTTAGATCACAGGGAATAGATGTGACTAGCTATGTGGATGCAGAACTGGCTCGAAGGTAGAAGACCTAGGGTGGTGGTGGAGGGTTGCTTTTCAGACTGGAGGCCTGTGACCAGTGGAGTACTGCAAGGTTTGGTGCTGGTCCACTGCTTTTCATCATTTATACAAACGATGTGGATGTTAGTAAGTTTGCAGATGACACCAAAATTGGAGATGTAGTGGACAGCGAAGAAAGTTACTTTAGAGTACAACAGGATCTTGATCAGATGGGCCAATGGGCTGAGGAGTGGCAGATGGAGTTTAATTCAGATAAATGTGAGGTGCTGCATTTTGGAAAGGCAAATAATGGCAGGACTTATACACTTAATGGTAAGGTCCTGGGGAGTGTTGCTGAACAATGAAGTGCAGGTTCATGGTTCCTTGAAAGTGGAGTCACAGGTAAATAGGATAGTGACAAAGGTGTTTGGTATGCTTCCCTTTATTGGTCAGAGTATTGAGTATAAGAGTTGGGTGGTCATGTTGTGGCTACAGGAAATTGGTAAGTCCACTTTTGGAATATTGTATGCGATTCTGGTCTCCTGCTGTAGAAAGGATGTTGTGTAACTTGAAAGGGTTCAGAAAAGATTTACAAGGATGTTGCCAGGGTTGGAGGGTTTGAGTTAAAGGGAGAGCTGAATAGGTTGGGGCTATTTTCCCTGGAGCGTTGGAGGCTGACAGTTGACCTTACAGAGGTTTATAAAATCATGAGGGGCATAGGATAAATAGACAAGGTCTTTTCCCTGGGTTGGGGAGTCCAGAACTAGAGGGAATAGGTTTAGGGTGAGAGGAGAAAGATATAAAAGGGACCTAAGGGGTAATTGTTTTTTTGCAGAGGGTGATGCGTGTATAGAATGAGCTGCCAGAGGAAGTGGTGGAGGCTGGCACAATTACGACATTTAAAAGACTTTGGAGTGGGTTCATGAATAGGAAGGGTTTCGAGGGATATGGGCCAAGTGCTTGCAAATAGAACTAGATCATTTTAGGATATCTATTGGCAAAGATGAGTTGGACCAAAGGGTCTATGACTCTATGACTTGACAAGGTTAATGCAAGAGTGATGTTCCCAATGACCATGGAGTCCAGAACCAGGAGTCACAAAATAAGGATAATGGATAGGTCATTTACGTCTAAGATAAGGTGAAATTTCTTCACTGAGTGTAGTGAGCCTATGGAACCCTTTGCAATGGAAAGCAGTTGAGGCCAAAACATTAAATATTTCCAAAAAGCAATTAGATATAGTTCTTAGGGCTAAAACGATGAAAAGGTAGGGAGAGAAAGTGGGGATAGGAGACTGAGTTGGACATGTAATATTGAATGGCAGACCAGGCTCGAAGGGCTAAATGGCCAACTCTTTTTCCCAATCTGGATGTAGGTTTGCTCGCTGAGCTGGAAGGTTTGTTTTCAGACGTTTCGTCACCATACTAGGTAACATCAACAGTAAGCCTCCAGATGAAACACTGGTGGCATGAACTGCTTTCTATTTATGTGTTTAGGTTTCCGTGGGTTGGTGACATCATTCCTTTGGTGACATCATTTCCTGTGGTGATGCAATTTCCTGTTCTTTTTCTCAGCAGGTGGTAAATGGGATCAAAGTCAATGTATTTGTTGATAGAGTTCCAGTTGGAGTGCCATACTTCTAGAAATTCTTGTGCGTGTCTCTGTTTGGCTTGTCTGAGGATAGATGTGTTGTCCAAGTCAAATACAGAAGCAATCATCTCAACACCCACAAACGAAGCTGCATCGGAACATTATTTCAACAAGCCACCACATACTGCTGCATAGAGGAACTGTGCAGAGCAGAGGAAAATCACCTATACAATGCATTCAAAAGAACGGATACCCAATGAACACAGTCCCCTGATTTCTCAGCAACAAACCCCAACAAGCAGACAAAACATGGCCAGAAACCCCAGCCACTCTCCCCTACATCAAAGACATCTTGGAAATGACTGCCAGACTACTCAGACCCCTTGGCATCATGGTAGCCCACAAACCCACCAACACACTAAAACAGCAGCTAATGAACTTGAAAGACCCTATACAGACAACTTTAAAGTTAATGTCATTTACAAAATACCTTGCAAGAACTGTAACAAACACTTCATTGGACAAATGGGCAGAAAATTAGCCACCAGGATACATGAACATCAACTAGCCACAATAAGACATGACTCACTCACATTAGTATCCTTATGTACAGATGAGGAAGGACACCACTTCGACTAGGACAACACATCCATCCTAGGACAAGCCAAACAGAGACATGCACGAGAATTCCTAGATGGATGGCATTCCAACTGGAATGGTATCATCAAACATATTGACTTGGATCCCATTTACGACCCCCTGAGAAAAAGAACAGGAAATGACATCACCACAGGAAATTACATCACCAACGCAAGGAAACCTAAACACACAAATAGAAAGCAGGCCATATCACCAAAACTTCATCTGAAGGCTCACTGGTGATGTTACCTAATATGGTGACGAAACGTTTGAAAATGAACCATCCAGCTCAGCCAGCTTACCTTCGTCCAGAACCTCAACCTGAGCTACAAATCTTCTCAGAACTTGCTGTCATTTTCCCATTTTCTATGTTTTGATGTACCACATAATATGTAAAATACACTTGTTCCATGTTAAGCATCCTCTGAACTGATATTGTTGAGATTGTAACCAGAATGCATAATGGCATGAGGTAGGACATGGCTGGACTATTTTGGTCTTGGATTTGTGATGTAATTGCAGTATAAATAATTTTATTTCCTGCAGGCTTCTGCTTGACGTATCAGATGTGTTTAAGAACTGAAAATGCTGCAGTCAAAGCACTTTGTGACATTTGGATTGTGACAAGAAGGAACTAGGGAAAAACATTGTGGGGGAAACAAATAAGGAGAATGTGAATGCTCAATAAAAGTATCAAGCTTTAAGAAAAAGGACTTGAAAAACAAATTCTAGTATTGAGGATGGACCCTTAATGATTTAATTTAAAATTTTCACTAAAGTTTCAAACACTGAGACACAAAACAATCAGACATAAGTTAAAATGACAAAGCAATATTATGCAAATACTTTAAATAGTTTTCACCTAATTTAACACATAGCTAACAGCACGGGTTCAATTCTCATACTGGCTGTTGTAGCTTATGCTCTTCACCTTACCTCGGGCTTGTCGATTGGTTACCTTCAAGACAAACATGGGCAGCACGGTGGCACAGTGGTTAGCACTGCTGCCTCACAGCGCCAGAGACCCGGGTTCACCTCCCGCCTCAGGTGATGACTGTGTGGAGTTTGCACATTCTCCCCGTGTCTGCGTGGGTTTCCTTTGGGTGCTCTGGTTTCCTCGCAGAGTCCAAAGATGTGCAGGTCAGGTGAATTGGCCATGCTAAATTGCCTGTAGTGTTCAGTGAATGTATGGGTGGGTTGTGGGTTGGTGTGGACTTGTTGGGCCAAAGGCCTGTTTCCACACTGTAAGTAATCTAATCTATTTGTCTGTTTTTAGTGTAGAAAGATGCCTATGGTCATTTATGGTCTTTGCCTCATAATCATTTAACACACTGGATAACTGACCTTGGGGCTCATAATTTTATGCCATGCCAGATTTTACATTTTATTGATTTCAATGGAACATAGAATTGGACAGATTGTAAACTGGATGACTAGTCTAATCCTATCAGTTTTCTACTGGTTAAAACAATGGTCTAAGTGTTTGTCATGGAGTAGTTGTAACAGTAACTTCAGTCTCAATTTAGCTGCTGTCTCTGAGTTAAAACATTATGATTGCAGATGTTGAGCAATTAATCAAGGCTATGTCAATGAAAGGTTGAAGGAGTGTTGTATTGATTTACATGCCATCATTCAGAATGGAGATGAAATCATGACCATCTTCAAATGGATGCACCAGAAACCATTATTTGAAGAGGAATAAAGTATAGAATCCTTCCGTGCCAGGTAAATATGGTGATAATGAAAATATCAGATTCTGATCGCCAAAAAACATTTTTCCTACTTCCCCTTCCTGCCTTAAATGGTAACTTTAGGATCTCACCAGTCAGTGACAATCACCTTACTTCCATGTTTTTGCATCTGAAAACATGAACTCAGCTTGCTTGTACGTTTCTTCCAAATCTCCTTCCCCTCCCTATATCTTGGTCCAGTTGTCTGCCATTTTTTTCCTGCAAACAGACAAAGGAGGTATTGAGTATGATGAAAGTGGAAGGAAGTGGATGAATAAACAGGAGAGATGATGAGGTGTCCCTGTGAGTGTGTAGGAAGAGCAGAGGCCAGGAAGGGTAAATAGTTTGGAGGATGAGGTGGGTGCGAACTGATGAGTGGACACAATGCAAGCAATACAGAGATTTGCAACCTATGAGCTTCATTGAGAGGCATGTAAAGTGGCAGAGTTGGAATGAGTGGTAGACTTGTGTATGTGAGGCAGCAGAAGGAGACAGAGAGAAGGTGGTATGTACCCTTGCGGAGGACAGAAGATCAATAACCTTCCTCCAGTGCTGCTGGGGATTCAGCACAGTTGGGGCACTACACTGACTTGACTGCAATTTGGATCAAAGCTGAATTGGTCATGCAATGTAGCCACCTGTTGTAGGAACAAGCGTGGCCCTCCTCTCTGGTGCACTGTTTGGGACGATAATACAATCCGAGCAATGTGACTGCCCCCATTTTTTATTCCGAAGGTCTACCCACAAAACCTTGTTGAAGTCCCTTCTTTGTGCAGGAACTAACTTCTTAATTAATAAGGCAACACAAATCCTCTTTCACACCTCTCCTATCCTGTCTGAAGACCCTGTACCCTGGAATGTTAAGTGATAGTCCTGCCCCTCCCTCAGACATACCTCTGTGTTTGCAAAAATATCATAATTTCAAGTGTGAATCCATACTCTTAATTCATCTGCCTTATCTCACTTACTCCTAACATTAAAGTAGATGCCATCCAGCCGTACTTCAATCCTTTTAATTGCAACATGGCTAAATTCTCTCTGTCCTGGTTCTTTGACTATATTATGATGTTGACCCAGTTGTTCTAAAGCTCTGTGTCCTGTCCGATTGCTAGTCTAGTTTAAATTCCTTCTAACAGCACTGGCAAACTTATTCACAAGGATGTTTGTCCCATTCCAGTTTACATGCAGACCTCCCATTTGCAAAGGTCTCACTGTCCTCAGAAATGGTTTTGGTGATTCAAAAATCTAATGTCCACTCCCACACTAATTCTTTATGCATGCATGTTTCTGCCCTATTCTTTTGTTTTGCACTCAATAGTCCATGACACATTGTCTACCAATACCACTAGATACCTGTCTGTGAATCAAGAAATGAATTTCCTCACCTATGGAAAATGTTCTCAAAAATAATACTCGAAATCTACAGTGTGACGGTCAGTTCCTGGTTGGCAGGAAGTGGTGTGGAGATAATGCGTTAAATATGATGTAAATTATGTGAGTGTTGTAGGGCCCTATTCATGGTGACCACGTCCTGCTGACCTGATTCCCTGAGAAAGACATTGTAAAACATTGCTGCCTTATTAACCAGGTCAGAGTGGAAGATTGTGAAAGAGAAAGTAATTCAAGCTATGGCAGCCCATGTTTGAGGATCAGGGTCAGGGGTGTCACTGAGCTGTTGCAGGGCTGCCTGAAGGGTGAGAGGGATACACATTGGTACCGATGATCTAGGAAGAATGAGGGATGAGCTCTTGCATCAACAATTCAGGGAGCTATGCAGTAGATTGAAAAGCCTGACTTTTAAGCTTGTAGTTGCTGGATTACTCTTGGTGCCGTGTGCTTCTGAGAACAGACACAGGAGAATAGAAAACATGAAAGTCTGGCTTAGGAATTGGTGCAGGAGGGAGGATTTTAGAATCTTGGATCACTAGGAGTGATTCTAGAGAAAGCAGGACTCGTACAAACTGGACTATCTGCACCTGGACCAGAATGGGAGCATCATCCTTGAGATAAATTTGCTTATGCTGTTGAGAGTAATTCAAACTAGTTTGACAGGAGGACGGGTCACAAGGGCATAAGTACAATAGGGACAGGGAATAATGTAGTTAAAGAATCAGGACAAAGAGAGTTCAGCCAGTTTGTGATTCAAGAGATTAATGCGAGGTTGGACAGCCTCTACTTTGATGTTGGGAGTATTGAGTTCTCTAATGGACAATATCAACTTCCTTATTTCCAATGTCCTCATCCTTCTCTTCCTCAGAAGACTGGTCCCACTCTTCAGTTCCACAGCATCCACACACACCTTCATTGCCTCCTCCAATTGTACCGGGTCCAACAGGTGAGTATAATGTGTAACACCCTGGACTTGACTGGAGGGCCCACTGCAGACCAATGCAAGCAGTGAAATTGTAACATTTGCAAATTTATATTCTGGTCTACTCTGGCTAAGGCATGGGTGGCTTTAACCCTGTGCTCCACATTTGTTGGGGATTGTGCAATGATATTATGGTCACAGTGGGTAGCCCTTTTTTCCTAATAAGCAGGTGGAAAAGAATAAGATGGGCAAGAGGAACAAAGAGGTTCTGAGATCTCAAAACAGTCATCAGTGGCATATCTTACAGATGAAAGTTGAGCACACTTCTCCACAGAGTGAGACATGGTGCACCTGATAATAAGGACAACTTTTCACCATCGACCCACATTCAGGCTCAGCCTGTGGGCCAACATGGTGAAGGTGCCACACCAGCTGAGCGACCACATAATGTCACTGGGAAGGGAGGGCCTACAGTGTTCCGACACTGTCCTCATCCCAGATCCATATCAAATAGTCACCCTCTCACTGTATTAAATACAGACCATCATTACATTTACATGATGAATAAGGAAGTGATATACAGAGGAATCTCGATTATACAAAGGACACAGGCAGGGAATATTTTCTTTGGATAATCAAATGCTGGATAATTGAATGCCTGATATAATAGTTAATCAGGACATTGCGATCTCGTTTGGATAATCCAAAATTCAATTAATCGAATGCCGGATAAACACGTTTCCTCTGTAGTGTCCCCCACATAGGACCCTTGGATGAACATATGTTTCCCCTTCTGTGCAAAATCATTGCTGCTAACTCTCAAATCTATAAGGTGCCCATGTGCAATTTGCAAGCGCTAATGCAATGTCATATATCACCTTTGACCAAAACCTGTCCAGTATGCACCCTCACTCTGCATGCTGAGGGAATGGACAATGCAAATGGTTGTAATTTAAATGTAGCTGGGGTTTACAAATGGCTGCTTCATGTTTTAGTTCCTCCAATGTCCCAGCATCTAACAAACATAGATCCTGTACTTTCACCCATTGAAATTACTCTGCCTTCCTTGAGCCTTGGTCCAGCCATTTTCAAGTCGCACTTTGCATCTAAAGAATGGCAACTAATGGCAGGGAATGTAAGTCACAAAGAATACTGTCAGCACAGGACCCTGCATTGTCACTAGTTATTTCCAAAGCCTCTTTATTACTTAACATCTCACACTACCCCAACAGCCCATTTTCACCCACATGTGGAGACCAACCGCATTGAATTTCATCTACAGCGGTCCTGTCTGCCTGCTGAACACTAGCATTATACATTGCTGCTGCCCCCATTGCTCATCTATGCTGCACCTGTGGAGGCCTCTGTGCTATTCACTGCTATTAACCACTCCCATGGCTTACCAAGTCTTCTAATGCTGCTTGGCACACAAAGTTTCCCTTGGAACTGTCCTTGTCCCCACTTCTGTAAATTCCTATTAAATCCACCACCAGCCTTGACTTCTACACTCTTTTTGGCTTTAACTCCCTTGCTGCTCTTACAATCTCCCTAAACCCTCCTGAATGATCAATGGTTGTATCCTCAGGACTTTAATCAACCAAATCTCTGACTCACCTCTACGAGCAGCCCTTGGACATAATTGACCAGAAACATGTCATTTGCCTTTGTAACTCTCTGACCAATGATACACAATTCCCCAGACTGCTTATGATGATCATATACAACTGACTACCACGTCTTCTGTAGTTTATTCTGGGACATGGAATACCATAGATATAGGAGCAGAATTATGCCAATCAACCCATTAAGTCTGCTCCATCATTCAATCATGACCCACTTCTCAGCCCCATTCTACAGCCTTCTCCCCACAACCCTTGTTGCCCTTACTGATCAAGAACCTACCTATTTCTGTCTCAAATTCACTCAATGATTTAGCATTCACAGAGTTCTGCTGCAATGAGCTCCACAGATTAGTCACCCTCTAGCTAAAGAAATTCCTCCTCGTCTCAGTTCTGAAAGGTCATCCCTTCACTCTGAGTTTGTGCCCTCAAGATCTAGTCTCTCCTAATAGTGGAAACATATTCTTCACACCCACTCTATTCCAGGCTTCTCAGTATTCTGTAGGTTTCAATCAGATTCCTCCCCTCATCCTTCTAAACTCAGAGTCCTCAACTGCTCCTCATATGCCAACAGCTTCATCCCAGGTTATTATTCTTGTAAATCTCTGAAACACCTCCAATGTCAATTCCTTAGTTTTGGGGTTCAATACTGCTCATAATATTCTAAATGTGGTCTAGCCAGAGCCTTATACAAGCTCAGCAGAACATCTCTACTCTTGTATTCTAGCTCTTTTGAAATGAATGCGAACATTGCATTTCCCTTCTTACCTGCTAACTGAATCTGCGTGTTAACCTTAGGTAAGTTCTGAACGAGACCTCCTAAGTCCCTCTGTTTTTCAGATTTCTGAAGCCTTTTCCTATTTAGAAAATACCTACACCTCTATTCTTCCAACCAAAGTACATAACCTCTCACCTTCCCACAATGTATTCCATCTGGCTCATCTTTCCTGATGAAGAGCTTATTCCTGAAACAACAATTCTCCTGCTCCTTGAATACTGCCTGACCGACTGCGCTTTTCCAGCACCACACTTATCGATTCTGATCTCTACCCTCTGCAGTCCCCACTTTCTTCTTTGACCACTTTCTGTTTGTCAATGTTACCATGTCCTTCTGCAGTCTCCCCACCTCCTCAACACCCTGGACTGTGTGCAAATTGTGCCCATAACTGGTGGTACTAGGGCCATGAAATCCCCTCTATCCTTTTGACAGGACTGAGGATTGGCCCCCCCACCACCTTTCAAAATGGCCATTTGTTTGAATGAACGTACAATGTTTTTGCCACATTGGCTGAAGGTGTTAGATTCACATCTTGGCATGCCGTTCACCAAATATCCTACTGTTTCAGACAGATCCTTACTGATAAGTATGACAAGCCTCCTTCTGCAGTTAAAAAACACCAGGGAGCCTTTGGCTTTGCTGAAATGCCAGTGCATGAATGGGTGAATGGCAAGGAGGGGACATGAAAGGTCCTTAGTCGGTAGGATTAGGGAAAACCCTAAGGCTTTCTATAGGTATGTTAGGAATAAAAGAATGACTAGGGTAGGAATAGGTCCAGTCAAGGATAGTAGTGGGAAGTTGCGTGTGGAGGCGGAAGAGATTGGGGAGACACTGAATGAATACTTTTCTTCAGTATTTACTCAGGAACAGGGCATTGTCGTCGATGCGAATACTGAGTCACAAATAGGTAGAATGGATGGCTTTGAGGTATGTAGAGAAGAGGTGTTGGAAATCCTGGAAAAGGTGAAAATAGATAAGTCCCCTGGGCCTGATGGCATTTATCCTAGGATTCTCTGGGAAGCAAGGGAGGAGATTGCAGAGCCATTGGCCTTGATTTTTATGTCCTCTTTGTCTACAGGAGTAGTGCCAGAAGACTGGAGGATAGCAAATGTGGTTCCCTTGTTCAAAAAGGGGAGTAGGGATAACCCTAGTAACTATAGGCCGGTGAGTCTCACTTCTGTTGTGGCAAAGTCTTAGAGAGAATTGTAAGGGATAGGATTTATGCACATCTGGATAGGAATAATGTGATCAAGGATAGTCAGCATGGTTTTGTGAAGGGCAGGTCGTGCCTCACAAGCCTTATTGAATTCTTTGAAAAGGTGACGAAGGAGGTTGATGAGGGGAAAGCGGTAGATGTGGTATATATGGATTTTAGTAAGGCGTTTGATAAGGTTCCCCATGGTAGGCTACTGCAGGAAATACGGAGATATGGCATTGAGGGTGAGTTGAAGGTTTGGATTAGGAATTGGCTGGATGGAAGAAGACAGAGGGTAGTAGTTGATAGCAAAGTTTCTTCATGGAGTGCCGTCACTAGCGGTGTTCCGCAAGGATCTGTTTTGGGACCATTGCTGTTTGTCATTTTTATAAATGACCTGGAAGAGGGGTTAGAAGGTTGGGTGAGCAAGTTTGCGGATGATACGAAAGTCGGAGGAGTTGTTGACAGTGAGGAAGGATGTGGCAGGTTACAGCAGGATATAGAGAAGCTGCAGAGCTGGGCAGAAAGGTGGCAAATGGAATTCAACGTAGCTAAGTGTGAGGTGATTCACTTTGGGAAGAATAACAAAAAGATGGGGTACTGGGCTAATGGTCGGATACTTGGTAGTGTGGATGAGCAGAGGGATCTTGGTGTCCATGTACACAGATCTCTGAAAGTTGCCACCCAGGTAAATAGTGCGGTGAGGAAGACATATGGCGTACTGGCTTTTATTGGTAGAGGAATTGAGTTCCGGAGTCCTGAGGTCATGATGCAGTTGTATAAGACTCTGGTGCGGCCGCATCTGGAATATTGTGTGCAGTTTTGGTCGCCATACTATAGGAAGGACGTGGAGGCACTGGAAAGGGTCCCATACCAGGATGTTGCCTGGTATGGAAGGAAGATCGTATGAGGAAAGACTGAGACACTTGGGGCTGTTTTCATTAGAGAAAAGAAGGTTTAGGGGTGACTTGATTGAGGTGTACAAGATGATTAGGGGGTTAGATAGGGTTGACAGTGTGAACCTTTTCCTGCGTGTGGAGTCGGGTATTACAAGGGGGCATAGCTTTAAATTAAGGGGGGGTAGATATAGGACTGAAGTTAGGGGTAGGTTCTTTACTCAGCGAGTCGTAAGTTCATGGAATGCCCTGCCAGTAGCAGTGGTGGACTCTCCCTCTTTATGGGCATTTAAGCGGGCATTGGATAGGTATATGGAGGATAGTGGGTTAGTATAGGTTAGGTGGGCTTGGATCGGCGCAACATCGAGGGCCAAAGGGCCTGTACTGCGCTGTATTCTTCTATGTTCTATGTTCTATGTTCTAATACTAAGCATGTATGCTGCAAGCATGTAGGTAATGCTAAGTAACTGAGTGCTACAAGAACAAGTGAGTTGTCCTGAGATGCAGCCTGCGTCAAATCATGAGCTGAGTGCCTATCCATGAATGCAGTGTCCCTGCTGTTGCCTCCAAATGCTAGATGCTGGTATCCCCTGCAATGTGAGTCTATGTTTCCAAGGTGGTCTGGCAGTGTATTGAAGAGGTGCCATGATGGTCCTGAGTTGTTTGCAAATATTGGATGTCAATGTCAGTGAATGAAAAGTGTGTGTGGCTGTCACTCATGGATTATTTCCTGAAATACAGATTGGTCTTAAATACCATGGTGTTCTTTCAGAGAATTTTTGATGTTTAGCTTGTTGGCGAGTCTGGTGAGATTCAAAGCTGAATGTTAATGATGAAAGTTGGGTCATCTACAAGACATATAACAAGCAATAATCCCAATTAATTAGCAATTTGCTGCTGACTTACTGCCATACTTCTTGCTTCTCACCTGCTTGGATCCATTGTGTTTATGTGGTGAGTCCAGTTGAGGTTCTGGTCAATGGTAACCCCAAATTGCTGATAGCAGGATTTCAATGATGGTAACACCATTGAATTTCAAGGTGCAATGGTTAGATTTTGTCTTATTGGAGATGGTCATTCTCTGGCATTAGTGTGGCACAAATGTTGCTTGCCACTGGTCATCCCAAGCCTGGATATTGTCCAGATCTTGTTACATTTGAAAATGGACTACTTCAGTGTCTGAGGGATCATGAATGGTGCTGAACATTGTGCAATCATTGGTGAATACCCCGACTTCTGACCTTATGATGGAGTGAAGGTCATTGATGAAGCTTTTGAAGATAATAGGGTCTCGGACACTACCTGGAGGGATTCTTGCAGAGATGTCCTATAGCTGATGTCATCTGACTGATCTTCAACAACCACAACCATTTTTCATTGTGCCATGAATGACTCCAAACAGAATTCAAACATCCAACATTGTACAGGATAAATGCAGCTAGTTGCGGACAGGGAGAAGAAAGTGAGAACTGCAGATCTGGAGATCAGAGTTGAAGAGTATGGTGTTGGAAAAGCACAGCCTTGAAAGCATCAGGATTCCTGATGAAGGGCTTATGCCTGAAACGTCGATTCTCCTGCTCCTCAGATGCTCGTTGGGACAGTCTGGAATCAGGAGACACAATCTGAGACAAACGGCAAGTCACTTAGGACAAACTGAAGAGGAATTTCTCCATTCAGAGGGTGATGAACCTTTCCAATTCTCTGCCTCAGGGTTGTGGATGCCTAATTGCTGACTGTGTTGAAGATGAGATTGATGGTTATCTATATGTTAAAAACATCAAGACATGTTACTGGCAAGTGCTTTTGAAGTAGAAAATTAGCCATGATTTCATTGAATGGAGGAACAGGCTGGAAGGGCTACATAGCTTACTCCTGCTCCTACTTCTTATGTCTTTTAATCCTTGATGAGAAATCATTATATCCTTGCTAATCTAAGGGTATTGACATGTTGTATTTGATGACTGCTACTCTTGCAATAAGTCTGTATTTGTATCCCCATTATTAATAAAGATGGGTCTAACCTGACAAATTCCACAATCTCAAAGTTCAGTTCAACTTAAAAATATTCTGCATGAAAATTCTAATCAATGCCACATACTTTGAAAATCTCTACCCCACTTCACATTGTCCAAGTCATTTCTGAAATAAAAGGAAACACAATTTATTGAAACAGCTTGGAGATAATGAGCACCACAGATGTTGGAGATCAGAGTGGATAAAGAGTGGAGCTGGAAAAAGCACAGCAGGTCAAGTAGCATCAGAGGATAGAGTCGATGTTTTCAGGACAGAACCTTTCATCAGGAGTTATTAAAATAGCTTTCCAGCTTTAACACTTCACAGGAATCAGTTTTTGTTGAAAATAAAATAAACAATATGATGCTTAAAAATAGCTTTCTGTCTTCTAAATAAAGGAGAGTAGTTGCTTTAATTCAATGAGACTGCTAATGACTAAATTACTGATTCATTCCAGTATACATCAAAATTGCTTTTGAGTGAGTTTCCTTTTGCCTTACCACACAGATAAAGATAAGTGATGACAAGAAAACGCAGAAAAAACTGATTATTCGACAGAGGTAATAATGAAACTTATGCAGAGCAGAAATGGGTGAAATATGAATTAAAATCTGAAAATGCAGGCCTCCCTATTTCTATAAAATAAAAAAACGAGTTGAACACTATTAAACAAAATTTATGGAGTGAATCAAAGTCATTTCACTTATTATAACACTTCTTAAGTTAAACAATAAAACTATAAAATTGATTTTTCCCTCCCATTGCAAACAAAATGTTTAACTAATGCGAATGCTTGATTCACACTGATTCTTTTATTCTCTAGTGAGAAGTGGACATTTGCTCCTGTTTTATGTAAGGGGTTAATAAACTGACAGAGATCAAGAGGAATGTGTTTTTCATTGATATAAACAATTTGGATGAGAATTTAAGAGACGTGGTTAGTTAGTTTACGGATGACATCAAAATCAGTGGTATAGTTGACAGTGAAGAAGGCTATCTAAGATTACAAAGGAATGTTGATCAATTGAGCCAATGGGCTGAGGAGTGGCAGACAGAGTTTAATTTGGATAAATACAATGTATTGCATTTTGGTAAAAAAAAAATACAGGCCTTGGGTAGAGTTATTGAACAGAGAAAGCTAGGAACATAGTTCTTTGGAAGTTGCATCACTTAGAAAGTGTTTAGCTCGCTTTCCTTCATTTTTCAGACCATAGTGTACAGGAGTTTGGGATGTCATGTTAAGATTTTACTGGATGTTGGTAAGGCCACATTTGGAGTTCTGTGTACAGTTCTAGTCGCTCTGCTTTAGGATGGATATTATTAAATTGGAGAGGGTTCAGAAAAGATTTACCAGGATGTTGCTGGACTGGAAGGTTTGAGTTATGGAGAGAGGCTGAATAGGCTGGGACTTACTTCACTGGAGCTTCTAGAGGTTTATAAAAGCATGAAGAGCATGGATACAGTCAATAGCAAAGTTTTTTTTTCTCCACGGCGGTGAAGTTCAAAGCCAGGGAATGTATTTTTAAGGTGAGAGGAAAAGGGTTTCAAAGAACCTGAGGGGCAACATTTTCACACAAATGATGGTTTGTATATGGAATAAACTGCCAGAGGAAGTTTAGGGCAGCACGGTGGCTCAGTGGTTAGCACTGCTGCCTCACAGTGCTAGGGTCCTAGGTTCATTTCCAGCCCTGGGCGACTGTCAGTGTGGAGTTTGCACATTCCCCCTGTGTCTGTGTGGGTTTCCTCCCACAGTCCAAAGATGTGCAAGTCAGGTGAATTGGCCATGCTAAATTGCCCAAAGTGTTAAGTGCATTAGGGTCTGGGTGGGTTACTCTTTAGAGGGTTGGTTGGGCCGAAGGGCCTGTTTCCACACTGTAGGGAATCAAATCTAATCTAATAAGGAAGTGTTAGATGTAGGTACAGTGATAACATTTAAAAGTCATTTGGATAGGTACATGAATAGGAAAAGTTTAGAGGAATACGGGCCAAATGCAGGCATAGGGACTAGTTTAGCTTCGGAAACTTGGTCGGCATACACGAGTCGTACCAATGGATGAGTCGTTTCCATGTTGTTTGACTATGACTCTAATTGGGAAATAATAGGCTGAGGATAGCAATTAGTTAGTACAACACATCAAGAAGTATTGAGAGACTGAATAAGTAGAGCCAAGATATATTAGGGAGTAACATGATAATGCATGAAAACAAGAGACAGAATTGAAATTAATGACCAAAGCTTAAAGAAATATAGGATAAAAAGGAGAGAAAAAATCAGTTTATAGAGCACTCAATCTTGGAAAGGTTGCAAAAAAATTATTTTGAAGTGTGGATTCCAACAACTGTGAAACAATGATTAGTGTATTACATTTGGCTGAAGAAAGAAGATTGATCAAGTTAATGCACCATGTTTTTTTTCAACGTAGTACATTGCTTACTTGAAGATCACCTTAGTTGAAGGGCAGCACTTTCTTGATTCTAAGAGAGTATATAACCTTTAGTAATGCATTCAAACTCCTTGGTGATAAAATTTACCTTAAACTTTATTATGAATGCATAATTAAGACAGTGAAAATATTTGCAATGAATACTCTATTAAGAGTAAATTTATAAAGGACATTTTGATCAATGCACATTGCACACTTTAGTGAGGCAAAATACATTCATCTGTAAAGCAATAGAGTTGTCAAATCAGTTGTTAATGAAGACCATGGGCAGTTGAAGGCAGAGTGAAATGGGTTTATCTATTGCAGAGAAATAGTAATATCATGGTGTGTTCTAATTTCTGAAATTTTTAATTCTTTTCCTCTTTTCTTCTCACCAGTTTTACAGGATTTTGTACCAAAGATATTGTGTGTTCTTCACTGCTTTACCAGATATAGTTGTTATTCATTTTAATGTGTCAGCAGGCGAGTCAATCACGGGCATATCATGGCTAAACTCATTCTAATACTTATAGAGTCATAGAGTCATAGAGATGTACAGCATGGGAACAGACCCTTCGGTCCAACCCATCCATGCTGACCAAATATCCCAACCCAATCAAACAACATTGCCAGCATCCAGCCCATATCCCTCCAAACCCTTCCTATTCATATACCCATCCAAATGCCTCTTAAATGTTGCAATTGTACCAGCCTCCACCACTTCCTCTGGCAACTCATTCCATACACGTACCACCCTCTGCATGAAAAAGTTGCCCCTTCGGTCTCCTTTATATCTTTTCCCTCTCACCCTAAACCTATGTCCCCTAGTTCTGGACTCCCCGACCCCAGGGAAAAGACTTTGTCTATTTATCCTATCCATGCCTCTCATAATTTTATAAACCTCTAGAAGGTCACCCCTCAACTTCCGATGCTCCAGGGAAAACAGCCCCAGCCTGTTCAGCCTCTCCCTGTAGCTCAAATCCTCCAACTCTGGCAACATCCTTGTAAATCTTTTTTGAACTCTTTCAAGTTTCACAACATCTTTCCGGTAGGAAGGAGACCAGAATTGCACGCAATATTCCAACAGTGGCCTAACCAATAGACAATGGACAATAGGTGCAGGAGTAGGCGATTCTGCCCTTCGAGCCAACACCACCATTCATTATGATCATGGCTGATCATCCTCAACCAGTATCCTGTTCCTGCCTTATCTCCATAACCCTTGATTCCACTATCCTTAAGGGCTCTATCCAACTCTTTCTTGAAAGTATCCGGAGACTTGGCCTCCACAGCCTTCTGGGGCAGAGCATTCCACACATCCACCACTCTTTGGGTGAAGAAGTTTCTCCTCAACTTGTTCTAAGTGGCCTACCCCTTATTTTTAAACTGTGTCCTCTGGTTCGGGACTCACCCATCAGCAGAAACATGCTTCCTGCCTCCAGAGTGTCCAATCCTTTAATAATCTTATACGTCTCAATCAGATTCCCTCTCAGCCTTTTTTACTCAATGGTATACAAGCCCAGTCACTCCAATCTTTCAGCATAAGATAGTCCCGCCATTCCGGGAATTGACCTCGTGAACCTACGCTGCACTCCCTTAATAGCCGTTTATCACTACTCTTTGTTTCCTGTCAGCTAACCAACTTTCAATCCATGTCAGTATTTTGCCCATAATACTATGTTCCTAATTTTGCTCTCTAACCTCCTATATGGGACTTTATCAAAGACTTTCTGAAAGTCCAGGTATACTACATCCACTGGATCTCCCTTGTCCATCTTCAGAGTTATATCCTCAAAAAAGTCCAGAAGATTAGTCAAGCATGATTTCCCCTTCATAAATCCATGCTGACTCTGACCTATCCTGTTACTGCTATCCAGGTGTGTTGTAATTTCGTCTTTTATAGTTGACTCCAGCATTTTGCGCACCACTGAGGTCATAGTAACTGGTCTATAATTCTCTGTTTTCTCTCTCCCTCCTTTCTTAAAAAGTGGGACACCATTAGCCACCCTCCAATTCGCAGGAATTGATCCTGAATCTATAGAATGTCCTGTACAGCCGCAACATGACCTCCCAACTCCTGTACTCAACACTCTGACCAATAAAGGAAAGCATACCAAACGCCTTCTTCACTATCCTATCTACCTGCGACTCCACTTTCAAGGAGCTATGAACCTGCACTCCAAGGTCTCTTTGTTCAGCAACACTCCCTAGGACCTCACCATTAAGTATATAAGTCCTGCTAAGATTTGCTTTCCCAAAATTCAGCACCTTGCATTTACCTGAATTAAACTCCATCTGCCACTTCTCAGCCCATTGGCCCATCTGGTCAAGATCCTGTTGTAATCTGAGGCAACCCACTTCACTGACCACTACACCTCCAATTTTGGTGTCATCTGCAAATTTATTAACTGTACCTCTTATGCTCGCATCCAAATCATTTATGTAAATGACAAAAATTAGAGGACCCAGCACCGATCCTTGTGCACTCCACTGGTCACAGGCCTCCAGTCTAAAAACCAGCCCTCCACCACCACCCTCTATCTTCTACCTTTGAGCTAGTTCTGTATCCAATTGGCTAGTTCTCCCTGTATTCCGTGAGATCTAACCTTGCTAATCAGTCATCCATGGGGAACCTTGTCAAATGCCTTACTGAAGTCCATATAGATCATATCTATTGCTCTGCCCTCATCAATTTTCTTTGTAACTTCTTCAAAAAACTCAATCAAGTTTGTGAGACATGATTTCCCACGCACAAAGCCATGTTGACTATCCCTAATCAGTTCTTGCCTTTTGAAATACATGTGCATCCTGTCCCTCAGGATTCCCTCAAATAACTTGCCCACTAACGAGGTCAGGCTCACTGGTCTATAGTGCCTTGGCTTGTCCTTACCGCCCTTTTTAAACAGTGGCACAACGTTTGCCAATCTCCAGTCTTCTGGTACCTCACCTGTGACTATTGCTCATACAAATATCTCAGCAAGAGGCCCAGCAATCACTTCTCCAGCTTCCCACAGAGTTCTCGGGTACACCTGATCAGGTCCTGGGGATTTACCAGTTTCAAGACATCCAGCACTTCCTCCTCTGTAATCTGGACATTTTGCAAGATGTCACCATCTATTTCCCTACAGTCGATATCTTCCATATCCTTTTCCACAGTAAATACTGAAGCAAAATACTCATTTAATATCTCTCCCATTTTCTGCGGCTCCACACAAAGGCCGCCTTGCTGATCTTTGAGGAGCCCTATTCTCTCCCTAGTTACCCTTTTGTCCTTAATATATTTGTAAAAACCATTGGATTCTCCTTAATTCTATTTACCAAAACTATCTCATGTCCCTGTTTTGCCCTCCTGATTTCCCTCTTAAGTATACTCCTACTTCTTTTATACTCTTCTAAGGATTCATTCGATCTATCTGTCTATACCTTACATATGTTTCCTTCTTTTTCTTAATCAAGCCCTCAATTTCTTTAGTCATCCAGCATTCCCTGGATTCTTGTTATCTCATTTCTGAAGGCTTTTTATTTTCCAGCTGTCCCTTTACCTGCGAACATCTGCCTCTAATCAGCTTTCAAAAGTTCTTGCCTTATACCATCAAAATTGGCTTTTCTCCAATTTAGAACTTCAACTTGTAGATCGGGTCTATCCTTTTCCATCAATATTTTAAAATGAATAGAATTATGGTCGCCCCAAAGTGCTCCCCCACTGACACCTCAGTCACCTGCCCTGTCTTATTTCCCAAGAGTACGTCAATCTTTGCACCTTCTCTAGTAGGTACATCCACATACTGAATCAGAAAATTGTCTTGTACGCACTTAACAAATTCCTCTCCATCTAAACCTTTAACACTGTGGCAGTCCCAGTCTATGTTTGGAAAGTTAAAATCCCCTACCATAACCACCCTATTATTCTTACAGATAGCTGAGATCTCCTTACAAATTTGTTTCTCAATTTCCCTCTGACTACAAGGGGATCGATAATACAATCCCAATAAGGTAATCATCCCTTTCTTATTTCTCAGTTCCACCCAAATAACTTCCCTGGATGGATCCTTCCTCAGCACAGCTGTAATGCTATCCCTTATCAAAAATGCCACTCCCCTCCTTTCTTGCCTCCCTGTCTATCCTTCCTGTAGCATTTATTTCCTGAAACATTAAGCTGCCAGTCCTGCCCATCCCTGAGCCATGTTTCTGTAATTGCTATGATATCCCAGTCTCATGTTCCTAACCATGCCCTGAGTTCATCTGCCTTTCCTGTTAGGCCTCTTGCATTGAAATAAATGCAGTTTAATTTATTAGTCCTACCTTGTCCTTGCCTGCCCTGACTGTTTGACTCTTTTCTGTTCTCAACTGTACCAGTCTCAGATAGTTCTCTTTCCTCACAATCTCCCTGGGTCCCACCCCCACCCCCCCCCCCACCTTACTAGTTTAAATCCTCCCGAGCAGTTCTAGCAAATTTCCCTACCAGTACATTATTCCCCTTCCAATTTAGGTGCAATCCGTCCTTCTTGTACAGGTCACTTCTACCCCAAAAGAGATTCCAATGAAATAAAATGTGAATCCTTCTCCTATACACCAGCTCCTCAGCCATGCATTCATCTGCTCTATCCTCCTATTCCTGCCCTCACTAGCTGGTAGTACTGGGAGTAATCCAGATATTACTACCCTTGAGGACCTCCTTTTTAAATTTCCGCATAACTCTCTGTAATATCACTTCAGAATCTCAACATTTTCCCTTCCTATATCGTTGGCTCCAATGTGGACAATGATCTCTTGCTGGCCCCTCTCCCCTGTGGGAACATTCTGCACCCTCTCTGAGACATTCTTGATCCTGGCACCAGGGAAGCAACACATCATTCTGCTTTTTCTCTGCTGGCCACAGAAATGTCTGTCTGTACCTCTGACTACAGAATCCCCTAACACAATTGATCTTTTGGAAGCCGACGTACCCCTCGTTGCATTCGAGCCAGTCTCAACACCAGAAACTTGGCTGTTCGTGCTACGTTCCCCTGAGAATCCATTACCCCCTACATTTTCCAAAACAGCATATTTGTTTGAAATGGGTATATCCACAAAAGACTCCTCCCCTAGGTGCCTACCTCTCTTACCTTTCCCGGAGTTAACCCATCTATGTGACTGTATCTGAGACTTTCCTCCCTTCCTATAACTGCCATGTTGCTGTTGCAAATTCCTCATCGCTTCTAACTGTCTCTCCAACCAATCCATTCCATCTGATAAGATTCACATCCAACAGCATTTATGGCAGATATAATCTGCAGTAACCCTTAAACTCTCTTTAAACTCCTACATCTGAGCGGCGCGGTGGCACAGTGGTTAGCACTGCTGCCTCACAGCGCCAGAGACCCGGGTTCAATTCCCGCCTCAGGCGACTGACTATGTGGAGTTTGCACGTTCTCCCCGTGTCTGCGTGGGTTCCTCCGGGTGCTCCGGTTTCCTCCCACAGTCCAAAGGTGTGCAGGTCAGGTGAATTGGCTGTGCTAAATTGCCCGTAGTGTAAGGTAAGGGGTACATGTAGGGGTATGGGTGGGTTGCACTTCGGTGGGGCGGTGTGGACTTGTTGGGCTGAAGGGCCTGTTTGCACACTGTAAGTAATCTAATCTAAAAAAAAAGTACATATCACTGTAAAGGCCATTTTTGCTCCTTCACAATCTACAGACCCAGAAAATAACATCGTCTTATTCCTCTATAAAACACTGCCTCAGGTTAAATTAATAGCTATGGCTTATATTTTACGTGTAATAAAGAGTCTTATCTCCAAAAACATATAATCAAGAAAGAACCCACTCTCCTCACCACTGTAGCCTTTCTGTTGGACAGACTTAAAACTATAATTAACTTTTATTTGATTCTGCATTGTGAACTTTGCTCAAACAGGTTCCTCCAAGACTACTTGTGAAATTCACTGTTTGTTAATTTTCCCTGATGCACTCAGATGTCCAGCGATACATGAATTCAAAACAGCAAAGGCGGTTACTGTGCAGGTTCTTGGTCAACATTAACACATACATTGGAAGTAGTTGAACTATCTTCAATTTTCTCCTGAAAAAAGTGAGACTAATTGCACGGTCCCATTGCGTTTAATAAATCTAGTCGTAGTTAGTGATCAATAATGCTGAAGAAATTATTATTAACATCCAGTTTTCTAGATCTTACTCTTCATTACCCTCTCTCAACTTGATTGCGCTGTTACACAACTTTGCCTAAAAACTTCCCCAAAACTCAGCCTTATGAACTTATTCCTTGAAACTGTCCCCACTTTGGTGATGATCATTTACTTTAACTACAGTGGAAACAATATGTAGGTGCAGGCCAAGAGTTTTAGATTTTCTTCTCGGATGGTCCTTTTACAAAAGAAACTCATAATCATCAACTGCGCAGGTCAGAGCAGATTTTCTGGCTTGGTTTAATGGCATGAATACAGACAAATATAATTTGTCATTGCCAACAAGCAACCTTCGCTAATCGTAGAAAATTCACACTGTCCAATTACAAAATTCAAAGAAATTCTTTACTCTTAATTGAGTGAGATGGGAGTGTGGTGCTGGAAAAGCATAGCCGGTCAGGCAGCATCCGAGTAGCTCCCATTTATCTCTCAGCCCCCCCCCCGGCCCACAAGCATCATTCCTGATGAAGGGCTTATGCCCGAAACGAAAGTCCCCACTTTCTCCTCATAGAGTGAGACACCAAATTAAGAGAAACTCTCAAGCCAGTTCAGTTACATAGCTGACTATACCTGAAAGCCAAATTTTTAAACTTGAAAATTGAAATTTAATTAGAGTAATCCTATTACATTCAATTTTAGGAGTAAAATATCTAAATGGATTCTCTAATCATAACAATTGAAATAATCTGTGTGGAAAATTATGGCAGTCTGATTTTAGTACTGGGAATGAGCTGACTCAACAGTTTATTCAATGTTGAAAATTTACTTTGCACCTGATCTTTTGGATTTGGAACTCCGAAAAAGTGCTTAACAACATGCACGAATCTTTTGCTTTCAAGAAATATTTAGATGCTGCAGGTGACTAGGCCTCAGAGGGAGCTACATGTATATACAATGGATAGGAGGAATGAATTTGGAAATTGGGATGGGATGAGGAAGCTTCCATCTCTCACCATGAGTATAAATTCTAATGTTGGGGTCATGCAATAAACTTTTTTTTGAATTCATTCACAGGATGTGGGTGTCACTGGCTAGGCCAGCATTTATTGCCCAGAGAGCAGTTAAAAGTCAACCACATGCTGTGGGTCTGGAGTCACATGTTGGTCATACCAGGTACAGATGGCAATTTCCTTCCCTAAAAGCAATTAGTGAACCAGTTGGAGTTTTCTCAACAATCAGTAATGGAGTCATGGCCATCATTAGACATTTTATTCCAGACATTTTTCATTGGATTCAAACTCCACCATAGCAGATAGTGGAATCTGAATCCAATAAAAAATGTCTGGAATTAAATGTCTAATGATAGCCGATAATCCATTGCCAATTGTTGGGAAAAATCTAGATGGTGCACTAATTCCCTTTAGGTAAGGAAACTGCCATCCCTACCTGGTATGGCTGACATATGACTCCAGACCCCAGCAACATGGTTGACTTTTATCTGCCATGGTGGGATTTGAACTCATGCTCTCAGAACATTACCTAGGAAGGTTTGGATTAACAGCCCATCGATAATGCATTCACTGGATTTGGAATGGCTTGAAGATGAGGTGAAATGTCGAGATTGCAAGTCTGAATTTTGACTGTGGACTGTGGATTGCGGTGTTCTTAATGTGAAGTCGAACCAGTATAAAATCAAAAGATGCTACACCATTTAAAAAGGCATTAAACACGTTCCTATCAAATTTTAAATTTGAGCTGTTCCTGAATAAAATTAGCGTTAATAAAGGCAGAAACTTTACAATATAAGCCAATTTATATTGAAAGAACTGGAAAGGTTTAAAAGTACAATTTTCAGGTTGTCCAATATTTCCAATTTATGAAGTTGTTACTTACTTGAAGCCTCCCACCCCCAGCCCCCCTCCCCACCCCCACCCCAGCATCCAATCTGTGTCCTTGTCACCCTCAGTGTATCTAGTGTGTTCAACATTGGGAATGCTAATTTATTAGCTGAAAGGTTATGGGTGAGCAAGTGATAACAAGCAGTGGCTTTCCTTATCCATATGTGACCTGATTCCATGAGACTTTATCAGTCAATGATCAGGACTCCTTGGATGTCTGCTTCCTTATTCTGTACCACACTGCCACCATTTCTAGATGAGTGGAATGAGGGATTTGGTCCTGCTAATGTGGCTGCACATCCCCTGTATGGCGGCATCTGGGATATTGATTGTGAGATATGATTCAGTGAGTGTGATTATGTAGCATATCAAATAGAGTGGATGTGGGGAAGCTCTCTGAATTTTGGCATAAGACCCCAGGTAATGGTGCAGAGGATTTTAGAGGATGCATTGGCAGGTGTGCTGTCATCTTTTCTGTTGCTAGATCAATAGACAGTCGTTCATTTCTTCTTTCTACTTTTTTGATACAACTGACTTGCCATATAGGCCATTTCAAAAGGTAACAAAGAGTCAACCTCGATTTGTAATGGATCATTTAGCTTTCTGACCTTTCTGAGCTGAGATAATGCGATCCTCTGTAAATCTAATCAATGCATATTTACTTTCGTGTTTATGTGTGAACGCTGCCCACAGAACTCCATCAAATGATAATCACTTTAAATGACTATCAGAAATTGTATTCTTCTAAATTTAATTTCAAGGATTATAAACAAAATCAGATTTTGTAGTATGCA
Source organism: Chiloscyllium plagiosum (assembly GCF_037043375.1). Lineage (NCBI taxonomy): Eukaryota > Metazoa > Chordata > Chondrichthyes > Orectolobiformes > Hemiscylliidae > Chiloscyllium > Chiloscyllium plagiosum. The sequence goes on from NW_028270174.1 coordinate 46,761,475, forward strand.
TATGTTATCCTGTTAAGTTATTCTATTAAATCAACAACACTACTCATATCAAGCATGTCTTTCAATGTTAGGTCTCTCTACAATAAATTGTTGTTGTGATGTACAACTTCAACTCTACAGTCTTGAGGTAAGACTTGAGAACTTGAGGTAAGTTGACTATCTACAGATGAAATGCAATTCAGAATAGCAATATATTTTTAGTGTATAACTTTGTTCAAATTAAATACTTCCACACATTGTCAGTTTTGAACCTATGCACAACTTAAATGGAAATCTAAAACTTTGGATTTGTTATAGAATTTCCATCTAGAATTTACAAAAGCATTGCGAAATCATCTAAGTCATGGTATTATATTTACTCAGATGTTTTATGTTATTTTTGTAGAAATTTACCATCAGTATTCAAGGTAATTAGATTGTAGTGGACATAAAATATTATGAAAATTAGCTGGAGTCCAACAAAAGAGGATTGTGTTGAAGATCAGTTCCTGAAGCCTTGAACATGACTGCTGGAATTTCTCAGATATTTGTCAAAATATCTGTAGTCGCATTGCTTGATCCCTTTATAATAAGGCCCAGAGTGAATCCAATTGGTGACAATTAATAAATTTGAACTGAAAATGCTACTCTAATGTTGACCCTGAAACCATTATTGATTGGTGTAAAAACCCATCTGCTTTCTTCAGGAAAGAAAGATTTATCATCCTCACTTGATCTGGTCTACCTGTGACTAAAGCTCGACAGCAATGTGGTTGACCTTTGCTTAACTAATTTATTGGAAGTTCTTTGAAGGAGTAGCATGTGGTGTGGATAAAGGGGAGCCTGTGAACATACTGTTCTTGGATTTCCTGAAGGCATTTGACAAGCCAGTACATCAAAGGTTACTGCAGAAAATGAAAGTTCATGGTATACAATGTAAAATATTAGTATGGATAGAAGATTGAAAGACTGGCAGAAAATAAAGTTGCAAAAGGTAGGTCTTTCACTAATTGGCAGGATGTGATGAGTGTTATCTCACTGGGGTCCATGCTGGCCCCCTGGTCAGATGTTGTGAAGGAAGTGGATATAAATAAGTTGAGCAAGTGAAAAAAAATCTGGCTGATGCAATATAGTATGGGAAAATGTAAAGCTGTTCACTTTAGCATAAATGACAAAAAGGCAGAGCATTGATTAAATCAAGGATGATTGCAGAATAATGCAGATGATGCAGAGGGATTTAAGTGTTCTGGAGCATGAGTCACAAAACGTTAGTATGCAGGTACAGTATGTAATCAAGAAGGAGAAAAGATTCTACCATTTATTACAAGAAGATTTAAACATAAAAGTAAGGATGTTATGCTCCAGTTATCCAGAGCAATGGTAAGATCGCATTTCACAAATGGTCTACTTCTGCTCCTGTTTCAAATGTTCCGATGTATTTTTAAATGTTCTCTGAAATTGCTTAGCAAGCAAAATATTGAATGATTGCAGACAATTAAACACTTCACTCGTAGAGGAGGCTTCTTAATATTAGAGGAGACTAACACATCAGTCACAACTGAAGCATTTTCAGCCAGAAATGCCAAATTGATGATCTCTCTTGACTTCCTCCTGAGGTTCTTACCATTACAGATTCCAGCCTTTAGCCAATTCAATTAACTGTAAAAACTCACCATGCCTACTTCAACAGTATCTCTTTACCCTTCTCCTTCTATCGTCAAGAAATACAAGAGTACCATCACCTCCAAATTTCCTGCTAAGGTTCCTCCTGTTCCCTAGAAATGTATTGCCATTTCTTATTCATTTTAGGATCAAAATTCTAACAGTTCTGTATGGTACTGGGGAGCAAGAAGGGTAGAGTCACCATCAGCATAACGACCACAGACATTTGAGAAGGTGAACACTCATAACCAATCAGGGAAATCAGGGATAAGCAATAAAGATAGTCTGACCAGCTTCATCAAAATTGTGTAAATGAATTCAAAAAACAGATTGTTTGATTTGTTGTTGAAAAAATACTTTGATTTTAAAAAAATGCTTTTGTACTTAAAAGAATGAATCACAACTATTGTCGCAATGGCATTAATTTCCAATTGCATCCATTTAACCTTCTTATAGCTTTGTTGTAAAAACACCAAATACTCGAATTTGCATATGCAGATTGTCCTTTAAATATTGAATTTGGGATCGTATTATCTGGATTCTCATTGTGTTCACTGATATCTTTTGGTCATTACACAGAACTATGACTCAAATGAACAGGCTGAATAAAAAAAACACAAACAGTCACACCAAATATGCTTCGATGTTGCAAACATGGTATTAGAGAATCCCACCCCCAGCTTGCCTGGTGGTAGGTCTTGGGGTTGTGGTGCCCTTGATATTAGTCACAGCATCTGGTATCACCAGCCACCCCTTAACCTGCCATCTCTACAGCAGACATTAGAAGGCGAGGGTATAGAAGGGTAAAAATGAAAAACAGGAAGCGCTGTTCCTCCACTTCCTCTGCAACATGCCATTTATGTACTCATTGCCATTTTTTACACATGTCGATTTTGAGTTTCCCATGTTGAAGTGATGGGACTCCTTATTCATATACTTAATTCAATCACCTCCAATTGAGAGCCTAATTCAAATGTAATAGTTGCCTTGCTGCAATGCACAATAGTTTTTTTCTACCTTGCAAACTCTCAACCTTCCCCATAATCTAAGGATTTTTGATTCACTGTCACATCAGATAGAAGGAAAAAAGATAAACATTCAGATTTCTCTGTCATGACTCTCAGTATTGAATGTCAAAACCAAGTTATTCCGAAAGTGTGCCTTCACTGCTGGCTGCATTGTTTGTTTTATCTGTAATTCAAAGTCATCAACTAAGGTATTTCTAAAGTGTCATTACAGGTTTTAATGCATTCGATTGTAAGATCAACTCAAATTACTAAAAATCAAATGTATAAATGCTTCTTTCAAAGTTTCCAACAAACACATATGCAAGTGATGTTTGTTTTTATCAATGAGAAATTAGATCATCTCAATGATCACTGCACGATTTATTCAAGGAACATGAAGGATGAATTCAAGCATTCGGGTTAAGTCTACCACCTCCTTGAATTTGCAGTCTCGTGTTCATTTGTTTGTCCTTTTGCTTCCTTAGAGCAATCTTATCCACAGTCTCCTTACACCCTCCAGTACTATTCTTTAATGTAGCTGTCCCTGTAAAACTCATGAGTCTGAGTAAATGTCATGCTCAATTTGAGTGATAGCTGACAATGATGCCAATGGAAAAATCTATTCTTAAATTCAATTACATTTTTAAATCCCAACTGTTAACTCTTTATACCACCTCCCCACCACTCCACACCCATACCATTATTCACTGTATTTCTGCAAATATTGGTCTGCTCAACTGTGTCCCAATAGCAGTTTTCCTTTCTCTTTACCTGACTATTTCCCTTGCTATGGTATTCAGTTCCCTTTAGTCCAAGGGATCCCAACTTGAAAATATATGGCAGAAAATTGGTATCACCATCCACTGCTGGATCTGGCAGGTCTATATAAAATACTGCTGGATTCTGCACTTCTCTGCTCAAACTGTTCATTATTTCAGGATTGTTCTAGAATACAACGATAACCCCTGGCTTTTATTGCAAAACCCTCTTCCCTTTTTTCCCCACACCTATCTCTAAGAAGTATGAAAAGCACACAGATTTCTTTGTCAGTAACTTTGATATCATCTGCTCTGATGAAGAGCTTATGCCCGAAATGTCGATTTTCCTGCTCCTCGGATGTTGCCTGACCTGCTGTTCTTTTCCAGCACCACACTCGCATATCATCTACTTAATTGTCTCTGCGTCTCTTTACTGTCACTGGGTCAGAATCCTGGAACTCCCCAACACTAGAATTGGTGTACCACCATCACAAGGTTGTTCAAGAGGGTGGTTCATCCCCACCTTCTTGGGAACAACATCCCCACCTTGTTGTCTGAAAGGATCAAAAACAAAGAAAAATGCAGTAAACTGAAAATTGAACTTTCCAATATGATCATGCTTTAAATTATTTTTACTCCTTCTGCCTGCTTTCAAACCCATCTTCTCTTCCTGGCTAAAAATACTTCAATATGTCGATTTAATATTGAATTTTTTCGACATATATTAAAATATGAAGTAAGGTGTAATTGTTCATTACAATATTTCAGAAAGAAGGTTTATATGAAAACATATACTGTAAATTTATGTATAACCTTTTATTACACATATAACACTAAGGATAATTTATGATTACACAGAAGGTTGCATGGTTTAGCAGAAATTAAGTTTTACACTCTGTGAGGATTTTACATTACCTGCCAAAAAAAAAGACATGTAAATTGCACACCTCAAAGGAAAAATTGAATTCAAACTTGCAAGCAATTATAGACCCACTGAATAAATTATTCATATATTAGCCTTAAGCTTAATAGGGATTCATATTTGGGAGTTTTTTGGCCGACCCAATGACAAACTAGTTCAGATAAACTTTCGCAACAAACTTACGATTAAAAATATATTAAAATCATAACCAATATGAGGGTTCTTATCCGTGCTTTGGATACTTCAGCCAGTTTATGTATTAAAAACACTTTACCTGAGCGCACTTGTCAGTGAAGCAGACAAAGGGCACAGAATTTGGTTAACAAAGTATTCCTCATTAAAAACACCATGTGAGCGTTTCCCAAATTCCCACAATCCTTACTCTCTATCTAGCTGTATCTGTCTGAGAAAGGATATTAGCCACAACAATCCACGTGTTTGAGCTGGGCCAAGATGGAACCTCCTTCCTCTCTGAAACACGGCTTGCTTTCTTCCATGAAGGTAAGTCTCACGGTCAGGTGCACCTTCTCCTTGGATTTCCTGGGTTGTTGCATGGTCTTCAGTCATGGGTCTTGCTGTGGGTCTTCATTGTGGTAGTGATTTCCAGGTTGTGTTCTTACCCCACTCACCTCTGACGTTCCCGAATATTCTTTGGCCTTTGGCCAATAGAGTCATTAGCAGGGTCAAGGATCCAATGAGATTGCGTCACCTTCACTGTTGCCATGCCAGGGAGTTGTGAAATGCAAGTCGTTAGGCACAGGCTGGAAGTCAAGGCAATGTAAAGTCTGATCAACACTTCTCCAATACACAGACCTTGGGCTGGTTGTAACTGGTTCCCCTTTAACCTTTGTGACTTCTTTGATTTTGGTTTCCTCTATTCTCTGTTGCTGACAGTTGCTGGCTGCTGTTTAATTTAGTTTGACCTATTTTCTGTCAGACCTGCTTTCTCTGGCCATTTGTCAATTAGAGAATATCCACATTGTCGCTTGACCACAATGTTATGTCAAGGAAATTATCTAATTCCTTATTTTAAATATTTGATGCAGACTGCTTTTTAAAATATCCTTTAAGCTGTCAATAGAATTAATTTTGTAATTCAATTTCAGGTTTCTATTGCATAAATCCCTGTGACCAGATCAGGTGTTTCCCAGAATTTTATGGGAGGCAAGGGAAGAGGTTGCTGGGTCTCTTGTTGAGATATTTATATCATCGACAGCCTTGAGTGAGGTGCCAGAAAACTGGAGTTTGATTAACACGCTGCCATTATTTAAGAAAGATGGTGAGAAAAACCCAGGGAACTACAAATTGGTGAGCCTAACGTCAATGGTGGGTAAATTGTTGCAGGACATTCTGAGGAACAGAATTTACATTATTTGGAAAGTCAAGGACTGATTAAGGATAGTCAACAAGGCTTTGTGCATTGGAAATTGTGTCTTACTAACTCAATTGAGTTTTTGAAGAGATGACATAGAAGGTTGATGAAGGCAGAGTGATAGATGTTGCTTCTATGGATAAGGTTCTGCATGCTAAACTGGTTAGCAAAGTTCGTTCACATGTAATCTGGCGGTGGGGAGCTAACCGATTCAATACAAAATTGGCTTGAAGGTAGAAGACAGTGGTAAATTAATGTTTCTCAGACTGCAGGCCTATGACCAGCTGCAAGGATTGGTGCTGGGTCCAATGTTTTTAGCCATTTATTTCAATGATTTTGATGTGAATATAGCAGTTGTGGTTAGTAAGTTTGCAGATGGGACTAAAATAGTTGGTTGAATGGACAGAGGAGAAAACTTTCTCAGGGTACAACGGGATCTTGATCAGATGGGCCAATGGACTGAGGAGTGGCAGATGGAGTTTAATTTGGGATAAATGTAAGGTGTTGCATTTTGGTAAAGCATACCAGGGCAGAATGTATACAGCGATTTTTGAGAACATATACAGTTAATGGTAGGGTGCATAGTTCCTTGATAGTGGTTTTGCATGTCGAGACAGTAATTGAAATGCATTTGGTATGCTTCCCTTCATTGATCAGTGCATTGAGTATAGAATTTGGTATGTCATGTTGCAGCTGTACAGGACATTGGTGAGGTTTTCTTCAGAATACTGCATCCAACTCTGATCACCCTGCTATGCGAAAATGTTGTTAAACTTGAAAGTGTTCAGGAAAGATTTATAAGGATGTTGTCCGTCCGTCCGTCCGTCCGTCCGTCCGTCCGTCCGTCCGTCCGTCCGTCCATCCATCCGTCCGTCCGTCCGTCCATCCATCCATCCATCCATCCATCCATCCATCCATCCATCCATCCATCCATCCATCCATCCATCCATCCATCCATCCATCCATCCATCCATCCATCCATCCATCCATCTATCTATCTATCTATCTATCTATCTATCTATCTATCTATCTATCTATCTATCTCAATCCTTACACACCCTCCCAACTCCAAACTTGTCATCAGCGTACATACTACTGTTTCCCAGCTGCTTTTAGTTCTAACAATGGGTCACTGGACTTAAAATGTTTGCTGTGTTTTGCTCTCCACATATGCTGTCAGACCTGCTGAGTTTCTCCAGCACTATATGCTTTTATGCCTTCCACTTTATGGTGTGAGCACTGCTCCTGAAAGAAACAATGCTGTAGGATTTGTGATGGTATGGTTGAGAGCCAGACGGTGCATAGGAGTGGACTAAGAACAGGAAGATGGGTAGGCTGTCCTCAGTGCCATCATCCTTGGAAGGTACTGGGATGGGCTGTCCTAGAGGTGGCAGGAAGGCACGGAGGGATGGTCTGGGAAGCCTGAAGGTGGGTAGGCCATTCTTGATTGCAGTCATCCCCGGGGAGGATGGCAGGGGAGGGAGTCCTTGAAACGACCACAAGGTGAGTCAGGGCATACTGAGAGCAGAAGGGGCATAGGAGGCGGGCTAACTTGTGGCTGGAAGGTGGGAGGGGTGGGTAGTTTACTGGGTTGTCAGGGGTGTCTGTGTTATATGCACTGTTTTATCGTTCAGTTATTAGGACTGTTTGTGTCTTCTGTTTCCTTTTTGGTAAGATAAAATGGGATTTGAGGTTTGTCTGCATTTCCCTGTGACCTGATTGTACAGTGGGATTTGGGGTTTGGCCTTGCTGCCCCTTGCCCCTGTGAATTGTTTCTTGCAAACTGCAGTTTATTATTAATTGTTGGTTGTTTGCTTGTATTGTATACAGTTTGGTAAAATAAACAAAAACATATAAACAGGAGATTTAGAATCTCCTCAGTTCAGGGGACTGACTTGGAGCTGGCTGGCCATAGCCAGTATACTGTGCACTAGTAAATAAAGGAGAAAGTGAGGACTGCAGATGCTGGAGATCAGAGCTGAAAATGTGTTGCTGGAAAAGCGCAGCAGGTCAGGCAGCATCCAAGGAGCAGGAGAATCGACGTTTTGGGCATGAGCCCTTCTTCAGGAGGAGGGCTGAAGGAGGGCTCATACTAGTAAATAAAGGGTGACCTGGTGATGGGATACCAGCCTCTGTGCAGTTATTTCAATGGGAATGGGCGTGAACAGTACTTGCCTGAAGAACATTCGCTTGCAGCGGTTATTTTGCAGTTGGGGTAAGCATTCCTGACATCATGCCTTTATTTGGGAAGCTTGACTTGTTTGATCCTGCTGCCAAAGGCTGGGCCCAGTATGTATAAAGAATATGGTATTTGCTCCAGGTAAATGACATTGGGGCAAATGTAAAGCAATAAGTAATCCTTTTTGCAGACTTGCAGCATTTTCTGTTATAAGAGGCGTAACTTTCCCAGAGGCGCCAGACACTAAAACCTTCCAAGAGTTGACAGAGTTGGTTAAGGAATACTATGATCCCAAACCTCCTCTAATTCTGAAACGCTGTGATTTTATGCAGCTGTTAGAGAACAGAGGGAATCTGTACCAGAATGTTTGACAAGGTTGAGAAGACTGACAGAGGCATGTGATTTTGGGTTAACCCTGAATGAGATACTGACAGACCGTTTGTTTGGTATGTGAGATTAATGATGGAAACGTCTGCTAGCCGAAGTCCAACTGCTGCTGGCTTTGTCATTAGAAAATACAGCAAGTGGAACATGGGAACTACAGGGCATCCCAATGGAAGTGGACACCCTCACCCTCCTGACTGAGCGTGGGGAATACTACCTGAGTGTAGACAATCGCAGAGCCTCATGCAGGGTATATCCTAAACAGAGGGACCCTAGGCCAGCCCAGAGCAGGACCCCACAACAAAACCAAGCCTCGGCTAAGTGGCTAAATAGTTCTTCGGGATCTGGACAGGCAAGCCATTGTAGTTGCTGCTGGTACGTGGACTCAAGACAGCAAAGGAGCCTCAAAAGGCTTGACTTGAGTTAGAAAACTCCTCGGCTGGTACCCCAGGAGAATGCATACCTCAGAAAGTTCTTGCACATGTGGGTTGGAGCAATTAAACTGCTTAGTGATGTCCAAATCAGAATCAATTAAAATTGATGTCTGGTTAAATGATCAACCAGTTCCCATGGAGGTTGATACCAATGCAGCTGTTTTTAACAAGATTTGCTTGGGAATTCAACTCTTACATTTGTACAAGACCTCAGCTGGACTGAGAACATATACTGGGGCACCGTTGCAGATGAAGGGTAGGACTTCAGTCTGGTCTATGAGAATTAGTTGATGTACTTACCACTGATGGGAGTAAAAGGCTCAGAAACAAGCCTATTGGAGCAGAATTGCTTGAGAAAAATTCACTTGGATTGGCTCAACATCTTTCATTAAGAAAATGACTTTATCAGTGAAGCGCTAGTGAAATATCCAGGGGCTTTTTAGGAAGGGCTTGGGACTATCAAAGGGGCCAAAGCCACTTTACATGTTGACCTGGATGCAAGGCCCACTTGGTGCCATTTGCCTTTGGGCAAATGTAGAAGCAGAAATCAGGAGGCTGGAGAGTGACGGAATAATCAAACCAATGCAGTCTGCAGCGTGGACAGCACTGGCCATACCGATTGTGAAATCTGATAGCTCAGTTCGTCTTTGTGGGGATTTTAAGCAGATGGTAAACTGCTTCTCTCAGCTGGATATATACCTAGTCTCTCACAAAGAGGACCTGTATACAAAACTGACAGGAGGTCTGTCCCTTCATGAAGCTGCACATGAACCACATGTACCTGCAATTGCGACTGGATGAGAAGTCCCAGATGTATGCTACAGTTGATACCTATAAGGATGTATACCAAGACTGCCATTTGGGGTATCATCAGCCTGTGCTCTTTTCCAGCAGACCATGGAGAACATTTTACAAGGGCTACCCCAGGTTGCCATTTATCAGGATGATATTTTAAAAACAGGGAAGACCAATAAAGAGCATTTGGACATTGGGCTTAAATATTTTTTTTCCCAAGGGTGTGTGCACCTTAGAAGGGAAATTTGTTTATTCCAGGTTCCCCAACTTAGATTACAGAGTCAACAAAGCCACGTTATACCTGTTAGAGGATAAAGTGAAAGTGACCAAAGGAACTGCGGCTCCCATGTTTGTAACCGAGCTTAGGTCTTTCTTCAGGTTAGTGAATTATTACGGAAATTTCATGCGTAACCTGGCCTCCATCTTGGCACCCTTACAACTGCAACAAAAAGGGGTCAGCTTCGGAAATGGTTGCACAACCAAGAAATAGCCTTTAGGGAAGTGACAAAAATAGCTATCATCATTGAAGGTGTTGGCCCACTGTGATCCGAAGCGAGAGATAGTGCTGACATGCAATGCCTCCCTGTACGATATCAGGGTAGTGTTGCCTCAACAGAGAGGAATGCTCCATAGTGTATGCTTCCTCAACTTTGGCACATGTCGAACACAAATATGCCCATAAAGAGAAGGAAGGTATGGCAGTCACCTTTGGTGTGAGAAAAATCCACCAGTACCTTCACAGATGGGAATTTGTCATTGTGACAGATCACAAAGCCCTGCTAGGGTTACTGAAGGAAGACAAGGTGCTGCTACTTGTAGTTTCTGGTAGAATTCAGGGTTGGACTCTTATTCGCAATGCGTATATACAATTTAGAACACCATCCAGGAAGCCAAGTAGCTAATGTGAATGCCTTGAGCTGCTTCCCACTGGCAGAAACTCCCCTGGTGGTGCCTCCCTTGGAAAAGTCAATTTTGGTTTCAAACTTCTGGACCTTCTTCCAGTCACCACTAACAATATTTGACAGTGGATACAAAAAGATCCTGTCCTAGTGAAACTAAAACAGCTGGTGGTAATGGCAGAAACAGAAGGGCCATCACTGGACCAGGTAAGATCAGACCAGATCACTGCAGAGGTTGACATATTACTGTGAGGAACAAGGATGGTTGCCTGTGTTCCAGCAGGGTCATTTAGGGGTTTCCAAGAGGAAGATGCCAGCAAGAAGCTATGCCTGGAGGCCAGGGTTGGACTCTGACATAGTGGTGAGCCAGTGCTCAGAGTGCCAACAAGGACAAAAATTGCCACCAGCAGCACCCACATTTGTGTGAATGGCTAGGTGAATCCTGAACTCAACTGAATGTTGACTATATTGGCCCTTTCATGGGCTCAATGTTTCAGGTCATGTGGACACCCATTCAAAGTGGCTGGACGTGCATAAAATTTGTTCAGCATACTCAGGGATGGTGATTGAGAAGCTCCAAGTATTGTTCATGATACATGGACTTCTGAAAGTCACAGATAATGCAATATAATTTGCCAACAGGGAATTTGAATATTTCCTGAAGTCAATTGGTATTCGGCTCATAAGGATAGCTCCATATCATCGATTGTCCAATGGTCTAGCAGAAAGAGCAGTCCAAATGTTGAATGCAGGCTTAAAGAAGCAGCCTAACAGCATCAGTTGATATCAAACTGTCCCAGTTCCTGTTCAATTATAGGACCATCTGACACACAACAACAGGGATAGCTCCAGCAGAGTTGCCAATGGGGAGAAGACTCCACATCAGGTTAAACATGATATTCCCACACCTGGGGGAGAGGGTGAAACAGTAGCAGGAACACCAATGCTGTCCACACCCTGCCCCTAAGTAAGAGAGACAATTTAATTCAGGGGACACAATTTGGAGCTGGAACCATGGAAATGGCCTTGTTTGTATACGAGGCAAAGTTAACGCAAGGTAGGTTCCATCCCTTACACCGTTTGGGTAGGTGATACAGTCCTGACCAAACATGAGCTGTTATGTCGCAAATGGGGCAGGAGCAAAACATACCTGGCCCCTCAGAACAGCCTGAAAGCCTGTCAAAAATTTAGGTTCTCCTCCTCCAATTAGTGTCGAGGAAACTTTGGAGTCTGAGATGGAGGCACCCTCGATACCATTACCGTCTGAAGAAGAGGAGGGAACTTTCCTGAGTTGGAGGCTGGTGTTTGGAAGAGTGAGACTGCTCCTTCTGCTCGATGCAATCAGGAAAGCATTCCTTACTTTAGTCTGCTTGCAGTTCCCTTCTTGGATTATCTGTTGAGATTCTCTTTGCTCAAGCTTTTCATTTAAAGTGAAATTCTGGCTCATTGTCAAGATTATAACGATGATTTCTGCTTCTTAAAATTGAGAATACCACAAATGGTGTAGGGTCATCCAAATTCTGATACATTATTAACTCGAATGGAAATTAAGGACCATGCCTTGGTGCAGATGAAAATGACTGCAGGGGTAACCTCTATGGAAGTAATAGTCTGATCAATGCACTGGCAATTGATAAGGACTAATGTCTCATATTTGTCTGTGATGTTTTGAATTAAGAATAGTTTAGCAACTGTTCAAGCAATAGGTTTTTAGAATTCACCACATTTCATTATTTTTAATGCAAACACTCCCCGTGTCGGTTATATTAATATTTCATTCTAGATGGTGATTGGGGTAGAGAAGGAATACGGGTGATGGAACAGAAAATATTCAAAGGATATGTATACAATTCTAAATATGACTCATATCTCAAGTTAATATTATTCATTTTATTTCTCCCTTCAAATATTGTTGAAGTTTTAATGGAAAGGGTTTGGAAAAAAGCAAAACTTAAACATTCAGATATTTGAAGCTTGTGGGCATACTGTTTTCTCCAGATGATCCCAACACTTGGATCTCTGTGCTTGCACTGACAGCTCTCACTTACGATGTCAAGTAAACATTCGTGCATGACCTGAGAAATTACATTGGTTTGGAGGCTAAATGAAATGGGGAATCATGTGCATTTGTCTCCTAGGTGATCAGACACTCAGCTTCCCAATTACATGAGAAATGCTGTTGTGAATTAGACTGGGCAGGTTACATTAAGGCTTCTGGCTAAACAAGCTTTGTGGAAAGTTCATGTCTTCGGTATGACTACACCGGACGCTCTAGTCCTTCGCCTCACTGATTAATTTTGCCAAAAGCAAAAGACTGCAGATATTACAAATATGAAAAAAAAACATAGAAAATGCTAGAAGTAGCCAGCAAGGCAGGTCACATTACTGGAAAGAGGAACAGTTAACAGTTCAGATTAAAGATCGGAATTCAGGAAAGATCTGTGTGATTAAACATCTGATTTACTCCTCTGTGATTTCAGACTGGTCAAGTGTTTCCAGTATTTTGTATTTTAGACAAGGCATGTCTAATTTAGAGTGGCACAAGATTCAGGTGGGAGGCATAGAAAATGAGCCAAACACTGCCTAAATGACTTCAATCAATCTCACATGCAACTGCTATTTCTTTCATATTTCCTCCATTTTACACAATATTTTAAAAGGATTATTAAAGATAAAGGTGGTTAGGATACTTATCAGGCTGACAATGAATCTGTTTCCTTAAACACCAAAGAAAATTGAAATGTGTTAGCCTGTCCCAGTACTTGATAAATATCTCATATCCTTTTATTGGGAAGGTTCTGGTCCCTGGGTCATCACTGAGATTCATCTGACACTAACCTTCCCTTTTGATTCTGAACATTAGGCAGAAGGATAGAGACAGTTATAAGACCGATGGAAAACAGCTAGATTAAATTTGTCCCTATATTCAAAAGGCTAAAAAATAAGACCTTTGCAAGGCACCTAAGATGACACTGATTTGTTTTTCAATTTCTGTGTGAAGGTAAACTGTCAAATTGCATTAGATGAGTTTATTCATAATTATTTTCTGGAGGTCAACTTGAGAAATAGAACAGTTTAACGTTTTATTTGACCTCATCTAATCCAATTTTGATTTGTCTCTGATAAGGTGGAAAAGTTACATGGAGAATATGTGCAAAACACATGAATATCCAGCTTGGATTCTGAGAGCTCATGTTACTGTAAAGTATACCATCACGTTTCCAAATATGGACCAGCAAGGGCAAAACAAGCAAGGGTTTTTATAATGGCAAATGGGAGTCTCAAGGTATTTTACATCTGGATTAGAGTGGTGCTGGAAAGGCTGATGAAGGGCTTTTGCCCGAAACGTCGATTTCCCTGCTCCTTGGATGCTGCCTGAACTGCTGTGCTTTTCCAGCATCACTCTAATCCAGAATCTGGTTTGCAGCATCTGCAGTCATTGTTTTTACCTCAAGGTATTTTACAGCAAATGAAATATTTTTGAAGTGTTATATTGTAAGAAAGGCAGCATTATGTATGTGCACAGCACATTCCCACAACAGCAATATGATAATGACCAGATAATCTGAATATTTGCAATTCTGACTGAGGGATAGATATTGGCTAGGACCCCGGGAATAACCTTCCTGCTTGTAATTGAAATAGTGCCATAGGATCTACTCTATTCACCCAAGCAGCAGACTGAGTGTCCTTTTCACAGTTCATTCAAAAGACAGCACCTTCAACATTCCTTAGTGCAGCACTGAATTGTCAGCTTTGTTTTTTGTGCATAAGCCTGAGAGTGGGACATAAATCCAGAGTTTGTGATTTAGATGATGCATTTGAGCCACAGCTTCAACATAAATAGAGACTTTCAGATGACTTGCAAGTTGGCTTAATAAGACAAAAACAGACAGAATTGCTATGCAAAAAACTGAAGCATGTCTCACATCCTCGAAGTCTGATTTTACAATCTGAGAATCTATTATTTTCCTTATTAAGTATTCAATAGCATAAATGCTATTGAATAATTAATAAGCATAGATGCTATTGAAAGGTTTAAGGATGTCAGTCAACAATTTGTCATTCTATTGGTCAAGTGTTCCAAATACTGAATATTTAAAATATCAGTAGGCAATTACTCATAGTCATTCACATCCTTTTAATGAGTCAGCTATTGAGAAAATTATCACGCAAGCAGAGCAGTGCACAGCAGTAACATGTGAATGACCTAAATCTGCCACCTTGAATTTGAGATGTTGTATCAGCATTCTACTTCTCAAGTTAGCAATAATTCCGCATTAAATGAAAACAGCTTACCAGAATTCAAGCTTTGGGTAGCCATGGTATTGTAACAGCAAGATTCATAATCAGGACATATCGCAAGAAATGCTAATGTAAAGGGAATACAACATTTATAGATGGCTATAATTTACAAACTTAAATAAAGGAGCCAAAATCTAAAGCCATTCTGATTAAACAATGGACTGCAGTTCCTTCTTTGTGACAGGATTAAAGGGTTTTCAGGACCTTTGTCCAAAAGTTTACAAATTTACTACAAAGTTTTGTTGCCTCATGGTAACTACAGGATGGTTTCTGATCAAGATGTTTACAAATTAACATAGAATTTATTGCAAACTTGAATATAACTGTAGTTGGAGTAATTCAATTCATTGCATATTTGTAGTATTGGATGATCGAGTGAGACTATTGCAAATTCTTCAGTTAAAGAAACTCTTTGACTATAGTATGACTTGAACACAGAAGTCAGTCTTAGAGCAACCTTTGTAGGAAGCCTATGAACAATAAAATCCAGGCAAAGCGTCTGAGAAAATTAAATAAACTGAGGTGAATGAGGCCAGTGATGAGGCTATGACCATGGAAATGGTAGAATTAGATGTTTACAGATTGCAAGGGACTCAACCTCCTAAAGGGAGGTCCACTAGATTTCAGGAAGATCTTTTTATGATTCATGCACTAGGAAACCAAGATCCCTCTGCATGTCATAATTCTGCATTCTCTCACCAATTATTCTTTTAAAAATTGTTCTTGATGTATGTTTCACCAGCTGGGCCAGTATTTATTGCTGGTAGTGGCAAGTTACCCGCCTGAACTTCCACAGTCCATTTGGTGTAGGTACGATGTGATTTTAGGAAGGACCTTCCAAGATTTTATGTGGCAACACTGAAGAAACAGTAATATGTTTTCAGGTCAGGGTGCTGTGTTGGGTTGGAAATTACGGGTGGTATTACAAGTTAGAACACCGTCCAGAAAGCCAATAGCTAATGTGAATGCCTTGAGCTGCTTCCCCGATGTCAAGAGGACATTTCACTGACTGTATCATCAAGGAGCCCTAGCACAACGAGAATCAATGGGAATTGGGGGAAAACTCTCTGCTGGTTGAAGTCATAAGTAGCATAGAAGAAAATGGCCGTGGTTGTTGGAGGCCAGTCATCTCAACGACAGAACATCTCTCCAGATTGGTGTAGTGTCCTAGGCCCAATCATTTTAAGTTCCCGCCAGCATAAGGTCAGAAGTGGGAATGTTCATTGATAATTGCAGAATATTCAGCATTCCTCAGATACTGAAACAATCCATGTCCAATAGTTTCAAATCTGGACAGGATCCACATTTGGACTGATAAGTGGCAAATACTACCCAGTACTAGGCAGTGATCATCTCTAACAAAAGAGAATCTAACCATTTCCTCTTGACATTTAATGGCATTATCCCCCATCATCAACATCTTGGGCATTATCATTGACCAGAAACTGAATTGCACTAGACGTTATAAATATTGTGGCTATAAGAGAAGTTCAGAGGCTAGAATTCCTGGAGTGAGTAACTCATCTCCTGACTTCCAAAGTCATTATTGAAAGGTATAATCAGGACTGTGTGGAATACATCCCACTTGCTTGGATGAGTGCAGCTCCAAGAACATTCAAGAAGCTTGACATCATCCAATACAAAACAGCCTGCTTGACTGACTCCAAATCGACCAACATTCACTTCTTCTAGCATTGATGCACTATAGCATTAATATGTACTGTCTATAAGATTCACATAAGAAATTCACCAAGGCTCCAAAGACAACTCCTTCCAACTTACACTCACATGAAGGACAGGGACAGGAGATACATGGAAATACCACCTGTAATTTCCAATCCAACACACCACCCTGACCTGAAAGCATATTACCGTTTCTTCAGTGTTGCTGCATAACATCTTGGAAGATTCTTCCTAAAATCACATTATACCTACACCAAATGGACTGTGGAAGTTCAGGCGGGTAACTTACCACTACCTGCCATCCAGGGGAAAGAAACTAGATGTCAAGAAATTCTGACGCGAAAGACATGGTGGATACCTGGTAACTCCAGCTTGCTGCTTGCTCCTCCAGGCATTCATTTTGGACAATATCTCAGGGCACAGTCAATTGGCAGCAGCTGCATCCCACACCCATGAATGCCAGCCCCTCCACACCGTCATAGTTCACCTCCAATCCACTTTACAGTGCAATATTATGCTATGCTTTGAATCACACCAACAACTATTGTTGGAATGCAGCTGCAATGACACTTTACATGGAGGGACAAGTACCCAAATCACAGACTGGACCAAGCTCTATCCCCAGACTTCTTGCTTTCTTAGCACTCACTCACACAGTTAATGCCTACACAGATGTTCAGAACATCCCTGCCTTGCCTTTTATTGCATTGTCCTTTCAGCCAGAATTTACAGGTGCACAGTGCGTCAGCTTTGACTTGCTGTTTAGCACAGGCACAAGGCTAGGGAGTTTGGCCTGGTTGTCAGAAGTCATCAGCTAAGAGGGTGGACATGTTGCAGTAAAACACCATACTTTGTCAGTTTCATAGAAAGTTCCTTAGGAGTGTAGAGAGAGAGAGAGAGAGAGTAACCTTTGACTGCCACCAGGAGTCACTCTTATTTCAGATCCCTCTATGCAAAATGGGGTGCCAATTTTTCCTTACCTGACATGTCACAAGTCATGTAGAGCAGCTTTGGATTGCCAGTGCATGACAGGGTACACATAGCTTTTTAAACTATGATGCCAGGATCCTGGGGTTTTTTGAGCATTGGTGAGTATTTATAGCTACAGTGATTGGGAAAATTGAGCTAACATCAGTCGAGAGAAGTGTGGTGGGGATATGTTTGATTTTATTCACTCATGGGACTTGGGCTGGCCATGTTATTGTCCATTCCTAGTTTCCCTTGAGAAGGTGGTGGTGAGTTGCCTTCTTGAACCTCTGTAGTCCCAGTTTGATCAGTAGACCCACAATACCCTTAGGGAGGGCATTCCA
The DNA here is from genome assembly GCF_037043375.1 of Chiloscyllium plagiosum. NCBI lineage: Eukaryota > Metazoa > Chordata > Chondrichthyes > Orectolobiformes > Hemiscylliidae > Chiloscyllium > Chiloscyllium plagiosum. The sequence goes on from NW_028270174.1 coordinate 46,779,164, forward strand.
AGATTTTGACTCAATGACAGTGAAGGAATGTGGAGGTATTTCCAAGTCATGGTGAATGGCTTGGAGAGGAGATTGTAGGTATTGGTGTTCCCATGTAACTGTAACCCTTGTCCTTCTAGATGGAACTAGATGGTCATGACTGGTCATGAAACTGGAAGATGTTGTCGAAGGATCTTTGATCAATTTTTGCAATGTTTCCTGTGGAAAGTGCACACTGGTATTTCTAAACATCGGTAGAAGTGGAATTGGATGCTTGAGGATGTGGTGTTAATCAAATGGTCTGCTTTGTCCTGGATGATGTCAAGCTTCTTGAGTGTTGTTAGGGCTGCACCTGTCCAAGGGTATTCATCACACACCTGCCTTGTGCCTTGTAGATGGTGGGCAGGCTTTGGGGAGTGAGAAGATGAATTACTCGCTGCAGTATTTCTAGCCTCTCACCTGCTCTTGTAGCCAGTGTGTTTATGTTGCAAGTCCAGTTTTGGTTCTGATGAAAGGTAACTCCCAGAATGTTGGTAGTGGGGGATTCAATGATGGCAATACTATTGAATATCAAGGGTATTGATTAGTGCATTTACGAGATGCTAATGTTATTTGCCACTTGTCAGCCCAAGCATGGATATTGTTCAGATCTTATTGCATTTGAATTGGTCAAGAGTGTGGTGCTGAATAAACACAGCTGGTCAGGCAGCATCTCAGGAGCAGGAGATTCTCTGGGTCCTCAGATTCTGCCTGACTAGCTGTGCTTTATCGGCACCACACTCTCGACTCTGATCTCCAGCTTCTGCAGTCCCCACTTCCTCTGACTGCATTTGAACATGGCCTGCTTCAGTTTATGAGGAGTCATGAATGGTACTGAATGTTGTGCAATCATTGACAAACATCTCCACTTGGGACCTTATGATGGAGGGAAGGTCATCTGAAGATGTTTGGGCCTCAGATACTATTCTGAGGTATTCCTGCAAAGATATACTAGAGCTGAGATAATTGACCTCCAACAACCACTGACCATCTGCTTATGTTCCAGGTATGACTACAACCAGCAGAGAGTTTGCCCCCAAAGTCGATAGATTGTAGTTTTGCTCGGGCTCCTTGATGCCACATTAGGTTCAATGTGGCCTTGATGGCAAGGGATTTCACTCTCACTTCACCTCTAAATTTCACCTCATTTGTCCATTTCAGCTCTGTTTGAACCAAGGCTGTAATGAGGTCATGAGTTGAATGGCACATTTACATCCCACAGGCTCCAGACATGTGTTGTTACATGTCTGAACAAGTTGGTTAAAAATATCTAAAATAGTTCACCAATTCCATGTGCAGGCTCAATAGAGCTGAGTGCAAATATAATCCATTAAAATGGACCTTGCAGATGTTCTGTGTTTTGCTGAACCAGCAATTGAAGGTCTACTAGCCATGACATCATACTTATAATCCATGCAATCAGAGGCACAGCATAAACTGCCGAAGGCTTTTCAAGAAACACTTTGAGAACGTGGATAAAAAAATAAAATGCTTTACTTCTTTTCTGAACTAATAGAGCTAAAATCTCATCTCATCTCTCTGTTGTAGGGAGGAATACACAATTCAAGAAAATAAGTGGGATCAGCTACAACATTTGTAGAAAAGGTTGCTGCCTTACAGGAAGATCTGGAGCAAGTACACATGAAACAGATCAGGCTCGACTGGAGCAGCTACAGAAACATGAGCTTGATCTCAAACAATGATGAATAAAATGACAAATCTTCAAAACCAGTTAGAGATGCACAGTATAAAGCAAGAAACTGAAAATTGCTTACAAGACAGTTCTTTCAGAAATAAATATGCTCTCATGAAAGAATTTAAATATCTCACAGAAGAAACTGAACAACCACCGAAGCACCAAATGGAAGAGATCTAGGTTTGTAAGAAAGTAAAAAAGGAAACAAAAAGTTGATGGTGGCCAGACAGTTATTGTAACAGGTTATGAAGGTGAACAATGTACTGCACAATGGAAGACTCAAATGTTGATTGAATTAGAGGAATACACATTTAATTAGAAGCTTCAACAGGAGTTGGAAACTCTTAAAGAACAAAACAATAAATTCTAAAAAGATTTGAACAATGCAACAAGAGAGATCAGCCACTTTTCTGGAACAAAACCTAGTTCTAGTGCTTCAGAATAAAAAGTTCTGGATATCAACTGCAGACCCAAAATTACAGATGTTTGTTTATCGCATACATCTGTGAGTTCCCACTTAATGTCATTGCCAATATCACCACTACAGTTTGGTAATCTATATACTACCCTCATGAATGTTTTTTGCCCGGTAGTATTTCTCGATACTACCCACACAGTTTCTACATTGTCTGAGCTGATATCTTTTCTCAATATTGTGTTTATACCCTCTTTAACCATTAATGCAATTCCACCACCTTTAACTTTATCTGTCCTTCCTAAATATTGAATACCCCTGGTGTTCAGTTCTCATCCCTGCAGCCTTGTTTCTGTAACCCCAACTGCACCATACCCATTTACACCTATTTGTGTGATTAATTCATCCACTTTATTTCAGATGCTCTGTGTGTTCAGATACAAAGTCTTAAGGCCTGCCTTTTTAATGTTCTTTGTCCCATTTCCACTCTTTTTTTTTGCTGAAATCTTGTTTGATTCTGGCCATTGATTCCTCTGCCTGTCACTTGTCTTATTCCCTGTTCTGTATTTTGTTCGTCCTTGACTCTCTGACTCCATGTGTAAGTTCTCATTTCCCTACAGATGTTGTTTAAATCCTTCACAACTGTTCTATGCATACAAACACATCCCATCAGCCCCAGCCCTGCACAGAGACAACTTGTCCAGTTTGTACAGATCCCACCTCCCCAGAACCAGTCCCAATATCTCAGGACTCTGAAACCCTCCAACTTTCCCATTTTTGAAGCCATGAGGTCATCATAGAGTCATATACAATGGAAACAGACCCTTTGGTTCAACTGGTCCGTGCCAAACGTAATCCCAGGCTAATCTAGTCTTACTGCCTGCTCCGGGTTCATATCTCTCCAAACCATTCCTATTCATGTACTTATTCAAATGTGGTTTAAATGTAGTAATATTACCAATATCCACGTCTTCCTCAGCAGCTTCATTTCACATGCAAACCACTCTGTAAAAAAAATGCCCCTTCATGTCTTTATTAAATCTCTCTCCTCTCACTTTAATATGCTGCCTTGTCTTGAAATCCCCCACCCTAGGGAAAAGATACTGACTATTAACCCTATCTATAATCTACATGATTTTATAAACCTCTATAAGGTCACCTCTCCACCTCTTACAATCCAGTTTAAAAATTCCCAGCCTTTTCAAACGTTCTTTATAACTCAAAGCTTCCATACCTGGCAACATCCTGGTGAATCTCTTCTGAACCTTTTCCATCAGGTGTTCATCCCATATATTCTGACTAGCATGTGGCACCAGTCGTAATCCAGAGAACATTACCTTTGACATTCTATTTTTCAGATTGCTTCTTAGCTCCCGATCTTCTGCTTGGAGGACCTTGTCCATTGTTTATGCATGTGTACCATGAGACATGATGTTTTGTAGCCACTCTGAGACTTCCTTGACTCCAACATCAGGGAGGTAAGTCTTTTTTTATTCATTCATGTGACATGGCATCATTAGCTGGCCAGCATTTATTGCTCATCCCTGGTTGCCATTTGGAAAGTGATGAAGAGCTGCCCTCTTCAACCGCTGCAGTCCATCTGATGTACTTTGCCCTTAGGGAGGAAATTTTGGATTTTGATCCAGTGACAGTGAGGGAATGGTGAATTATTTCCAAGTAAGTACAGTCAGTGGCTTGGAGGGGAACTTGCAGATGGTGGTGTTGCTATGTATATGCTGCTCTTGTCCTTTTAGATGGAAATGGCTGTGAATTTGGAAAGTGCTCTTTAAGGGCCTTTAGTGAATTTCTGAGTGAATCCTGTAGATAGGACACACTGCTGTTACTGAGTGTTGATGGTGCAGGGAGTGGATGCTTGTGGATTCAGTGCCAATCAAGTGGGCTAATTTGTCCTGCATGGTGTGAAACTTCTTCAGTGTTGGAGCTGCATGCATCTAGGCAAGTGGGAGGGTCATAGAGTCATGGAGTCACAGAGTTGTACAGCACGGAAAAAGACCCTTCAGTCCAATTTGTCCATGCCGACCAGATATCCTAAACTAATCTAGTCCCATTTGCCAGCACCTGGTCCATATCCCTTTAAACCCTTCCGACTCATATGCCCATTCAATTGCCTTTTAAATGCTATAATTATACCAGCCTCTACCACGTCCTCTGGCAGCTCATTCCATATGCGCACCACCTCCTGCATGAAAAAGTTGCCCCTTAGGTCCCTTTTATATCTTTCCCCTCTGACCTAAACCTATGCCCTCTACTTCTGGACTCTCCCAACCCAGGGAAAAAACTTTGTTTATTTATCCTATCCATGCCTCTCATGATTTTATAAACCTCTATAAGGTCACCCCTCAGCCTCCAATGCTCCAGGGAAAACAGCCTCAGGTGATTCAGCCTTTCCCTGTAGCTCAAATCTTCCAACCCTGGCAACACCATTGCAAACCTTTCCTGAATCCTTTCAAGTTTCACAACATCCTTCTGATAGGAAGGAGACCTGAATTGTACACAATTATCCAAAAGTGGCCTAACCAATGTTCTGTTCAGCCGCAACATGATCTCCCAACTCCTGCACTCAGTGCTTTGAACATATTGGAAAGCATACCAAATGACTCCTTCACTATCCTATCTACCTGCAACTCCACTTTCAAGGAGCTATGCACCTGCACTCTAAGGTCTCTTTGTTCAGCAACACTCCCTAGGACCTTACCATTAAGTGTATAAGTCCTGCCAAGATTTGCTATTCCAAAACAAAGCACCTCACATTTATCTAAATTAAACTCCATCTGCCACTCCTTAGTCCACTGGCCCATTGTATTCTGAAGTAACCTTCTTTGCTGTCCACTACACCTCCAATTTTGGTGTCATCTGCAAACTTACTAACTATACCTCCTATGTTCACATCCAAATCATTTACAATAATGACATAAAGTAGTGGACTCAGCACCAATCCTTGTGGCACTCCACTGGTCACAGGCCTCCATTCTGAAAAACAGCCCTCGACCACCACCCTCTGTCTTCTACCTTTGAGCCAATTCTGTATCCAAATGGCTAGTTCTCCCTGTATTCCATGAGATCCAACCTTGCTAACCAGTCTCCCATGAGAAACCTTGTCAAATGCCTTACTGAAGTCCATATAGATCATATCCATTGGTCAGCAGAATCATTAATACTACCAGTTCACTGCTGCCCTCAGCGTGACTCTATTTCCCAGAAAGCATTCTGCAATGGTGAAAGTGCAATAGAATAGCAAAAATGACAATGTTCCTCATGCAGTATCATCATATACCATTTTTTCTTGAGCGGTCATTAAGTAAATGCTGACTGTTTGCTGCATTGTCACTTGATTAATCCATTCTGTTAAATTTGACATGCGAATCTTTTATCCCTTGCCTATCAGCCATAGAAAAACCTGCAACTTGATTGCCGAACTGTCATTAACTTTCAGTTTTACTTCAGTGCAATTTTCAGACAACATCTAATGGTGTGATTACGATTCCTGTTGAAATCCAGACTTGGACTTTTGATTCTGGGTAGAAAATGCAACATTGCCAGTGGTTCTAGCAGATCATTAGGAATCAGCTGCTTCTTATAATGAAATAAAACAAAGCACTGGAGAAACTCAGCACATGTGGTAGCATCTATGTTCCATCATCCTAACCATGTTTCCTTTTCCATGTCTTCATTTGAAAGAAACGTTGGACCAGATTTACAACTGAAGGCTGAATTGCAACCACCACTTTTCTGACTCAGAATACAATCCGATAAGTAGTTCATATCTGAAAGACCTATATTGATAGTCCAATTCCCTGTTGACTGGGTTAATATTTGTGCTTGTATTTCCCTTTAATTCTGTTTGAAGGCTTATCTCAGAACTTGGGTTTCAACTGTATCAGAACATTTTTGCTGTAATGCTCACTGGAACTGAGATGGCACCAGCATGGTCAGGAGTATTCACTGGAACCAAGATGGCACCAGCATGGTCAGGAGTATTCACTGGAACCAAGATGGCACCAACATGGTCAGGAGTATTCACTGGAACCAAGATGGCATCAAATTGGTTGGGAGTATTCACTGGAATCAAAGTGATGGCAGCATGGTTGGGAGTATTAAAGCTCTTCGAAGCCCGTCTGCTTCAGGCCAGCAAAATCTTTTTTTCTACCTACTTTTCATCTTTTTTCTTTTCTTCTTCCTTTCTTCTTCATCTTTGAGGCCAGAGTGGTGTCGGTAGGGCGGTGGCTGCAACGTCAGCAGCGTGGACTGAAACTTCTGGCAGTGGTGGCAGCGCCTGGAGCCTGGCCTCCCGGCAGCAGTAGGCCCAGAGCCAGGATTCTTGGTTGTGGTAATGCCTGGAATGAGTAGGCCTGAAGCCTGGACTCCTGATGGTGGTAGGCCCAGAGCATGGACTTCTCATGGTGGTATGCCCAGAGCCTGGATTCTTGGCGATGGTAATGCTTGGAACCGGACATTTGGCAGCGGTAGGCCTGGAGCCTGGATTCTTGGTGGTGTCAGGGGCCAGAATGGGTCTCCTGGCAGCATTGCCCTGGCTTCTCGAGTTTTGGTGGTGACGGTGGCAGCAGAACCAGGTCTCTGGGGCATCGGCAACATCATTGCTGTTCCTGGGCTAGGGCTCCTTGAGGACCGGAACGCCTTGCAGAGACTTTGCAAAAGCCCTGAAGCCTTAATGCAATCCCAATTTGAATAGAAAACGAACTCTGAGTTTTCTCCAGTTTCCTCATTTCCCCTCCCCCCACCTTGTCTCAGTCAAATCCCTCGAACTCAGCACTGCCTTCCTAACCTGCAGTCTTCTTGCTGACCTCTCCGCCCCCACCCCACTCTGGCCTATCACCCTCACCTTGACCTCCTTCCACCTATCGCATTTCCAACGCCCCTCCCCCAAGTCCCTCCTCCCTACCTTTTATCTTAGTCTGCTGGACACACTTTCCTCATTCCTGAAGAAGGGCTTATGCCCGAAACGTCGATTCTCCTGTTTCTTGGATGCTGCCTGACCTGCTGCGCTTTTCCAGCAACACATTTTCAGCTCTGATCTCCAGCATCTGCAGTCCTCACTTTCTCCTCGAAGAACCAAATAGAGAACTCAACTCAGACTGAGTTTTATCAATGGAAAGGAACAATTGGTAATGTATTTGTGAGAGACCCTTTGGAGATGACAGACAGATGTTATATAGATCATATCCTGTCAGATATGATAGAATTCTTCATCAAGCTGGAGAGTGAGGTGGTTGATTTTGAGAGTAAGGTATTGAATCTTAATAAGGGAAGTTATGATAGTATGAGGCATGAGTTGTCCATGATGGATTGGGAAATGTTACTGAAAGGAATGACAGTGTATAAACAAAGGCAAACATTCAAAGAGAATGAGTGACCTACATAAATTGTTTATTGTTTCTGGCACAAAGGTCCAAAGAGAACAGTGGCTTATAAAGGAAGTTAGAGACAGTCTTAGATAAAAAAAGTGGAACACAAATTGTCAAAATAAAAAGACCTGAGGAATGGGAACAGTTTCGCAAAGGAGGACCAAGGAATTGCTTAAGAAGACGAAAATAGAGTATGACAGTAAGCTTGTTGGGAATGTACTAAATGACTGTAAAAGTTTCTATAGGCATGTAAGGAGAAAAAGATTGGTGAAAACTAATGTGAATCTCTTGCAGTCAGAAATCAGGAAATTTATAATGGGAAACAAAGAAATGGATGATGAATTAAATTTATACTTCATGACATGAGTACTGTACCAGAAATGATGGGGAACAAGGGTTTAGCGTGGGAGAGGAACGTGTGGTTTGTGTTTGTTCATGTGGTTGAGGAGGGTTTAAACTAGTTTGGCACAGGGGTGGGAATCAGAGAAATGGATAGTTGTAGATGGGGCAGTGAATCTCTTGGAAAGCTTTTTCACATGATGAAACAAAGGGATCAGTTAAAGTGTGTCTGCTTTAAAGCAAGGAGTGTCAGAAATATGAGTAATGAACTTAGAGTATGATCAGTACTTGGGACTATGAACTTGTCCTGGAAAAGCACAGCAGGTCAGGCAGCATCTGAGGAGCAGGAAAATCAATGTTTCATTTATCTCTCCACTCTGCAAATACCCTGCCTCTATTCCTGATGAAGGGCTTTTGCCTGAAACAACGATTTTCCTGCTCCTCGGATGCTGCCTGACCTGCTGTGCTTTCCCAGCACCACTCTAATCTAGACTCTGATCTCCAGCATCTGCAGTCCTCACTTTAGCCACTATGATGTTGTGGCCATAACGGAGACATAGGTTTCACAGGGGCAGGAATGGTTGCTTGATGTTCCAGGGCTTAGAACATTTAAGAAGAACAGGGAGGGTGAAAAAAGAGGAGGGGGTGCAGCATTGCCGATCAGAGAGTGCATCACAGCTACAGAAACAAAGGTTGTTGAGGCAGGTTTGTCTGCTGAGTCAGTATGGGTAGAAGTTAGGAACAGCAAGGGAGCAGGAACCTCATTGGGGGTTTTCTACAGACCCACTTATACTAGTAGGGAGATTGAAGAACTCATAGGCCGGCAGATTTTGGAAAAATGTAGATGTAGCAGGGTTGTTGTTATGGGTAACTTCAACTTTCCCTTTTTGCAGCAGAGAGTGACGGGAGCTGGGCGGAAGTGAAGTCGGAGCGCAGAGGCTGTTGGGAAGGTGGGTGAGTGTTATTTAAGTAGGTGTGTTCTAGGCCCCAGGTTCTACACAGTAGGGCCTCCCTCCCACCCTCCTTCTCTAACCTAAATTAAAAACAGACTTGCAACAAAACACGGGGGTCAAGGGAAGTTTCTGTTGAGAAAAGAGTGAGTCTTTGGCTCAATAATCTTCAACAAAGAAGTTGAGAGAAGTGATTACGCCACAGTTGAAGAGGGTGAAGACATGACTGCCAAGCTGATTCGTGTACTGCGTGCATGATGTGGGAGATCAGGGACTCTGGTGTAGCTGGCTTGTATAACTGTGGAAAGTGTGTACACGTTCAGCTTCTGACAGAGCATATTGCAGCACTGAAGAAAGAACTAGATGACCTCAGGCTCATCCGAGAGAACAAGATCTTTCTGGACAGGACCTTCAACGAAGTTATTACACCGAGCATACCAGAAGAGAGAAGAAGGGAGAAGTCTTCCACTGTCTACCCTATCTAATCCTCTGACCATCTTGTATGTGTCTATCAAATCCCCTTTTAGCCTTCTTTTTTCCAATGAGAACAGACCCAAGTATCTCAGCCTTTCCTCATAAGATCTTCCTTCCAGACCAGGCAACATCCTGGAAAACCTCCTCTGCACCCTTTCCAATGCTTCCACGTCCTTCCCAAAATATGGCGACCAGAACTGTACACAATACTCCAAGTGTGGCCGCACTAGCATTTTGTACAGTTGCAGCATAATATTGCAGCCATGGAACTCAATCCCTCTACAAATGAAACATAACACACCGTATGCCTTCTTAACAGCACTATCCACCTGGATGGCAACTTTCAGGGATCTATGTGCATGGACTCCAAGATCCCTCTGCACATCCACACTACCAAAAATGTTCCATTGACCCGGTATTCTGCCTTCTTGTTATTCTAGCTGCATTGAATTCCATTTGCCACCTCTCAGCCCAATCCTGCAGTTTATCCAAGTCCCCCTGCAACCTGTAACATTCTTCCAAATTGTCCACCACTCCATTAGTGTCATCTGCAAATTTACTAATCCATCCACCTATGCCTGCGTCTAAGTCATTTATAAAAATGACAAACAGCAGTGATCCCAAAACAGATCCATTAGTAACCGGACTCCAGATTGAATATTTTCCAACAACCACCACTCGCTGCTTTCTTTCAGAAAGCCAGTTTCTAATCCAAACTGTGAAATCACCCTCAATTCCATGCCTCTGCATTTTCTCCATCAGCCTACCATGTGGAACCTTATCAAAGGCTTTATTAAAGTCCAAGTATGCCACATCAACTGCCCTACCCTCATCTTCATCCTTGGTCACCTTCTCAAAAAACTCAATGAAGTTTGTAAGACACGACCTGCCCTTGACGAAACCATGTTGATTATCCGAAATCAAATTGTTGCTTGTTAGATGATTATAAATTCTATCTCTTATAATCCTTTCCAAAACCTTTTCTACAACCAAAGTAAGGCTCACTGGTCTATAATTACCTGGGTCATCTCTACTGCCCTTCTTAAACAAGGGCACAACATTTGCAATCCTCCAGTCCTCTGGTACTAAACCTGTAGACAATGACGACACAAATATCAAAGCTAAAGGCTCTGCTATCTCCTCCCTAGCTTCCCAGAGAACTCCTTCTCGAGTTGATAACACCTCTTCGTAACTAACCTCCATCCTTTCTTGTCTAATATCTCATATCTCAATCTTCTCCTCTACAATATTCTCCTTTTCGTGGGTAAACACCGATGAGAAATGTTTTTTAGCACCTCTGCGATCTCCACAGGGTCCACACTCAACTTCCCACTTCTGTCTTTGACTGGCCCTATTCCTACCTGAGTCATCCTTTTATCCCTCACATACCTATAGAGAGCTTTAGGGTTCTCCTTTATTCTATTTGCTAAAGACTGCTCATGTCCTCTCTTTGCTCTTCTTAACTCTCTCTTTAAATCCTTCCTAGCTGATCTGTAACTCTCCATCGCCTCATCTGAACCATCTTGCCTCATCAACACATAAGCTTCCTTAGAACATAGAACATAGAACATTACAGCGCAGTGCAGGCCCTTCAGCCCTCGATGTTGCGGCACCCTGTCATACTAATCTGAAGCCCATCCCACCTACACTATCCCATGTACGTCCATATGCCTGTTCAATGACAACTTAAACGCACTTAAACTTGGCGAATCTGCACGGTTGAAGGCAAAACATTCCATACCCTTACTACTCTCTGAGTAAAGAAACTACCTCTGACATCTGTCTTATACCTATCCCCCCCTCACTTTAAAGTTGTGTCCCCTCGTTTTTGCCGTCCCCATACTTGGAAAAAGGCTCTCCCTGTCCACCCTATCTAATCCTCTGATTATTTTTTTTTCCTTCTTTCACTTAACAAGAGATGCAATTTCTGTAATAAACCATTGTTCCCTTATTTTATCACTTCGTCCCTGCCTGACAGGGACATATCTATCAAGGACACGCAATATCTGTTCCTTAAACCAGCTCCACATTTCCATTGTCTGCATCCCCTGTATCTTGCTATCCCATTCTTGGCTAATCGCATTGTAATTGCCCTTGCCCCATTGATAACTCTTGACCTTTCCATCGCTAAACTAAACATAACTGAATTATGGTCACTCTCTCCAAAGTGCTCACCTACAACTAAATCAAACACCTGGCCTGGTTCATTACCAAGCACCAGATCCAGTGTGGCTTCCCCTCTTGTCGGCCCTTTGGCGTACTGTCAGGAAACCCTCCTATACACATTGGACAAAAACTGATACATCCAATGTACTAGAGTTATAGCATTTCCAGTCAATGTTGGGGAAGTTAAAGTCCCCCATAATGACTACCCTGTTCCTTTCACTCCTACCCAGAATAATTTTGCCAATCCTCTCTCCCACCTCCCTGGAACTCTGTGGAGGCCTATAAAAAACTCCAGCAGTGTGACCTCTCCTCTCCTGTTTTTAACCTCAGCCCACACTACCTCAGTAAACGAGTCCTTGTAAAAGGTTCTTTCAGCCACCGTTATACTATCCTTGATGAACAAGGCCACGCCTCCCCCTCTTTTATTACCTTGCCTTTTCTAATGAAAGATCTAAACCCTGGAACCTGCAACATCCATCCCTCACCTGCTTTATCCATGTATCTGAAATGGCCACAACATTGAAGTCCAAGGTACCTATCCATGCTACAAGCTCACCTCCCTTATTTCAGATACTTCTGGCATTGAAGTAGACACACTTCCAACCAGCTTGCTGTCTGCCAGCATATTCCTGTGAAATCCTGTCCATGTCCTCCCTACTCTCATCCTCCTGTGCACTGCAACTACACCTCAGGTTCCCATCCCCCTGCTGATCTAGTTTAAACCCACCCGAATATCACCAGCAAGTTTCCCAACCAGGATATTAGTACCCCTCTGGTTCAAGTGAAGACCGTCCTGTTTGTACAGGTCCCACCTTCCCCAGAATGAGCCCCAATTATCCAAGTACATGAAACCCTCCCTCCTGCACCATCCTCGCAGCCACATATTCAACTGATATCTCTCTTTATTCCTTGCCTTGCTATCACGTGGCATGGGTAACAAACCAGAGATAACAACTCTAGCTCTCAGCTTCCACCCTAGCTCCCTGAAATCCTGCCTTCCATCCCTATCCCTCTTTCTACCTATGTCATTGGTACCTACATGGACTACACCTTGAGGCTGGTCACCCTCTCCCTTCAGGACCCCAAAGATATGATCCGAGACATCATGGACCCTGACACCTGGGAGGCAACACACCAAGGGCGAGTCTCGTGCGTTCCCTACAAACCTTCTATCTGAGCCTCTAACTATTGAGTCCCCAATGACTAACTCTCTCCTCCTCTCCCTCCTTCCCTTCTGTGCAACATGGACAGGCTCTGTCCCAGAGACCTGGGCCCTAATGCATACCCCTGGTAATTTGTCCCCCTCAACAGTATCCAAAACGGTATACATGTTTTTCAGGGGAACAACCACAGGGGATCCCTCCACTGACTGTTTTTTCCCCCTTCAAACAGTCACTCAGCTTTCTTCATTCCTAGGAGTAACTACTTCCCTGTAACTCTTATCTATCACTGCCCCTGCCTCCCGAATGATCCAAAGTTCAAAGTTGAGTAGCCGGTAAACACGCTTGAACAAATCAAGATTGATGGAGTTGACATGCTGGAAAGTTTGGCAAACATTAAGATTGGTAATTCCCCAGGACCAGACCAGATTTATCCCAGGTTGCTCTGGGAAGCGAGAAAGGAGGTTGCTAAGCCGCTGGGGAAGATCTTTGCTTCCTCCGCGGGAGTTGTACCGGAAGATTGGAAGGAGGCGAATGTTGTTCCTCTTTTCAAGAAGGGGAATAGGGAAATCCCTGGCAATTACAGACCAGTCAGTCTTACGTCTGTGGTCAGCAAAGTTTTGGAAAGAATTCTGAGGGATAGGATTTATGACTATTTGGCAAGCATAGCATGATTAAAGTCAGTCAACATGGCTTTGTGAGGGGCAGGTCATGCCTCACAAATCTTATTGAGTTCTTTGAGGAGGTGACCAGACAGGTCGATGAAGGTTGAGCAGTGGAAGTAGTGTATATGGACTTCATCAAGGCATTTGTTAAGGTTCCCCATGGTAGGCTCATTCATAAAGTCAGGAGGTATGGGATACAGGGAGATTTGGCTATCTGGATTCAGAATTGGCTGGCTGACAGAAGGCAGAGAGTTGTTGTAGATGGAAAGCATTCTGCCTGGAGGTCAGTGTTAAGTGGATCCCTCAGGGCTCTGTTCTTGGGCCTCTGCTCTTTGTAGGTTTTATAAATGACTTGGATGAGGAGGTTGAAGGGTGGGTTAGTAAATTTGCAAATGACACAAAGGTTGGAGGTGTCGTTGATAGTATCGAGGGCCATTGCAGGCTGCAGCACGTCATGGACAGGATGCAGAGCTGGGCTGAGAAGTGGCAGATGGTGTTCAACCTGGATAAATGCGAAGTGATGCATTTTGGAAGGTCAAACTCGAATGCTGAATATAGGATTAAAGACAGGATCCTTGGCAGTGTGGAGGAACAGAGGGATCTGGGTGTGCAAATATATAGATCCCTCAAAGTTGCCACCTAAGTGGATTGGGCTGTTAAGAAAGCCTATTGTGTTTTGGCTTTCATTAACAGGGGGATCGAGTTTAAGAGCTGCAAGGTTTTGCTGCAGCTCTACAAGACCCTGGTGAGACCACACTTGGAATATTGTGTCCAGTTCTGGTCGCCCTATTATAGGAAAGATACAAAGGCTTTGGAGAGGGTGCAAAGAAGATTTACCAGGATTATGCCTGGACTGGAGGGTTTGCCTTATGAAGAGAGGCTGACTAAGCTTGGGCTTTTCTCTCTGGAGAGGAGGAGGAAGAGAGGTGACCTGATTGAGGTATACAAGGAAATTAGAGGAATGGATAGAGTTAATAGCCAGAGACTATTCCCCAGGGCAGGATTGACTGGTACGAGGGGTCATAATTTAAAGATATTAGGAGAAAGGTATAAAGGAGATGTCAGAGGTAGGTTCTTTATGCAGAGAGTTGTGAATGTATGGAATGTGTTGCCAGTGGTGGTGGTGGAAGCAGAGTCATTAGGGACATTTAAGTGGGCAAATGCATGCCAGCTACAGTATAATGTGGATAAATGTGAGGTTATCCAGTGAGGTAGCAGAAATAGGTTGGCAACTTATTATTATTATTTGAATGGCTGTAAATTGAGAGAGGGCAGTGTTCAACAAGACCTGTGTCTTCTTGTGCACAAGTTTCTGAAAGTAAGTGTGCAGGTGCAGCAAGTCGTAAAGAAGGTAAATCATATATTGAACTTCATAGTGAGAAGATTTGAATACAGGAACAATATGTCTTACTACAATTATACAGAGCATTGGGGAGGCCCCACCCAGAATATTGTATGCAGTTTTGATTTAATCATCTGGATGCTTTTGCAAGAGAAGGAGTGCCGTGAAGCTTACCAATTGATCCCTGGGATGGCAGAAATTTCATATGAGGAGGAATTGAGTTAGTTAGGATTGTATTCACTGAAGTTTAAAAGAACGATTGTAAGCCTCATAGAAACCTAAGGTTGGGGTTTTCAGCTTGATGATCAGCTATTGATTGCTGGAGCTGGCATGAGGGGTTAAGTAGTTTACTCCTGTTCCGATCGATGTTGCTACCAGTGGCCATCAAGATAAACCTTCTCCTAAATTTCTACATCAATGAATCATTCCAGTGGAAGCTGGTGACAGTAACAACACCTCACAGTTTGCTGTCACTCACTACACCAGGGAGATGATAATCACCCTGTTGAAAGGAAGGAGAACTTCCTTACTTTGTTGCTGACTAGAGACAGAGGAGCACAAAGCTTTGCCAGACTTGGGATATGCCTAGTGTTGAAAGGTTTACTTATTTGTATTAAAGTAACCTCTAGGTCCCATGTGATAAAGGGAAGGTGTCCAATTATCAAAAGGGATTTGTCTTGTGATTGTGATGAGAAAAACCTTTCGGTGAATGTATGCTATCTTTGAAGAAGCCACCTTGCTCCTCCCTCTCTTTTCTGTGTGCATGCCAATCAGGGTTGTCCTGTTTGCTATCTCTTTGTAATCATGATTTGAGTTGTATATGGATCTATTGAGTTGTATATGATCTATCCTCTGTGTCACCAGTCCACAAACTTTCTTTTCCCTGATTCCTATACACTCAGTATCAGTGACTCATCACAGAGAGACCTTGACTCTATGTTAGTCTGAAAAATTTGTGGTGTGTCCATGTACAAGCAGGCACCTGCAAATCAACTATCAAGTGACTGTCCTTCCTCACCAGAAACATACTGCAGATCTAGTTCTTCATAGTGAGCAAGTGACTGGCCACAGGGTGAAGTTTTGGCTGCTCAAGGGAACAGGGACGGGATGGAAAGTAAGAGATCCATAGTCACATCTGGTACAACTTCCACTTCATGGAGTTGCAAAGGGGCTAGAGGCAGGAACATGTCCTCATCCAAATGTTCTCAGTGACAAGGATGTAACAATCAATTATGTGCTACTGAGGGCCATCTTCTCCAGTAATCCCTTGTTTCACAGGTATGCCTATCACCTGGTCAGCTCCCTGCAGTTATGTGTCACCTTGTTACATGTGAGAGTAGCAGAATATCAGTGATTATGGCATAGTGTTGTTGGGGGTGTACCTGTCATTGCTGTCATAGAAGGTATATGTGGACAGTGAGTGATGGATGTCAATTTGGCAACATTGGTAGGTGTATGAAGTAGGGTGGATTATATAAAGGTTATGCACAAGTCCTGATTTCCCTGAGGGAGTCCTACCCATCATGGAAACATTACATCTCTCTTCCTTTCTGTGTTGGATATTTGCCTGCTGCTGAAAATTGATCTTATCAAACTTTCTCCCCTGTTCTTTAAATAAGCCTCCTTGAACGCACATTGTCTAATTACCCTACATGCCCATTTCAATACACAGTTGATGCTTTATGAATGGTGGTCCTGAAGGGGTTCATATTACCTCTGGCTCTCCCCATTCTACTGTATATACACAGTCTGTGGATGCAGCTGAGATGTTCTGTTCCATTTATTGGAAGGAGCAGATATATGTATATATAAAATATACAGGCACAAGCTCCCTAAGGTCACTGTAATTATGCCTGACCAAACACAGTTGTTCTTTTGCCATCATGCAATAAACCTGTCTGTAATTATGCTTTTTTTTGTAAGTTCTTACACCAGTGTACTCCTTCCCCAATCACTGGAAAGACCCAAGACAAAAAAAAAATTGCTGGCAGTGAACTACCTCAAATAACATTCAGCCGATATCACATGTTGCTAGAGATGGCAAATACCACAAAGTGTGGGTACCTGGGAAAATACCACATGTACTTGAAGGTCAGGAAATGCATGATATCCTGACTCAGCGGGTTATTCATATGAAACTCCCAACAATGTTAGATGAGCATTTTCATTGCACGGGAAATTATTGTAAAACTTGTGGTGGGCTCTAAATTGAACAGCTTTCCAATAGAGTAGCATTCCGGTTTCTGTTTTCCAACTTGGGATGTTTGCTTTAATATGGCAAAAGGTGCTACATTAATCAAACATTTTGTCATTTCTACTTGTACAGTAGATTTTTTTAAAATAGTGACAAGTTATGTAAGACCAGAAGTGATAGTAGAGGGATTGTTATTGCAATACATGACAGCTTGACAATTCTGTCATATTGTAAAATCATTGACACATCTAGTTCCTGTGAAAATCACATGGAATTTTTGATCCTCTATCAGCAAACATGAGGTTTTTCGTAAACAGCCACTTCTAGCTTTTAAATCAAATTTGAATATGTGTGCTCCTGGAATGGATGAATCAATAAAAATAATTTCATTATAGGACTTCCCAATTTGAATTTAAATATGATTTGAATTTTGCATGCCTCTCAGACATCCTTTACGGAAGTGGAATGCTCATTGCTTTAATGTCGGTGGAATAGCATTACACACAGATTTGAACTTGTTACTAAATCATTCACTAGAGATTCATTGTGCATAAAAGCTGCACCAGTCTGCAAGCAGCATAGAATGTATTATAATACCATACTCTGTTGCCTAGTAACAGAAAGAGCTAGTGCATTTTTATTCAAGGAGAAACAAGTAAAGTAACTAATAGATAGCTTTCTATTTCCTTTTCTGTTTTTTTATCTTATTCATCCTGTAACTAAATTGTTCTTTCACTGTTTTATGTTCTGTAGATTCTTTCATCCATTCCCAGATTAAAAATACATTAAGTAGCAAATGTGATGGCTAAAGAGTTCATTTGTGCCACATCTGTATAACTTAAAATAGAACGTTCTTGAGCACATTTGAAATCAGAGCAACCATTAATATTGGTAATGGCTCCCCGAAATGCAACCAGGATTCCCACCTTAATTCGACATTAGACACTTTGTCTGTGTAAATAGGGGATCCAATACCTGCTTTCAAGTTCTTCTTCCAATATTCATTCGTAATTACACTGCAAAGGCTGTCATCAGTATCCTGAGGGACTTGGCAAGGAAATCCACTAATTGTATTCCTCTGCCTGTGGCTGAGGAAGACTGTGTGTAGCATTAACTTAATATTCAGAATCTTAAAATCAGAGAATTGTTTCAGTGCAGCAGGAGGCCATTCAACACTTTGTGTCCGTACTGCTTCATTGCAAGAGCAACTCAGCCAATCTAATTGCCCCGCCCTTTCACTCTAATCCTGCAATTTTCTTCTCTTCAAGAGCTTTTCCAATTTTTTATGAATGCCATGATGGAATCTGCTTCCTGCTCAGACACAAGCAGTATATTTCAAATGCAAACAAATCACTATGTAAAAAACATTTTTCCTCATGTTATTGCTGATTCCTAATCATTCACCTTAAAACTATTTCCTCTGGTTCTCTGATCTGCCAATGAGAAAGTTTCTTGTGTGTTTGATTCTAGTTTGCTCGTGATTCTGAATGCCTCTATTAAAACTCTTCTCAAACTTATTATCTTAAAGGAGGACAACCACTATCTTATTTTCAGACACCACCACTGTCACCTTGTGTCATTCACTACCATTACCACATCCACTCCCTTCTCTATGTTGAGCCGAAGATCCTTGTAATTATAATTGGCAGAGGATAGACTAGGATAAACTCCCCACTTGTCTTACAGGAGGGAATTTATTGCATTACAAGAATATCTGCAGTTGACACTAACTTGCTAGATATAATTACTCAGGAGCTGTACAGAATATGCCTGCTCCCTTTAGGTACTCATGTGGAACTCAGTGGTCTACATCCAAAATCTGTATGTCATCAGATTATTAAGGGTTTAAATGCAACATGAGCATGAACAATTTTAAAACCATTACCTTATACGACATCTTCCCCCAAGTTCTGTACCACAGCCCTCCATAGTTCATCATTAAACCTTTATAATTAGAAATGAATATAACGGTATTGTATTTGGCATCAGCCTATTCCACCCCATCCCCTCCTCCCCCCAACACCATGACATCCCTGACTCATAAATTCAGGAAGTCTGGGCCTTTGACAATTTTTGCAGGACATGCTGTCTGGATTTAGAGAAATCGTAGATCGTTTGCTTGACGGCGGTTGATCTTTATTCTGATTTGTCGCTAATTTATCTGCTGGAGAATATTTTATCTCCTGGATACCTTAATTGAGGAGTTTTTTTTCTTAATACACCAAGTTATTGATCAATTATCTTCTCTTTTCTGAGTTTCCTCTGTACAGGAAATTTTCCCTGTTAACTCATGTATTTGCACCACAACATGATCTGAGGGAGCTTTCAAATTTTACAAGTGGCCATCACGGGTGATGGTAGCTCTGTTGAAACAAGTACTTTCTTCCTTAAATACCCTGAATTTTTGGACAGGCAACATCTTTTTAATTAGAACTCGAGCTTTTTTTCAGTGTCTTGGATTTTCACACCATGCAATTTCTTTTTTTGGAATCGTTGGACATTGTTCTGACTTCCACAGACTTGTAAGCAGTTCATCTTTACTTTGGTGAAGCAAAGCTTTACTTTGCTGATACATCTTGGCTGAACTGTACGTGTTTAACTTCAGGTTGTGACGTCTGTAGTTGTTTGATTGGTGAGGTCACACCTGCTGTCATGTTAGTAGAAGACTGCTGCTCACTCAGCATTTTCTTTGTCGGTGTCATTGAGTGCCAAGTTTTTGAAGACAGAGAATTACAAATTCCCATTGGTCCTGTAAAGCCTGTGGCTTCTTTCCTGCTGGTACTATGGAACAGTTCTCTTGTATCTATTTGGGTAATCTTATAAATTCTTTTGTCTGTTTGAGTTCCACTATTAATCCAGGACGCCCAATGAAATCTTCCATAGTTGGTCAATAAAGATTTGTTCTGAACCCAAATGTTGTCCTTACCCTAGTCAAATTCCCTCTGTTAGGATTGAGCCCTCCACTACCACCTGATGAAGGAGCATCACTCTGAAAGCTAGTGTGCTCCCAATTAAACCTGTTGGACTATAACCTGGTGTTGTGTGATTTTTAACTTTTTCCCTCTGTTATGACAGGGATGTTGAAGTCAAGATACTCATGTAGGCTCAAAAGTAAAAAACATTGATTGTGAACCATGTACATATTTACAATTCCTATATGATATTTGTGTTGTGGTGTCTTGAAGAATTCCATTTATAGCAGACAGGTTCTGGAAATATGTGAAAACAGCAGAGTTGTTGTGATGGGTGATTTTAACTTCCCCAAGATTGACTGGGACTCACTATATGCGAGACCTTGGATGGGGCAGAATTTGTAAGGGCCATTCCAGAGGGTTTCTTGACACAGTATGTAAACAGTCCAACCAGAGAAGGGGTTATGCTGGACCTGGCATTGGCAAATGAGCCCAGACGGATGAATAAAATTTCAGTGGGGGAGCATTTCAGGACTTGTGACCATAATACTGTGAGTTTTAAGATACTCATGGATAGGGAGAACAGCAGTCCTCAAGTGAAGGTGTTAAATTAGAGAAAGGCGAGCTACAACAATATTAGACAGGAACTGGAGAATTTTCATTCGAGGCAGCTATTTGAGGGTAAAGCCACATCGAACATGTGGGACTATTTCAAATGTCAGTTCAGGAGTGGCACGTCCCTGCAAAAATGAAGGATATATATGGCAAGGTACATGACCTTGAATGATCAGAGATGCAACGACCTTGGTCAAAAAGAGAAAGGAAGCATACATAAGGTCTAGGAGGAATGGAACTGATGAAGCCCTTGAAGTATATAATGAAAGTGGGAAACAACTATAAACAAGGAGTTAGAAGGGCTAAAAGGGATCATGAAAAGTCATTAGCAAACAATTTTAAGGAGACTCTCAAAGCTTTTTATACATATATAAACATTTCCAAGGAAAGGGTTGACCCACTCAAAGAAAAAGGAGGGAATCTATGAGTGGTGCCAGAAGAGGTAAGTGAAGTCCTAAATAAATGCTTAGTGTTGGTTTCCGGAAAGAAAAAGAATTGGTGGAGTATATTCTCAGGGAAGAGTTTGCTGAATCTTGAAGCCAAGTTGCAATTAAAAAGAAAGAAGTGATGTGTGTCTTAAAAGTATATTAAGGTAGATAAGTCCCTGGGTCCTGATGGGATCCATCCAAGACTATTGAGGAGAAAATGATTTGATTCCTTTTTGGCCACAGGTAAGGTCCCAGTGAACTGGAGAATAAGTAATGTAGTTCACATTGTTTCAGAAGGGTAGCAGGGATAATCCAAAAAATTACAGGCCTGTGAGTCGCATGTCAGTGGTAGGGAAATTATTAGAAAAGATTTTCAGGGACAAGATCTATATGTATTTAGAAGCAAATGGATTTACTAGTGATAGAAAGCATGGCTTTGTGCACTGGAAGGTCATGCCTCACTAACTTGATTTAGTTTTCTGAGGAAGTGACGAAGATTATTTATGAGGAAAAAACAGTTAATGGACTTCAGTAAACCCTTTGACAAGATCCCTCACAGAAGACTGGTACAAAAGTCACATAGTATCAGGATGAGCTGACAAGATGGATACAGAACTGACTTAGTCATAGGAGACAGATCAGTGTAAAGATGCTTTTTAGAATGGAAGGTTGTGATTAGTGGTATTCCACAGGGATCAGTGCTGGGAACTCTGCAGTTCATGGTCTACATAAAATGATTTGGAGGAAGATGTGGCTGGTCTAATTAGTAAGTTTGCGGATGATACAACGATTAGTAGAGTTATGGATTGTCAGAGGATACAGCAGAATATAGATCAGTTGGAAGCATGGGAAGAAAATGGCAGATAGTGTTTAATCCGATCAAATGTGAGGTGATGCATTTTGAATGGTTAAGTACAGGTGAAAATTATAGAATGAATGACAGAACCATTTGAAGTATTGATATGCAGAGGGATTTGGGTGTGTAGGTCCAAAGATCACTGAGGGTGGCTGCGCAGATAGATAAGTTGGTAAAAAAGGCTTATGTCATGCTTGCCTTCATTGGAAGGAGCACTGAGTATAAGGATAGACAAGTTATGCTGCTTTATAGAACTTAAATTAGGCAACACTTGGAATATTGCATACAGTTCTGATCACCACACTATCAGAAAGATATGGGTGCTTTGGAGAGGGTACAGAAAAGGTTTGCCAGAATATTGTCTACATGGGGGATTTTAGCCAAGAAGAAAAGTTGGATAGATGGATTTTTTTTTCCCACTGGAACAGAGGAGGTTGAGGGGGCGACCTGATAGAAGTTTATAAGATTGTGAATAGTGGAAGGTATGAGGCTTTTTCCCAGGGTAGAGGGACCAATTACTGGGGGACATAGGTTTAAGATGTGGGGGCAGAGGAAGTTTAGAAGAGATCTGTGAGGGAAGTTTTTCACACAAGAGGAAGATAAGTGACTGGCGCACACTGCCAGAGGAGGTGGTGGAAGCTGACACAATAGCAGCGTTCTAGAAGCACCTGGACGACCATATGAATAGGAAAGGTATAGAGGGATACAATTATAGTAGGAAGGGCAAAAGCTGTTGATGCAGGCTTGGCGGGCCTTTTCCTGTGCTGTATTATTCTTTGTTTATACCGTCTTCCAGGCAAACATAAATGACAGTTCATCACTAAACTCTGTTTCCTGTCACTCAACCTACTGAGCATCCATGCTGCCACTCTCCCTTCTATTCCATGGATTTCTACTACTGAGTAGGCCATGCAGTTAGTGACCCATATTTCTCCAAGGGCAGCGGGGAGTGATGCAAAATTTACATAAATCTGCTGCACCTGGCATCATGCCACTTCATCCTCCAAGGATTCCAGCATTCAGAAGAAAACATTGTTCCCTTTAGAGCGGGGGCGTTCGAAGGGAGGTTGAATAGAAGTGTTCAAAATGATGGGAAGTTATAGTAGTCTAAACAAGGAGAAACTAGCAGAAAGTTCAATAACCAGAGGATACAGATTTAAGATAATAGGTAAAAATGCCAGAGGGAGAAACCAGAGAAGAATCCTTTTATCAAGTTGTTGTCATCTCAAAAGTAATGCGTTAAGAGGTTTGAATGAAGTGAGCAGATTCATTAGTAACTTTCTAAAAGAAATGGAAAATGTACTGAAAAAGGAAATATTTCAAGGACAATAATGAAAGAGCAGACAAGTGGATTGAACAATTTTTCAAAGAACAGAACAGATAAGATGAACCAAATAGTCTCTTTCTTTCTGGGCTGTATCATTCTCTGATTCTGTTTGTTATCATCTCCTGAATGCATAAGCATTTATCCTGTAACTTCACTTCTGAGAATCAGCAATCAGGTTTTTGTCCTTCATACAGCCAACAATGGTCTTATTCAATGTCACAAATGTTTTCCTATATCATTACAACCTTGGTAAATTGCCTCTCCTCATCCTTAGCACTCTTCCCATCAGATCATGTAAAAGAAATACCTAATAATTTGTGAAATTGTACCATTATATATGGAACTCTTGGCTTCTTAATCTGCACCCGTTATATTTGCTTTCTGATATTATTGAATTTTTGAAACTAAACTGATTGAAGTTTTGTTCCTTATATGTATAAGGATGCTAAACACGGAATCCCTTCAGTGTGAAAGTAGGCTATTCAGCCCATCAAGTCCACACAGACCCTTTGAAGAGTATCTCACCCAGATGCACCCTAATCCTGTAACCCTTCCTGCATTTCCCATGACTACATTTCCCTAGCCTGCACACTATGGGCAATCTAGCATGGCTAATCTACCTAACATGCAGATCTTTGGACTGTGGGAGGAAACCAGAGCACCCAAAGTAAACCTACACAGTCTCCCCTTGGAATCAAACTCAGTTCCCTAACACTGTGAGACTGCAGTGCCAACTAATGTGCCACCGTATCATTCCAAATATGATCCTCCCTGGCAGGAAATTGAACCGGAGTCTCCTGTGTAATTGGTGAGGATACTAACAGCTATGCTACCGAGAAACATGTCTGGGAGAATATTTGCATGAAAGTACAGTTACATGAGCAAAAGCATTCTACATTCTGTTAGTGAATGCTGGATATTTTCTTCAAATGGTAACTATAGTAACACAGGCCATGAACAGTTGAAATAAAGCATTTTGAGAAGTACATTCCTTTGAGTTAGATATGAAATCATCTGTTAAATATTTGAACAGGGTATAAAGATGTAAAGAAAAGTCATTCAAATAAAAGAAATTATGGAAATAACCGTAATGAGAATTGAGAGGGGTATTTGGCAGTGGGTGCCCTAATCCTATTATTGTTCAGCATGAGTCAGATCGGAATCTGGCACAACTCTCGAACCTCATTTTTCTGTGCTCCTTCATTTATTCTGATGCTGTTCATTGTCACAATTGCTGCTCTTATACGCAATTTACAACCTTGCAGCTAATAATGATCTTACTCTCAGGTTGTGCTAGCCATCACCAGAGCTGAAAAAAGGAGACAAAGAATGGAAGTCCAGAGATGTGAGAGGAGCTGAGGGAGGAGAGATTGATTCCACCACAGAACACACCAGATGGCCTCTTTCTTTAGAGACCGCAATTTCCCTTCCCACCTGGTTAAAGATGCCCTCCAACGCATCTCGTCCACATCCCGCACCTCCGCCCTCAGACCCCACCCCTCCAACCGTAACAAGGACAGAACCCCCCTGGTGCTCACCTTCCACCCTACCAACCTTCGCATAAACTAAATCATCTGCCGACATTTCCGCCACCTCCAAAAAGACCCCACCACCAGGGATATATTTCCCTCCCCACCCCTTTCTGCCTTCCGCAAAGACCGTTCCCTCCGTCCCTACCTGGTCAGGTCCACGGCCCCCTACAACCCACCCTCCCATCCTGGCGCCTTCCCCTGCCACCGCAGGAACTGCAAAACCTGCGCCCACACCTCCTCCCTCACCTCCATTCAAGACCCTAAAGGAGCCTTCCACATCCATCAAAGTTTTACCTGCACATCCACTAATATCAGTTATTGCATCCGTTTCTCCCGATGCGGTCTCCTTTACATTGGGGAGACTGGACGCCTCCTAGCAGAACGCTTTAGGGAACATCTCCGGGACACCCGCACCAATCAACCAAACCGCCCTGTGGCCCAACATTTCAACTCCCCCTCCCACTCTGCTGAGGACATGGAGGTCCTGGGCCTCCTTCACCGCCGCTCCCTCACCACCAGACGCCTGGAGGAAGAACGCCTCATCTTCCGCCTCGGAACACTTCAACCCCAGGGCATCAGTGTGGACTTCAACAGTTTCCTCAATTCCCCTTCCCCCACATCACCCTAGTTCCAAACTTCCAGCTCAGCACTGTCCACATGACTTGTCCTACCTGCCTATCTTTTTTTCCACCTACCCACTCCAACCTCCCCCCCGACCTATCACCTTCATCCCCTCCCCCACTCACCTATTGTATTCCATGCTACTTTCTCCCCACCCCCACTCTCGTTGAGCTTATCTCTCCACGCTTCAGGCTCTCTGCTTTTATTCCTGATGAAGGGCTTTTGACCGAAACGTTGATTTTGCTGCTCCTCGGATGCTGCCTGAACTGCTGTGCTCTTCTAGCACCACTAATCCAGAAGCTGGTTTCCAGCAGCTGCAGTCATTGTTTTTACCTACATAGAGTGAAATAGACGAATGCATGGAGAGACAGAAAGGCCTAAGATTGTGAAAACTGAAAACATAACAGATTAGACATTTCAGAGAGAACTGAAATGACGAAGTGAGCTTTAGAAAATATAAACTGGGAGAAAGATAAAGTTTGAGGAACAGAAAGACAGACTGAGAAAGTGAAGCTCATTTAACGTTGAGTGTGTGTGTTGGGGGTGGGGTGGTGGGGGGAAGACGGTGGAAAATTGGTGTTAGTGGATTAATCAGACATTTTGCACACTGACTCTTTTTTTCCTTGATGTCATGGGCTGGGTACATAACAGATGAAGTATGACATAGCAGAAGAAAGTAAAAAAGAGAGGGGTTAAAACTCAGATGAATATATACATTAGAAGCAGAATTAGGCCATTACTTAATGTATAATAGTTGAGTGCACAAAATAGCAGCGAGAAATGTGTGAGTATGTAGGGGAGGTGTATAATGAAAAGGCACAGAATAACAAGTAGATAAGAGGTTGATGTATAATAGGTGGGTATCTAATAAGCAGGTATATAACATGTGGGTGCATAATAAGTGGGATTGAAATGGGAGTGTGGAGAGAGGGCTAGTTTAATTTTCTTGCAGTCCAATGCTAGATCCTCACACTCTGGCACAGATCATTTTTTAATGCTCAGATTGTCATACATACATTCTGTTTATACTTGACCTCCACCTTTGTCTGTAGGAGATGTTCAAAATCGTTGGCTTCTGCATGGATACTCTCGAGTTTGGGTGATCTTGGGAAAAAGATTCCCATCAGTGTGTGGGAATATTGCATTTGTTCAGGGAGGTTTTGAGGATGCCCTTAAAGCACTTTGTCTGCCTTCCTTGTAACTGCTTACTGCGATGAATCTCAGAATAGAAAGTTTGGTTTGAGAGTTTTGTGCTGGACATGTGGACAATGCGGCCCATCCAATACTGCTGACTGGCTGCAACCAATACTTCACTATTTCAGAGAACACACTGATATTGGAGATCTTGTCCTGCTATTGGATTTACAGAGCCATTGCTGGTGATATTTCCCCTAGCACTTGATATGTCTGCTATATATTTTTCATATCTTTGTTTTCCAGTGGCTCACCAGGAATCTGAATAGCTACAGGGCAGTATTATGTGGTGAGAGCAGACTGGAAGAAGATATTTGATTCTCATTTCACATGATGTACTTAGTAGAGAATTGGAGCAGTAAGAATCTGGAAGGAAAGACAGATTGGAGTGAAAGATAAGATTTGATTTTTAATGTGGCTTTGAAGACCCTGACATCAGGGCCAAATGAGGTTCATTGTCCTGCATTTGTCAGAAACAGGACAAGTTCAAAACTCAAGGCATACCAATTTTTAGCTAATGGCAATCCTGCATCAACAAAGATCATTATTATTAATATTAGACTTCCTAAAACATGCATTAAAAAATTGAGAGATTCTACGAAAATAGGTAAAAGTTGGAATTATGCCAAAAAGGCAATAAGCCAATGGAGCACTATATTTCAAGTATTGACTTGGGCTGGTATGAGGCTGGTGCCAGATTTAGCACTGGGTTTCATATCATCATAATGTCAAGTTGCAGATGCCAATTGAACATCTTGAATCAGGTCCCTGTTAATAATTGCAGTAAACTGGACCAACTGCAAGGGAATTAAACCTGGTATGGACACTGTTTTGTAACTTTCACTATTGAGAAAGTAGTTGCACCAATATGCAATTCCTCTCCTACAATGCATACTTTCCTGACAATGATCTTTGTATTATGGAGCAAAACAGCAATAGCAGCGATTTCTGTTCATATGCAGCCAAACCTAGATAACATTTAGGCTTGGGCTGATAAGTGATAAGTAACATCTGCTTCAGAAAAGTGCCAAACGTTGACCATCTTTAATCCAACCTGCACCCATTGACATTCAGTGGCATTAACAATACTGAATCCCGCCCAGTGTCAATTTCCTGGATGTTACCATTGACCAGAAATTGAGCTCATTCCTGATGAAGGGCTTTTGCCCGAAACGTCGATTTTCCTGCTCCTCGGATGCTGCCTGACCTGCTGTGGTTTTCCAGCACCACTTTAATCTTGACTCTAATCTCCAGCATCTGCAGTACCCACTTCTGCCCAGAAATTGAACTGGACTAGTCAAATAAATACTGTGGCTACATGCACAAGTCAGAAGGTAGGAAATCTGCAGTGTGTAATTCACCACCTGACTCCTGAGAGACTTCCACTATCTACAAGGCACAAGTCAGCGATGTGCTCGAATACTTTCCACTTACCTGGATGAGTGTGCCTCCACCACACTTAGGAAGTTTGATTTCATCCAAGATAAAGCAATCTATTCAATTGGTATCCTATCTAACAACTTAATTATTTATTCCCTCCTCTACTGATACATGATCACAACAGTGTGGACCATCTCTAAGATGCACTGCCCAAATTCACTATGGTTCCTTTGACAACATCTTCCAAACCTCTGACCTTTACCCCCCTAGAAGGACATGATCAATATAACTATGGGACCACCCTTTGAAGGAAGTTTCTCTTTCAAGCCTGACTTGGAACCTTAATGCCTTTCTTTCAGTGTTACTGAGTTAAAATCCTAGAGTTTCCTCTTGAACAGCACTGTTAGTTTCCATATACCAAATGGACCACAGTGGTTCATTTACCACAGCTGACCACTCCACAAATAGACACGGGCAATAAATGTCAATCACTTACCAAAGCCCACATTCCCTGAATGAATTAAAGAAAAAGGATATATCAGAAACAAGTAGCCTCCTCAGTTTACATTTCAATTCCTTCACTCCGCAGACAATTGCTAAATCAATCCATGCTACATTTCCAATTAAAAAGCTGTAGATGCTGAAATTTGCCTTTATGTCTAAGAGACTGGCCTTTACGTCTGAGGACATTTAAACATAGGTTTCAATCATTAATGTTGCATTCCCATTTTGGAATTTGATTTGTTACGAACGAAATGAATAGTCTTCTTCTCATTTATTTCAAACAAGCTGCTTTTGCTTGTCCCACAAATTTTTTCTTCTACTATATTCAAGTCGCATGTTCTGCTAAGATTATAACAATCACTTTATTTTATGTCTGATCACTTCTTATGAAAATAGCCCAGAAAATTCAATTTGTTGTACCATGTAGAGAAATAGTTTTGATCAATATTTTTAAAATAATCTTTTGCAATGTGATAAATTCCAAATGACCATTATTTTGGATGGAAAGGTTCCCTTTCTCATTACAGCAATCCAAACCCAGTGTTTCTTTTATTTTCACCCTTTTCTCTTCATATACTTATGAAGTATGTCTACCATTTGTTTCATCTTTCTCTGGGTACACCAGCATTTTTTTTCATATTTTAGTATTATTTAGCTACTGTGAAAACAGAGCAGCATAAAGTCCATTGTATCAAAATTCATTGTATAATGCAATGCCAGAGCTTTTTTTCAGGTTATACTGAACTACTATACATCATTATTTGTTTATGATCTTGTATGCTGCATTTTTCAATATAACTTCTCACATTTCATCTGGCCAACTGTGACAATTTCTTGTTTTTTGTCTACAAAAGTCATTTCATTAAAAGCGAGCAGCCTGTGTGTTTGAGAGCAAAAAGGACAAATCGCTCCAAAGGCTTTTAAAATTGAAAATAATTATATTCTTCAGTCACAAAACCACTGATATTAAAGTAGGTGAAAGTCAGAGATTAAATTAAATAATCTTTTGAAAGAATATGTTCAAATCATCCTTAAGTGACTTAAATTGCAAAATTTGTATGACTCCAGTCGAATGCCAGCAAAAGCAGAAAAGCAATACATGTAATCTGTGGTAAATGAGCTTTGCACAATGATTCATAAGCATTGAATAATTGTATAGTGAATCTGCCAATTTTTGGGTGAATAATGAAAGATATACGTTTCGCAAATTGTTGCAGACAGAACATAGGGACGTGGCAAAAGGACATTAATTTAAGTTGTTTATGATGGCATAAAGTTTAATGACCTTTTGGAAAGATTTATATGGTAATCTGAAAAGTTTTTTTGTCAAAAAGCTGATGTTTAAATTAATACTGAAGTTATTTTATTTAGATGATCTGAATTCATACCAGAAAATGTAAAGGTCATTATGTTTATTGTGGCACCATCCCTACTTCCAGCAAATATTTTGAGAGCGAAGTATTTTCTATTTTTAGTGCCTAAACATCAATATTTATTTAGTTGAGTGACACTTAACATTTAAACATGACAACTGTAGAATCTTCCAATATATCTACATATACATATATAGTTATATCTACATAACTACAACCCCACACACCAGGTCTTGTTATCAGATGGTCTGCCATTACACACAACCCATTGTTAGCCGCTAATAGTCCCCATGAATAGCTGTTCATTCTCCTACGTTGATGTTGGTCCACTCCTTTGAATATCCAACTGCACGGTTCTCTCTCTATCTCCAACTATAATTTACTCCCTACCCACTCCCCACCCCATTTTGTGTAGAAAAAAACAATTCTTTCCTAACTACCATCAGGTTCTGAGGAACAGTCACTGGACCTGAAACATTAACTCAGCTTTCTCTCTACAGATGCTGCCAGACCTGCCGCACGTTTCTAGCAGTTTCTGTTTCTCTTCCTGATTTCCAGCATCTACAGCTCTTTTGGTTTTTATTCTCCACAACTACATTTTTGTATTGGAATACCTAAATATCAGAATTCATTTTTCTATTTTACAATGATTTATTGCTTGTATAAAATTAAAAATAGAAATATCTCGTTCAAAATTGCTGTGCATGGATATTTTCCAATTGTGTAAGATTAAACAAAAACATAATGATGCAGAGAGACAGTTTGGAAGGTGTGGAGAGGAGATAGGAATGGACGGCAAACAGTCCAGCTCCTTCTCAACCTAGTTTACTGGAAGTTGTAGAATTGACTAAATCCAGTTTGGATTTTGGGAAACAAACCATAACTTCAAGATCATTTGATAGAGTCATTTTTAGTTGGACCCTTCAGTCCAACTCAACCATGCCGAACATGTTTCCCAAACTAAACTAGTCTCACTTACTATGATTGGCCAATATCCATCTAAACCTTTCCTATTTATCTACCAGTTCAAATGTTTAATGTTGTAATCGTACCCACATCCAACATTTCCTCTGGCGGTTCATTCCACACATAAAACCACACTCTGGTTGACCCTCAGAGCCCTTTTAAATTTTTCTCTGCTCACCATAAACCAATGCCATCTAGTTTTGAACTCCCCCAGCCCAGGGAAAAGATCTTTGCAATTTACCTC
Organism: Chiloscyllium plagiosum; assembly: GCF_037043375.1. NCBI lineage: Eukaryota > Metazoa > Chordata > Chondrichthyes > Orectolobiformes > Hemiscylliidae > Chiloscyllium > Chiloscyllium plagiosum. The sequence continues at coordinate 46,809,919 of NW_028270174.1, forward strand.
ATCTCTGCCCCTCATCATTTTACAAATCTCTATATGGTCATCACTTCAGTGAAAACTTCCCAGCGTATCTAACCTATCCTTATAATTCAAACCATCTAGTCCAGGCATCATTGTTGTCAATTTTTTTCTGCACCCTTTCCAATTTACCAATACCCTTTTTATAGTAGGGCAATTAGAACTGTACACAGCACTCCAGAAGTGACCTCCCCAACATCCTGAAGAATCTTAGTATGACATCCCAACTCTTGTACTCAATTGTCTGAGCAATGAAGGCAATGGTGTTAAGTGCCTTCTTAACCATCCTGTCTACCTGAGATGCAACTTTCAAAGCACCCTTAGGTCTCTCTGTTCGGCATTACCCAAGGCCCTATCATTAACTATATAATGTCCTGCTCTTGTTCATTTTACTAAAATGCAATATCTTGCATTTATCTAAATTAAACTCCATCTGCCACTCCTCAGCCCATTGGCCCAATTGATCAAGATCCTTTTGCAACCTTAGATAACTTTTTTCACTGTCCAATATACCATCAATTTGGTATATCTGCAAACCTACTAACCATGCCTCCTAAATTTGCATCCAAGTTGTTTATATAAATAACAGACAACAATGAATCCAGCACCAATCCCTATGGAACACAGCTGATCAGACATCTCTAGTGTGAAAACAACCTTCCACCACCACCGTCTGCATCCTACCATCAAGCCAAATTTGTATCCAATTTGCAAGCTCTTCCTGAATTCCATATGATCTAACTTTATATGTAGTAAATAATTTGTGAACAAAGAAACAAATGGACAGTTGGCGAAAATCAAAAAAACGTTTGTAAAGGAGACTGTAGGAAAGAATGACCATAACATGCTTACGTTTTGGAATTGTTGTAGTTCAATCAGAAACTTGGGAAATACAGTTAAGCAAAGGAATTGGCAAAGAAAGCTAAGAATTGGCTATTGTGGATTGGGAAATTTAAAAAAAGGTGAAACAATATGACAGTAGACTGTGTTTTAATTATTTCAAAAGAAATCAAGGTCTGTATTAAATCAAAGGAGAAAGCCTTTAACATTGTCAAAGAATAATAAGTCTGAGGATTGGAAAGATTTTAGAATTCTGCTAATAGAATCAAGGTAAAGAAAGGGAAAGGGGAAATTTCTTATGTCCTCATTACAACACTCCCACCTGTTTTTGTAAAACCAGCAAATTTGGGCATATTTCACCTGACCACGTTCTCCCAGGTTATTAATTTACATAGTTAATAATTATGGATCGAGGACGGATGCTTGTGGCACTCCAATAGTCCAGTCTTTCCAACCTGAAAATGAACCCCATTACTCCCCCCTTCTCCAAAGAAAACAAATCCAGCCCTATCCAGTCTCTCCTCAAAACTGACACTTTTCATCCCAGACAACATTCTAGTGAATCTCCTCTGCACCCTCTCCAATGCAATCACATCCCTCTGTGGCCTGACTAATATTTCAAAAAATTGTAACAATTGAGAAATTGTTTAAATAGAGAGAAACTCCAAAAAAGGTACAACACAGAGGGTCGAGGACTTTCTTGTGCATGAAATACAAACTGTTCTTGTACAGGCGCAACAAGTGACTAATAAGGCTAATGGCATTTTGATCTTTATTGCTAGTGGGTTGAAGCTTACAATTAGGGAAGTCTTGTTACAACTGTACACTGTGTTAGTGAGACCACACCTGTAAAATATTTTGGCCTCGGTGTTTTAAAAAGGATATACTAGCATTGGACGTTGTTCAACTGAGTTTCACTAGGTTGATTCCTGGAATTAAAGGGTGGATTTATCAAGAATAGCTAAAAAACTGAGGCTTTTATTCATTAATGTTAAGAAGAATGAAGAATGATGTTATCAAAATATAAAAGAATCTGAGGGGGCCTTGAAAGGGTAGATGTTGAGAAGATGTTTCCCCTAGTGGAGTATTTCAAATTCTGGGACATAGTTACAGAAGAAGAAAACAGTTAGTTAAATCTGAGATGCATAGGAATGAGTTTTCATGATTGTAGGGAATGTCTGGAATTCTCTGCCCCAGAGAGATGTGGATCATTGAAAGTATTTGAAGAGGTAGCTAGATGTTTGAAATGTCAGACACTTAAGCAGCAATGCTGAGCTGTGATGGAAGAGGAGTCGAAGCTTGAATCAGGTTAGCCATGATCTTGTTGAAGGGTGAGGCAAGCATAATGAGCAGAATGGTCTATTCCTGCTCCTATTTTTAGGTTCTTTTGCTGACTGTTTTCTATTCTTTATGTGCTATTATACTCTTCCTCCTGAGTGTAATTACATAGTGAAGCAGAAACTATATTTAAGCTAGAAGCCATAAACATGAAAGAGAAAACATTTTAAAGAATGGTACCATACATGTAGAAATAGATGTGTATTTCTACATTTCTTCAAGGCATAGAACACAAAAGCTGGGGAAAAGGATGTTGGAAAATAATTTAAATTTACTAACTCCAGGACATTTCTTTTCTATGTTAGCAGTTCTACTCATGCTGCTACGTCAATGGATTTCAAGGTTCATGGCCTACTTACTTACTCCAGTGATAAACGGGCCAAATATCATAACAACCTGTTAGAAGTCAGGGCTTGTATGTTGCCTTGGAACTGAAGGCCAGCATAAATTTGAGTCATTTGTAGAAGACATGTCCATATCAAGTATGAATGTTTAAGTGTTCTTGAAAAATACTTCAGAATAAAGTGCAATGACTGAATGATGCATGCTTCACGAGACATATCAGAGAATCCATTACAGTAAGATATCTTAAATATGTGCCTAAATTGTGTAGGTAGACTGGAAGACAGGGCCATTTCTACCTCAAAGAGAAATGTGTATCTCGTGTTCCAAGTGAGGTCATTTTACTAAGTTGTGCTGATTGTTGCCAGTGAGGTTTGACAAGTGTACACCATCGTGTATCAGTAAAGCATCTTTTAAGGAATGCTCAGTTGAAATCATGGGCAGTGTTGACACTAAAGTGCACTCTAGATGATCATTTCTTTAGATGTTGAGCAGAGACTGGATGATTTCATTGTCCGTCAAAGGGATAAAGCAGAATATGCAAAAACATGCATAACACTCAACAACACTCAAAAACACTCAACATGCAAAACACGATTCATAGCTCAATTGATAAATTCTGATTCAAAGTATCTGAAACTGACTTTCTAGTGCACAGTGACAACAGCTTCAATAAAGCTAACATACACTGATATCAAAGCCATTCGAATACTTCCAAATTCTGTGAAATGTGAATGAATTGGCATTGTTCCTCAATATTCAAAATTAGTAGAATAGATTTGTTATTAAATACTTAAGTATTTGTTATTAAATACTGAATAATTGTGGAGCCTCTTCAAAAGTTACTGTGCAAATTAGCCCACTAGAAATGGGCAATTAGATAACCAACAGCATTTCCTATTTTAAAGATGAAGGTCACATCTCTGATAGCCCTTGTGCAGTTCAGCCCCTCAAAAGAATATTGGATGAGAGTGAAATCTATCATGGTGGAAGATGGTTATGGTTGCTGGAAGTCCCAGTCCCAGGACATCATAGGGGTTTCTCAGGGAAGTGTGTTGCTGGAAAGACACAACAGGTCAGGCAGCATCCATGGAGCAGGAAAATTGATGTTTCGGGCCAGAGCCCTTCATCAATTCCTGATAAAACGTCAATTTTCTTGCTTTTTGGATGCTGCCTGACCTGCTGTGCTTTTCCAGCAACACACTCTCAACTCTGATCTCCAGCATCTGCAGTCCTCATTGTCTCCTTTCTCAGGGAAGTGTCCTGAACTATCTTCAATTGTACTCTCAAAAGATCTTGGCCCAACAAGTCCATACTGACCCTCCAAAGAGTATCCCAGCCAGACCCATTCCTTCACCTCGAGAACTGTATATTTCTTTTGACTAATGCACTTAGCCTACACATCCCTGAACACTACGGACAATTTAGCATGGGCTATTCACCTAACTTGTACATATTTAGACTGGAGAAGGAAACCCACACAGACACGGGTAGAATGTGCGAACTCCACACAGACAGTCGCCCGAGGCTGGAATCGAATCCAGGTCCCTGGCGCTTGTGAGGTAGCAATGCTAACCACTGAGACACTGTGCCACCCACAGATGCCACAAGATTTGGACATAATATTCAGATTTGGACTCATAAGTTTTAACAAAATTTATACCATACAAGTGCCAAGTGTCACAACAAATGTGGAATGAGAATGAATTTATATAATGACTGTTCTTCCCCTCTTACACCCTGGACAATGAGGGATTGTTTGATTAACTATTTTCCTTTTTTATGTCTGTGGCTTACTGAAATAGACCAAGGGGTATTACCCAAACCATTGTTTTTTGAGGTTGCAGTCTAAAAGAAAAGGGCGGCAAAATCCATTAAGATGATGAATTTAACATATTATGGAGATAGGGCAGGAGATTGGGACTAGCTGGGTCGCTCTTTTCTGAGCTAGTATAGGCATGATGGATTGAATGGCCTCCTTCTGTACTGTAAAATTTTATAATTCTACAAATTCAAAGTTAGGGCCTATGTTTAAAAATAAATTCAAGCACGGATGAATTGCTTTGCAACTTCACAGAGCAGAAGGAAAGAGAGGGAAGGAAGTTGTGAATTAAAAAAAGATTTATGTGAACTGCAAGTCCAGATGGTTAATGTCCAACTGAGGGTGCGCAATAAAGGTAAAAGTTCAGCATTATAATCCTAAATCTCTAAAGCAGGGAGTCCATTCTGAACTTCACCTTGAGGCTGGAAATCAGTACTGGGCTTCCTCGGGCCCACAAGTCTGCACTGGGCTTCAAGGCGGGAGTCTATGCTGGGCTTCAAGGCTAGGAGTCCGTACTGGGCTTCAAGGCCGGGAGTCTGCACTGGGCTTCAAGGCCGAGAGTCTGCACTGGGCTTCAAGGCTGAGAGTCTGGGGTGGGCTTCAGGCTGGGAGTCTGCACTGGGCTTCAAGGCCAAGAATCTGTGCTGGGCTTTCAGGCCGGGAGTCTGCACTGGGCTTCAAGGCCAGGAATCTGCGGTGGGCTTCAAGGCCAGGAGTCTGCGCTGGTCTTCAAGGTTGGGGATCTGTGCTGGGCTTCAAGGCTGAGAGTCTGCACTAGGCTTCAAGGCTGAGAGTCTGCGGTGGTCTTCAAGGTTGGGGATCTGTGCTGGGCTTCAAGGCCAGGAGTCCGTACTGGGCTTCATGGCTGGGAGTCTGCGCTGGGCTTCCTTGAGGAAGTTGGGAATTTGTGCTGGGTAGCAATAGGCAGCAGGCAAAGTGTCTCCAAGAATTAAAAAGTTATCAGTGGACGTCTGCATTGCGTTCTGAAGAAGTGTCACCAAACTCAAAATATTATCTCTACTTTGCATTGATGCTGCCAGAGTTTCTCCAACAGTTTCTGTTTTTGTTTCAGATTTCCAGCATCTATAGTTCTTGGGTTTTTTGTTAACAAACTTACTGTGTTAAATTCCAAACTCTGAAGAGTAACGGTGACCCTCTGGATCTTGCTCCCCTCCACTTCCCTCTGAATCTATCACTTCATCTAATTCCACTTTTTGTTATACCCATTCACCATACACTCTGACCTTCTAGCTCAGATGCTGAATGATCTGTGCTCAGCGAAGGACTTAATTGTATCCATTTACCACCTGTTCCCCCCCACCCACAACCCTGTGCACCATTTATATGTATCTTGACCCCCACTGTGGCCTTGGTGTCATTATCTGGTTGTCTTAACCGAAGACTTTTGACCTGGGTTTTCTGCTTTTATCTTCTGCATTTTCATTTTCCTACCAGACTGGAATAATTCAATATTTTTCTATTAATCTCCTCATTTGGGAATGATTTTAGATAGGCTATTTTCATCTGTGTTTCTGACTCCTCTATTCCTGGTTTCTTCTAACGTTCCTCAACAATTTATTTTTGCTGTCAACAACAACACAACACCAATCTCTTTAGTTTATCTTTACAGCCTCTTCACCTCTTTGAAGTCTCCCTTGGAGGCTGGGTTTTCCATTAGCTGAAGTATCAAAAGCCAATGATATTTAAATGATCTTAATACGCATTCAGTATCTTTCAAATTCAACTTATCTTTAACTGGGTACTATTGTTAAACTACAGTCTTAACTTAAGAAGGAACCAAACATCATTAGCATTAATTTAGAATATAAAAATCAGCAACTAGGAAAAGGCAGACTGAATCTGCTAATTGTTTGGTTAAAAAGCTTAAAATGATTACATAATTATGGATAAAAGTAATCTGAAACCATCTCCTTGCTGACACCAATCACAAGTCACAGAGGGTTTCTTGATAGCAGGAAACTAATCCTCTCATCCATCTCTCCTGGTTAAAATAGAGTCATTTTCCCACAACTATCTGACAGAATAATTTTTCAAAAAATGCAATTATCTTCCAAACATTTCATACTTCTCAAAAAACAGACGTAACAATAGATCATTTGTATCCTTTTGAATACACTGGATCCTTTACATAGTTAACACCAATGACATCCCATTGCACACTAATTCGTTTTCTTTAAGAATAACCATGGAGTTAATTGAATGTTCACTTCGCCTGAAAAATGTAAGTGCCTATGGCTCTCATGTCTTTTTGGATAAATTCATAGTTACCCTAACACCAAGTGACAGGACTCGAGCTTCAATAATAAGCAGCAACTTTGCTGCAGTTAAAACTAGTTCAGCAGAAGAAAACATGATCCATTAAGACCATAAGACCACAAGCTACAGAAACAAAAATAACCATTTAGTCCATCAAGTCTGTTCCACCATTCGATCACAGTTGATATGTTTCTCAATCCCATAAACCTTACTAATCAAAAACCAATCTATCTATCTCAGGCATTCAAGGCATTCAATACTTAACCTCCAATCTTTTATGGCAATGAGTTCCACAGATTTGCCAACCTCTGACTGAGGAAACACCTCTTAATTTCAGTTGTAAATAGTAGTCCCTTCACTCTGCTACTGTGACCTCAGGTCCCAGTCTCTCCTACTAGTGGAAACATTTTCTACACATCCACCCTATCCAGGCTTCTCAGCATTCTCTAAGTTTCAATCAGATTTCCCCCTCATCCTTCTAAACTCCAATGACTACAGACCCAGAATCCTCAATTGCTCCTCATATGACAAGCCCTTTAGCCCAGGCATCATTCTTGTAAGCCACCTCTGGACCCACACCGCCTTCAGCATATCTTTTTTCCGATACGAGGCCCAAAACTACTCGCAATATTTCAAATCTGGCCTGTCCAGGGCTGTAAACAGCTTCAGCATTACATCTGTGCCCTTGCATTCAAGCCCTCTTGAAATGAATGGTAACATTGCATTTGCCTTCGTAACTGCCAACTGAACTTCCTAACCTGCAGACTAACCTTAAGAGAATCCTGACTAGGACTCCCAAGTCCCTTTGTGCCTAAGGTTTCCAAAGTCTTTCTCCATTTAGAAAATAATTTACTCTCTATTCTTTCAACCAAAATACAAATCTTGCTCTTTCTCGCATGGTATTCCACCTGCCAATTGTTTGCCTGTCCAAGTCTTTCTGCAGCATCCCTGTTTCCTTAACACTATCTGTCCATCCACTTATCTTTGTGCCATCTACAAATTTTGGAAATGTGGGAATGTATGGTAAAATAGGGCTGAGCCAGTGCATTTACATGAAGAGGAGCTCATGCCTGACAAATCGATTAGAATTCTTTGAGGATGTAAGAAATAAGTTAGACAAAGGAGAGCAGGTATATTGCTGCAAATTTAGCAGCAATGCTTTCCATTCCTTTGCCAGGTTGTTAATGTACAAAAAAAAAGTTATGCTCCATACACTGACCCCTGCGGAACTTCACTGGTCATGGCTGGCATCCTGAAAGAGACCCCTTCAAACCCACTCTCTGCCTTCTACCAGTCAGCCAATCCTTTCTTTGCCAGTACTTTGTCTCTAACGCTAACAGTTTGAATCTTATTTAGCAGCCTCCTGTGCTGCACCTTGTCAAAGGCCTTTGAGAAAGTGAAATAGATCACATCTACCTGCTCTCCTTTGTCTAACTTACTTCTTATATCCTCAAAGAATCCAATAGAGTTGTCAGGCATGATCTCCTCTTCATGGAAATGACCTGGCTCAGCCATATTTTACCATGTACTTCCACATTTCTAAAATCTCATCCTTAGTAATGGACTCTAAAATCCTACCAAAGACTGAGGGAAGGTGAGCTGGACTACAATTTCCTGTCTTCTCCTCCCCCCTCCCACCCTTCTTAAACAGGGTATTACTTAGCCATTTTCCAGACCTCTGGACCCTCTCTGACTCCAATGCTTCCTGTAAGATTGCCACCAATGCCCCCATAATATCCTCAGTTATCCCTTTCAAAACTTGGAAGTGTAGTCCATCCAGTCTAGACGATTTATCCACCCTCAAAGTTTCACTTCACTGCACCTTCTCCTTAGTGATGGCCACTAGCCACATCCCTGATCCCTGCCTCTTGAAGTTCTGGTACACTGCCAGCATCTTCCACCATAAAAACTAATGTCAAGTACCTAATCACTGCCTCCAATATTTCTTTGTTTCCCATTACTTTTTATATCCTCAAAGAATCCAATAGAGTTGTCAGACATGATCTCCTCTTCATGGAAATGACCTGGCTCAGCCATATTTTACCATGTACTTCCACATTTCTAAAATCTCATCCTTAGTAATGGACTCTAAAATCCTACCAAAGACTGAGGGAAGGTGAGCTGGACTACAATTTCCTGTCTTCTCCTCCCCCCTCCCACCCTTCTTAAACAGGGTATTACTTAGCCATTTTCCAGACCTCTGGACCCTCTCTGACTCCAATGCTTCCTGTAAGATTGCCACCAATGCCCCCATAATATCCTCAGTTATCCCTTTCAAAACTTGGAAGTGTAGTCCATCCAGTCTAGACGATTTATCCACCCTCAAAGTTTCACTTCACTGCACCTTCTCCTTAGTGATGGCCACTAGCCACATCCCTGATCCCTGCCTCTTGAAGTTCTGGTACACTGCCAGCATCTTCCACCATAAAAACTAATGTCAAGTACCTAATCACTGCCTCCAATATTTCTTTGTTTCCCATTACTAAATCGCCAGCCTACTTTTTCAGTGGTCCAATGTCCACTCTTGCATCTCTCTTACCTTTTATATATCCAAAAACCCTTGTACTCTTTTATATTACCAGCTAGCTTACCCTCATATTTTATCTTCTCCTCCATTACTACTTTTTTAGTTGCCCTTATTTTTCCCTCAATATGTTTCTTTTTCCTTGGGATGAATTTCTGCTGTGCCTCCTGAATTATCCCTAAAAACTCCTCCTATTGCTGCTCCACCTTCTTCCTTGCTGGGGTCCCCTTCCAAACAACTCTGGCAAGCTCCTCCCTCATGTGTTTGACATCACCTTTACTCACTTATAACACCTTTGCATCTGATTCAAGCCCTCAAAATGCAGGGTGAAATTCATCATATTATGACCACTGCTCCTGAAAGCTTCCTTCACCTTAAGCTCCATAATCAAGTCTGCTTTGTTACACGTCACCACATCTAGAATTGCCTGTTCCCTAGTGGGCCGTACCACGAGTTACTCCAAAAAGCCATCTTGTAGACATTTCACAAAATCCTTTTCTTTGGATCAGCTATCAACCTGATTTTTCTATCCACCTGCAGTTAGAAGTTCCCCATAATTCTAGTAACACCGCCTTTCTTACATGCCTATTCTATCTCATGATTTATTTTTTCCCCACATCCTGACTACTGTACTTAACCTCCTATCAGCATCTTTTTTCCTTTCGCATTTCCTCCATTCTACCTACCCAGAGTCTATGGCTTCTGACTGTATATCCCTCCTGCAATCAGTTTAATTCCATTTCTTACTAATAAGTAACCCCTTTCAACCACCACCATCATAACTGCCAATCTGCCCATTCTTTTGGTAGGATGTGTATCTTTGGATATTTAGTTCCCAACCTGATCCCCCTGCAGCCATGTTTCTATGATACCCCCAACATCGTATCTGCCAATTTCAATCTGTGCCACAAGCTGGTTTGGTATACTATGTTCATTGAAATCAATGCCCCCAGTCCTGTGTTGACTGCCCCTTCTTCTCATTGTTGTCCCTTATCTGCTCTGCCTGAAATTAGATTACTAAGCCTTTCTATACTCTGTCATATTACCTGTTCTGGAAACTTTAATAATCTCCGCTGAGCCCTCTGCCTCTTTCATAAATTTCCATGCAACTGAACCCAGCCCCTCCTCTATTTAGTTTAAAGACCTATCCAATGCCCTAGTTCTGCAATTTACCAGGGCTCCGGTCCCAGTATGATTTAGGTGGAGCCCATCCTATTGGGACAGATCACCCCACCCCCTTCCCCAATACTGATGTCAATGTCTCATGAATTTGAACCATTTCTCTCACACAAATCTTTGAGCCAAGCGTTTACCTCGTTAATTTTGTTGACCTTGTGCCAAGTTGATCAAGACTTAGGTGATTTAGAGGTACCCATCTTTTTGGTTTAGCTTTCTAATGTAGCCCTGAGCTGCACATATTTCCTTTGCAGAACCTTTTATCGCCCTGTATCATTAGCATCCACGTGGACTATGACAACTGGATCTTTCCCCTCCCTCTCCAACTTCCTCTGCAGCCCAGATGAGATATTCTGAAGGTGGGCACTGTGCAGGTAACAAAGCCTACGGGACTCTCGATACTGGCCATAGAGAATGTACAACCTCTGTTCCCCCTCTTGAATGGCACCCTGTACCATGTGGGATGGTCAATTTGCTCATCCTCCTTACAGGCCCCACTCTCATCCACACAGGGAGCAAAAATCTCAACTTTTTAGACAAGCTCAAGGACTGAGGCTCCTTCAGCACTACCTCCGGAATCCCTCTTCCTATCTTGCTCATAGTCACACCCTCCTATGCCTGACAACTGACCAAGTTCGAGGTAGTTAATCTTAAAAAGTGTGACTGCCTCCTGAAACATTATCCGAGGAACTCTCCCCCTCCCTGATGTGTCACACTATTCAAAGCTCAGAGTCCTGCTCATCAGCTCTGAGTCAGAATTCCTCAAGAAACCAACACTTGTCACCGATGTGGTTACTATAAACGAAAATGGGGTCCACCAGCTCCTATATTACATAGGTACAATACATCACCTTGCCTGCATTTCAATTTTATCTACTTATTTCTTAAATTGATTTTTAAAACTTTGGTCTTTTAGCTCGTTATTTATCTTCACCTGAAAGTATCAAAATAGATAGTCAAAATAGTTGCTATTCCCGACCAATGAACTTTCAGTTTTCCTGTGATGTCACTCTTTCTCTTGGGCTTCAATTAATCCTGTAAAAGGATGTTACAAACTATGAGCCAAAAAACAAGCAAAAAACACCACTTCCCCTCTGCACCTAATTTCGACACTATACTCACTCGAGCTGTGTCTCAGTCTGGATGTGATCTGTCCATCCTGACTCCCCACAGCCGATTCTTTCTTTTCAGACTGCATGGTAAATAGAGGCAAGGTGCCTTGCTTAAAAATGTACCAAAATCAAGACCAATTGTTTCAGTATCAAGAATGATTTTTCTGAATTCTTTCCACTATTTTGAAAGCTTTAAACACCATCAGATTACAAAGAACAAAGAGAACAAAGAAAATGTACAGCCCAGGAACAGGCCCTTCAGCCCTCCAAGCCTGAGCCGATCCAAATGTACTGTCTAAACCAGTCAGTCAATTCCTAAGCATCTGTATCCCTCTGCTCCCCACCTACTCATGCATCTGTCCAGATGCACCTTAAATGAATCTACCGTGCCTGCCTCTACTACCTCTGCTGGCAACGCGTTCCAAATGCCCACCACTTGCCCCTTGTATCCTCCTTAAACTTTCCACCTCTTACCTTGAAAGTGTGACCTCTTGTTATTGAATCCTTCACCCTGGGATAAAGCTTGTCTCTATCCACCCTGTCTATACCCTTCATGATTTTGGAAACCTCAATCAGGTCCCCCTCCATCTCCTTATTTCTAATGAAAATAAACCTAACCTACTCAACTTCTCTTCATAGCTAGCACCTTCCATACCAGGCAACATCCTCATAAACCTTCTCTGCACCCTCTCCAAAGCATCCACATCCTTTTAGTAATGTGGCGACCAGAACTGTATGCAGTATTCTAAATGCGGCCAAACCAATGTCTTGTACACTTTTAACATGACTTGCCAGCTCTTATACTCAGTACCCCTTCCAATAAAGGCAACATACTATATGCCTTCTTGACCACTCTATCCACCTGTGCAGCAACCTTCAGGGTACAATGGACCTGCACTTCCAGATCTCTCTGCCCATCAACTTTTCTCAAGGCTCTTCTTTTCATTGTATAATTCGCTCTAGAATTAGTCTTGCCTAATCCCCTCACATTTGTCTGGATTGAAATCTGCCCAACTCTCCAGTCTATCTAAATCCTCCTGTATTCTCTGACAGTCCCTTATGCGTTCTGCTACTCCACCAATCTCCATGTCATCTGCAAACTTGCTGATCATACCAACAATGCCCTCTTCCAGATCATTTATGTATATCACAAACAACAGTGGCCCCAACACTGACCCCTGTGGAACACCACTGGTCACCTTTCTCCATTTCGAGAAACTCCTTTCAACTACTACTCTCTGTCTCCTGTTGCTCAACCAATTCTTTAATTTATTTGTTTGTTGGCTATTCTGGAATCTAGTCTAGTAAATCAAAACTCAAATGGCACTGATAAGGGAATCAATAATTATGAGATTTCGGTGAAGATAGGGTTAGAACATACTCTGCTTTGAAAATAGTTCTATGCAAAGCGACAAATTTTGTGTAAATGGTTGAAAAGCAAATAAATAATGGCATCTAAAAGAGTTATTGTCAAAATAGACTAGTAAATGATGATTAAAGAAAGTATTAATTGTCATATGTTGATATTATAAATACACTGGATCAAAACTTCAAAATGGGGAGAGGCATCGAACAAAACATATACCACTGATGTATGTAGATACCCTAAGATTCGTGGTAGTGTAGATGAGCAGAGAGATCTTGGTGCCCATGTACATAGATCCCTGAAAGTTGCCACCCAGATTGATAGGGTTGTTAAGAAGGCATATGGTGTGTTAGCTTTTATTAGTAGAGGGATCAAGTTTCGGAGCCATGATGTCATGCTGCAGCTGTACAAAACTCTGGTGTGGCTGCACTTGGAGTACTGCGTACAGTTCTGGTCACCACACTATAGGAAGGATGTGGAAACTTTGGAAAGGGTGCAGAGGAGATTTGCTAGGATGTTGCCTGGTATGAAGGGAAGGCCTTACGAGGAAAGGCTGAGGAACCTAAGACTGTTTTCACTAGAGAGAAGAAGGTTGAGAGGTGGCTTAATTGAGACGTAGAAGATAATCATAGGGTTAGACAGAGTGGACAGTAAGAGCCTTTTTCCTAGGATGATGATGACTAGCATGAGAAGACATAGCTTTAAATTGAGGGGTGATGGTTATAGGACAGATATCAGAGGTAGTTTCTTTACTCAGGGAGTAGTAGGGGTGCGGAACGCCCAGCCTGCAACAGTAGTAGACTCGTCAACTTTTAGGGCATTTAAATGGTCATTGGAATGACATATGGATGAAAATAGAATGGTGTAGGATAGGTAGGCTTCAGATTGGTTTCAATGGGCGGTGCAACATTGAGGGCCTGTACTGCGCTGTCATGTTCTATGTATAATTTCATGTGTGTACATATATGTGAATTTAAAATTCTGATTGCTAGTTTTAGCCTGACCCATTGCTGTTTGATTTCAGTGACAGAGGGATCAGAATGGTGAGAGCCATGCAGACTTGTGCTGTTCGCTCTATATTCATCCTCGTTTTCACATGGATTCACTTGGTTTTCATTATGAATGGAAAGTCTGCTTAGAGGCATAACTATAAGTAAATCAGTTGGCAATGATCACCCAGCCTTTCCCATCAGAGCAATGTTCACGCCCAACGTTATGGATAGTACTCATAACCTCTCCTTCCGTGCTGTACCCCCAAGACTTTGCTCACTCACACCTCCCCCTCCCCACCCCCCCGCCTTTCTCTGTTGACATTGTTAGGAGTATTGGGAGGTGCTGGCAATGTGGGTGGGAAGGTAGTGTTGCTGGGGGTGAGGGAGGGGTTTGGACACATTGAGCAGGAAGGGGATGTGAGTGAATAGTGAACGCTGTTGGGAAACAAACCTCTAATGGCCATGTGATAATTTATAAGTTCATAACCATTTAAATAAAACAAATAACAAATAATTATTTATAAGTTGTGAAGGGAAGGCAGTATTTTTAAAAAATCTTCTAATGTGAAACAGATGAAAATGCCCTAGTTAACCATGTTTTTTTGTCATCATTTAATTGTCTGTTTTGACAATTACTCTTTTAAATACCGCCATTTATTTGTTTTTCAATCTTTTGCACAAAATTATTTGCATAGAACTAGTTAGTTGAAGCTTTGGGACATTCAAAGTGTTGACAAAATACGGCAGCTCATTCTGTAAAAGAAGGCTTGGCTTGTCTTTCCTTGACTATCCTGCACTAGAAGATTAAATATTATCAGGAATGTACAGTTGAGATTAAAACCTGATCAGTTATAGACTTATTAAACGGTGGAGAAGCTCCAAGGTCTGAGTGGCCTCATCTTGTTCCTTCTTAATAGTTCATGGAATTTCAGGAGAGCGCCATATTTCTGAAAAAGCCAAGTTGGGAAGCCCACCCAGCCCAGCTGCAGTTGCAAAAAAATAACATGACTACCATTTCTCCAAAGTTTTGGATCTTAATTAATTATTTTTTTTTTGAAATGCTGTAAATAACCCACTAACCAGAAAGCACCTGTGGGAGAGAGAAAAAGAGCTAAAGTTTATGTTAGAAATGTAAAATGCTTTGAGCAAATTAATGGTTAGAGGGAGGAAGAAAGAGCATACGGAAAGACTCCGAAAGGTGAGAAGCAGAAAATATTAAAGGACAAAATGGTTTGTGTTAGAAAGGAGTGCTGAAGAGGTTTACCAGGATGTTGCCTGGTCTGGGGATTTTAACGATGAAGAAAGTTTGGACAGACTGGGTTTGTTTTCACTGGAACACAGGAGGTTGAGGGGCAACCTGCTGGAGTTTATAAGATTGTGAACAGCATGGATAGAGTGGAAAGTTTGAGACTTTTTCCCAGGATGGAGGGGTCCATTAGTAGGGAATACAGGTTCAAGGTATGAGGGATAGGGGGAAGCTTAAAAGATAAGCAAAGAGTCGACATTTCGGGCATAAGCTCTTCGTCAGGTACAGTGTCAATATACAAGCCTTGTGTAACCAGAAAAGCACCAGAAACTATGCCATTTGTCTATTGTCAGCTCCTGGATTAAACTTTGTTCTCTTCAGCATATTGGCAGTGTACTTCTCAATTATCAAGCTCCGGTGGTTCTTCTTTATATAAAAATAGAATCCCCACAGGGTGGAAACATGCCCTTTGGCCCAACGAGTACATACCGACCCTCCAAAGAGTAATCCACCCAGACCCATTCCCCTACCCTATTAATCTACATTTACCCCTGACTAACACACCTAACCTACACATCCCTGAATGTGATGGGCAATTTAGCATGGCCAATTCACCTAACCTGCAAATCTTTGGACTGTGGGAGGAAACTGGAGCACCAGGAGGAAACCCACGCTGACACGGGGAGAATGTGCAAGCTCCACACAGACAGTCACCCAAGGCTGGAATTGAATCCGGGTCCCTGGAGGTGTGAGGCAGCAGTGCTAACCACTGAGCCACCGAGTTACCCCAAATAGATATGATTCCAACCAGCTTTAATTTCAACTTTAATTACAGTTACCTTGGAAAGTTGAAGGCTCAGTTTACCTTCCAGTTAGGATTTCATTGAAATAATACAAGCTTTGATAGAGGATCAGTATGGCCAAAAGAACATTAGTCAAATCATGTCTTCAAACAACTGCTTTCACACACATCCCCTACTGACTCCCGAACACAGAAATTCTGCCATAACCACTCCACAGCAGACTTCATTTGAGTCCCCTGCAGCAGAGCTTATCTGCAACTTAAACCTCCAGTGAATTGGCACAAGTACTGTCATTTCCCTGAGTCTGGCTGCTGCCCACTTGTGCTGCATGACTCACTACTTGCTGATTCTATGCTTTCTGTAAAGCTCACAGAATGCTGATATCTGATTTGATGCCAGATCAAGTAATAAATCTGATAACACAATTTCTTCATCCATGTTGAGCTGTTGTTTTCACTCTCCCTCCTGAAGCTGATGTGGCTGAACCAAATCAAACAAAGTATAAAATCAGCAGTGTGGATGTGCATGCGTGCGTGTGTCAAACAGAAAGAGGGCGAGATTAAGAAGTGAGGTGATTTGGACAGGAAGAAATGAATGATCACATATTTAGTGTCAGAATAAGATGGCAGCTGAAAAGAGGTAGAAAGCAAGAGCACACTGTCATTCTCAATGCTTTCACCCATACTGGATACCAAGGGCTCTCTCACAGTTGGCTTTGTCACAGTTGATCAGAAGAGCCATTTCAAACAAAAGCAAAGTATTGCGGATGATGGAGACGTGAAATGAAAACTGAAGGTGCTGGAGAAACTCAGGTCTGGGAGCACCTGTGCAGAGAGTATCATCATTCGCATTTGAGTCCAATTAAGTTTCTCCAGCAATTTCTGGTTTCTTTTGGTTGAAGAATCATTCCCTTTGCAGAGTACAGGGACTATGCACACCATAGAGATGAACAGCATGGAAACAGATTCTTTGGTCCAACTCGCCCATGCTGACCAGATATCCTAAATTAATGTAGTCCCATTTGCCAGCACTTGGCCCATTTCTCTCGAAACCTTTCCTTTCCATGTACCCATTCGATACCTTTTAAACATTGTAATTGTACCAGCTTTCACCACTGCCCCTGGCAGCTCATTCCATACATGCATCTTCCTTTGCATGAAAAGTTGCCCTTTGGGTCCCTTTAAAATCTTTCCGCTCTCACCCTAAACCTATGCCTTCTAGTTCTGGACTTGCCCAACCAAGAACTAGTAGGGAAAAAATCTTGTCTATTTATCCTATCCATGTCCCTCATGACTTTCTAAATCTCTATAAGGTCACCCCTCAGCCTCTGATGCTTTAGGGAAAACAGCTCCGACCTATTCAGCCTCTCCCTGTAGTTCAAACCCTCCAATACCCTTGTAAATCTTTTCTGAACCCTTTCAAGTTTCACAACATCCTTCCAATAGCAGGGAGACCAGAATTGCACATAATATTCCAAAAGTGGCCTAACCAGAGTTCTGTTCAGCTGCAATTCTGTTTTTCCTGGAAGAATAGGTCGTCCTCTCCTGCAACAGACAACAGAATGTCAGTGCACCGTGTTGTGAGATGTGCTAGCCACAAGTAAAATAGCTGGAACTTTGTGGCAGCACAAGTGGGTGTCATTGGAATGGATGTGAGAATGAAGTTGAGTATCTGGTGAAGTGCTCAATGCTGAAAGTTAGGGACTGCTGAATGTTAGAGGCATGGAATAAAGTGTTAACTAACCTTTACTCAAAGAAATGGTTACTCAACATGGTTCAACCTAATGTTGAGTGTATATTTCTTTTGCACCCTTGTTGAGTTGTCAGGAAACCAGACATAAAGGCCCCACTCAAGACAATTTTAAATTGTTTAAATGAGGAAGCAGGTTTTTCTGTTGTGCACTTCATCAGGAGTGAGTGAGGATAGGTCGAAAAATATGAGCCTTAATTACTTTTTTGCTGATGAGCTAAATGGTCTTTTGTCAATCTGCACTTTCTCACTGTCATAAATATTGAAAATATTTAATCTGTAAATATGGACTTTTGAATACGCATAGCTCATAAGAACAAAAGCAACAGGAGCAGGAGTCAGCTATCTGACCCAGTGAGGTAAAAACAATGACTGCAGATGCTGGAAACCAGATTCTGGATCAGTGGTGCTGGAAGAGCACAGCAATTCAGGCAGCATCCGAGGACAGGCAAAATCGACGTTTCGGGCAAAAGCCCTTCATTCCTGCTTTATTCCTGATGAAGGGCTTTTGCCCGAAACGTCGATTTTGCCTGTCCTCGGATGCTGCCTGAATTGCTGTGCTCTTCCAGCACCACTGATCCAGTATCTGACCCAGTGAGCCTGCTCCACTTTCAACAAGACCTTTTCGTGGACTCAACTCCACTTACCTGCCTTCTCACTATAACCCTTAAATCCTTTACTGTTCTAAACTCTGCTCAAAATGTCTTAAAACCATTCAATGAGAGAGCCTTATCTGCTTCACTGGGCAGGGAATTCCACAGGTTCACAACCCTCTGGGTGAAAAACATCCTCCTCAAATTAATCCTAAACCTGCTCCATTTCATTTTGAAGCTATGCCCACTAGTTCCAGTTTTACCCACCATTGAAACAACTTCACTGTTTCTATCTTAGCTATTCCTTTCATCATTTTAGATTAGATTAGATTAGATTCCCTGCAGCGTGGAAACAAGCCCTTCGGCCCAAACCAGTCCACACCGACCCTCCGAAGAGTAACCCACCCAGACCCATTTCCCACTGACAAATGCACCTAACGCTAAGCAATTTAACATGGCCAGTTCACCTGACCTGCATGTCTTTGGACTGTGGGAGGAAACCGGAGCACCCGGAGGAAACCCACACAGACACGGGGAGAATGTGCAAACTCCACACAGATAGTCGCCCGAGACTGGAATCGAACCTGGTGCTGTGAGGCAGCAGTGTTTACATAAGATCCCCCATCATTTTCCCAATCTACTAAATGTCTCTTCATAAGCCAACCATCCCAAGTTCGGAATGAATCGGAATGAATGAACTTCCTCCAGTGCCAGTACATCCTTTCTCAAGTAAGGAGACCAAAACCATGCACAGTACTCCAGGTGTGGCCTCACCAGCACCCCATACAGCTGCAGCATAACCTCCCTTTTTTTAAACTCCAGTATTCTAGCAATGAAGGACAATATTCCTTTTGCCTTCTTAATTATGTGCTGCACCTGCATAACAATTTTTTGTGATTCATGTACAAGGAAACCCAGGTGCCTCTGCACAGCAACATGCTCCAATTTTCCCCATCTAGGTAATAGTCCATTTTGCTGTTATTCCTACCAATATTGATTACCTGACATTTCCCAATATCATATTCCATCTGCCAGACCCACATATTTAACCTATCTAAATCCCTCTGCATATTTTGGTCTACCACTCATCTTACTGTCATCTGCGAACTTTGACACACTACACTTGGCTCCCAAATTATCTATGTAAGCTGGAAGGAGTTGTGGTCCCAAGACTGATCCCTGAGGAAAATCATTAGTCACTGATCTCCAACCAGAAACACACCCAATTACCCCTATTCTTTTAGTTAACCAATCCTCTATTCATGCTAACACAGTATCTGTAATGCAATAATCTGTATTAAGGATATTTTCAGTTTAATGTCTAAAGATGTCAGAAGATAAAATCATTTATGTAAGGGTGTTTGCAATGGCAACTACAAACCTTGTAAGATTGATAGCATGTTAGGAAATGTTCATGAATAGCTTTTCACACAGTAAAGTAGATAAACTGATGTTTAAACTTGCCCAGGGCACAGGAACCTGTAGGAAAGTCAGGTGAGGCTGTGGTAATTAACTCACCTATTTATTCATCCTCTCTAAATTCATTCCATCAAATATTACTTCATCTGAGTGGTCTAGCAATCACAAAAACTCTACCACTTCTTTTCCTTGATAAGTTTTCTATTCCTATGATATTTAGTCTTCTGGGACTTTGATAAACATTGACATTTTAAAAATAATTCTAAATGAAATAGTGGGCAGTGCATGGGTTCTGCTGCATGGAAAATTATGGAAAAAGCCAAATGCAGAGGAGCCTGGATCGGGACTTTGACAGTCGACGATCATGCCTCAAATGGAAAGACTGATCCTGATGTGGTGGTGAGGGAGGTCCCCTGGCATTTGTGGTGGCAACAAGAGCAGGCAGCCCGAGGTCTCCCGGAGAATGGGACAAAGCAGAGGAGATTGAGCCATTGTAGGGAGTACAAGCTCAGTATCGCTAAGCACTTTAGAAAGACTGTTGAGCTTTTAACTATATTTTTCTATTTAATGCTAAAAGGGACTGTCATGTTTCACTTTTAACTTTGTTTCTTTATCTTTCTACTTGGTGCTTAAGATTTTGTCCCTAGCTACCTTTGAACCTAAGATGGTGCTGGGAATGGAGGCATTTTGATTATTAAAGTTTCCAGAACAAGTCATAGGACAGAGAGTGTGGAAAGGCTCAAAAATGTAACTTCAGGCACAGAGGGTAAAGGGGGCAGTTAACACTGGACTGAAGGCATTGTATTTAAATGTATGCAGCATATGAGAAAAGGTAAATGAGTTTGTAGCGCAGATTGAAATTGGTGGGAGAAAGTGAGGACTGCTGATGCTGGAGATCAGAGTCGAAAGTGGGGTGCTGGAAAAGCATAGCAGGTCAGGCAGCATCTGAGGAGCAAGAGAATCGATGTTTCAGGCTAATGAAAGACTTATGACCGAAACCTTGATTCTCCTGCTCCTCGGATGCTGCCTGACCTGAAATTAGTGGTACAATCTTTTTTTGTTATTATTAGATTACTTACAGCGTGGAAACAGGCCCTTTGGCCCAACAAGTCCACACCGACCCTCCAAAGAGCAACCCACCCAGACCCATTCCCCTGCATTAACACTTCACCAAACACTACGGGCAATTTAGCATGGCCAATTCACCTAACCTGCACATTTTTGGACTGTGGGAGGAAACCGGAGCACCCGGAGGAAACCCATGCAGACACTGGGAGAATGTGCAAACTCCGCACAGACAGTTGCTTGAGGCGGGAATTGAACCCGGGTCTCTGCGCTGTGAGGCAACAGTGCTAACCATTGTGCCACTGTGCTGCCCCAAAGATAACCATCTTATGGGTACCTTAGGCCGAGCTGCAAGGGGATTGGGGCTGAGAATTAAATATCCAAGGATTCAAGTCCTATCAAAAGAACAGTGGATTGGGGGACGGGGATGTTGCCCAATTAGTTAGAAATTAAATTGGTAGCAGGAAGTGGTATTGAGTCAGAAGGTGAAAAATTGCAAAGAGAAAAACACCCTGAGGGGAGCTATATACAGGTCTCTGGGCATTAGTCAGGATGGAGCTGGGGGGAGGGAGGGGCGGGGGGCAGAAAATCAAGCAGCAGACAGAAAAGTAGGGTAAGCACTGTTTCAACAATCATGGGGGACTTGTGATTAGTGGGAAGCCAGAGGATTGGGAAGACTTTAAAATCCAGTAGAAAATAACCAAAAAAACAATAAAAGAGGAGATGAAATATGTGGGTAAGATAGCTGGTAATTCAAAGGAAAGTCAGAAGAGTTTTTCAGGTATATAAAATGTAAGAGAGAGGCAAGAGTGGAGATTAGATGGCTGGAAAACGAGGCTTTAGAAGTAGGAATGGAAAACAGAGAAATGGCAGAGGAATTGAACAGGTACTTTGCGTCAGTCTTCACAGTGGAATAAAATCTTCAATGAAGTCAGGGGTCAGGGTTGAGGATAGTGGCCATCACTAAGGAGAAGGTGGTGGGGAAGCTGAAATGTCTGAAGGTGGATACATCACCCAGACCAGATGGATTACACCCCAGGGTTCAGAAGGAGATAGCTAAAGAGAGTATGGAGACATTGATGGTGATCTTTCAGGAATCACTGCAGTCAGAGAGGGTCCAACAGGACTGGAAGATAGTTAATACAACACAGATGTTTAAAGGAGGGAGGCAGAAGACAGGGAAGTATAGACTAGTTAGTTCTCGGTAATATTTTAGAGCCCATTATTAAGGATGAGATTGTGGAGTATTTGGAAGTGCAAGTTAATATAGGCTTGAGTCAGTATGGTTTCATCAAAGGGAGGTCATACCTGACAAATCTGTTAGAATTCTTTGGGGAAAGACAAACAAGAGCCAATGAACGTGATCTATTTGGATTTCCAGAAGACTTTTGACAAGGTACCACACAAGATTGGGTGACTGACAGAAGGCAGAGAGTAGGTACAAAGTGGTCTCTTTCAGGCTTGGAGCTGGTGCCTAGTGGAGTTCCACAGGGTCACTGTCAGGAGCAAACTTATATACGTTGTACATGAATCATCTGGATGAAGGAACTGAGGGTGTTGTTGCTAAATTTGCAGATGATGCGAAGATAGGTGGATGGACAAGTAGTTTCCTGTTGAAGGGGTTTTGTCTGAAATGTCGATTCTCCTGCTGCTTGGATGCTGCCTGATCTACTGTGCTTTTCCAGCACTACACTCTCGACTTTAACCTCCAGCATCTGCAGTCCTCAATTTTGCCTGGATGGACAAGTTTTTTTTTAGATTAGATTAGATTAGATTACTTACAGTGTGGAAACAGGCCCTTCGGCCCAACAAGTCCACACCGACCCGCCGAAGCGAAACCCACCCATACCCCGACATTTACCCCTTACCTAACACTACTGGCAATTTAGCATGGCCAATTCACCTGACCTGCACATCTTTGGACTGTGGGAGGAAACCGGAGCACCCGGAGGAAACCCACGCAGACACGGGGAGAATGTGCAAACTCCACACAGTCAGTCGCCTGAGTCGGGAATTGAACCCGGGTCTCATGGCGCTGTGAGGCAGCAGTGCTAACCACTGTGCCACCGTGCCGCCCATAAGTTGTGTTAAGGAAGCAGAGACTTGGGCAGGCTAGATGAGTGGGCAATGAAGTGGCAGATACAATGTAGGGAAATGTGAGGTCATGCATGGTGGTAGAAAGAATAGAGGAGGCATAGACTGTTTTCTAAATGGGCAAAGACTCCAGAAATCTGAAACACTATGGCATTTAGGAATCCTAGTTTTCTTTTGGTCTGCAGATTCAACAGAGTTCGGAAGGCAAATGTAATGTTAGTGCTGAAAATGTGTTGCTGGAAAAGCGCAGCAGGTCAGGCAGCATCCAGGGAATAGGAGAATCGACATTTCGGGCATAAGCCCTTCTTCAGCCCTGTTCCCTGGATGCTGCCTGACCTGCTGCGCTTTTCCAGCAACACATTTTCAGCTCTGATCTTCAGCATCTGCAGACCTCACTTTCTCCTCAAATGTAATGTTAGTAATCATTTTGAAGGGGCTAGAAGACAAGAACAGAGTTGTATTGCTAAGGATGTGTAAGAATCTGGTTAGACCACATTTCAAACAATATGAGTTGTTTTGGGCCCTGTATCTAAGGGAGGATGTGCTAGCATTGGAGGCGGTCCTGAGGACATTTACAAGAATGATCCCAGGGATGAAAAGCTTGTGTTATGAGGAGTGATTTGAGACTGTGGGGCTCTTCTTGATGGAGTTTAGAAGGAAGAGGGGCAAATCTCATTGAAACTTTCTGAACTTTGAGAGGCCTGGATAGACCTGAGAAGATATTTCCACCAACAAAGGAGACTGGGAGACGAGGGCACAGCTGAGAGAGAAAGGGTGACCCTTTAGAACAGAGATAAGGACGAATGTCTTCAGCCAGAGGGTAATGAATCTGTGGAACTATTGCCACAGAAAGCTGGAGAGGCCAAATCATTGAGTGTATTTAGGACAGAGATAGAAACGTTTGTGATTAGTAAGGGAATCAAGGGTTACAGGTAGAAGTAAAAAGAATGGTGTTGAGCAACATACTTGAATGTTGGAGCACACCTGATTGGCTGAATAATCTAATTCTACTCCAAAATTTTTTGTCTATTACAATAGAGCTGCTTCTCTGAAAGAAAAACTGAGGAATCCAAAATGTTTGTATGTCAGTCAGGTCTTTCTAGTTTCTTCTGTAGCCCACAAGCTGTCAGAATGTATTATTTATGAGTGCTCTTGGCAAGTTGGTATGTTATTCAGGAAGGCAGGTCTGCCTGTCAGTAAGTGGGAAGCTACACGCAGCAAATCTCAGGATCGAAGAAATGTATCCACGTTCTGAGCCTACCATGCATATTGATAACCTGCTCCAGTGTTGGGAGGTTTTCCATTGATAATTTGAGAAGAACTAATGCATTTTCAGATATTAACAAGTGTACGAACTGTGTGCAAAGATAACAAGCTGTGCAGCTTCATAACTGTTAATGTACTGTGCAATTTATGTAAGAATGGTCTTCTCAGTTGGTACAAAATGTTGCTCAAGTCTGTTTATTTTATAGTTTTTCAATGCAGACTTTTAATCTTTGTGGCATAATTATACATTTCTGCCAGATAGTTCAATTATTCTGGGTTTAATGAGAATTATGGGAACAATACATCATGGGAAATCCTACTCTTTCTTACAACTTTTATGGATATTTAATCTTCTTTTTTAATTAAAAGATTCAAATGTTCCAAAGAGATTAGGATGCAGAGTGAAATACTTTGAAAATAAAATTTTACCATAAGGGTGTAAGTGAAGTCATATTTTGTCAAAGACAACATCGGCCACAACACCGTACAACCCTGACATGGCAACCACTGCAAGACGTGGCAGAATGTCGACATGGATAGTTCCTCGAATGCATTCTTGACTACTACCATTACACGTCTGGACACCACCTACCAAGTAAGCAGCAGGTACTCATGTGACTCAGTCAACATTGTCTATCTCATATACTTCAGGCAAGGGTGCCCTGAATACATTGATGAGACCAAGCAGATGTTATTACAATGGATGAAGGACACTACACAACTGCCAGACAGGAATGTTCCCTCCCAGTCAGGGAACACTTCAGCGGTCAAGGATATTCGGCCTCCTCCAAGGCTGACCATCCTCAAGGCTGATTTTGGGACATGCAACATCGCAGAGTGCACTAACCAAGTTCGGTACCCATGAGGATGGCCTCAACCGGGACCTTGGGTTCCTGCCACACTACAGGTGACCCCACTACACCACACACACTTACATGCTCACACATTCATGCTGACCCTCTCTCATATGCATACTCTCTCTCAGACATACACATGTTCACCCCCCACACTCACACCCATGCACACACCCTCTCACAGACTTATACTCTGTCACACTTGATGCAAACACTCTACTAAGCACTCTACTCTATGAACATACAGAAAAACAGACTCTTACATGCACGCACTCACATGCACACACTCATACTCTCTCCCTCTTTCTCTCTCTCACTCTCTCTCACACACACACACACACACACACAAGTGTATGGGGTGAATTTGCATTTGCAGAATTGTAATTGCCTTTACATGCATATTTTGCTCAAAAAGCACACAATCTGCAGGCAGTCAATCCACATAACATTTTATAATTTCCTACATTGGAAATAGAACCAGTCTGACTCAAGTTTGGGATACAGACAGACTCTAACCTCACACCTTCAATACATTTCCTGAGCTGAGATGTCGTCTTTTTTTATAAAACCTTAAGCTATGTCGAGAATGTGACTTAAAAGAAGTTCTGGGATTTACATATTAATGAACTGAAATCTTGTAACCCATTCTAAAAGATGGAAGACTTAACAGCAATCTAGCCATATTCCTGATGAAGGGCTTTTGCCCGAAATGTCAATTTTCCTGCTCCTCGGATGCTGCCTGACCTGCTGTGCTTTTCCAGCACCGCTCTAATCCAGAAATCTAGGTTTGTTCAATCGATCATTTCAGTTGCATGACACAGATCTTTTGCTTTAAATTCCTTGTCTTATGGTCCTGCCCCACAGCTACCTAATGAAGGAGCAGTGCTCCGAAAGCTAGTGCTTCCAAATAAACCTGTTGGACTATAACCTGGTGTTGTGTGATTTTTATCTTTCTTTTTAAGTAACAATAGAAGTTCTTACTGTTTGTTGTTTTTACATTTCTTTCCAATTCAGTTCCATATTCAATACTGTCCTTCATTGTAAGTTTGTTAAACATCCACAACTGTTTGTAGGAACATTAGAATAGTTGGAGGCTATTCAGTCCGTTGACCCTGCTCTATCATTCAATGAGATCATTGGTGATCTATGGCCTAACTCCATAACCCTGCTTCTGGTCAATATCCCTAACTGCCTTTGCTTAACAAAAAAAATCTATCTCAGATTTAAATGTAACAACTGATCTAGCATCCATTACCATTTGTGGAAGAGAGTTCCAAACATCTACCACCAACTGTGTGTAGAAGTACTTCATAACATCTCTCCTGATCCAGCTGGCATCCCTGGGCATAACAACCACTCAATGCCACTTCATCCATTTAAGGTTTGCTTAGATCAGTAATTTAATTGAATTACTTTCTAGGTCAGTTCCCATAGGAAAACACCTGTCTTTGTTCTCCTCTCTTTTAAAGCAAGTTGCTATTCAATGTTCAACTCTTAAGTTTCAATTCACATTTCTAGATTTTAAAAAAATGAGAAAAATAAAATTAAAGTAGTGATAAAAGAAGGCCACTACTTGGCCTTCTCTAGACCATGAAGGCCAATGCAAATTATTTATTCGATTCCTTGGCCATTTTCTAGTTCACCAATAGTGACTCAGTGGTGACTCAATGGTTGACACTGCTGTTTCACGGTGTCAAGGACCTGGGTTTGATTCCAACTGTCTGTGTGGAGTTTGTAGATTCTCCTCATGTTTGGCGTGGGTTTGCTCTGGTTTCCTCCATAGTTCAAAGATGTTCAGGTTAGGTGGATTGACCATGCTAAATTGTTCATAGATGTGCAGGCTAGGTGGGTTAGCCATGGGAGATGCAGGCTCACAGGGATAGGATGGAGGGCTGTGCCTGAGTGGGATACTCTTCGAAGGGAGGGGTGATAGAACATAGAACATAGAACATAGAACAATACAGCACAGAACAGGCCCTTCGGCCCACAATGTTGTGCCGAACATTTGTCCTAGCTTAAGCACCCATCCATGTACCTATCCAATTGCCGCTTAAAGGTCACCAAAGATTCTGACTCTACCACTCCCACAGGCAGCGCATTCCATGCCCCCACCACTCTCTGGGTAAAGAACCTACCCCTGACCTATACCTTCCACCCTTCACCTTAAATTTATGTCCCCTTGTAACACTCTGTTGTACCCGGGGAAAAAGTTTCTGACTGTCTACTCTATCTATTCTTCTTATAAACCTCTATCAAGTCACCCCTCATCCCTCGCCGTTCCAATGAGGAAAGGCCAAGCATTCTCAACCTATCCTCGTACGACCTATTCTCCATTCCAGGCAACATCCTGGTAAATCTTCTCTGCACCCTCTCCGAAGCTTCCACATCTTTCCTAAAGTGAGGCGACCAGAACTGCACACAGTACTCCAAATGTGGCCTAACCAAAGTCCTGTACAGTTGCAACATCACTTCACGACTCTTGAATTCAATCCCTCTGCTAATGAACGCTAATACACCATAGGCCTTCTTACAAGCTCTATCCACCTGAGTGGCAACTTTCAAAGACCTATGAACATAGACCCCAAGATTCCTCTGTTCCTCCACCTCACTAAGAACCCTACCGTTAACCCTGTATTTCGCATTCTTATTTGTCCTTCCAAAATGGACAACCTCACACTTGGCAGGGTTGAACTCCATCTGCCACTCCTCAGCCCAGCTCTGCATCATATCTAAGTCCCTTTGCAGCCGACAACAGCCCTCCTCACTATCCACAACTCCACCAATCTTCGTATCATCTGCAAATTTACTGACCCACCCTTCGACTCCCTCATCCAAGTCATTAATAAAAATTACAAACAGCAGAGGACCCAGAACTGATCCCTGCGGAACTCCACTTGTAACTGAGCTCCAGGCTGAATATTTACCATCTACCACCACTCTCTGACTTCGACCGGTTAGCCAGTTTTCTATCCAAAAGCAATTCGGATTGATGTGGACTCAATGAGCTGAGTGGCCTGCTTCCATACTTTGATTATTATTTTTCATCCTCTTCGAAGCCTATGTTCACTTTGGTCGCTGTCTTCCTTTTTAAATATTTAAAGAATTCTTGCTATCATTTTTATATTACTTGTAAGTTAACCCTCAAAGTTTATTTTTTCACTCTATCATTGTTTTGATTACCTATTGTTATTTTTTAAAACTTTTCCAAATGTCTGGTTTTGCCAGAATCTTTGCCACGTTGCTTATTTTTGTTTCAATTTGATACTAATTAACTTTCTTGGATATTTCACCTCCATTCTCGAATCCTTCTTCTTCACTGGGATATGCCTTTGTCGTTAGTCATGAACAATTTTCTTAGATGTCTGAAATGAAAGTAAGAAACTGTGCTTGTTTCAGATCAGGCAGAACGAATTGTTTGGAACAGAAGTGATGTCCTGAAGAAGAGACATTCTGGACTCAAAGTGTTAAATCTGTTTCTCTCTCCACCAAGGCTGCCAGACCTCACACTCACTCTGTGGTTGTTACTGGGCCCACTTCCTGCCAACTCTATCAAACTTCCTGTTGAATGCAAAATCTTCCCTAACTCACTGTCACCTTCTCCAACCCATGACACCACTAACCCTGCATGCAGTCTGCACTGCCTACTCATTCTCTCAGGATACCTTCCCACCTCCATCAAAAATAATAGGTATGCCACTCTTTTCATCTCCCTTAATATCTGCCTGAATTACAATCCATGAGGATTCAAGCCCTGAATAGCATAGAAACAAAGAAACACAGGAAACACAGAAGCTATGGGCTAAATTGCCCATAGTGTTAGCTGCATTAGTCGGAGGGAAATGGGTCTGGGTGGGTTGCTCTTCAGAGGGCCGGTGTGAACTTGTTGGGCCAAAGGGCCTGTTTCCACATTGTAGGGAATCGAATCTAATGAAAACACTCAAGATGGGGAATGGGATGACCAACAATCGGCTCCTCACCCATTCTGTGGGGAGCCTTCTAACAATGACTGCCCTGAGCAGCTGATAGAGCATTTCCAAACATTGAGACTGGTATCAAAGACTGCCTTTGACTTACTGTGCAAGAACCGCCTGAATGGTGGCCATCTTCCTTGTTGTGACTGAAGACTGCTGATAACCACGACAAGTTTACTTGTTCTGTGCCTGCACAAAATAATAAGGCAAGGCATCTGTAATATGGGCCTGATATCTCTGGCTGAAGGAGAAGACAGAGATACTGTCAGTGCCTCAGGAAGGTTCAGATTGAGTGAGCAACAGTGAGTAAAGACCCTAGAGACACAACCTGGTCCAGTATAGAATCTGGGTACGTGTCTCTAAGCAAACAGTGTCCTTGCAGCTGCATTTGCCGCTGAAGTGTATAAGTCTCTTTTAAGTAAGACATATATGATGAGGGTTCTTAGAGGCTGGCACATGTTCATGAGCATGGGTGTGTTTGGACAGTACCCATGGGGGCATGCTCTGAGATATTGTCCAATGTCAAGTATGGAGATCCTTTGGAGGAAGCAGTGAGCAGGTCTCACTAGGTACCTGATCTGACACCCAGTCAGGAATTCTCAAAGTCTAACTTGTTTGGTAAGACAGGAAGCTGAATATTAATGAGGAAAGTTGCTGTACCAAAAAGGCATTTAACAAACAATAATCTCTCATATGTCCAAATATATGCAGTTTAGGTGAGTTGGCTGTGCTAAAATTGCCCATAGTATGCAGAGATGTGTAGGCTAGGTGGATTAGCCATGAGAAATGCAGGATTATAGGGATATGGTAGAGAGTGGGTCAGAGTGAGGTATTCTTTGGAGGGTTAGTGGGACTCAATACACAACTTGCTGCTGCTAGAGAAAAATATACCTCACAGTTTATCAGAAATATAAAATAATACAGACAATGGTATAGTGGCATTGTCACTGAAGCTAATGTCTGGTTCATTCCCACAATAGCAAATGGTGAATAGCAAATGGTGATTTTGAATCAATTAAAATCTGAAATTAAAAGTTAGCCTAATGGCAGCCATGTAATTTCTGCAATTGTTGTAAAAAGCTATCAGGTAAAAATCTATCTTGTCTAAACTCATCACTGATGCCTTTTAGGTTGTCCTGCCTAAATGTGACTCTGGACATTCAGCAATACAGTTGATTGAAATGTCCCTAGTAAGCCAATCAGTTCAAATGGCAATGAGTTATGGGCAATAAATGCTGATACTGGTAGTCCATGATCAAATATAGCAAGACCGAGACAATATCCAGGGTTAGGCTGAAAAGTGGTGGGTAATACCCCTGCCACAGAAATGCCAGACAATGTTCAACTCCCAAAAGAGACATTTTATCCAACATCATTTGTATTCTAACCAACACCCTTTGACATTCAATGGCATTACCATCACTGAATCTTCCACTGTCACCATGCTGGAGAGCTCAACTGGATTATCCAAATAAATGCAATGGCTACAAGAGGGGGTCAGAGGCTAGGAAAACTGTAGTGAGTAAGTCACCTCCTAACCCCCCAAAACACTGTGCACCATCTATATGGCACAAGTCAGGCATGTGTTGGAATAATTTGTATGACTGCAGCTCCAAAAACACTCCAAAAGCTTGACACTATCAAAGACAAAAAAGCCTTTTCGGTTGGCATCATATTTGTGCTCACTCCCATGACAAGCAATCCCAGTGTATACCATCTACTGCAGAAGATGCGTTGTAGAAATTCACTAAAGCTCTAGCCAGTACCTTTGAAATTCATACCACTTTCATCCAAAAGGATTAAAGCAGAGGATGCATGAGACCACTGCCTGCAAGGTCCTCTCCAAGCCACTTCTTATCCTGATTTGGAAATATATTGCCATTCGTTCAACATCTTTGCATCATAATTATGGAATTCCTTTCATATGGCATTGTGAGACTGGCTTCAGTACATGGACTGCAGCAGTTCAAGAATGCAACATGCCACCTCTTTCTCAAGGGCCGCCATTCCACATGGATAAAAGAAAATCAACAGCTTTCATTCATTAAACTAGTGGTTGAGATAAGAAGCAATGTTATCAACAGTGTTTTGAAAGGGCAAAGAGTGTGGGGAAGACAAGGCAAGCCAAGCCAGATTTTGAATTTCTATCTCGTCCTTCTAACCGTACACTAAATGAGCTTGGAGTGGGCACTGTACATTTTGATTTTGGTTCATTATTAATGAAAAGCTTTGTAAACGCAGGGAGTAAATATTAGATATTTTCTTTTCTAATTTCTAATGCCACCATCAGCTTCAAAATAATAACAGTCCCAGAATGATGATTCAAAAGTTCCCTTATCAAGTTCAAGCCTAGGGACTGAAGAACACCAAGGAGGACATCAAGGAAGTGCGAGCAAAGACAACCACTTGAATTTTGATTTTATTTACACTCAAATTGGAAATATACCTTAACTATAGTGTGTAATTTCTGTTCAAGTGCTCCCAATGAATTTTTGAAAACCTCCTAAATGCAGGCATTTAATTTCAAAGTTTGGAATATATTAGAATGAGTGCAATTTGTTTTTAAGCAAAAAGCTAAGAAGCTTTAAAGCAGCAATGGAATCCCCAATTGATGATAAGTCTCTTCCTCGACAGATTAGATTAGATTACTTACAGTGTGGAAACAGGCCCTTTGGCCCAACAAGTCCACACCACCCCACCGAAGTGCAACCCACCCATAACCCTACATCTACCCCTTACCTAACACTACGGGCAATTTAGCATGGCCAATTCACCTGACCTGCACATCTTTGGACTGTGGGAGGATACCGGAGCACCCGGAGGAAACCCACACAGACACGGGGAGAACGTGCAAACTCCACACAGTCAATCGCCTGAGGCGGGAATTGAACCCAGGTCTCTGGCGCTGTGAGGCAGCAGTGCTAACCACTGTGCCACCGTGCCGCCGACAGTGAAAAATGTGAAAACAAAGAACAATTTCTGAGGAGTTGATAATTTTGCGTGTCATTGTAAGATAAATGTTTGGAGAAAAAAATGGATTAATCTCAAAAGAAACTGACAAACACTAAATTGATTTTGTGTCATAGACATGGTTTTGCAGTGAGTTGATGAACTAAGTGGCAATGGCTTTCCTATACAACCTAGGCAAAAGTGAGGACTGCAGATGCTGGAAACCAGAGTTTAGATCAGAGTGGTGCTGGAAAAGCACAGCAGGTCAGGCTCCTGCTCCTCGGATGCTGCCTGACCTGCTGTGCTTTTCCAGCACCACTCTGATCTAAACTTCCTATACAACCTGATGGACATTGCAGAAAATTTATTCACCATTGTTCAGCACATGTGGGGTAAGGAAATAAATTTTTAAAATCTGTTTTACAAGGGCTCAGAACAACAGCAAAGTTACGTGTTATTTTCAAAAGGTTAAGTGATTTTGTTACTTTATGATTTGAACAGAAATTGGATGGGCAAATTAAAACGTTGCTTGCAGTAATGGAACTAAAGGAATGAAAAGCATTCTAGTTTTGTGGAAAAAATAAAAGCTGCCTCACCTTATGCTATTTGGACACATTAATACATTATGTTTTCTATTCAGAAGTGCACACTCAAAAAGATATTGTACTCGATCTTCACAGTATTTTGAACACAACAGTAACACTTGTTGGTTTTATTAAATCCACAGCAATAAACTAGAGGTTGAGAGGAAATAGGTTCAATGTATAAATCGATGCTCATGCATATAACAGTGAGATGACTATCTTAAGGCAAAATGATTTCTTGTATTTGTCATCAAGAAAGTGCTATTTATTTTCTTAGCTAATACAATTACTGATAAAATAATAAAATTGCCAATGCACTGATTGATGATGTTCATTTTATTAAAATGGGATAAAACACAGAAAACTAGCATATATGTGATCAGAAAAGCTTAGAATCAAAGAATCCCTATAGTGCAGAAAGAATCCATTCAGTCTATCGAGTCTGCACTGACCCTCTGAACAGCATCCCACCCAGATCCAATCACCCAACCCAATTCCTGTAACCCCACATTTACCAAGGCTAATCCAGCTAACCAACTCTGCACATTACAGGACAATTTAGAATGGCCAATCAGCCTATCTGCATATCTTTGGACTGTGGGAGTAAACTGACACACCTGGAGTAAATGGGCGCAGACACGGGGAGAATATGCAAACTCCACACAGAGAGTCGCCTGAGGGTGGAATCAAGTCTGAATCAAGTCTGGATATCAAACCTACAGCTCAGCGAACAAACCTATACCCTGAGTCCGTGGTGCAGTGAGGCAGCATTGGTAACCACTGAGCCACCATGGTGTTCTCATTTGGACTGTTGGCCCTTATTTCGAGGGGTTTGGTGTATAAGAGTAGGCATGTCTTCCTGCAACTGTACAATGTGCAAGTTGTGACTACATCTGGAGTACTGTGAATAGTTTTGGTCCCTTTTTTAAAATGACTCCCTACAGTGTGGAAGCAGACAATTCAGCCTATCAAGTCCACACTGACCCTCCAAAGAGCATCCTACCCAAACTCACTCCCCCACCCAATCCCTGTAACACTATATTTCCCATGGCTAACTCAACTGATCTGCATACCCATAGACTCTATGGCCAATTTTAGCATAGTCAATCCACCTAACCTGCATATCTTTGGACAGTGGGTGGAAAGCAGAGTACCCAGAGGAAACCTATGCAGACACGGGTAGAATGTACGAATTCCACACAGACAGTCGCATGAGGTTGGAATCGAACCTGGGTTCCTGGTGCTGTGAGGAAGCAAGCCAGCCACTGAGCTACCGGGCTGCCCCTTTCCTTATTTAAGGAAAGATATCATTTAATTGGCAATTCAATAAAGGTTCACTAAGATGATCACTGGTATCAAGAGATTGTCTTTTGAGCAAAGGAAAAATAGGATGGGACACTATTCACTGGAATGTAGAAGAATGAGAGGTGATGTTATTGAAATACATAGGATTCTTAAGGGGCCTGACAGCAACATTGTTTCCGTTCTCGGACCTGATGGCATATTCTCAGAATAATAGGGTACCTATTTAAGACTAAAATGGTGAGTAATTTCTTCTCTCAGAGGGTTGGGAGTCTTGAAATTCCTTACTACAAAGCGCTGTGGTGGCAGAATCCTTGTGTATGTTTAAGACTGAGATAGATTCTTGAACAGTAGAGGAATTAAAGGTCATGGGAAAAATGCAGAAAAGTAAGGAATGTCGGATCCACCAGGATCCTATTGTAGGGCTGAAGGTATACTCTTGTTCCTATTTCTTATGGTCTTGTGGGATATATTGCAGATATATTCAGTCAAGTGATAAAAGTTGAATAGATTTATGCAAAATGGAACAGCGACGTGGATTTTTATAGTACATTTACCATGATCAAAACGCCCCAAGATACTTCATGGAGGAAGAGGAAAGAAAGACTAGTGAGGGTAATGCTATTGATGTGGTATACATGGATTTTCAGAAGATGTTTGATATACAATAGAGTTGTGAGGGACGTTATAGGTCTTGGTACAGAAGGGAATATAGTGACATGGATTCAAAATTGGCTGCGTGACAGGAAACTCAGAGAAATGATCAATGGCTCTTTTTTAAGCTGGAGGAAGGTTTGTAGTAGAGTTCCCCAAGGTTGATAACGGGAGCCTTGCTTTTCCTGATAACTATGAACAAGGCTGTTGGTTTGCTCGCTGAGCTGGTAAGCTCAGCAAGCAATTTAACAACCTCATCCACAACCTGAGCTACAGATCTTCTCAAATCTGTGAATTGTCCAGAACCTGGGGTGCAGTGGGCAGTTTCAATGTTTTCAGATGACATGAAACTTGAAACAATTGCGTAATTGTGAGGAAGACAGAACAGAATGAGGAAGTTGACTTAGTGGGAAGATGGGTGGTAGATGAAGATCAAAGCAAAGATGTGTGAGAGGATGTTTGCTCTCACAGGAGAGTACAGGCACTTGGCAGGAATATCACTGAAAAACATAAAATAGCAGCTACAATTCGAAAGGGGTTGCAGGATCAGAGGGACCTGGTTGTATGTGTCTACAGATTAGTGAAGGTGGCAGGATAAATGGAAAGACTGGTTTATAAGGCATGCTGTGTGCTCAGCTTTGTTATTAGGGGCATAGAGTAGAGTTGAAAATGTGTTGCTGGAAAAGCGCAGCAGGTCAGGCAGCATCCAGGGAACAGGAGAATCGACGTTTCGGGCATAAGCCCTTCTTCAGGAGTAGATAGAGTAGAGTTATCAATTTGAAAACTCATCTTGGGATCAAAGACACATGGTTCCAAATTTTCCCATTCAACCTTAGATGGCTGCCAAGGAATGAGATGAAATTGGCCGTGAGGAAGTAAAGTTTGGGGCAGGGATGATAGGCGATCATATTGTTCTTTCTGATATTTCATCGAAGTAAATTTCTGTTCATTCAATGCTAGATGCAGTAGACTGATCTTAGAAACAGTTGAGATTTTAGGAGAAATGGTGCCGAGACGAGGCTGGGTATTGTCAACTTTTACATGGAAACTGATTATCTTTTCCCAGCACAAAAGGATTGATGTGTTGTAAAGGAAACAGAAAATCAGGAAAGTTCTTATCTCTGGGGAATGAAAGATAAGTTTGAGCTCCTATATGCTTTCATTTAAGGAAGAAAATTGTCTTTCATGTAATTAAGTCACAGCTGGTAGTGAACAGCACTGGTCCACACAAAAAAAATTAATAACTAAGAATTGACAACAGCTCCATACCTTTGGGCTACAAACTGCTTCAAGTGAGAATATTGCAGCCGAACATCCTCCTGATACCCCATCAAAACAATTAAAAGAGCTCATTGCCATTTCATCTGACAGCTCCCACAGAACTCTCTCAGAAATGCTGTTGGAGTCACTTTGGTGTGAATGTGCTGATGAATTGATCATTGCTTCCTCTGAAGTGTTTGGGTCCCACTTACTGCAATTTACTTATGAAAGCTGGATTTTCTTCAGTTACATCACTAAAAGATAAGCAAGGATGAGCTATCACATGTGCACTTCCTTGTTAAAAATATATGTCATCTCTTGATAGAATTACTGTTCAGCACCAGCAACGACATTTACATTGTGAAATAACAAGTATTTTCCTAATTCTATAACTAACCTTCATGCACTAAAAACACTCCTTGAGCTACATGCATAAGTCTCTTAAGCAAGGAGTCTAATTGCCATGTCAGAGTTTTATCCCATACTTTTGATATTAATGGCAAGAAACAAGCTTTGGATGCAATGTCCATTTTATATTGTAACACTAAATTTAGTCCTTAAACAATAGCATATACTTACAACACCAGTTACTTTCTGAGATCAAATGAACAAAAACTACTTACTGGGTGGTCACAAGGCCACTCAATTTCCTACTTGTCTTCCGATGATGGACAACATACCATTTTAGAATCGTAGGAACTCTAGAGTGAGGAAAGAGACCATTTCACTCACCAAGTCTGCACCGACCCCTTGAAGAGCATCTCACCTAGATATAGCACCCCTCCTACCCCATTCCCGTAACACCACATTTTTTATCGTTAACCCACCTAGCTTGCACATCCCTGGGCAATTTAGCATAGCCAGTCCACCTAACCTGCATATCTTTGGACTGTGGGAGGAAACCGGAACACCTGGTGGAAAGCACAGGGAGAATGTGCAAACTTCATACAGACACCTAAGGCTGGAATCAAACCCAGGTCCCTTGCACTGTGAGGTAGCTGTGCTAACGGCTGAGCCACCATGTCACTCCCTGGCTTCTGCCATGATGTTGTTGAGGGTATACCTCTTTCTGATCCTGGTCCCCAACATAGCAGACATTGCCTTATACTGGGTCATCTGATTGGATTACCAATCTCAGAAGGTTGTGCCCTACTATCCAGTTTGAAATAAGAATATTGGTCCAATTCACATCTCGTTACAGTTAAGTCATGTAAATGCAAGAAGAAATACAAGACACATTTAAAAAAAGTCAAAGAAAGGTTTTTTATTGGAAAATGGTAGAAGTGCACAAAATATTAAAATTGCATTCTCCATTTTTCTCTTGACCAGCGAAGGTTGACGGGAGACTTGATAAAAGTCTATAAAATTATGAGATGCATAGATAGGGTTGATGGTCAGAATCTTTTTCCTAGAGTTGAAATGTCTAAAACTAGTGGACAAGCATTTAAGGTGTGAGGGGGAAGGAGATGTAACAGGCAAGTGTTTCACACAGAGAGTGATTGGAGTCTGGAACATGCTGCCAGGGGTGGTGGTGGATGTAGATGTGATAGGGACGTTTAGGTAAGCAAATGAATATGCAAAGAATGGAGGGATATGGACCAAGGGCAGGCAGAAAGGAACAGTTTAACTTAGTGGTATGTTCGGCACAACATTATAGGCCGAGGGCTCATTCCTGTTCTGATCAGTTCTATGTCCTATATTCAACATGGAGTCCCATATTTTTTTCACAATATTGAGGGGGCTTCAGAAGTACAAAAAGTTGAGAACTTTTGTATTATATCAATCTGACAATGATTCTTAGTCATCCAAAACTTCCTGTTTTTCTACTGTTACTCTAGCTCCTATTACAAGATCTTCCATCTTGGTGATTAGCTTTATAAAATTTGTACTTGAATTTATTTCCATCTTGTGATTTGCTTTGAAGATGTTCCAATTGATGTAAAAGTATATCAGTTTTCAATGTATAAATGATAGTGAAATGACAGTTGGTAACTGTCTGCTTGTGGAATGTGTAGCAATTAATTAGGGCTGACCCTGAGAGCTGACCTCTGATTCGGTACCTCCTCGGACCATCCTAAGGCTTTGTAATTAATGGTTAGCCTTGAATCTGATTTCTATATAATCCTGTAACTTTTACTGTACTTTGGAGTCCTACCGAGCCACTATTAGGAAGAAGGGCTTCCTCATGATGCATCACGTAATAAACAAACTCAAGGTCTGCCTCCAAACATTTTCTTCAACACTTTCCCCTGCCATGGATGTTTTATTTGAGTTAAATTTATCTTGCAATTATTGAGGAGCTTATACTATGGCAGATATTGGAAAATCTTGATTAATATTTTAACCTTTGTTGAACTCAAATGTACAATGCCAGTTGTCAAGAAATATTAAAGTCTAAACATGTCTAAGAAGAACACTATGTACTCTGCACAAATTTATCACACACACACAATTTATTTATGATTTGGAGATGCCGGTGTTGGACTGGGGTGTACAAAGTTAAAAATCACACAACATCAGGTTATAGTCCAACAGGTTTAATTGGAAGCACGCTAGCTTTCGGAGCGCAGCTCCTTCATCAGGTGGAAGCTAGTGTGCTTCCAATTAAACCTGTTGGACTATAACCTGATATTGTGTGATTTTTAACAATTCATTAATGTATTCCTGAGGAGTAAAGGCAGTTAATTCTAGATCTTCATACCTTTTGGAGGAAGTCATAACATAAGGTGAAAAGCTAGTTGTAGGCCTTGATAGAAAGAAGTGAAAGGAAATATAAGGAAATTAAATCAAAGACAAAGAAATGCAAGACAAAACTCTACTGGCATCACACGATGGATAGGGAAGGGAACCGGGGGGATAGTAAAACTGCAGAGTGCTCCATTGAGATTGAAGGTGGACAGGCAGGAGTCTGGAGAAACACAGCAAGCCAGGCAGCATCAGGAGGTGGAGAAGTCAAAATTTCGGGTGTAACCCTTCTTCAGGACTAGGGTGGTGGTAAGAGGAGCTGCAGATAAAGGGAGGGCATGGGGAGGGTTTTGGGTGGGGAGAGGGGCAGAGTGGTGAGGTAATGATAGGTGAACACAGGTAGGGGGAAGGCCAACTCTGACACAATTTCATTGCAGTGGCAAGATGTTGTTTGTCTTCTGCCTCAAGGTTTGGCAGCCAATTAGCAAAATTAAAGGTCTTAACAAGGGCAGTTTTATGGGACCACCAGTATTTTGTGAATGGGGGAGTGAGCCACGGGGTTAATAGGATTGGACATCTCTCAGAAGCCCATTGGACCTTCAGAGTTTCCAGCACCCTAAGAGATGGCAGAGGATAGGCTGGCAGCCTACATAAATGCAGTGATCTCGGAATCAGAATCTCTATTCAGCTCATTGTATGTGCACCTGCACTCCAAATGAACATCTCACCTAATTGCCCCTTTCATGCCTTCTCTGCATCACCATGTACATTGTTTCTTTTAAAATAAATATTTCTTCATCCTGCGCTGTCTGTCAAGACTTTGGGTAACATTTTTTTATTCTCTTAAATTAATGAAGATATTGTATTTTTTAAAGGGAAGCTTTGAGGTATGGTCAAGCGATCACAGGCTCAAAATTGAACATTCTAATTCGGGCCTGACAGAAAATTAGCAAAAATTAAATTAAACAGCAGCCAGCAGTTTTTGGCTGCAGAGAACAGTGGAATACAAGATCAAAGAACAAGTTAGAGTCAGCCCAAGAGTCTTGTCTTGAAGAAGTCAGTGTGAAAATAGACAAGTCCCCTGGGCCGGATGGGATCTATCCTAGGATCATCTGGGAAGCAAGCAAAGAGATTTCCGAGCCTTTAGCATTGATCTTCAAATCATCATTGTCTACAGGAATAGTGCCTGAGGACTGGAAGATAGCAAATGTGGTTCCCTTGTTCAAAAAGAGTAGTAGAGACAACCCTGGTAATTACAGACCAGTGTGTCTCACTTCAGTTGTTGGTAAAATGTTGGAAAAGGTTATAAGAAATAGGATTTATAACCATCTAGAAAAGAATAATCTGATCAGGGACAGTCAGCACGGTTTTGTGAAGGGAGGTCGTGTCTAACGAATCTTATTGACTTTTTTGACAAAGTGACCAAACGGGTAGATGAGAGTAAACCAGTTGATGTGGTGTATATAGATTTCAGCAAGGCGTTCGATAAGGTTCCCCACAGTAGGCTATTATACAAAATGCGGAGGAATGGGATTGTGGGAGACATAGCAGTTTGGATCAGTAATTGGCTTGCTGAAAGAAAACAGAGAGTTTTAGTTGATGGAACATGTTCATCTTGGTGTCCAGTTACCAGTGGTGTACCGCAAGGGTCGGTATTGGGTCCACTGCTGTTCATCATTTTTATAAATGACCTGTATGAGGGCTTAGAAGGATGGGTTAGTAAATTTGCGGACGACACTAAGTTCGGTGGATTTGTGGATAGTGACGAAGGATGTAGTAGGTTGCAGAGAGACATAGATAGGATGCAGAGCTGGGCTGAGAGGTGGCAAATGGTGTTTAATGTGGACAAGTGTGAGGTGATACACTTTGGATGGAGTAATCGGAATGCAAAGTACTGGCTAATGTTAAGATTCTTGGGAGTGCAGATGAGCAGAGAGATCTTGGTGTCCATGTACACAGATCCCTGAAAGTTGCCACCCAGATTGACAGGGTTGTTAAGAAGGCATACAGTGTTTTGGCCTTTATTAATAGAGGGAGTGAGTTCCGGAACCAGGAGGTTATGCTGCAGCTGTACAAAGCTCTGGTACGGCCACACTTGGAGTATTGTGTACAGTTCTGGTCACCACATTATAAGAAGGATGTGGAAGCTTTGGAAAGGGTGCAGAGGAGATTTACTAGGATGTTGCCTGGTATGGAAGGAATGTCTTACGAGGAAAGGCTGAGGGCCTTGAGGCTGTTCTCGTTAGAGAGAAGAAGGTTGAGAAGTGACTTAATACACGATAATCAGAGGGTTAGATAGGGTGGACAGGGAGAGCCTTTTTCCAAGTATGGGGATGGCAAACATGAGGGGACACAACTTTAAAGTGAGGGGAGATAGGTACAAGACAGAATCAGAGGTAGTTTCTTTACTTAGAGAGTAGTAAGGGTATGGAATGCTTTGCCTGCAACATTAGTAGATTCGCCAAGTTTAAGTGCATTTAAGTCATCATTGGACAGGCAAATGGACGTACATGGGATAGTGTAGGTGGGATGGGCTTCAGATTAGTATGACAGGGTGGCGCAACATCGAGGGCTGAAGGGCCTGTACTTCTATGTTCTATGTTCTTCTGGCATCTTAACAATCCAAGTATGTGCTGTTTAGACATTCCGGCATGACAACAGTAAAGTATGTTGGCACAACCCAACTGGATGGTTTGAATTCAGCTCATGACCCCACTGGGCAAAGGCAACAGGACATTCTGGAAGATCCAGGTTGAGGGGGAGTAAAAATATATACCTGGAAGCCACCAAACCTGCAGGGAAGATTTACAGCAAGACTCATGGGGGAGTGTCATGAAATCATGCAGAAGACCGTACGGGAACCCAAGAAGACCGAGGAGTCAATCCAACCTGACCTGTGACACACACCTTCATGGAAGAGAGCTAGCCCTAAGTCAGAGAGGAAGCCCATTTCAAATATTTGGATTGTTGTAGGTAATCTCCGTCTCAGATAGAATGGAAATTCTCTCAAAATTTGAGATACCTGTTGTACAGTGGCCATTCCTCTGCTGCATGCAGAATAGCTTTGCAGTCCATGACCTTGGTGCTGGATTTGAGGTCTATGTCACCAAGACTCTGTTCCAAAGGCACACTGAAACTAATGTCTGCCCCACTGAAAGAAGGCACAAAAGAAATGAGAAATGGTCCGTATTGTCCAGTGGCTCACCAGGGATCTAGGTAATTTGTGACAGTATTTTATGGTAGAAATGAGCTGATAGAAAACCTTTGTCTTCCATTCTCTCATAAACCTTGATGAATGCATTGACAATGGCTTGGAGGTCAGACTAGATGTGCATGCACAAAACTGTCATCTTCACAGAGGTTGGAGTGGTCTTTCTTAGATCGGTGACATTGAAGGTTGAATGGCTTCCTGCTTGTTCTGTAGAGAGTCGCAGTCTTGCTTTGTGGTGATTGATTGTTGAGGATCATGGCTTGGATGTTTTCATGCAGCTGGCAGAGGCTGTTGCTATGTTTCTGTAGGCAGTCCAATCTGAGGAGATCACTCCATAACCTCTCCTGGTTCACAGAACCAAAGGCTTTTGCGGGGTTGAAGAAGACGACATATGTTGCTGCTTTCTATACTTTTCTTGGATTGTCTTGCTGTAAGGATTATGTTCACTGTGTCTCTTGATGGACAGAATCTGCATTGTGACTCCACTTAGAAGCTCTTCAGCCACTGGAGAGAGGTAATTGAGGAGGATTTCTGTGATGAACAGCAGAGAGGAGATCCCTCTGTAAGTGCCTCAATCAGTCTTACTGCTCTCCTCCTTCTGATGATGAAGAAGTAATATATTCACTTTAAATGCTTCTCCATTATTTTTCAGCA
This sequence comes from Chiloscyllium plagiosum, assembly GCF_037043375.1. NCBI lineage: Eukaryota > Metazoa > Chordata > Chondrichthyes > Orectolobiformes > Hemiscylliidae > Chiloscyllium > Chiloscyllium plagiosum. Next base: position 46,852,082 of record NW_028270174.1, read on the forward strand.
TTTTGGCAGCCTTGCTGTTCCTCAGCTGTCAGGTGAACTTTTCAAACACATATTGGGCTGAGGTGATGGTGACTAGCATGCACTAGAATGGAGTTCAACCTGGATAAATGCGAGGTGATCCATTTTGGAAGGTCTAATTTGAAAGCTGAGTACAGGATTAAGGATAGGATTCTTGGCAGTGTGGAGGAACAGAGGGATCTTGGGGTGCAGGTACATAGGTCCCTTAAAATGGCCACCCAAGTGGACAGGGTTGTTAAGAAAGCATATGGTGTTTTGGCTTTCATTAACAGGGGTATTGAGTTTAAGGGTCATGAGATTTTGTTGCAGCTCTATAAAACTTTGGTTAGACCGCATTTGGAATACTGCGTCCAGTTCTGGTCGCCCTATTATAAGAAAGATGTGGATGCTTTGGAGTGGGTTCAGAGGTGGTTTACCAGGATGCTGCCTGGACTGGAGGGCTTATCTTATGAGGAGAGGTTGACTGGGCTCGGACTTTTTTCATTGGAGAAAAGGAGGAGAAGAGGGGACCTAAGTGAGTTATACAAGATAATGAGAGGCATAGATAGAGTCGATAGCCAGAGACTATTTCACAGGGCAGAAATGACTAACACGAGGGGTCATAGCTTTAAGCTGGTTGGAGGAAAGTATAGAGGGGATGTCAGAGATGGGTTCTTTACACAGATAGTTGTGAGAGCATGGAATGCGTTGCCAGTAGCAGTTGTGGAGGCAGGGTCATTGGGGACATTTAAGAGACTGCTGGACATGCATATGGTCACAGAAATTTGAGGGTGCATACATGAGGATCAGTGGTCGGCACAACATTGTGGGCTGAAGGGCCTGTTCTGTGTTGTACTGTTCTATGTTCTATGTAGTCAAGGGCTGAGTCTTAGTTGAGAAGATTCTCAAAATGCTCCTTCCAACGTGCACTGCTGCTTCCCTAAGACAAATGACCATCTAATTCCCTTTTGAACCCTTTGATTGAACTTGACTCCAACACACTCTCAGACAGTGCATTCCACACTCATCTTGCAGGGTTTCCCTTTGGCACCTCATTCTTTTACTTTCCTTGTTTAAACTTACCTGGGCTAGCTCTGTAGGTGTCCTGTCTGCCTCTGAACTGTGAAGCTTCATTGGCACCATAGGTCCTCTTGAGTTGATGAGCATTCACATCTGCTGGCATGAAAAAAGGCCAGGAACATCAGGAGCCCACTCATTGTCCTTTTAATGAGTCCTTAATCATGAGACCACTGCCTGCAACTGGGGTTTGGGACCTGCTTTTAGCTCCAGCATCAAGCTCCCAATGCAGCAGTAAAGTTTTGGCCAATCATTTTTGGGTATTTTGAATCATAATTAACTTTGCTTCTTTTATAAAAATGGGTAAAGTTTCTCCTATAATGATATTTCGGAGGGAATGCCAAGTGCTCATAATTAATTATGATATAGGATGTTTTGTCATTTCTAGAGACAATTTATTTCATGTAGTACATGTGGTGGTAATCATTAGAAAATGGATTCTTTAACAGATCAAATAATGTTAAGACATAATGTAGCTGGAAACAGCAAGAAAGTATGAACATCAGGGTAGATTATCAAGAGAGATTGCACAAACTAGCATTATACATTTAAGATTAAAGGCTGATGCGATTTAGGTGTTTAAATGGTCAATTAATTTGACAGCACAAAGTTAAATAAATTATTTCCTTTGATGAGTGAAGCCAAACAAAGAGACATAACTATAATTCAGAACTTGCCTGTTCAGAGGTGTCATCAGGAAATACTTCTTCACCCAAAGGGAAATGAAAGTCTGGAATTCCCATCCTCAAAAATCTATCAGGGCTATGCCAAATTCGCATTTGAACATCAAAAATCAGTAGATTGTTTCAGGCATTATGTAATTGAATGGCAGAACAGGCTGAGGTAGCGGACTAGTGTCTTCCAGTTCCTATTTTCCTAGAATTCCCAAGTTAAAAGACGACAAACAACTGAAAGAGGAGGGTGGGTACCACATGCGATTCCTGTTGCCAGCAATTTTACAGCAGTGATTGGAGGAACTGGGAAGGTCATGAGCACCCCACACAGTATTTCAAATCTTGTTGGCTCCATTGTGGAAGTTGTTATTTAAACCGATTGCAATTTTGATGGAGTCAGATTGATTTCCAAAGGCAATGTGGTTCATGACAGTTCAGCAGGGAATCTTGACTCAGTAATTCAGTAGAATATCATTATGTTTGACTGAGCTCCAAACTCCACTTGTAGATTCATCTCAGCATGGCTCATGCAATATTCACAGAAGTGCATTGCTTGTTTGTTTAGCTTATGCCCACTTCAAAAGATATTTTAATTTGGTTCATGAATTATTGTTTGCTTACCATAAAAGTTTAAGACAACTTGAGAAGATTATGGTTATTGAGTGTGTTTTGAATTATTACTTGTTTTTTAACCTTGACATTTTTATGAACATCTCAACAACCTGAATGCTATTGTAAAGGTCAAGAGGTCTATAGAGCGTGAATATTGGAAGACTGAATCAGGGAGAATTACAATGATATAGGAGAGGTCAAGTGGACATGTGGGGTTATGAGGATGGGTCTGTGGTCATGAGGATGAGAACTAATAGGGTGGTGACTGGGCATGTGGGTGAAGTGAAGAAGGAGCATAGGGAGAGCAGAGAATAAGCAGCATGTGAGAATCCATGAGGGTGAGGGTTGTATGACAGAGCAAAGGATGATGAGTAGCTGAGGGGTTGGTGGTGCGGAATAGAGGCCAAATCCCAGAAGTAGGCCTTGTGAATTGCCCACTTCAATGTCCATTCTGTTTTGCAAATGTTTTAAGTAATGAGTCCAGCTGCTCCCAATGCTGCATAGGTGAAAAAAAAAAGATGGATGGACATGCCTACTAAGCAGGCAGGATTACAATGTTGGGAAGTGGCCTGATCCCTGATTTCTCCCTCAGGATGGAAAATTTGGCTCTTCTAGACTTTCAAAAGAGAAATAGTATAAAACAAAGAAACCATTAAAGCTAGAAATTTTATACAATCACAATTCCACGGAATGAGATAGCATTACTAATGAGTTTACTTCAAATAATATTTCAGGCTGTATACTTATCCTTTAAGACTTTCCTTTCTAACAGTTTTGTTGATTACTGTTTAATTACTGAAAAGCTATTTTTAAATCCTGAATTTAAAAAAAAAGCTGCAGATGTTGAAGATCTGAAATAAAACCAGAAAGTACTGGAAAACTTCAACTGCTCTGGCAACATCTGTGGAGAGAAAATCAGAGTTGAAATTTTAACTCAATTTTTATCTTTCCATTGATGCTGCTAGGACTGCTAAATGTCTCTCACACTTTATGGTTTTATTTAACATCCAGAAGACTTTCATTGAGGATTAAATATATTATGACAATTCTGTATTTTTCACACAAATGCACTGTATTTTTGATGAGAATTCTAAATATGTTAATTACACTCCAGCCATAGCAGTATAGGAGATTGTCTATGTACATTAGAGTTACAGTATCCAAATTCCCTCTGACATGATCTCACTAGTTACACCAGAATTGTGTCTGTTGATAGAGTGGAAGTTTGGTGTTCAGACCTTTACAATCACTTTTACATCTGTATCTTTTTCTATAGGGCTGTCATTTGATTCTAGGTGTAATGAGATTTCTGCTGGGAATTTCTTTATGGAAGGATTAAAGGAGCAATGGGAGGATTAGAACGGAAATGGGAAGCTGTCGCATTTTTCCATTCTGCAATTCAACTCATTCCATTCTGCCTGTAAATGTAAAGGCAGAGATCCACATACCTTATTTTTCAGTGAAGCAATTTGTCAGAGGCTTCTCTTTACAAAGAAGATAGTTGTTGAACTGTAATATATTCTTCAAATAGACCTACAGTCCACCATCACAGCATCATGTCTAACGTACCAATTGCTCAAAGCTTTTATACAGTGGACTCATTCTAGGTTGTCACTGGGGACAACAATAACATTGATCAATCAACTGTAAACAGATCCCTAAAGCAAGTTACAAATATATTGTTTCACTAGAGTAAGAAATTTCATCCCCCTCCCCATCAAGAATCAGTGGTAACATGAAAGGAAGCTGCAATTTTACTAAGTAGGAGGATTCATAAAGGCACCGGGAGTCAAAGACTGAACTTACTGCATGCCATGTCTTACATCAATAGAAAACATTTCATTCAGTCCATATGTATTTTATATTCAGACTTCAACGATTGTATCTGGGCAGATGTTATGGAATAGAGATTTTGAATAGAATTGAGAGGAATGAATAAGGTGAGACACACAAAGGAAGAAGAAGTGCTAGAGAGGCAAGGAATCAGACCCAGGTGTAATCTAGAGAGAAACAAAGCACTGCTATTGCAATGATATTACCATAGCAAGTTCTGAAAAATATATCAAGTACAGAAGCTATATTTAGCAAAATTTGTCTTTACAATATAAGGCCTTGTCAATTCATTGTCATTCTGTTATCCAGAATAAGTCCATGGATGGTAAGGGATTTGTTTGTCAGTGAATAGATATTTTGGGAAGGGATGCACATAGGGGCACTGACAGCTGGCTCCACTGTTAGAGTTCACAGGGTAAGCATTGGGAAAAGTGAGCTGGATGTTAGAGAATATAAGATTAGCCTCAATTCACTGGACAGGATATGCAGCAAGTAAGATGCAGTCAGAGTTGCTATCTGTAATGGTCTTTGATGAATTGTTCTAATAATGCCAAATAAAGCACATGGAGGAGATCTAATCTTACTTAAAAGGAAGTTCAGCCAGGATGCAGACAGGAAGGTATAACCTCGCACTATATTCATACTAAGCAGCAGGAACAACATGTTATAGACAGAGCTAAGCAACAATAGATCTTAGAAATCGCAACAAATCCTATACTGAAAGAAGGTGGATAATTAAACAAATAACTAGGGCTGGAGGTTCTATAAACATCTCCAAACTCAATGATGGTAGGGATCAGCATATGCAAAAGACAAGACATTTGAAACTGTCTTCATCCAGATATGCTGAGTCAATGGTCCACCTCAGCCTCCTGAGGTCCCCAGCATTACAAATCGTAGTCTTCGCACAATTCAACTCATTCCGTGTGGTATCAGGAGATTATTCAAGGCACAGTATATAGCAAAGCATATGAGCCCTGACAGTATCTTGGCTGTAGCATTACAAAAGGGTTCTTCAGGACTAGTTGCACACATAACTAAACTGTTCTAACAAAATTAGGTAGAATACAGGCCATTTCCTAGGATGAATGCAACTTAACAACCTCCATGATTTAGTCAGTAGTCCATCCACTCCCTTAAATATTTACTGCTTCCACCACTGACAGTGTTATATGCAGCTGATATTCAAAATGAACTGCAACAATTCATCAAAGTTCCTATAAAACCAGGAGTTCAGAAGAGTGAGGGCGACTTGATTGAAATATATACAATCCTGAATGGTCTTGACAAGATGGGAATGGAATGGATGTTTCCTCTTTTGGGTGAGACCAGAACTAGAGGGAACAGATTAAAAATTAGGGGTTTATCTTTTAGAACAGTGATGATCTTCTTTTTCCCAAAGCATTTTCCAGCTTTAGAACTATATCACAAAGGCAGTGGAAGCTGTTGCATTGAAATCTTCTTACACAGAGATAAATAGCTTCATGTTAGCTAAGGAAATCAAAGATTATCAAAGCTAGATGGAAATGTGGAAGTTGAATCACAAACAGATCAGCTATGATCTGACTGAATGGTAGAGCAGGCTTCAGGGACTGAATGGTTTTCTCCTGTCAAAGGGCATTGTAGGTCGACATGGACTGCAACAGTTCAAGGAGGCAGCTCACCATCACCTTCTCAAGGGCAACTAGAGAATAACAATAATGCAGGCCAGCCAGTGTCACCCAAATCCTATGAGTGAATAAAAAAGTTCTAAACTCGTGGTTGCTGTCCCCTGGAAGAAGAGGCCAGCAGAAGCATGGGAAACACCAACACCTGAAAATCTACCTTCAATTCATACACAATCCTGATTGGAACTACATTGCCGTTCCTTTGCTGTTGCTAGAACAAAATCCTGGAACTCCTTCCCTAAGAAACTACCCACAGGAACTGAAGTTATCAAGAATTAGGTAGTTGTTTGTCACCAGTGCAGACTCAATTGGCTGAAGGGCCTTTTTCTGTGCTGTAGCTCTCTATGATTGTATGACTTTAATAATTTTTGACGGCTGCTATGTTTACTCCTGTTCATATCTGACCCATGTTACATTCTAACAGTCATTTTTTTTGAAAACTGGTTTATTGAGGTTAAACACTTCCAAAGTGAACTTTGTAGGTCATTAGACCTTTTACAACTGCAATATTGTTGAGCTTCTCGATGAGACAAAGAGCAGAATAAATGGGAAAGCCAAGATGGCACACCTGCTACTATCAAGGACTACTCCAAGAATAATGAAACAGACTTGAGTGGCATTTGGAATTCAAAATTGTAAATTGGGCTACAACTTGCTTTATAGGAACATGATTGGTGGGTTGTCCAGATCAAATGACAGAACAAAGAATGATATTCAACTATAAAGGCCTTCGCAGCTACGAAGATAATCCTCCAATTCTGAGCATGCTTCAAATCATCAAACCTGTATTGTACAGTAGAGACTGAATTTGATTGAATCTTTTTATAGGTATTGTTTTTGTTTTCATCTCTAATTAATTTGTGTATGGCTGAGCAAGTATGAGTGATCCAATTTCTTTAGTAACCTCCAGAGCAAGAATGAAATGGACAAACCCTTTTTAAGTACATAAAGACTTTGCTGTTGGATTGTGTGAAATTATCTCACTCACTTGAAGGCTTAAAAATATGCAGACATAAATGCATTAAACATGGACATTTTTGAGAAACTACTCTAAAACTAAACATGATATTCATAATAATCAAAAAGCAGACTACCAATTCGTGTTGCTGCAATGTGAAAAGCCTCTTCTGTTCATGCAATCTATCATAACGCACTGTGCATTGTTAGCATATCTGTTACATATGGGTCATCAGTCAATGAATGAGCATCCATTAGCAAACATGGAAGCATGTGTCTATTCTCTGAGTGTACGTACTCAATGTCAATAAGGCTATTTTAATTCTGGGGCACATATCAAGTTCATTTATTTATAAATTGAAATAAACTATTTTAAAGTATTAAGGTAACTATGACATTGAAATGTATCATGTTATCGAAGAGTGCAGTGCTGAGAAAGCACAGCTGGTCAGGCAGCATCCAAGGAGCACCACACTCTGACTCTGATCTCCAGCATCTACAGTCCTCACTTTCTACTAGGTATCATTTTGCGTAAGGTTAAATTAGTGACTTTTAAAGTAAACTGACAGGGAAAGAGTTTGAGAATATAAAATCTGTCACTGGGTGGAGAATGCCTTAAGTACCACATTCTCCAAAGATTACTTAGCACAAGGAAATAGCAAAACTTTCAAAGCGTAAATGGGCAGCAAGTGACAATTTTAGAGGGCCACATGGAAAGGACGAAAGGGTATGACTAACCAAATTGTTCTTACAAAGAACTGGCACAGAAATTATATGCTGAAAAGCCTCTTTTGGTGCTGCAGACATTATATGAATCTATGCGTTCTGCTTTAGAGGCTTACTTGAGTTAATTAATGGGATGGCCTACAGAAAAAGGCTGATAGGCAAGCAGAACAGAATAGTTGGCCCTTTGATAGGCCTGGCAGAAAGCCTGCAGTGAGTTATTGTCAAGAGCATAGATTGTCAAACTCCAACAAGTCACAGGGCTTTGTGGGAAACTTCAAGCCCATTCTTTATTGTGTGAAGTATTGGCTGATTCCAGGAGAATACTTGAGTACCTGACTGTGAAGTAGCAGTTGATACCTGATGTCAATATTAAGAACCTAACCATTGTTTGAGTGCTGCAGTGGAAGCTCAGTCTGAGTTTGTGAAACATCAACGTGTTGCCAGCACATATTGCTGCCATCATGTTCATCAATACCAGGGTTTCATAGTTCTTCACCAGTGGGTAGCTGGCAGATTTACGAGGTTAGCAGGTCTGCTGAGTCAGCAACCAGGAAGTGGCTGTGCCAGATCACAAATCTGCTGTCTTCTGTCAGGTTCTGATAACTTTATTTCTACCACAGTCACTCCACCAGTGCCTTTGTTGTTGCTTTGTAACCAGTCAGCAGAGACTGCTGCCATCGATCGCAAGCTATAGTCCAAAGATGAGTGTTCAAGACTGACTGCCACTCAAGGGCATCCTGCTCAGCCAACTGCAATCTCTTCCTTTGAAAGTTATTGGTCTTTTATGAGCAATGCTGCAACTACTGGGCTAGCACTATGTAATAATACCCGATTTTTAAAAATTCACTCATGGGCCCTGGGTATTTCTGGTTGGCCAGAGCTTTATTTTATTCATTCATGGGATGTGGGCATTGCTGGCTAGGCCAGCATTTATTGCCCATCCTTAATTGCCCAGAGGAGAGTGAACCACTTTGCTGTGAGTCTGGAGTTGCATATAGACAAGAGCAGGTAAGGATTGCAGTTTCTTTCCTAAGGGACATGAAGTGTCCTTTGTATTACTGTCTCTAGTTGCCCTTGAGCAGGTAGTAGTGAGCTTCTTGAACTGCTGCAGTCCACCTGTAGTATGTAGACCCACAATGCCCCTGGGAGGGAATCCTAGGATTTTGATCTAGCAACAGTGAATGGTGATATATTTCCAAGTCAGGATGGTGAGTGGCTTGGAGGGGAACTTGCAGGTGGTAGTGTCCCTATGTATTTTCTGATTCCTGTCCTTTCAAATACAAGTGATCATGAGTTTGGAAGGTCAGTCAAAGGATCCTTGGTGAAGGTTTGCAGAGATCTTGTAGATCATACACACTGCAGCTACTGAGCATCGGTAGTGGAGGGAGTTGAAGCTTGTTGATGTGGTGTCAAACATGTGTGTTGGTTTGTCTTGGATTGTGTTAAGGTTTTTAAATGTAGTTGAAGCTGCACTCATCTAGGCAGATGGGCAAGATTCTATCACACTCCTCACTTGTGAGCTGAGGCTGTTGGTCAGGGTTTGAGGAGTCAGCAGGACAGTATTCCTAGTCTCCGACCTGCTCCTTGTAGCCACTGTAATTATATGGTGACTCCAGGGGAGATTCTGGTCAATGGTAATCCCAAAGATATTGATATTGGGGCATTCAGTGATGGTATTAGCATTGAACATCAAGGGGCAGTGGTTAGAATGTTTCTTTTGGAGATGGTCATTATATGGCTTTTGTGTGACACAAATATTACATGCCACTTGTCAGCTCAAGGTTGGCATTTGAACATGACTGCAGCAGTATCTGAGGAGCGGAACATTGTGCAATCATTGGTTCTCATCCCCAATTCTGACCTTGTGATGGAGGGAATGTTATTGATGAAGCAATTGCCCTGAGGTTCTCTGGCAGGAATGTCCTGGAGCTGCGATGACTGACCTCCAACATCTTCCTATGTGCAAGGTATCGAACATAGAACATTACAGTGCAGTACAGGCCCTTCGATCCTCGACGTTGCGCCAACCCATGAAACCAATCTGAAGTGTATCTAACTTAGACTATTCCATTCTCGTTCAAATGGGAGACAATGAGGTCTGCAGATGCTGGAGATCAGAGTTGCGAGTGTGTTGCTGGAAAAGCACAGTCGATTAGGCAGCATCCGAGGCACAGGACAATCAACACTGCAGGCCAGAGCCTGATGAAGGGCTCCGGCCCGAAACATTGATTTTCCTGCTCCTCGGATGCTGCCTGCTGTGCTTTTCCAGCAACACACTGTCATTCTCATCCATAGGCCTATTCAGTGACCATTTAAATGCTCATAAAGTTGGAGAGTCTACAACTATTGCAGGCAGTATGTTCCATGTCCCTATTACTCTCTGAGTAAAGAAACTACCTCTGACATCTGTCCTATATTCATCACTCCTCAATTTAAAGCTATGTCTCCTTGTGTTAGCCATCACCATCCAAGGAAAAAGGCTCTCACTGTCCACCCTATCTAACCCTCTGATTATTTTATATGTCTCAATTAAGTCACCTCTCAACCTTCTTCTCTCTAACAAAAACAGGCTCCAGTCCCTCAAACTTTCCTCATAAGATCTTCCTTTCATACCAGGCAACATCCTAGTGAATCATCTCTGAACTCTTTCCAAAGCTTCTACATCTTTCCTATACTGCAGTGACCACAATAATCCAAGTGCCGCCGCACCAGAGTTTTGTACAGCTGCAGCATGACCTCATAGTTCCAAAACTTGATTCCTCTACTAATAAAAGCCAACACACCGAATGCTTTCTTAACAGCCCTATCAACCTGGGTGACAACTTTGAGGGATCTATGTACATGGACACCAAGATGTCTCTGCTCATCTACACTGCCAAGATTCTTACCATTCGCCCAGTGCTCTGCATTCCTTTTACTCCTTCCAAAGTGAATCACCTCACACTTATCTGCATTAAACTCCATTTGCCACCTCTCAGCCCAGCTCTGTAACTTACTTATTGGGCCTGCTGTTGGGGAATGAGCCAGGCCAGGAGATAGATGTTACAGTGAGCGATTTCTTTGGGAATAGTGACCACAATACTTGTGGATAAAGATGACAATGGTCCCCGGGGATGAGTACTAAACTGGGCCAAAGCCAATTATATTGAAATTAGGCATGAGCTGGGAAATGTAGTTTGGACACAGCTATTTGAAGGGAAGTCCACAGCTGATATGTGGGAGGCTTTCAAAGATAGATTGAGGATAGTGCAGGATAGGCATGTCCCTTTGAAAACAAGGGATAGGGAAGGCAAGATTCATGAACCGTGATTGACAGGAGAAATTGTGCGACTAGCCAAGAGGAAAAGGGAAGCGTACATAAGGTCCAGGCAGCTAAGAACAGAACGAGCCTTGGAGGAATATCGGGGGAGTAGGACCAATCTTAAACAAGGAATCAAGTGGGCTAAATGGGGTCATGAAATAACTTTAGTGAGAAGAATTAAGGAGAATCCCAAAGCATTTTATTCTTATATAAGAAGCAAGCGGGTAACTAGAGAAAGGATTGGTCCACTAAAAGACAATGAAGGAAGGCTGTGTGTCGAACCTCAGAGAATCGGTGAGATTCTGAATGGTTACTTTGCATCAGTGTTCACTGAGGAGAGGAACATGAATCTTGAGATCAGAGATAGAAGTTTGATTAGTCTGGATCATGTTGGCATAAGTAGGGAAGATGTGTTGGGTATGCTAGAGGTTATTAAGATGGACAAATTCCCAGGACCGGATGGAATCTATCCCAGGTTGCTGAGGGAGGCGAGAGAGGAAATAGCTGGGACCCTGACAGAGATCTTTGTGGCATCCTTAAATACAGGTGAGGTGCCGGAGGACTGGAGAGTTGCTCACGTTGTCCCTCTGTACAAGAAGGGTAGTGGGGATATTCCAGGTAACTACAGACCAGGGAGCCTGACATCAATGGTGGGAAAGTTGCTGGAGAAGATACTGAGGGATATAATCTATTTACTTTGGACAAGAATTGGCTTATCAGTGATAGGCAACATAGTTTGTATGGGGGAGATCGTGCCATACCAACTTAATAGAGTTCTTTGAGGAAGTGACCAAGTTGATAGATGAAGGAAGGGCTGTTGATGTCATATACATGGACTTTAGTAAGGCGTTTGATAAGGTTCCCCATGGTGAACTAGTGGAGAAAGTGAAGTCACATGGTGTGCAGGGTGTTCTAGCTAGGTGGTTAAAGAACTGGTTGAACAACAGGAGACAGAGAGTAGTAGTTGAAGGGAGTTTCTGAAAATGGAGAAAGGTGACCAATGGTGTTCCGCAGGGATCAGTGCTGGGGTCGCTGTCATTTGTAATTTACATAAATGATCTGGAACAGGGCATTGTTGGTCTGATCAGTAAGTTTCCAGATGGCACGAAGATTGGTGGAGTAGCAGAAAGCATAGGAGACCGTCAAAGAATACAGGAGAATATAGATAGACTGGAGAGTTGGGCTGAAAAGCGGCAGATGGGGGTCAATCCAGGCAAATGTGAGGTGATGCATTTTGGGAAATCTAATTCTAGAGCCAACTATACATTAAACAGAAGAGCCTTGGGAAAAGTTGATGGGCAGAGAGATCTGGAAGTTCAGGTCTATTGTACCCTGAAGGTGGCTGCACAGGTGGATAGAGTGGTCAAGAAGGCATATGGTATGCTTGCCTTCATTGGACGGGGTATTGAGTATAAGAGCTGGCATGTCATGTTAAAAGTGTACAAGACATTGGTTTGGCCACATTTAGAATACTGTGTACAGTTCTGGGCGCCACATTACCAAAAGGATGTGGACACTTTGGAGAGGGTGCAGAAAAGGTTTACGAGAATGTTGCCTGGTATGGAAGGTGCTAGCTATGAAGAGAGATTGAGTAGGTTAAGATTGTTTTGATTAGAAAAGAGAAGATTGGGGGTACCTGATTAAGGTCTATAAAACCATGAAGGGTATAGACAGGGTAGATAGAGATAAGCTTTTACCCAGGGTGAGGGATTCAATAGCGAGAGGTCACGCATTCAAGTTGAGAGGTGGAAAGTTTAAAGGGGATATATATGGCAAGTACTTTACACAGAGGGTGGTACATGCCTGGAACGCATTGCCAGCACAGGTAGTAGAGGCAGGCATGATCGATGCTTAGGAATTGGGCGATAGGTTTAGACAGAAGATTTGGATTGGCTCAGTCTTGGAAAGCCGAAGGGCCTGTTCCTGGGCTGTAAATTTTCTTTGTTCTTTGTTCTACTCTCCACAACTGTACCGACCTTAGTGTCATCAGCAAATTTACTAACCCATCCTTCTACACTCTCATCCAGGCCGTTTATAAAAATGACAAAGAGCTGTGGACCCAAAACAGACCCTTGCAGTACACCACTAGTAACTGAACTCCAGGATGAATATTTCCCATCAACCACCACCATCTATCTTCTTTCACTTAGCCAATTTCTGATCCAAACCACTAAATCACCCTCAATCCCATATCTCCGTATTTTGTGCCGTAGTCTACCATGGGGAACGTTATCAAATGCCTTACAGAAATCCATATAGACCACATCAATGGCTTTACCCTCATCCACTTATTTGGTCACCATCTTAAAGAACTCAATAAGGTTTGTGAGGCATGACCTACCCTTCACAAAACTGTGTTGACTATCCCTAATCAACTTATTCCTCTCTGGATGATTATAAATCCTGTCTCTTATAACCTTTTCCAACATTTTAACCACAAACAAAGTAAGGCTCACTGGTCTATAATTACCAGGGTTGTCTCTACTCCCCTTCTTGAACAAGGGATCACCATTTGCTATCCTCCAGTTTTCTGGTGCTATTCCTGTAGACAATGATGACATAAAGATCAAAGCCAAAGGCTCAGCAATCTCCTCCCTGGCTTCCCAGAGAATCCTAGGAAAAATCCCATCTGTCCCAAGGGACCTATCAATTTTTACACTTTCCAGAATTGCTAACACCTACCTCCTCCTTGTGAACCTCAATCCCTTCTAGCCTTGTAGCCTATTTCTCAGTATTCTCCTTGACAGCATTGTCTTTCTCCAGTGTGAATACTGATGAAAAGTATTCATTTAGCGCTTCCCCATCTCCCCTGACTCCTCAACTTCCCAGTACTGTCCTTGATTGGCCCCAATCTTACACTCGTCATTCTTTCATCTCTTATATACTTATAGAAGGCTTTAGGTTTTCCTGGTCCTATCCGCCAACACCTTCTCATGTCCCCCCCCCCCCCCCCCCCCTCTTTAGCTCTCTCTTTAGGTCTTTCCTGGCTATCTTGTAATTCTCAATCACCCTAACTGAGCGTACACATCTCATCCTAACATAAGCCTTCTTCTTCCTCTTGACAAGAGATTCAACTTCCTTAGTAAACCATTGCTCCTGCACTGGACAACATCCTCCCTGTTTAGATTAGATTAGATTACTTACAGTGTGGAAACAGGCCCTTCGGCCCAACAAGTCTACACTGACCCACCGAAGCGCAACCCACCCAGACCCATTCCCCTACATTTGACAGGTACATACTTATCAAGGACACACAGTAGCTTTTCCTTCAAAAAGCTCCACATTTCAATTGTGCCCATCCCCAACAGTTTCCTTCCCCGTCCTATGCATCCTAAGTCTTATTTAATCTCATCGTAATTGCCTTTCCCCCAGCTGTATCTCTTGCCCTCTGGTGTATACCTATCCCTTTCCATCACTAATGTAAACGTAACTAAATTGTGGTCACTATTACAAAAGTGCTCACCTACCTCCAAATCTAATACCTGCTGAGTTCATTACCCAGTGCCAAATCTAATGTGGCCTCGCACCGTGTTGGCCTGTCTACATATTGTGTCAGGAAACTCTCCTGCACACAATGGACAAAAACTGACCCATCTAAAGTACTTGAAGTACAGTATTCCCAGGAGAAAATGAGGACTGCAGATGCTGGAGATCAGAGCTGAAAATGTGTTGCTGGAAAAATGCAGCAGGTCAGGCAGCATCCAAGGAGCAGGAGAATTGACGTTTCGGGCATGAACCCTTCTTCAGGAACTCTGAAGAAGGGCTCATGCCCGAAACGTCGATTCTCCTGCTCCTTGGATGCTGCCTGACCTGCTGCATTTTTCCAGCAACACATTTTCAGCAACAGTATTCCCAGTCAATATTTGGGAAGTTGAAGTCCCCCATAATAACTACCCTGTCACTCTCACTCCTTTCGAGAATCATCTTTGCTATCCTTTCCTCTAGATCTCTGGAACTATTTGGAGACCTACAGAAAACTCCCAACAGGACGATCTCTCATTCCTGTTTATGGGCGGCACGGTGGCACTGTGGTTAGCACTGCTGCCTCACAGCGCCAGAGACCCGGGTTCAATTCCTGCTTCAGGCGACTGACTGTGTGGAGTTTGCACATTCTCCCCATGTCTGTGTGGGTTTCCTCCGGGTGCTCCGGTTTCCTCCCACAGTCCAAAGATGTGCAGGTCAGGTGAATTGGCCATGCTAAATTGCCCGTAGTGTTAGGTAAGAGGTAGATGTAGGGGTATGGGTGGGTTGCGCTTTGGTGGGTCGGTGTGGACTTGTTGGGCCGAAGGGCCTGTTTCCACACTGCAAGTAATCTAATCTAATCTAATCTCAGCCCATACTGCCTCAGTTGACGAGTCCTCAAATATCCTTTCTGCAACTGTAATACTGTCCTTGACTAACAATGCCACATCCCCACCTCTTCTACCATCTTCTCTTACCATGATTCCATCCAGCAGAGAGTTTGCCCCCATACTCATTGATTCCAGTTTTGCTAGGGCTGAATCAAATGTGGCCTTGATGCGAAAGGAAGTCAATCTCATCTCACATCTGGCATTCAGCTGTTTTGTCCAGCTGTTTTGATACAACAATCTACAAAGTTGTAATGAGATCAGGAGCTGAGCGGCCCTGGTGGAATCCTGACTGGGCATCATTGAGCAGGTTATTGTTGAGTAGGCGCTGTTGATGGCACCGTCCATCATTTTACTGATGATTGAGGGCAGACTGATAGGATGGTCATCAGCCAGTTGATTTGTCTTTCTTTTTATTCTTCAGGATAAACCTGGGCAATTTTTAGCATTGTCAGGTAAATGCCAATGGTGCAACTGTATTGTAACAGATTGTCTAGGGTTGTGGCCGGTTCTGGAGCACAAGTCTTCAGTACTATTGCTAGAATTTTGTTCGTGCCTATAGCTTTTGCAATATCTAGTGCCTCCAACTGTTTCTTGATGTAACACTGAATGAATCAATTTAGCTGCAGACTGGCATCAGAGATGCTAGAGGATGCTGAGATGGATCATCCACTCTGCTAAGTCTTCAGCCTTATCTTTTGCACTGATGTGCTGGGTTCTTCCATCATTGAGGATGGGACTATTTGTGCAGCCTCCTCTTACAGTAATTCTTTTAATTGTTTCATAGTCAGACACACAAAGGCAGGAATGAATGTTCTAGTTTGCACATTGCCAACTATATTTCCTTCCATAGCAACAATGATTGTACTTCAAAACTAACCCATTGATTACAAAGCATATTGGACACAAAAAGATACAGCAATATTGTAAGTTCCTTCTTTAGCAGTAAATAATAGGCAGGCATTACAATATGAGAAGTGCTGCCAGGAATGGCATGATCTGCAAAGAGTTAATTTGAAAAAACCATAGTAAGATAGCAGCAGATTGATTAGTAGCCAGGTATAATAATTGGAATACAGTAGTAGATAATGATAGGTGATACAATACTGAATGAGCCATCATGTTCTTTTATTTAAGCTATGTGGAGAGTTCAAATAGGAATTTGCAGGAGAATGAATGCATATCTGAGGAGAAAAATATATTTGCAAACTACAGAGAAGGAAGGGAGATTTGAGGTGGCACACTAATTTGCAAAATCAGACTGGGTAGCAATGATCATGGCAACTTTGAAAGAAAATAGGGTCCATTTTTGAGAAGGGACCAATCACAATGTCGACTGATGTGAAGATGGGTGTAGATAGTATCTATAGTTATTAACTATTCAAGTTATGAATGTTGTCATGAAATTGATTGCTTTGAATGCTTTGTGATCTAAAATTCAAAATGCTGTTGAAGTCAGTATTGGTTTGCATGGGAAAATGATGACAGATTATGTGGAGTTACTGGACAAAATATGACCTTAGAATCACAATGGAGATTGAGCCTGTATATAGTCTGATATCACAAGCAAAATGAAAAGTAAGCTCAGTTTTTTAAATGTTATTTTTAACAAAACTAGCTTACTGTCATTTCAATTCTAATTTTGGTACAAGGTGAATGACATCAGATGTGATAAGGATCTAGAGGATGTGCTCTACATGATGTGATCTCAAACTCAGAAATTATTTAGAGTTTGGAGCAATTGTGATTTAGAAGGAAGTCCTGGGACTAAAACTTGGATTGCACCATTATATAGGCATGGGGCTAATAATTTACAAATTGTTTGGGATGATTTCTATAGAGGTTGGGAACTGCCTCCTCAGCATAAGATGTATTGTTGGCTTATTCTTATCCCCAACTTATAGTAACCTTTTATGTGACACTTTATCTAATTTTGTTTTGGAAACGTGCATGCACTACATCTATTGACTCCATCCACGCAGCTCAATTACATCCACACAGGAATCCAATAAATTTGTCTGACACAATTTCCTTTTCATAAAATCATATTAGCTCTGCTTGATTGTATTATGATTTTTTTAAAATGATGCTGCTACTTCCTTAATAAAAAATTTTGAACATTTACCCCATGTTCAGATGTAGGGTTAATTTGCCTAGTTTCCTGATTTCTGTCTCCCTTCTTTCTTGAATAGAGGTGTTATACTTGTAGCGTTCAACCTACTGGGCCATTCCAGAATTTGGGAAATTTTGAATGATAACAATCAATACATTCAATATCCCTACAGCAACTGTATTGAAGACCCTATGATGGAGGCCATCAGTTTCAAGTTTAGTCCCACAACTATACCTGTCGGCTTTTTCTAGTGCTAGTGATTGTTTTAAATTCCTCACTCCCCCCCCTTCCCCACTTTGATATTCACTGTTCCTGAGTACAATTTTGTATATTCCACAATGAAGGCATGGTCTCTCCCATTCCCTCTGTAATGAGCACTCCAAGGCTCATGGGGAATCAATAATTAATCTCCTCATGGAGCTCATCGAGTATGAGTTCCCTTGGTAAAAGGCAATGGTCAACTAAGCTGGAACTCACTAGCCCAACTGAGCCCTTTGCAAAACAAACCCTTAGAGGGCTCTTGTGGTGCACTGGTAGTATTTTGAGCCAGGAGATGTGGGTTCAAGTCCCACCAATTTTAGAGGTCTCTGAATAAGTTGATTAGAAAATAGACTAAGAAAAAAAAGAATCAGACCCCTTCCGACTCCATTTTCATTTAGACTCCTCCCCTCCCTCTACCTCTCCCTCATGTTCGATGATTTGCAATAGCCTTAATGGGCTTTGCATATAAATATCCAATTGGCTACACAGGTGACTTACTAGTGCCGGTTGATATTTCAAAACAAAAACGATGTCATGATGATTTTGTGATTGGAGAAAACATTCGGTTGTGTGTGATAGCACTTTGGATATGAAGAAGGAAAAAAAGAAAATAAAGCAGACCCCATATGAAAATAAAAAAAAGGCCCTCTCCCTCTCACCTATTAATGGTTTGCTTTCCCTTAACAGACTTTGCATCAAAATATCCAGGTGGCTGCACGGGTGATTTGCTGATAGTGGTTAATAGACAATGCAATGGTGATGGGAACAATCAATTTTTGGTTGTGTGATAGAACTTCTGGATATATAAAAAAGCAGACCTCATACAAAAGTAAATTAAAAATGTAAAGCAGACACTTTCCCCCTCACCTTTTAAAGTTTTACATTGCTCTTAATGGGTTTTGTGTGTAAATATCTAATTGCTACACAGGAGACTTAACGGTTAATAGATGAAAAAAGAAATGTCACAGTGATTTGGTGATGGAAAAAAAATTGTTCAGTTGTTTGTAAGAGCACTTGTGGATTTAAAAATGTACATGTGACCAAGAGGACTCTTTTGGTGCAGTGGGTAGTGTCACTACTCCGGCCAGATGGCCTGGGTTCAGTCCTACCTACTTCAGAGATGTATAATAATACCAGAGCAAGTTGATGAGAAAATACCTATTAAGTAGACCAAAGATCGGTCTGCAGATCTATCTATCCTAGGATGGGACAAGCCTGTGGTAGTGGCTCTATTTTGATGTTCAAAAGTATCTGATGTTTCTTTACAGTCAGGCTTCCTGTGTTATTATTATCATTAATAATTCCACAGTCTCTAACTTTAATGGATTAACTTTTTCTTCTACTTTATTTTCTTTTCCTCAATTTTTATATAGGATAAGAGCATTGCTGGCAACACTAGCATTTGTGCCCCATCCCTAGTTGACCTTTAACTGAATAGCTTGCTCGCTCATATTAGAGAGCAGTTAAGAGTCAGCCACATTTCTGACATATATATCAGACCAGTTAAGGTTCTCCTTCAGGATGTTACCAAAACAAATGTATTTTTACAGCAATCAGTACATAGTCACCAATAGACTAGTATTTTACATAATTTAAATTTCACCACCTACAGTGGTGGGATTGTATCCATATCCCCAGAACATTTGTCTGGGACTCTGGATTACTAGCCCAGTGACATTCCCACTACACCACGATCACCCACTGAGTCACTAACTAATATTTCCCTTTTTATATACTTCTTGGTGGCCCCTATCTACACACAGCATCCTGGATTATTTGATGGTTGCCAAGCCAGGGTTTGTGCGATAGTCTTGAATGTGACAGGAAGGAATAGAATGTTCAAATATGATTGCACAAGCAAATAGAGTCAATGAAGTGAAAAATCAATTAAACGTTCTTTATCTGAATGCATGTGCATCATAACAAGATAGATGAGTTAATGACAAAAATCAAAATAAGATAGTGTTGTTTGGTAACATTTATAGAAACATGATTATAAAGTGACCAAGACTCTGGTATTCAAAGGTACATTTGATATTTCTGAAGGATAGAAAGAAAGGGAAAAGATGTCTGTTAATGAAGGGTGAGATCATATTCTAATTCCTCCCCTATTTTACTTTCCTTAGTTCATTGTTGGTTTCTAGAATTTTTCAAATCTTTTGATTTACCACTACCCTTTGCAGGATTGAATGCCTTGTCTTTCAATTTAATATCATCAGTCAGGCATAGGTGGTATATTCTGCTCATTTTCTCAATAGCGTACATATCTGTTGAGTTTTGTAATAGCTCCTTAAATGCCTTTCACTGCTTATCTATTATCTTACCTTTTAGGCCTATTTTTCTGATCCACTGCAGCCAACTGAGTCTTCATAAACTTAAACTGCAATTAAAAGTGTATGACATTATTTTCAGATGTAGAATTTTTACCTTCAAGCTAAATGTGAAAATCTGTCATTATTATCACTTTTCTTTTTGAGATCATGAGTTAATCTTATTTAATACATGTTCCCAAAACTAAAATAGTCTGTATCTGGGTTGGTTCCAGAATGTATCATTCTGAGAAAGTGTTGCAAATACACTGTATTCTCCAGACTAACAATACCAAATTGATTTTTCCAATCTCTACAAAGTTCCTTTCTCCATTATTTTATAACATTTATCATGTTTCATAATATAACCATTCTTAGAAAATCTATATAAATAAAGTTCTCCCTTAGTGGTTTATTTCTTCCACTGTTTATTATGCTTATTAAATTGAACCTATACCTCAATTATCCAAGCCAAGATCATTTTCATCTACAGTACTGATCTCATCCTTTATTAACACAGTTACCTCACCTCTTCTTTTCTTCCAATCCTTCAGAAATGTCAAATACCTTGGAATATTCAGTCTGCAACCAAGTCTCTGTAAGGGTTAACAATACCTTACCAATTTATTTCTATCAACTCACATTGTTATCAGCTCAGCAATCATGTTATAAATGCTGTATGCATTCAAATGTTTTATTATTTTTTCCTTTGACCCTATTTTCTGGTACACTCTTAAGTAAATGCTCTGCTCCTTCCTGTCATATCCTAATTATGATTGCGCACATCACTAACTTGGAGTAGAGTCTTGTCCTTTCTCTTTAATTTGTGAAATCTCGCCTCATATGAAATTTTCCACAGCTCAATTATATTATTCATCAAGACCTGAGTAGTTCACTTGAAGGTCACCTTCATGAACATCTTTCCACAGTACTGATGCCAGTGCCCATGGATCAAAACCCATTTCTTCCTGCCAATAGTTAAACAACTCATTCAACTCTTTTGATCTTACTTACACAATGCTATAAAATGAACATACTGCTACTTGTATGCTTTCTTCTATTGCAACAGAAGAGCAAAGCATGGGGCAGCACGGTGGTTCAGTGGCTAGCACTGCTACCTTCCAGCACCAAGGTCCCAGGTTTGGTTCTAGCCTCGGGCGACTTCTGTGTGGAGTTTTCACATTCTCCCCGTGTCTGCATAGGTTTCCTCTGGGTGCTCTGGCTTCCTCCCACAGTCCAAAGATGTGCAGGTTATGTGAATTGGCCAAGTTAAATTGGCCATAGTGCTTTGTGCATTAGATAGAGGGTAATGGGTCTGGGTGGGTTACTCTTCGGAGGGTTGGTGTGGACTGGTTGGGCTGAAGGGCCTGTTTCCACACTGCAGGGAATCTAATCTAATCTAGTCAAAAAAATATGAGGGAGAAAGAAAGAGACAGTGAGATAAAGATAAAACATGAAGAATATATTTTGTAGCTCACTACTGTGAAGTCATTGGAGCTAAATGGTATTTTGGCACTGCTACTCATGGGAAATTCCAGTCATCCCATATCTTATTCCAATCCCTCCAAATTCCAATTTTGTAAGAACATACTTGCATCAATTTGATGGTCAGTCCTGTCAGCCTTGTCATTGTTCAATGTTTTTATTCACATTGCATTTCTTTCAGTCCTCTTGGACACTACTTTGAATGGCTGGTTTAACTTCCTGTAATCTTTGGGCTATTCTCTCATTGACCTGGCTATCTCCATCAATGCTGTGGTGAGCTCAAGGAGACAGTCCAAGAGAAGGGGTGGATTTTATACAAAGAGGAGATAGTGCAGAAAAAGCATATGGATGAGTGCTGGCAGCTATTATAATGAAAAACCAGCTCAGGAAAGTAGTCAGACTATTTCCATTTATCCTCAGGTGACAAAGTACACAGATGGTCATGCAGAGTATGAATGAACTATTCACATTATCTAACACCTTCGGGGTGATGGGGTGCTAAAGTACTTGCCAATGCCATAGATGTTCCAAAGCTATTATACAAACTCACTCTTGATGTTGTGCCCCTGATCACAGTGAAGCTGACATGGAACATCAAAACAGCAAACCAATACATAAGAACACTACTACAGCTAGGCCTTGACATTCAAGGAAATCTTTATGATTTGGAGATGCTGGTGTTAGACTGGGATGTACTAGTTTGTGTGGTGAATTTGCACTTGCAGAATTACATTTTATTTTGCTCAAAAACTGCTTAAATCCATGTCGGATTCTGTAAATCCCTTGTTTAGATTAAAATCAGTCTGAACATTGGGGCACAGACAGCCTCACACAGGGCACCTCATATCTTCAATGCATTGTCTGGGCCAAGATGGCACCTATTGTTAAAGTTCACTTGAGAATGTAACTTGAAGAAAGTTCTGGAGGTAACATATGAAAGAACTGAAACCAACATGGTCATTCTAAAAGATGAGAGACTTAACAAACAACCCAGGTATTTTTAAATATATAATTTCAGTTAAACCACACTGTAAAGTTTTGCTATAAATTCTATGTCCTATGATCTTGTACTCCACAATCACCTGATGAAGGAGCAGCACTCCGAAAGGTAGTGATTCCAAATCAACCTGTTGGACTATAACCTGGTGTTGTGTGATTTTTAACTAAGGAAATCTTTGAAAGACTAGACACCGTTTTAATCCGTTTGTGGTACTTTAATTTGAAAGACAAATTAAATAAGTGTCAACTTTTCCAGACAAAAGTACAGTAATGTGAGCTCTTCATTACCAAAGATAGCATTAATTTTGATGATGAGAAAATCCAAATAATACAGGAGTAGCCACAGCCTAAGATGGGGAGGGAACTGCAGGGATCTCTTTATCAAGTTGATTTATATTGGAGGTTTGTGCAGGCTGTGCACAGTCCTTTGATTGATAAATCAATTCTTTGATTTATTGAGGAATTCTGACAATGCTGAGTGAACCAGTGAGAAAGGATATACAAGGCATGATATTTCATGGAGCATCAAAAGATGTTGGCACACTCAAACAGAAGCTTATCTTAGCTACCCAGATATCCATGCCCCTTTTATTCTGGAAATGCAGCCCAGTTTCCTTGGCTTCGAAGTGGTACTGTCACAAGAGCAGTACAGAATGGTTATCTTCAACATGTCGATGGCTTGTGATTTGTCATTCATTGTCATCAACAGTCCAAAGCCTTAATGTAGTTCACCTTATCGGGACTTTGTGTCCAATCTTTGCAAAGGCAACTATGAATTCCTAAAGCCCCATTGGGAAATATTTGCCTTTTAATTTTAAATTCACTGGACTTCAAGTAAAGCTGCAAGACCATAAAACCATAAGAACTAGGAAGACGAGAGAGCCTTTCAGACCCTCGAGCCTGTCCTACCATTCAAGGGGATCGTATCTGATCCAACATTCCTACATCAGCTTTCCTGCCTTTTCCCCTCACCCTTGATTCCCCTCCTGATGAATAATTTTTCTATCACATCCTTAAATATTTACAAGGACTTTGCCCCCCCCCCCCCACCTTTCTGTGTCAAAGAGCTCCAAAAACTCACAACTTCTGAGAGGAGAAATTCCTCCTCATCTCAGTTTTAAATGGATGTCCCTTATTCTGAGACTATGCCCTCTGGTCCTGAACTCATTCCCAAAAGGAAACACCCTTTTAGCATTTAACCTGTCCCAAGCTTTTCAAGAATCCTATATGTTTCAATGAGATCACTTCCATTCTCCTAACTTGAGTGAGTAGAGTCCCAACTTGTTTATCCTTTGCACATAAGCCAATCCCTCCATCCCAGGGATCATCCTTGTGAACCTTCTCTGAACTAGATTAGATTAGATTACATTACAGTGTGGAAACAGGCCCTTCGGCCCAACAAGTCCACACCGACCCGCCGAAGCGAAACCCACCCATACCCCCACATTTACCCCTTACCTAACACTACGGGCAATTTAGCATGGCCAATTCACCTGACCCTGCACATCTTTGGACTGTGGGAGGAAACCGGAGCACCCGGAGGAAACCCACGCAGACACGGGGAGAACGTGCAAACTCCACACAGTCAGTCGCCTGAGGCGGGAATTGAACCCAGGTCTCTGGCGCTGTGAGGCAGCAGTGCTAACCACTGTGTCACCGTGCCGCCCTCAAACTATCTCCTATGAAACAATATCTTTCCTTAAATAAGGTGACTAGACACAATTTCCCTTTCATGAAGTTATGCTGACTCTACTCAATTAGAATGAGATTTTTCAAATGTGTTTCTAATACTTCCTCAATAATTTTTGTCAGCATTTTTCTGATATTAGGTTAATCGGCCTATTGTTATTCATTTTTTTTCTCCCTCCTTTTTTGAATAAAGGTGTCATATTGGCAGCTTTCCTTACTTCTCTGTAATCCAAGGAATATTGGAAATTACAGCAATGCATCCACTATCTCTGTAGTTACTTCCTTTTGGATCCCAGGTAAAAGCCATCAGGGCCTAGCTGCCTTTAACCCCATTAATTTGTTGAATACTACTTTTCTAGTGATTGCAATTTCTTCCTTTCCATATTTTTAAATGAGCTCTTATTGACAGTTTTTATACTGCTTGCTAGTTTGCCATTCATAGTTTATATTCTTTTCTCTTTGTGATCTTTTTAGTCTTTTTTTTGGATTCTGAATTTTTCCCAGTCTTTGGGAGAATCACTGATGCTGACTCCTTTCTCCTTTCAACTTTACACTGTCCTTAACTTCCATGGTTAGTCATGGATAATTTGTCCCTCTATTAACATCTAGCCTTGAGGTAATGCTCTTCTACTCTGTTTTCCATTCCTCATGTTCTTCCTTACTTCATCATCCTTTCTTTATTACCTTTTTCATGCTTTTCTCCTCTCAGCTTTCAATTCCCATTCTCTTAACCTCCTCTACCACTTGTTGCCTTGGTGATTCAATTCTCACTCACTTGTTTTCCTACTTCACTTTTACTTTTATCCCAGTTTTTATGCCTTGACCTGCCATTCTACTCCTCCACTTTTAGATCCCTTTTAATCTTCGCTTTTTGCTTGTTCTTCTGCTTTACTGATGCATAAACTGTCTGCTTAGTTCAAAGGCACCATTTTCATCTGTGAGTCAAAATATCACAAGTTCACAGATTCACACTGGCTGCCTGTATTACTTGCTGTGAGGTTCAACTACAAGCAGCATGTGCTAAGCTGGTATTCTGAGACAGCTCACTGTTGGAGAGACTGCTAAATTGGTTGGTCCCAAGTGGAGCAGGCTAAGAATCATGAATGTGATTTGAGCACTCTTGCTTCACTTAGTCCTATAAAATAGAAAAATGATATTATTGATATTATAAGATATCATAGATCAGACATTGATTTCAGTAGGCATCTTCTAGTTACATGTCTAGTTATATTTTTCACCCAGATTGATCCTCTGCCAGCACTAGAAAGCAAGGATTTGACACCATTTTTCATTTCAGATAGTCACAGAGTCAAAGAATCGAGAGCGTGGTGCTGGAAAAGCACAGCTGGTCAGGCAGCATCTGAGGAGCAGGAGAATCAAGTTAGAACTGCCCTTGGTTATTTCCTGAGCTCTCATGTTGCTTAGTTACATCAAGCAAATTGGGCTATTCAACGCCATTCTGACTTGCATCCAAGGACCAGGAGAAAGGTCGACTCTCCTGCTCCTCGGATGCTGCCTGACTGGCTATGCTTTTCTAGCACCACACTCTTGACTCTGATCTCCAGCATCTGCAGTCCTCACTTTCTCACTAACTCATAGATTTTCCACAGCGCAGAAAGAGGCCATTCGACCCACAGAGATCCACCTCCCTACTCCATCCCTGTTCTCCCAAGTTTACCCTGGCTAATCCACCTAGCCTGCACATCCCTGGACACTATGGAGCAATTTTAGCATGGGGAATCCACCCAACCTGCACATCTTTGACTGTTTCAAGAAATTGGAGTAACTGGCGGAAACTCACAGAGGCACAGGGAGAACATGCAAACGTCACAAAAACAGTCACCCAAGGCTGGAATCAAACCTGGACTCTTTGTACTGTGACGCAGCTGTGCTAACCACTGTCCAACCAGTTATTGTGAACTCAAAAGTCAGCAATGAATATACATTAAAGTTATCTACTTTGTTACAATTTGATAAGGGACCAATAATCCTTTTCTTGTAAAAGTAGATAAAAGCAAGATGCAGGGACTTATGTAAAGAATAAAGTGATAACTTTGCATAGTTTTGAATAAATGAAAATGATGTTTCCTATACATTTTAGATCAGTAATGCAATCTATAATATATAACAACATGGTTAACCATGGTAAACTATAACTTATATATTATATTCAAATTATCAGGTGGTAAATATTGGTAGGAGACTGCGATTGTACACCCCTCCTCAGCATACACTAAATAGTAAATATAATAAAGACAGATCCACAGATTTAAATTTCATTCGGGTTTACAGTTCCTCACTTTTGTCATCTGGCCTTAAAGCTCATTTTCAAGAGCCATTCCATCACGCAATGCCTCAATGACTGCTTCTGTAACCATTGATCACTCTCCTTCCCTGGGATCAAGTTCCCCTGGCCTCTAGAAACTCTCGCAGGTACAATGCTATTTTTTCACTGACACCTACTTTCACCAAGTTAGAACTGTCCCTGGTTATTGCCTGAGCTCTAATGTTGCTTAGTTACATCAAGCAAATTGGACTATTCAATCCCATTCTGACATGCATTAGCCTCTTCTTGAGCATCAATAACACCCAGGACTTTTCTATACTAATCAGTCTATTAACTTTTAGAACTTGTGCCTGACTTTTTAAAGCACAGGGATCGCTAACTGTTCTTGAGACTTCTCTGTAGTTCAGTTGTAGCACTACAACTAAAAGCATCACTGTTAACATGGAGTCCACTTCTTACTCTCTCACAAGCAGACACATAATCACTGATTTCCCCAAATACCTGTCATCTTTGAATTCCTTTTCAGTGATGTCTTAACTGTCCAGAATGGCCCACGTAAAAACTTTGCAAATAGCCCCACTTTGTTCAGAATGGCCCACGTAAAAACTTTGCAAATAGCCCCACTTTGTCCAGAATGGCCCACGTAAAAACTTTGCAAATAGCCCCACTCCTATGTCAAGACAGAACAGCATGTTATTAAATTTTGGAGCAGTTGAATATAACTCTTTCACAATGCTGGCTTCTGCAGCCCAAAGAACCTGTGAAGTTGCAAGATGAACTCTGCAATGATATTATTTAAAGGACCTTTGCAAAGTGTCTGAAAACACTCAAGTTTGTTTGGTGAAGTGAAGGGAGTTCTTATATTGGCCAGAGCATAGATGGCCATAGATGGCCTCACAGAGATGGCAGAGGAGTTGATGACCTGTGCGGCAGCAAACAGAGGGATAACAGATTCTGTGGGAAAAGGGTAAGATGGAGTAAAGACTTTAGAAAACGTAAGCTCTGTGCGATCCCTTTGGTCAGGTTCAGTTTCTTGACAATGGTGGGAGATGGCCTGATAGGCAGTCAATGCATCAAGTAGCTTGCTGTGCATGTCTATTTAGCTGTCTCCTATAGATCACCTCATCAAGGTCCTCAGTTGAGTTCTTTGTGTACTTGTGTACTTCTACCTCATTCTTTGATGAGCTGACAAATAAATCACCCTGCTCACTAATGCCCAGTGACTCATTTGTGATACTCTATATCAGTCTCCAAGATAATTACAGTGCCAGTGTCTGAGCTGTTCCTATAACATCAGATTAAGTAAATGGTCTCTTTCCTGCTGTACCAATGCTTTCTCTTTCCTCCTGTGACTCTTTAGATTGGGATGAGGCACTGTGATATTGGATGCCACAGCCCAATGAGTGATGTGAGCTCAGTGGTAAACCATACTCTCTATAGAACTCAGCAGATACT
Organism: Chiloscyllium plagiosum; assembly: GCF_037043375.1. Classification (NCBI taxonomy): domain Eukaryota; kingdom Metazoa; phylum Chordata; class Chondrichthyes; order Orectolobiformes; family Hemiscylliidae; genus Chiloscyllium; species Chiloscyllium plagiosum. Next base: position 46,879,873 of record NW_028270174.1, read on the forward strand.
TTTATTTACTGCCATTTTAGCTCTGTTTATATCTACAGTAACTTTTTCACAAGAAAGAAGACAGAATGCCAGTGATCTTCCAACACTGTATTCACATGATGTGCGGGCCATGCTGAAGCAGCTCGAGAAATGTACTGCATATTGTGTGTGAGGCGAGGAGTATTAGTAGGATTGTCTGGAGAAGGAAGAGCTCCTGATTGTTAAACATGAGCTGTATGTGCTAGAGATAGCTTCTGGTTGAGTGTGATGCTTTGAACAACATGAAAAGCTAGGAATATGTTAAGTAGAATATATCATGTGAAGATGTACTCATTTAAGAGCGGCACGGTGTCCCAGTGGTTAGCACTGTTTCCTTACAGAGCCAGGGACCTTGGTTCAATTCCGGCCTCGGGCGACTGTCTGTGTGGAGTTTGCAGGTTCTTGCTGTGTCTGTGTGGGTTTCCTCCAGGTGCTCCGGTTTCCTCCCACAATCCAACGAAGTGCAGATTAGGCAATTTGGCCATGCTGTGGATTTGTTGGGCTAAAGGGTCTGTTTCCATATTGTAGGGAATCAAATCTAATTTGGGTCATTAGAGCTTCTGTGGCACTGCTGCCAGGCCCTGTGTTCCACATCAATGAGGCTAACCTTTCTAGTCATCGTCTCATACACCCATCCTAAGGATGGTATTTTAGTGTGCGTTGCTATTCCCAGAGGACAATTCCATCCCTCCCCTTGATCAGTTGGACCACATTGGCTCCAGGACAGCAACTATCTGCTGGATACATCTGTCTGCCTTGGTATTCAACTTTGCAGAATATTTTTTACACATCCATCAAATTTTCAGGCTTTTTATGGAGGCCTCCATGTGCGACCTCTCCTGAAGGTGTTGGTGAACCACCTGTTTGAACTGCTGCAGTCTGTGATGTGCAACTACACCACAGTGTTATTAGTCCGTGATGTGTAGCTACACCACTGTGTTATTAGTCCTATACCACAGTGTTATTAGTCCGTAATGTGTACCTACACCACAGTGTTATTAGTCCTATATCACGGAGTTATTTGTCCGTGATGAGTACCTACAACACTGTGTTATAAGTCCGTGGTGTGTACCGACACCACAGTGTTATTAGTCCGTGATGTGTACCTACATCACAGTGTTATTAGTCCGTGATGTGTAGTTACACCACAGTGTTATTAGTCCGTGATGTGTACCTACACCACTGTGTTATTAGTCCGTGATGTGTAGCTACAGCACAGTGTTATTAGTCCGTGATGTGTACATACACCACAGTGTTATTAGTCCGTGATGTGTAGCTACATCACAGTGTTATTAGTCCGTGATGTGTAGTTACACCACAGTGTTATTAGTCCGTGATGTGTACCTACACCACTGTGTTATTAGTCCGTGATGTGTAGTTACACCACAGTGTTATTAGTCCGTGATGTGTACCTACACCACTGTGTTATTAGTCCGTGATGTGTAGCTACAGCACAGTGTTATTAGTCCGTGATGTGTACATACACCACAGTGTTATTAGTCCGTGATGTGTAGCTACATCACAGTGTTATTAGTCCGTGATGTGTAGTTACACCACAGTGTTATTAGTCCGTGATGTGTACCTACACCACTGTGTTATTAGTCCGTGATGTGTAGTTACACCACAGTGTTATTAGTCCGTGATGTGTAGTTACACCAGAGTGTTATTAATCCGTGATGTGTACCTACACCACTGTGTTATTAGTCCGTGATGTGTAGCTACAGCACAGTGTTATTAGTCCGTGATGTGTAGTTACACCAGAGTGTTATTAGTCCGTGATGTGTACCTACACCACAGTGTTATTAGTCCGTGATGTGTACCTACACCACTGTGTTATTAGTAAGTGCTATGTACCTTCACCACTGTGTTTTAGTCCTATACCACCATGTTATTAGTCCGTGATGTGTACCTACACCACAGTGTTATTAGTCTGTGATGTGTACCTACACCATTGTGTTATTAGCCCATGATGTGTACCTGCACCACTGTGTTATTAGTCCATGATGTGTAGCTGCACCACAGTGTTATTAGTCCATGCTGTGTACCTTCACCACTGTGTTTTTAGTCCTATACCACAGGGCTTTTAGTCCATGATGTGTACCTGCACCACAGTGTTATTAGTCCGTGATGTGTACCTACACCATTGTGTTATTAGTCCATGATGTGTAGCTGCACCACAGTGTTATTAGTCCGTGCTGTGTACCTTCACCACTGTGTTTTTAGTCCTATACCACAGTGTTATTAGTCTGTGATGTGTACCTACAACACTGTGTTATTAGTCCGTGATGTGTAGCTGCACCACAGTGTTATTAGTCCGTGCTGTGTGCCTTCACCACAGTGTTATTAGTCCGTGATGTGTCGCTGCACCACAGTGTTATTAGTCTGTGATTTGTACCTACACCACAGTGTTATTAGTCCGTGATGTGTAGCTGCACCACAGTGTTATTAGTCCGTGCTGTGTACCTACACCACAGTGTTATTAGTCTGTGATTTGTACCTACACCAGTGTTATTAGTCCGTGATGTGTAGCTGCACCACAGTGTTATTAGTCCGTGCTGTGTACCTTCACCACTGTGTTTTTAGTCCTATACCACAGGGTTATTAGTCCGTAATGTGTACCTACACCACTGTGTTATTAGTCCTACACCACAGTGTTATTAGTCCGTGATGTGTACCTACACCACAGTGTTATTAGTCCTATACCACAGTGTTATTAGTCCATGATATGTAGCTACACCACTGTGTTATTAGTCCTATACCACAGTGTTATTAGTCTGTGATGTGTATCTACAACACTGTGTTATTAGTCTGTGATGTGTACCTACACCACAGTGTTATTAGTCCGTGATGTGTAGCTGCACCACAGTGTTATTAGTCCGTGCTGTGTACATTCACCACTGTGTTTTTAGTCCTATACCACAGGGTTATTAGTCCGCGATGTGTACCTAGACCACAGGGTTATTAGTCCGTGATGTGTACCTACACCACAATGTTATTAGCCCATGATGTGTCCCTACACCACAGTGTTCGTAGTCCTATATCACGGTGTTATTAGTCCATGATGTGTACCTTCACCACAGTGTTAGTCGTCCTACACCACAGTGCTATTAGTCCATGATGTGTACCTACACCACAGTGTTATTAGTCCTGTACCACAGTGTTATTAGTCCGTGCTGTGTACCTTCACCACTGTGTTTTTAGTCCTATACCACAGTGTTATTATTCTGTGATGTGTATCTACAACACTGTGTTATTAGTCCATGATATGTACCTATACCACTGTGTTTTTAGTTCCTATACCACAGTGTTATTAGTCCATGATGTTTTTAGTCCTATACCACAGTGTTATTAGTCCATGATATGTACCTATACCACTGTGTTTTTAGTTCCTATACCACAGTGTTATTAGTCCATGATGTTTTTAGTCCTATACCACAGTGTTATTAGTCCATGATATGTAGCTACAGCACAGTGTTATTAGTCCTTGATGTGTACCTATACCACTGCGTTTTTAGTCCTATACCACCGTGTTATTAGTCCGTGCTGTGTACCTCCACCACTGTGTTTTTAGTCCTATCCCACCATGTTATTAGTCCGTGTTGTGTACCTTCACCACTGTGTTTTTAGTCCTATACCACAGTGTTATTAGTCCTATACCACAGTGTTATTAGTCCGTGATGTGTACCTGCACCATTGTGTTATTAGCCCATGATGCGTACCTGCACCACAGTGTTATTAGTCCGTGATGTGTACCTGCACCATTGTGTTATTAGCCCATGATGTGTACCTGCACCACAGTGTTATTAGTCCGTGATGTGTACCTACACCACAGTGTTATTAGTCCTATACCACAGTGTTATTAGTCCGTGATATGTACCTGCACCATTGTGTGATTAGCCCATGATGTGTACCTACACCACCGTGTTATTAGTCCGTGATGTTTACCTGCACCATTGTGTTATTAGCCCATGATGTGTACCTGCACCACAGTGTTATTAGTCCGTGATGTGTACCTACACCACAGTGTTATGAGTCCTGTACCACAGTGTTATTAGTCTGTGATGTGTATCTACACCACAGTGTTATTAGTCCATGATATGTAGCTACACCACAGTGTTATTAGTCCGTGATGTGTAGCTACACCACAGTGTTATTAGTCCGTGATGTGTGCCTTCACCACAGTGTTATTAGTCCGTGATGTGTAGCTGCACCACAGTGTTATTAGTCTGTGATTTGTACCTACACCACAGTGTTATTAGTCTGTGATTTGTACCTACACCAGTGTTATTAGTCCGTGATGTGTAGCTGCACCACAGTGTTATTAGTCCGTGCTGTGTACCTACACCACAGTGTTATTAGTCTGTGATTTGTACCTACACCAGTGTTATTAGTCCGTGATGTGTAGCTGCACCACAGTGTTATTAGTCCGTGCTGTGTACCTACACCACAGTGTTATTAGTCCGTGCTGTGTACCTACACCACAGTGTTATTAGTCCGTGATGTGTACCTACACCACAGTGTTATTAGTCCTATACCACAGTGATATTAGTCCATGATATGTAGCTACACCACAGTGTTATTAGTCCTACACCACAGTGTTATTAGTCCGTGATGTGTATCTACAACACTGTGTTATTAGTCTGTGATGTGTAGCTGCAACACAGTGTTATTAGTCCGTGATGTGTATCTACAACACAGTGTTATTAGTCTGTGATGTGTACCTACACCACAGTGTTATTAGTCCGCGATGTGTACCTAGACCACAGTGTTATTAGTCCTATACCACAGTGTTATTAGTCCGTGATGTGTACCTACACCACAACGTTATTAGCCCATGATGTGCCCCTACACCACAGTGTTCGTAGTCCTATATCACGGTGTTATTAGTCCATGATGTGTACCTTCACCACAGTGTTAGTCGTCCTATACCACTGTGTTATTAGTCCGTGCTGTGCACCTTCACCACTGTGTTTTTAGTCCTATACCACAGTGTTATTAGTCTGTGATGTGTATCTACAACACTGTGTTATTAGTCCATGATTTGTACCTATACCACTGTGTTTATAGTCCTATACCACAGTGTTATTAGTCCATGATGTGTACCTATACCACTGTGTTTTTAGTTCCTATACCACAGTGTTATTAGTCCATGATGTGTACCTATACCACTGTGTTTTGAGTCCTAGACCACAGTGTTATTAGTCCATGATATGTAGCTACAGCACAGTGTTATTAGTCCTTGATGTGTGCCGATACCACTGTGTTTTTAGTCCTATACCACCGAGTTATTAGTCCGTGCTGTGTACCTACACCACAGTGTTATTAGTCCTATACCACAGTGTTATTAGTCCGTGATGTGTACCTGCACCATTGTGTTATTAGCCCATGATGTGTACCTGCACCACAGTGTTATTAGTCCGTGATGTGTACCTGCACCATTGTGTTATTAGCCCATGATGTGTACCTGCACCACAGTGTTATTAGTACGTGATGTGTACCTACACCACAGTGTTATTAGTCCTATACCACAGTGTTATTAGTCCGTGATGTGTACCTGCACCATTGTGTTATTAGCCCATGATGTGTACCTGCACCACAGTGTTATTAGTCCGTGATGTGTACCGACACCACAGTGTTATTAGTCCTGTACCACAGTGTTATTAGTCTGTGATGTGTATCTACACCACTGTGTTATTAGTCCGTGATGTGTAGCTACACCACTGTGTTATTAGTCCGTGATGTGTACCTATACCACTGTGTTTTTAGTCCTATACCACAGTGTTATTAGTCCGTGATGTGTAGCTACACCACAGTGTTATTAGTCCTGTACCACAGTGTTATTAGTCTGTGATGTGTATCTACACCACTGTGTTATTAGTCCGTGATGTGTAGCTACACCACTGTGTTATTAGTCCGTGATGTGTACCTATACCACTGTGTTTTTAGTCCTATACCACAGTGTTATTAGTCCGTGATGTGTAGCTACACCACAGTGTTATTAGTCCGTGATGTGTACCTACACCACTCTGTTATTAGTCCTATACCACAGTTTTATTAGTCCGTAATGTGGACCTACACCACAGTGTTATTAGTCCTATACCCTAGTGTTATTAGTCAGTGATGTGTAGCTACACCACTGTGCTATTGGTCCGTGATGTGTACCTACACCACAGTGTTATTAGTCCTATACCGCAGTGTTATTAGTCCATGATGTGTACCGACAACACTGTGTTATTAGTCCATGATGTGTACCTACACCACAGTGTTATTAGTCCTATAGCACTCTGTTATTAGTCCGTGATGTGTACCTACACCACTGTGTTATTATTCCTATACCACAGTGTTATTAGTCCGTGATGTGTACCTACACCACAGTGTTATTAATCAGTGATGTGTAGCTACACCAAAGTATTATTATTCCTATACCACAGTGTTATTAGTCCATGATGTGTACCGACAACACTGTGTTATTAGTCCGTGATGTGTACCTACATCACAGTGTTATTAGTCCGTGATGTGTAGTTACACCACAGTGTTATTAGTCCGTGATGTGTACCTACACCACTGTGTTATTAGTCCGTGATGTGTAGCTACAGCACAGTGTTATTAGTCCGTGATGTGTACATACACCACAGTGTTATTAGTCCGTGATGTGTAGCTACATCACAGTGTTATTAGTCCGTGATGTGTAGTTACACCACAGTGTTATTAGTCCGTGATGTGTACCTACACCACTGTGTTATTAGTCCGTGATGTGTAGTTACACCACAGTGTTATTAGTCCGTGATGTGTACCTACACCACTGTGTTATTAGTCCGTGATGTGTAGTTACACCACAGTGTTATTAGTCCGTGATGTGTAGCTACATCACAGTGTTATTAGTCCGTGATGTGTAGTTACACCACTGTGTTATTAGTCCGTGATGTGTAGTTACACCACAGTGTTATTAGTCCGTGATGTGTAGCTACATCACAGTGTTATTAGTCCGTGATGTGTAGTTACACCACTGTGTTATTAGTCCGTGATGTGTAGTTACACCAGAGTGTTATTAATCCGTGATGTGTACCTACACCACTGTGTTATTAGTCCGTGATGTGTAGCTACAGCACAGTGTTATTAGTCCGTGATGTGTAGTTACACCAGAGTGTTATTAGTCCGTGATGTGTACCTACACCACAGTGTTATTAGTCCGTGATGTGTACCTACACCACTGTGTTATTAGTAAGTGCTATGTACCTTCACCACTGTGTTTTAGTCCTATACCACCATGTTATTAGTCCGTGATGTGTACCTACACCACAGTGTTATTAGTCTGTGATGTGTACCTACACCATTGTGTTATTAGCCCATGATGTGTACCTGCACCACTGTGTTATTAGTCCATGATGTGTAGCTGCACCACAGTGTTATTAGTCCATGCTGTGTACCTTCACCACTGTGTTTTTAGTCCTATACCACAGGGCTTTTAGTCCATGATGTGTACCTACACCACAGTGTTATTAGTCCGTGATGTGTACCTACACCATTGTGTTATTAGTCCATGATGTGTAGCTGCACCACAGTGTTATTAGTCCGTGCTGTGTACCTTCACCACTGTGTTTTTAGTCCTATACCACAGTGTTATTAGTCTGTGATGTGTACCTACAACACTGTGTTATTAGTCCGTGATGTGTAGCTGCACCACAGTGTTATTAGTCCGTGCTGTGTGCCTTCACCACAGTGTTATTAGTCCGTGATGTGTCGCTGCACCACAGTGTTATTAGTCTGTGATTTGTACCTACACCACAGTGTTATTAGTCCGTGATGTGTAGCTGCACCACAGTGTTATTAGTCCGTGCTGTGTACCTACACCACAGTGTTATTAGTCTGTGATTTGTACCTACACCAGTGTTATTAGTCCGTGATGTGTAGCTGCACCACAGTGTTATTAGTCCGTGCTGTGTACCTTCACCACTGTGTTTTTAGTCCTATACCACAGGGTTATTAGTCCGTAATGTGTACCTACACCACAGTGTTATTAGTCCGTGATGTGTACCTACACCACAGTGTTATTAGTCCTATACCACAGTGTTATTAGTCCATGATATGTAGCTACACCACTGTGTTATTAGTCCTATACCACAGTGTTATTAGTCTGTGATGTGTATCTACAACACTGTGTTATTAGTCTGTGATGTGTACCTACACCACAGTGTTATTAGTCCGTGATGTGTAGCTGCACCACAGTGTTATTAGTCCGTGCTGTGTACATTCACCACTGTGTTTTTAGTCCTATACCACAGGGTTATTAGTCCGCGATGTGTACCTAGACCACAGGGTTATTAGTCCGTGATGTGTACCTACACCACAATGTTATTAGCCCATGATGTGTCCCTACACCACAGTGTTCGTAGTCCTATATCACGGTGTTATTAGTCCATGATGTGTACCTTCACCACAGTGTTAGTCGTCCTACACCACAGTGCTATTAGTCCATGATGTGTACCTACACCACAGTGTTATTAGTCCTGTACCACAGTGTTATTAGTCCGTGCTGTGTACCTTCACCACTGTGTTTTTAGTCCTATACCACAGTGTTATTATTCTGTGATGTGTATCTACAACACTGTGTTATTAGTCCATGATATGTACCTATACCACTGTGTTTTTAGTTCCTATACCACAGTGTTATTAGTCCATGATGTTTTTAGTCCTATACCACAGTGTTATTAGTCCATGATATGTACCTATACCACTGTGTTTTTAGTTCCTATACCACAGTGTTATTAGTCCATGATGTTTTTAGTCCTATACCACAGTGTTATTAGTCCATGATATGTAGCTACAGCACAGTGTTATTAGTCCTTGATGTGTACCTATACCACTGCGTTTTTAGTCCTATACCACCGTGTTATTAGTCCGTGCTGTGTACCTCCACCACTGTGTTTTTAGTCCTATCCCACCATGTTATTAGTCCGTGTTGTGTACCTTCACCACTGTGTTTTTAGTCCTATACCACAGTGTTATTAGTCCTATACCACAGTGTTATTAGTCCGTGATGTGTACCTGCACCATTGTGTTATTAGCCCATGATGCGTACCTGCACCACAGTGTTATTAGTCTGTGATGTGTACCTACAACACTGTGTTATTAGTCCGTGATGTGTACCTACACCACAGGGTTATTAGTCCGTGATGTGTACCTACACCACAGTGTTATTAGTCCGTGATGTGTACCTACACCACAGTGTTATTAGTCCGTGATTTGTACCTACACCACTGTGTTATTAGTCCGTGCTGTGTAGCTGCACCACAGTGTTATTAGTCCTATACCACAGTGTTATTAGTCCGTGATGTGTACCTACACCATTGTGTTATGACCCCATGATGTATACCTGCACCACAGTGTTATTAGTCCGTGATGTGTACCTACACCACAGTGTTATTAGTCCGTGATGTGTACCTACACCACAGCGTTATTAGTCCTATACCACAGTGTTATTAGTCCGTGATGTGTACCTACACCATTGTGTTATGAGCCCATGATATGTATCTACACCACAGTGTTATTAGTCCTATACCACAGTGTTATTAGTCCGTGATGTGTACCTACACCATTGTGTTATGAGCCCATGATGTGTACCTACACCACAGTGTTATTAGTCCTATACCACAGTGTTATTAGTCTGTGATGTGTATCTACACCACTGTGTTATTAGTCCATGATATGTAGCTACACCACAGTGTTATTAGTCCGTGATGTGTAGCTGCAGCACAGTGTTATTAGTCCGTGATGTGTACCTACACCATTGTGTTATGAGCCCATGATGTATACCTGCACCACAGTGTTATTAGTCCGTGATGTGTACCTACACCACAGTGTTATTAGTCCGTGATGTGTACCTGCACCATAGCGTTATTAGTCCTATACCACAGTGTTATTAGTCCGTGATGTGTACCTACACCATTGTGTTATGAGCCCATGATATGTATCTACACCACAGTGTTATTAGTCCTATACCACAGTGTTATTAGTGCGTGATGTGTACCTACACCATTGTGTTATGAGCCCATGATGTGTACCTACACCACAGTGTTATTAGTCCTATACCACAGTGTTATTAGTCTGTGATGTGTATCTACACCACTGTGTTATTAGTCCGTGATGTGTAGCTGCAGCACAGTGTTATTCGTCCGTGATGTGTACCTACACCATTGTGTTATGAGCCCATGATGTGTAGCTACACCACAGTGTTATTAGTCCGTGATGTGTACCTACACCACAGTGTTATTAGTCCTATACCACAGTGTTATTAGTCTGTGATGTGTACCTACACCACTGTGTTATTAATCCATGATATGTAGCTACACCACAGTGTTATTAGTCCGTGATGTGTAGCTACACCACAGTGTTATTAGTCCGTGATGTGTAGCTGCACCACAGTGTTATTATTCTGTGATGTGTACCTACACCACAGTGTTATTAGTCCGTGATGTGTAGCTGCACCACAGTGTTATTAGTCCGTGCTGTGTGCCTTCACCACTGTGTTTTTAGTCCGTGATGTGTACCTACACCATTGTGATATTAGCCCATGATGTGTACCTGCACCAAAGTGTTATTAGTGCGTGATGTGTACCTACACCACAGTGTTATTAGTCCTATACCACAGTGTTATTAGTCTCTGATGTGTACCTACACCACAGTATTATTAGTCCATGATGTGTACCTACACCGCAGTGTTATTAGTCCGTGATGTGTACCTTCACCACTGTGTTTTTAGTCCTATACCACAGGGTTATTAGTCCGTGATGTGTACCTGCACCACAGCGTTATTAGTCCGTGATGTGTACCTACACCACAGTGTTATTAGTCCTCTCCCACAGTGTTATTAGTTTGTGATGTGTATCTACAACACTGTGTTATTAGTCCATGATACGTAGCTACACCACAGTGTTATTAGTCCGTGCTGTGTACCGTCACCACTGTGTTTTTAGTCCTATACCACAGGGTTATTAGTCCGTGATGTGTACCTACACCACAGGGTTATTAGTCCGTGATGTGTCCCTACACCACAGTGTTATAAGTCCGTGATGTGTAGCTGCACCACAGTGTTATTAGTCCGTGCTGTGTACATTCACCACTGTGTTTTTAGTCCTATACCACAGTGTTATTAGTCCGTGATGTGTACCTAGACCACAGTGTTATTAGTCCTATACCACAGTGTTATTAGTCCGTGATGTGTAGCTACACCACTGTGTTATTAGTCCGTGATGTGTACTTATACCACTGTTTTTTAGTCCTATACCACAGTTGTATTCGTCCGTAATGTGTACCTACACCACAGTGATATTAGTGCAATACCATAGTGTGATTAGTCAGTGATGTGTAGCTACACCACTGTGCTATTGGTCCGTGATGTGTACCTGCACCACAGTGTTATTAGTCTGTGATGTGTAGCTACACCACAGAGTTATTAGTTTGTGATGTGTACGTACACCACTGTGTTATTCGTCCATGATGTGTACCGACACCACAGAGTTATTTGTCCTATAGCACAGTGTTATTAGTCTGTGATGTGTACCTACACCACTGTGTTATTAGTCCGTGATGTGTAGCTGCACCACAGTGTTATTAGTCCGTGATGTGTACCTACACCACAGTGTTATTAGTCCTATACCACAGTGTTATTAGTCTGTGATGTGTATCTACAACACTGTGTTTTTAGTCCATGATATGTAGCTACACCACTGTGTTATTAGTCTGTGATGTGTACCTACACCAGAGTGTTATTAGTCTGTGATGTGTGCCTACACCACTGTGTTATTAGTCTGTGATGTGAACTTACAACACAGTGTTATTAGTCCGTGATGTGTAGCTGCACCACAGTGTTATTGGTCCGTGATGTGTAGCTACACCACTGTGTTATTAGTCTGTGATGTGTACCGACACCAGAGTGTTATGAGTCTGTGATGTGTACCTACACCACAGTGTTATTAGTCCGTGATGTGTAGCTGCACCACAGTGTTATTAGTCCGTGATGTGTAGCTGCACCACAGTGTTATTAGTCCGTGATGTGTAGCTACACCACTGTGTCATTAGTCCATGATGTGTAGCTGCACCACTGTGTTATTAGTCCATGATGTGTAGCTACACCACAGATTTATTAGTCCGTGTTGTGTAGCTGCACCACAGTGTTATTAGTCTGTGATGTGTGCCTACACCACAGTGTTATTAGTCCTATACCACAGTGTTATTAGTCTGTGCTGTGTATCTACAACACTGTGTTATTAGTCCATGATATGTAGCTACACCACAGTGTTATTAGTCCGTGATGTGTGCCTATACCACTGTGTTTTTAGTCCTATACCACAGTGTTATTAGTCCGTGATGTGTATCTACACCACTCTGTTATTAGTCCTATACCACAGTTTTATTAGTCCGTAATGTGTACCTACACCACAGTGTTATTAGTCTGTGATGTGTAGCTACACCACTTTGCTATTGGTTCGTGATGTGTACCTACACCACAGTGTTATTAGTCTGTGATGTGTAGCTACACCACTTTGCTATTGGTTCGTGATGTGTACCTACACCACAGTGTTATTAGTCTGTGATGTGTACCTACACCACTGTGTTATTCGTCCATGATGTGTACCTACACCACAGTGTTATTAGTCTGTGATGTGTACCGACACCAGAGTGTTATTAGTCTGTGATGTGTACCGACACCAGAGTGTTATTAGTCTGTGATGTGTACCTACACCACTGTGTTATTAGTCCATGATGTGTAGCTGCACCACAGTGTTATTAGTCCGTGATGTGTACCGACACCAGAGTGTTATTAGTCTGTGATGTGTACCTACACCACTGTGTTATTAGTCCGTGATGTGTAGCTGCACCACAGTGTTATTAGTCCGTGATGTGTACCTACACCACAGAGTTATTAATCAGTGATGTGTAGCTACACCACAGTATTATTATTCCTATACCACAGTGTTATTAGTCCATGATGTGTACCGACAACACTGTGTTATTAGTCCGTGATGTGTAGCTACACCACAGTGTTATTAGTCTGTGATTTGTCCCTACAACACTGTGTTATTAGTCCGTGATGTGTAGCTGCACCACAGTGTTATTAGTCTGTGCTGTGTACCTTCACCACTGTGTTTTTAGTCATATACCACAGGATTATTAGTCCGTGATGTGTACCTACACCACAGGGTTATTAGTCCGTGATGTGTACCTACACCACAGTGTTATTAGTCCGTGATGTGTACCTACACCACAGTGTTATTAGTCCGTGCTGTGTAGCTGCACCACAGTGTTATTAGTCCTATACCACAGTGTTATTAGTCCGTGATGTGTACCTACACCATTGTGTTATGACCCCATGATGTATACCTGCACCACAGTGTTATTAGTCCGTGATGTGTACCTACACCACAGTGTTATTAGTCCGTGCTGTGTAGCTGCACCACAGTGTTATTAGTCCTATACCACAGTGTTATTAGTCCGTGATGTGTACCTACACCATTGTGTTATGACCCCATGATGTATACCTGCACCACAGTGTTATTAGTCCGTGATGTGTACCTACACCACAGTGTTATTAGTCTGTGATGTGTACCTACACCACAGCGTTATTAGTCCTATACCACAGTGTTATTAGTCCGTGATGTGTACCTACACCATTGTGTTATGAGCCCATGATATGTATCTACACCACAGTGTTATTAGTCCTATACCACAGTGTTATTAGTCCGTGATGTGTACCTACACCATTGTGTTATGAGCCCATGATGTGTACCTACACCACAGTGTTATTAGTCCTATACCACAGTGTTATTAGTCTGTGATGTGTATCTACACCACTGTGTTATTAGTCCATGATATGTAGCTACACCACAGTGTTATTAGTCCGTGATGTGTAGCTGCAGCACAGTGTTATTAGTCCGTGATGTGTACCTACACCATTGTGTTATGAGCCCATGATGTATACCTGCACCACAGTGTTATTAGTCCGTGATGTGTACCTACACCACAGTGTTATTAGTCCGTGATGTGTACCTACACCACAGCGTTATTAGTCCTATACCACAGTGTTATTAGTCCGTGATGTGTACCTACACCATTGTGTTATGAGCCCATGATATGTATCTACACCACAGTGTTATTAGTCCTATACCACAGTGTTATTAGTCTGTGATGTGTATCTACACCACTGTGTTATTAGTCCGTGATGTGTAGCTGCAGCACAGTGTTATTAGTCCATGATGTGTACCTACACCACAGTGTTATTAGTCCTATACCCTAGTGTTATTAGTCAGTGATGTGAAGCTACATCACTGTGCTATTGGTCCGTGATGTGTACCTACACCACAGTGTTATTAGTCTGTGATGTGTCCCTACACCACAGAGTTATTTGTCCTATACCACAGTGTTATTACTCCGTGATGTGTACCTACAACACAGTGTTATTAGTCCTATACCACAGTGTTATTAGTCTGAGCTGTGTATCTACACCACAGTGTTATTAGTCCTATACCACTGTGTTATTAGTTTGTGATGTGTATCTACACCACTGTGTTATTAGTCCTATACCACAGTGTTATTAGTCTGTGATGTGTCTCTACACCACTGTGTTATTAGTCCTATACCACAGTGTTATTAGTCTGTGATGTGTACCCACACCACAGAGTTATTTGTCCTATACCACAGTGTTATTACTCTGTGCTGTGTACCTACACCACAGTGTTATTAGTCCTATACCACAGTGTTATTAGTCTGTGCTGTGTATCTACACCACAGTGTTATTAGTCCTATACCACAGTGTTATTAGTCTGTGATGTGTATCTACACCACTGTGTTATTAGTCCATGATAGTTAGCTACACCACAGTGTTATTAGTCCGTGATGTGTACCTATACCACTGTGTTTTTAGTCCTATTCCACAGTGTTATTTTCCGTGATGTGTAGCTACACCACAGTGTTATTAGTCTGTGATGTGTATCTACACCACTCTGTTATTAGTCCTATACCACAGTTTTATTAGTCCGTAATGTGTACCTACACCACAGTGTTATTAGTCCTATACCCTAGTGTTATTAGTCGGTGATGTGTAGCTACACCACTGTGCTATTGGTCCGTGATGTGTACCTACACCACAGTGTTATTAGTCCATGATGTGTAGCTACACCACAGAGTTATTAGTCTGTGATGTGTACCAACACCACAGAGCTATTTGTCCTATACCACAGTGTTATTAGTCCGTGATATGTACGTACACCAATGTGTTATTATTCCTATACCACAGTGTTATTAGTCTGTGATGTGTATCTACACCACTGTGTTATTAGTCCTATACCACAGTGTTATTAGTCCGTGATGTGTACCTACACCACTGTGTTATTCGTCCATGATGTGTACCTACACCACAGAGTTATTTGTCCTATAGCACAGTGTTATTAGTCTGTGATGTGTACCTACACCACTGTGTTATTAGTCCGTGATGTGTAGCTACACCACAGTGTTATTAGTCCGTGATGTGTGCCTATACCACTGTGTTTTTAGTCCATGATATGTAGCTACACCACTGTGTTATTAGTCTGTGATGTGTACCTACACCAGAGTGTTATTAATCTGTGATGTGTACCTACACCACTGTGTTATTAGTCTGTGATATGTACCTACACCAGAGTGTTATTAGTCTGTGATGTGTACCTACACCACAGTGTTATTAGTCCGTGATGTGTAGCTGCACCACAGTGTTATTGGTCCGTGATGTGTAGCTACACCACTGTGTTATTAGTCTGTGATGTGTAGCTACACCACAGAGTTATTAGTCTGTGATGTGTACCTACACCACAGTGTTATTAGTCTGTGATGTGTACCTTCACCACTGTGTTATTAGTCCGTGATGTGTAGCTGCACCACAGTGTTATTAGTCCGTGATGTGTACCTACACCACAGAGTTATTTGTCCTATAGCACTGTGTTATTCGTCCATGATGTGTACCTTCACCACTGTGTTATTAGTCCGTGATGTGTAGCTGCACCACAGTGTTATTAGTCCGTGATGTGTACCTACACCACAGAGTTATTTGTCCTATAGCACTGTGTTATTCGTCCATGATGTGTACCTACACCACTGTGTTTTTAGTCCTATACCACTGTGTTATTAGTCCGTGATGTGTTCCTACACCACAGTGTTATTAGTCCTATACCACAGTGTTATTAGTCCGTGATGTGTATCTACACGACTCTGTTATTATTCCTATACCACAGTTTTATTAGTCCGTAATGTGTACCTACATCACAGTGTTATTAGTCCTATAGCCTAGTGTTATTAGTCAGTGATGTGAAGCTACACCACTGTGCTATTGGTCCGTGATGTGTACCTGCACCACAGTGTTATTAGTCTGTGATGTGTCCCTACACCACAGAGTTATTTGTCCTATACCACAGTGTTATTAGTCCGTGATGTGTATCTACACCACAGAGTTATTTGTCCTATACCACAGTGTTATTAGTCCGTGATGTTTACCTACAACACAGTGTTATTAGTCCTATACCACAGTGTTATTAGTCTGTGATGTGTATCTACACCACTGTGTTATTAGTCCTATACCACAGTGTTATTAGTCCGTGATGTGCACCTACAACACAGTGTTATTAGTCCTATACCACAGTGTTATTAGTCTGAGCTGTGCATCTACACCACAGTGTTATTAGTCCTATACCACAGTGTTATTAGTCTGTGATGTGTATCTACTCCACTGTGTTAATAGTCCTATACCACAGTGTTATTAGTCTGTGATGTGTATCCACACCACTGTGTTATTAGTCCTATACCACAGTGTTATTAGTCTGTGATGTGTACCTACACCACAGAGTTATTTGTCCTATACCACAGTGTTATTAGTCCGTGATGTGTACCTACAACACAGTGTTATTAGTCCTATACCACAGTGTTATTAGTCTGTGCTGTGTATCTGCACCACAGTGTTATTAGTCCTATACCACAGTGTTATTAGTCTGTGATGTGTATCTACACCACTGTGTTATTAGTCCTATACCACAGTGTTATTAGTCCGTGATGTGTACCTATAACACAGTGTTATTAGTCCTATACCACAGTGTTATTAGTCTGTGCTGTGTACCTACACCACAGTGTTATTAGTCCTATACCACAGTGTTATTAGTCTGTGCTGTGTATCTGCACCACAGTGTTATTAGTCCTATACCACAGTGTTATTAGTCTGTGCTGTGTACCTACACCACAGTGTTATTAGTCTGTGATGTGTAGCTACACCACTTTGCTATTGGTTCGTGATGTGTACCTACACCACAGTGTTATTAGTCTGTGATGTGTACCTACACCACTGTGTTATTCGTCCATGATGTGTACCTACACCACAGTGTTATTAGTCTGTGATGTGTACCGACACCAGAGTGTTATTAGTCTGTGATGTGTACCGACACCAGAGTGTTATTAGTCTGTGATGTGTACCTACACCACTGTGTTATTAGTCCATGATGTGTAGCTGCACCACAGTGTTATTAGTCCGTGATGTGTACCGACACCAGAGTGTTATTAGTCTGTGATGTGTACCTACACCACTGTGTTATTAGTCCGTGATGTGTAGCTGCACCACAGTGTTATTAGTCCGTGATGTGTACCTACACCACAGAGTTATTAATCAGTGATGTGTAGCTACACCACAGTATTATTATTCCTATACCACAGTGTTATTAGTCCATGATGTGTACCGACAACACTGTGTTATTAGTCCGTGATGTGTAGCTACACCACAGTGTTATTAGTCTGTGATTTGTCCCTACAACACTGTGTTATTAGTCCGTGATGTGTAGCTGCACCACAGTGTTATTAGTCTGTGCTGTGTACCTTCACCACTGTGTTTTTAGTCATATACCACAGGATTATTAGTCCGTGATGTGTACCTACACCACAGGGTTATTAGTCCGTGATGTGTACCTACACCACAGTGTTATTAGTCCGTGATGTGTACCTACACCACAGTGTTATTAGTCCGTGCTGTGTAGCTGCACCACAGTGTTATTAGTCCTATACCACAGTGTTATTAGTCCGTGATGTGTACCTACACCATTGTGTTATGACCCCATGATGTATACCTGCACCACAGTGTTATTAGTCCGTGATGTGTACCTACACCACAGTGTTATTAGTCCGTGCTGTGTAGCTGCACCACAGTGTTATTAGTCCTATACCACAGTGTTATTAGTCCGTGATGTGTACCTACACCATTGTGTTATGACCCCATGATGTATACCTGCACCACAGTGTTATTAGTCCGTGATGTGTACCTACACCACAGTGTTATTAGTCTGTGATGTGTACCTACACCACAGCGTTATTAGTCCTATACCACAGTGTTATTAGTCCGTGATGTGTACCTACACCATTGTGTTATGAGCCCATGATATGTATCTACACCACAGTGTTATTAGTCCTATACCACAGTGTTATTAGTCCGTGATGTGTACCTACACCATTGTGTTATGAGCCCATGATGTGTACCTACACCACAGTGTTATTAGTCCTATACCACAGTGTTATTAGTCTGTGATGTGTATCTACACCACTGTGTTATTAGTCCATGATATGTAGCTACACCACAGTGTTATTAGTCCGTGATGTGTAGCTGCAGCACAGTGTTATTAGTCCGTGATGTGTACCTACACCATTGTGTTATGAGCCCATGATGTATACCTGCACCACAGTGTTATTAGTCCGTGATGTGTACCTACACCACAGTGTTATTAGTCCGTGATGTGTACCTACACCACAGCGTTATTAGTCCTATACCACAGTGTTATTAGTCCGTGATGTGTACCTACACCATTGTGTTATGAGCCCATGATATGTATCTACACCACAGTGTTATTAGTCCTATACCACAGTGTTATTAGTCTGTGATGTGTATCTACACCACTGTGTTATTAGTCCGTGATGTGTAGCTGCAGCACAGTGTTATTAGTCCATGATGTGTACCTACACCACAGTGTTATTAGTCCTATACCCTAGTGTTATTAGTCAGTGATGTGAAGCTACATCACTGTGCTATTGGTCCGTGATGTGTACCTACACCACAGTGTTATTAGTCTGTGATGTGTCCCTACACCACAGAGTTATTTGTCCTATACCACAGTGTTATTACTCCGTGATGTGTACCTACAACACAGTGTTATTAGTCCTATACCACAGTGTTATTAGTCTGAGCTGTGTATCTACACCACAGTGTTATTAGTCCTATACCACTGTGTTATTAGTTTGTGATGTGTATCTACACCACTGTGTTATTAGTCCTATACCACAGTGTTATTAGTCTGTGATGTGTCTCTACACCACTGTGTTATTAGTCCTATACCACAGTGTTATTAGTCTGTGATGTGTACCCACACCACAGAGTTATTTGTCCTATACCACAGTGTTATTACTCTGTGCTGTGTACCTACACCACAGTGTTATTAGTCCTATACCACAGTGTTATTAGTCTGTGCTGTGTATCTACACCACAGTGTTATTAGTCCTATACCACAGTGTTATTAGTCTGTGATGTGTATCTACACCACTGTGTTATTAGTCCATGATAGTTAGCTACACCACAGTGTTATTAGTCCGTGATGTGTACCTATACCACTGTGTTTTTAGTCCTATTCCACAGTGTTATTTTCCGTGATGTGTAGCTACACCACAGTGTTATTAGTCTGTGATGTGTATCTACACCACTCTGTTATTAGTCCTATACCACAGTTTTATTAGTCCGTAATGTGTACCTACACCACAGTGTTATTAGTCCTATACCCTAGTGTTATTAGTCGGTGATGTGTAGCTACACCACTGTGCTATTGGTCCGTGATGTGTACCTACACCACAGTGTTATTAGTCCATGATGTGTAGCTACACCACAGAGTTATTAGTCTGTGATGTGTACCAACACCACAGAGCTATTTGTCCTATACCACAGTGTTATTAGTCCGTGATATGTACGTACACCAATGTGTTATTATTCCTATACCACAGTGTTATTAGTCTGTGATGTGTATCTACACCACTGTGTTATTAGTCCTATACCACAGTGTTATTAGTCCGTGATGTGTACCTACACCACTGTGTTATTCGTCCATGATGTGTACCTACACCACAGAGTTATTTGTCCTATAGCACAGTGTTATTAGTCTGTGATGTGTACCTACACCACTGTGTTATTAGTCCGTGATGTGTAGCTACACCACAGTGTTATTAGTCCGTGATGTGTGCCTATACCACTGTGTTTTTAGTCCATGATATGTAGCTACACCACTGTGTTATTAGTCTGTGATGTGTACCTACACCAGAGTGTTATTAATCTGTGATGTGTACCTACACCACTGTGTTATTAGTCTGTGATATGTACCTACACCAGAGTGTTATTAGTCTGTGATGTGTACCTACACCACAGTGTTATTAGTCCGTGATGTGTAGCTGCACCACAGTGTTATTGGTCCGTGATGTGTAGCTACACCACTGTGTTATTAGTCTGTGATGTGTAGCTACACCACAGAGTTATTAGTCTGTGATGTGTACCTACACCACAGTGTTATTAGTCTGTGATGTGTACCTTCACCACTGTGTTATTAGTCCGTGATGTGTAGCTGCACCACAGTGTTATTAGTCCGTGATGTGTACCTACACCACAGAGTTATTTGTCCTATAGCACTGTGTTATTCGTCCATGATGTGTACCTTCACCACTGTGTTATTAGTCCGTGATGTGTAGCTGCACCACAGTGTTATTAGTCCGTGATGTGTACCTACACCACAGAGTTATTTGTCCTATAGCACTGTGTTATTCGTCCATGATGTGTACCTACACCACTGTGTTTTTAGTCCTATACCACTGTGTTATTAGTCCGTGATGTGTTCCTACACCACAGTGTTATTAGTCCTATACCACAGTGTTATTAGTCCGTGATGTGTATCTACACGACTCTGTTATTATTCCTATACCACAGTTTTATTAGTCCGTAATGTGTACCTACATCACAGTGTTATTAGTCCTATAGCCTAGTGTTATTAGTCAGTGATGTGAAGCTACACCACTGTGCTATTGGTCCGTGATGTGTACCTGCACCACAGTGTTATTAGTCTGTGATGTGTCCCTACACCACAGAGTTATTTGTCCTATACCACAGTGTTATTAGTCCGTGATGTGTATCTACACCACAGAGTTATTTGTCCTATACCACAGTGTTATTAGTCCGTGATGTTTACCTACAACACAGTGTTATTAGTCCTATACCACAGTGTTATTAGTCTGTGATGTGTATCTACACCACTGTGTTATTAGTCCTATACCACAGTGTTATTAGTCCGTGATGTGCACCTACAACACAGTGTTATTAGTCCTATACCACAGTGTTATTAGTCTGAGCTGTGCATCTACACCACAGTGTTATTAGTCCTATACCACAGTGTTATTAGTCTGTGATGTGTATCTACTCCACTGTGTTAATAGTCCTATACCACAGTGTTATTAGTCTGTGATGTGTATCCACACCACTGTGTTATTAGTCCTATACCACAGTGTTATTAGTCTGTGATGTGTACCTACACCACAGAGTTATTTGTCCTATACCACAGTGTTATTAGTCCGTGATGTGTACCTACAACACAGTGTTATTAGTCCTATACCACAGTGTTATTAGTCTGTGCTGTGTATCTGCACCACAGTGTTATTAGTCCTATACCACAGTGTTATTAGTCTGTGATGTGTATCTACACCACTGTGTTATTAGTCCTATACCACAGTGTTATTAGTCCGTGATGTGTACCTATAACACAGTGTTATTAGTCCTATACCACAGTGTTATTAGTCTGTGCTGTGTACCTACACCACAGTGTTATTAGTCCTATACCACAGTGTTATTAGTCTGTGCTGTGTATCTGCACCACAGTGTTATTAGTCCTATACCACAGTGTTATTAGTCTGTGATGTGTACCTACACCACAGTGTTATTAGTCCATGATATGTATCTACACCACAGTGTTATTAGTCCGTGATGTGTAGCTACACCACAGAGTTATTAGTCTGTGATGTGTACCTACACCACAGTGTTATTAGTCCTATACCACCGTGTTATTAGTCCGTGATATGTATCTACACCACAGTGTTATTAGTCTGTGATGTGTACCTACACCACAGTGTTATTAGTCCTATACCACAGTGTTATTAGTCCGTGATATGTATCTACACCACAGTGTTATTAGTCCTATACCACAGTGTTATTACTCCATGATGTGTATCTACACCACAGTGTTATTAGTCCTATACCACAGTGGTATTAGTCTGTGAAGTGTACCTACACCACTGTGTTATTAGTCCGTGATGTGTACCTCCACCACTGTGTTATTAGTCTGTGATGTGTACCTACACCACTGTGTTATTAGTCCGTGACGTGTAGCTGCACCACAGTGTTATTAGTCCGTGATGTGTACCTGCACCAGAGTGTTATTAGTCTGTGATGTGTACCTACACCACTGTGTTATTAGTCCGTGATGTGTAGCTGCACCACAGAGTTATTCGTCTGTGATGTGGGCCTACACCACAGTGTTATTAGTCCGTGATGTGTACCTGCACCAGAGTGGTATTAGTCCGTGATGTGGATCTACACCACTGTGTTATTAGTCCGTAATGTGTACCTACACCACAGTGTTATTAGTCCTATACCGCAGTGTTATTAGTCTGTGATATGTATCTACACCAGAGTGTTATTAGTCTGTGATGTGTACCTACACCACAGTGTTATTAGTCCTGTACCACAGTGTTATTAGTCTGTGATGTTTATCTACACCACTGTGTTATTAGTCCTATACCACAGTGTTATTAGTCCGTGATGTGTACCTACACCACAGAGTTATTTGTCCTATAGCACAGTGTTATTAGTCTGTGATGTGTACCTACACCACTGTGTTATTAGTCCGTGTTGTGTAGCTGCACCACAGTGTTATTCGTCCGTGATGTGTACCTACACCACAGTGTTATTAGTCCTATACCACAGTGTTATTAGTCTGTGATGTGTATCTACACCACTGTGTTATTAGTCCATGATATGTAGCTACACCACAGTGTTATTAGTCCGTGATGTGTGCCTATACCACTGTGTTTTTAGTCCATGATATGTAGCTACACCACTGTGTTATTAGTCTGTGATGTGTACCTACACCAGAGTGTTATTAGTCTGTGATGTGTACCTACACAACTGTGTTTTTGTCTGTGATGTGTACCTACACCAGAGTGTTATTAGTCTGTGATGTGTACCTACACCACAGTGTTATTAGTCCGTGATGTGTAGCTGCACCACAGTGTTATTGGTCCGTGATGTGTAGCTACACCACTGTGTTATTAGTCTGTGATGTGTACCGACACCAGAGTGTTATTAGTCCGTGATGTGTAGCTGCACCACAGTGTTATTGGTCCGTGATGTGTAGCTACACCACTGTGTTATTAGTCTGTGATGTGTACCTACACCACAGTGTTATTAGTCCGTGATGTGTAGCTGCACCACAGTGTTATTAGTCCGTGATGTGTAGCTGCACCACAGTGTTATTAGTCCGTGATGTGTAGCTGCACCACAGTGTTATTAGTCCGTGATGTGTAGCTACACCACAGAGTTATTAGTCTGTGATGTGTGCCTACACCACAGTGTTATTAGTCCTATACCACAGTGTTATTAGTCTGTGCTGTGTATCTACAACACTGTGTTATTAGTCCATGATATGTAGCTACACCACAGTGTTATTAGTCCGTGATGTGTAGCTACACCACTGTGTTATTAGTCCGTGATGTGTGCCTACACCACAGTGTTATTAGTCCTATACCACTGTGTTTTTAGTCCTATACCACAGTGTTATTAGTCCGTGATATGTACCTACACCACAGTGTTATTAGTCCTATACCACAGTGTTATTAGTCTGTGATGTGTATCTACACCACTGTGTTATTAGTCCATGATATGTAGCTACACCACAGTGTTATTAGTCCGTGATGTGTGCCTATACCACTGTGTTTTTAGTCCATGATATGTAGCTACACCACTGTGTTATTAGTCTGTGATGTGTACCTACACCAGAGTGTTATTAGTCTGTGATGTGTACCTACACCACAGTGTTATTAGTCCGTGATGTGTAGCTGCACCACAGTGTTATTGGTCCATAATGTGTAGCTACACCACTGTGTTATTAGTCTGTGATGTGTACCGACACCAGAGTGTTATTAGTCTGTGATGTGTACCTACACCACAGTGTTATTAGTCCGTGATGTGTAGCTGCACCACAGTGTTATTAGTCCGTGATGTGTAGCTGCACCACAGTGTTATTAGTCCGTGATGTGTAGCTGCACCACAGTGTTATTAGTCCGTGATGTGTAGCTACACCACAGAGTTATTAGTCTGTGATGTGTGCCTACACCACAGTGTTATTAGTCCTATACCACAGTGTTATTAGTCTGTGCTGTGTATCTACAACACTGTGTTATTAGTCCATGATATGTAGCTACACAACAGTGTTATTAGTCCGTGATGTGTAGCTACACCACTGTGTTATTAGTCCGTGATGTGTGCCTACACCACAGTGTTATTAGTCCTATACCACTGTGTTTTTAGTCCTATACCACAGTGTTATTAGTCCGTGATATGTACCTACACCACAGTGTTATTAGTCCTATACCACAGTGTTATTAGTCTGTGCTGTGTATCTACAACACTGTGTTATTAGTCCATGATATGTAGCTACACCACAGTGTTATCAGTCCGTGATGTGTAGCTACACCACAGTGTTATTAGTCCGTGATGTGTAGCTACACCACTGTGTTATTAGTCCGTGATGTGTGCCTATACCACTGTGTTTTTAGTCCTATACCACAGTGTTATTAGTCCGTGATGTGTATCTACACCACTCTGTTATTTGTCCTATACCACAGTTTTATTAGTCCGTAATGTGTACCTACACCACAGTGTTATTAGTCCTATACGCTAGTGTTATTAGTCTGTGATGTGTACCTACACCACTGTGTTATTAGTCTGTGATGTGTACCTGCACCAGAGTGTTATTAGTCTGTGATGTGTACCTACACCACAGTGTTATTGGTCCATGATGTGTAGCTACACCACTGTGTTATTAGTCTGTGATGTGTACCGACACCAGAGTGTTATTAGTCTGTGATGTGTACCTACACCACAGTGTTATTAGTCCGTGATGTGTAGCTGCACCACAGTGTTATTAGTCCGTGATGTGTAGCTGCACCACAGTGTTATTAGTCCGTGATGTGTAGCTACACCACTGTGTTATTAGTCCGTGATGTGTAGCTGCACCACAGTGTAATTAGTCCGTGATGTGTAGCTACACCACAGAGTTATTAGTCTGTGATGTGTGCCTACACCACAGTGTTATTAATCCTATACCACAGTGTTATTAGTCTGTGCTGTGTATCTACAACACTGTGTTATTAGTCCATGATATGTAGCTACACCACAGTGTTATTAGTCCGTGATGTGTAGCTACACCACTGTGTTATTAGTCCGTGATGTGTGCCTACACCACAGTGTTATTAGTCCTATACCACTGTGTTTTTAGTCCTATACCACAGTGTTATTAGTCCGTGATGTGTACCTACACCACAGTGTTATTAGTCCTATACCACAGTGTTATTAGTCTGTGCTGTGTATCTACAACACTGTGTTATTAGTCCATGATATGTAGCTACACCACAGTGTTATTAGTCCGTGATGTGTAGCTACACCACTGTGTTATTAGTCCGTGATGTGTGCCTATACCACTGTGTTTTTAGTCCTATACCACTGTGTTATTAGTCCATGATATGTAGCTACACCACAGTGTTATTAGTCCGTGATGTGTAGCTACACCACTGTGTTAAAAGTCCGTGATGTGTGCCTATACCACTGTGTTTTTAGTCCTATACCACAGTGTTATTAGTCCGTGATGTGTATCTACACCACTCTGTTATTAGTCCTATACCACAGTTTTATTAGTCCGGAATGTGTACCTACACCACAGAGTTATTAGTCCTATACGCTAGTGTTATTAGTCAGTGATGTGTAGCTACACCACTGTGGTATTAGTCTGTGATGTGCACCTACACCACAGAGTTATTTGTCCTATACCACAGTGTTATTAGTCCGTGATATATACCTCCACCACAGTGTTATTAGTCTGTGATGTGTACCTACACCAGAGTGTTATTAGTCTGTGATGTGTACCTACACCACTGTGTTTTTGTCTGTGATGTGTACCTACACCAGAGTGTTATTAGTCTGTGATGTGTACCTACACCACAGTGTTATTAGTCCGTGATGTGTAGCTGCACCACAGTGTTATTGGTCCGTGATGTGTAGCTCCACCACTGTGTTATTAGTCTGTGTTGTGTACCGACACCAGAGTGTTATTAGTCTGTGATGAGTACCTGCACCACAGTGTTATTAGTCCGTGATGTGTAGCTGCACCACAGTGTTATTGGTCCGTGATGTGTAGCTACACCACTGTGTTATTAGTCTGTGATGTGTACCTACACCACAGTGTTATTAGTCCGTGATGTGTAGCTACACCACTGTGTTATTAGTCCGTGATGTGTGCCTACACCACAGTGTTATTAGTCCTATACCACTGTGTTTTTCGTCCTATACCACAGTGTTATTAGTCCGTGATGTGTACCTACACCACAGTGTTATTAGTCCTATACCACAGTGTTATTAGTCTGTGCTGTGTATCTACAACACTGTGTTATTAGTCCATGATATGTAGCTACACCACAGTGTTATTAGTCCGTGATGTGTAGCTACACCACTGTGTTATTAGTCCGTGATGTGTGCCTATACCACTGTGTTTTTAGTCATATACCACTGTGTTATTAGTCCATGATATGTAGCTACACCACAGTGTTATTAGTCCGTGATGTGTAGCTACACCACTGTGTTATTAGTCCGTGATGTGTGCCTATACCACTGTGTTTTTAGTCCTATACCACAGTGTTATTAGTCCGTGATGTGTATCTACACCACTCTGTTATTAGTCCTATACCACAGTTTTATTAGTCCGGAATGTGTACCTACACCACAGTGTTATTAGTCCTATACGCTAGTGTTATTAGTCAGTGATGTGTAGCTACACCACTGTGTTATTAGTCTGTGATGTGTACCTACACCACAGAGTTATTTGTCCTATACCACAGTGTTATTAGTCCGTGATATATACCTCCACCACAGTGTTATTAGTCTGTGATGTGTAGCTACACCACAGAGTTATTAGTCTGTGATGTGTACCTACACCACTGTGTTATTCGTCCATGATGTGTACCTACACCACAGTGTTATTAGTCTGTGATGTGTACCTACACCACAGTGTTATTAGTCCGTGATGTGTACCTACACCACAGAGTTATTTGTCCTATAGCACTGTGTTATTCGTCCATGATGTGTACCTACACCACCGTGTTATTAGTCCGAGATGTGTGCCTACACCAGAGTGTTATTAGTCTGTGATGTGTACCTACACCACTGTGTTATTAGTCCGTGATGTGTACCTACACCACTGTGTTATTAGTCCGTGATGTGTAGCTGCACCACAGTGTTATTCGTCCTATACCACAGTGTTATTAGTCTGTGATGTGTACCTACACCACTGTGTTACTAGTCTGTGATGTGTACCTACACCACTGTGTTATTAGTCCGTGATGTGTAGCTGCACCACAGTGTTATTAGTCCGTGATGTGTACATGCACCAGAGTGTTATTAGTCTGTGATGTGTATCTACACCACTGTGTTATTAGTCCGTAATGTGTACCTACACCACAGTGTTATTAGTCGTATACCGCAGTGTAATTAGTCTGTGATATGTATCTACACCACAGTGTTATTAGTCCTATACCACAGTGTTATTAGTCCGTGCTGTGTAGCTACACCACAGTGTTATTAGTCCTGTACCACAGTGTTATTTGTCTATGATGTTTATCTACACCACTGTGTTATTAGTCCTATACCACAGTGTTATTAGTCCGTGATGTGTACCTACACCACTGTGTTATTCGTCCATGATGTGGACCTACACCACAGAGTTATTTGTCCTATAGCACAGTGTTATTAGTCTGTGATGTGTACCTACACCACTGTGTTATTAGTCCGTGTTGTGTTGCTGCACCACAGTGTTATTCGTCCGTGATGTGTACCTACACCACAGTGTTATTAATCCTATACCACAGTGTTATTAGTCTGTGATGTGTATCTACACCACTGTGTTATTAGTCCATGATATGTAGCTACACCACAGTGTTATTAGTCCGTGATGTGTGCCTATACCACCGTGTTTTTAGTCCATGATATGTAGCTACACCACTGTGTTATTAGTCTGTGATGTGTACCTACACCAGAGTGTTATTAGTCTGTGATGTGTACCTACACCACTGTGTTTTTGTCTGTGATGTGTACCTACACCAGAGTGTTATTAGTCTGTGATGTGTACCTACACCACAGTGTTATTAGTCCGTGATGTGTAGCTGCACCACAGTGTTATTGGTCCGTGATGTGTAGCTACACCACTGTGTTATTAGTCTGTGATGTGTACCGACACCAGAGTGTTATTAGTCTGTGATGTGTACCTACACCACAGTGTTATTAGTCCGTGATGTGTAGCTACACCACTGTGTTATTAGTCCGTGATTTGTAGATGCACCACAGTGTTATTAGTCCGTGATGTGTAGCTACACCACAGAGTTATTAGTCTGTGATGTGTGCCTACACCACAGTGTTATTAGTCCTATACCACAGTGTTATTAGTCTGTGCTGTGTATCTACAACACTGTGTTATTAGTCCATGATATGTAGCTACACCACAGTGTTATTAGTCCGTGATGTGTGCCTACACCACAGTGTTATTAGTCCTATACCACTGTGTTTTTAGTCCTATACCACAGTGTTATTAGTCCGTGATATGTACCTACACCACAGTGTTATTAGTCCTATACCACAGTGTTATTAGTCTGTGCTGTGTATCTACAACACTGTGTTATTAGTCCATGATATGTAGCTACACCACAGTGTTATTAGTCCGTGATGTGTAGCTACACCACTGTGTTATTAGTCCGTGATGTGTGCCTATACCACTGTGTTTTTAGTCCTATACCACAGTGTTATTAGTCCGTGATGTGTATCTACACCACTCTGTTATTAGTCCTATACCACAGTTTTATTAGTCCGTAATGTGTACCTACACCACAGTGTTATTAGTCCTATACGCTAGTGTTATTAGTCTGTGATGTGTACCTACACCACTGTGTTATTAGTCTGTGATGTGTACCTACACCAGAGTGTTATTAGTCTGTGATGTGTACCTACACCACAGTGTTATTAGTCCGTGATGTGTAGCTGCACCACAGTGTTATTGGTCCGTGATGTGTAGCTACACCACTGTGTTATTAGTCTGTGATGTGTACCGACACCAGAGTGTTATTAGTCTGTGATGTGTACCTACACCACAGTGTTATTAGTCCGTGATGTGTAGCTGCACCACAGTGTTATTAGTCCGTGATGTGTAGCTGCACCACAGTCTTATTAGCCCGTGATGTGTAGCTACACCACTGTGTTATTAGTCCGTGATGTGGAGCTGCACCACAGTGTTATTAGTCCGTGATGTGTAGCTACACCGCAGAGTTATAAGTCTGTGATGTGTGCCAACACCACAGTGTTATTAATCCTATACCACAGTGTTATTAGTCTGTGCTGTGTATCAACAACACTGTGTTATTAGTCCATGATATGTAGCTACACCACAGTGTTATTAGTCCGTGATGTGTAGCTACACCACTGTGTTATTAGTCCGTGATGTGTGCCTACACCACAGTGTTATTAGTCCTATACCACTGTGTTTTTAGTCCTATACCACAGTGTTATTCGTCCGTGATGTGTACCTACACCACAGTGTTATTAGTCCTATACCACAGTGTTATTAGTCTGTGCTGTGTATCTACAACACTGTGTTATTAGTCCATGATATGTAGCTACACCACAGTGTTATTAGTCCGTGATGTGTAGCTACACCACTGTGTTATTAGTCCGTGATGTGTGCCCATACCACTGTGTTTTTAGACCTATACCACTGTGTTATTAGTCCATGATATGTAGCTACACCACAGTGTTATTAGTCCGTGATGTGTAGCTACACCACTGTGTTATTAGTCCGTGATGTGTGCCTATACCACTGTGTTTTTAGTCCTATACCACAGTGTTATTAGTCCGTGATGTGTATCTACACCACTCTGTTATTAGTCCTATACCACAGTTTTATTAGTCCGTAATGTGTACCTACACCACAGTGTTATTAGTCCTATACGCTAGTGTTATTAGTCAGTGATGTGTAGCTACACCACTGTGTTATTAGTCTGTGATGTGTACCTACACCACAGAGTTATTTGTCCTATACCACAGTGTTATTAGTCCGTGATATATACCTCCACCACAGTGTTATTAGTCTGTGATGTGTAGCTACACCACAGAGTTATTAGTCTGTGATGTGTACCTACACCACTGTGTTATTCGTCCATGATGTGTACCTACACCACAGTGTTATTAGTCTGTGATATGTACCTACACCACAGTGTTATTAGTCTGTGATGTGTACCTACACCAGAGTGTTATTAGTCTGTGATGTGTACCTACACCACTGTGTTATTAGTCCGTGATGTGTAGCTGCACCACAGTGTTATTAGTCCGTGATGTGTACCTACACCACAGAGTTATTTGTCCTATAGCACTGTGTTATTCGTCCATGATGTGTACCTACACCACTGTGTTATTAGTCCGTGATGTGTGCCTATACCAGAGTGTTATTAGTCTGTGATGTGTACCTACACCACTGTGTTATTAGTCCGTGATGTGTACCTACACCACAGAGTTATTTGTCCTATAGCACTGTGTTATTCGTCCATGATGTGTACCTACACCACTGTGTTATTAGTCCGTGATGTGTGCCTATACCAGAGTGTTATTAGTCTGTGATGTGTACCTACACCACTGTGTTATTAGTCCGTGATGTGTACCTACACCACTGTGTTATTAGTCCGTGATGTGGAGCTGCACCACAGTGTTATTCGTCCTATACCACTGTGTTATTAGTCTGTGATGTGTACCTACACCACTGTGTTATTAGTCTGTGATGTGTACCTACACCACTGTGTTATTAGTCCGTGATGTGTAGCTGCACCACAGTGTTATTAGTCCGTGATGTGTACCTGCACCAGAGTGTTGTTAGTCTGTGATGTGTACCTACACCACTGTGTTATTAGTCTGTGATGTGTACCTACACCACTGTGTTATTAGTCCGTGATGTGTAGCTGCACCACAGTGTTATTAGTCCGTGATGTGTACCTACACCACTGTGTTATTAGTCCGTGATGTGTACCTACACCACAGTGTTATTAGTCATATACCACAGTGTTATTAGTCTGTGCTGTGTATCTACACCACTGTGTTATTAGTCCATGATATGTAGCTACACCACAGTGTTATTAGTCCGTGATGTGTGCCTTGCCTATACCACTGTGTTATTAGTCCGTGATGTGTGCCTATACCACTGTGTTATTAGTCCATGATATGTAGCTACACCACTGTGTTATTAGTCCGTGATGTGTAGCTACACCACAGTATTATTAGTCCGTGATGTGTGCCTATACCACTGTGTTATTAGTCCGTGATGTGTGCCTATACCACTGTGTTATTAGTCCATGATATGTAGCCTACACCACTGTGTTATTAGTCCGTGATGTGTAGCTACACCACTGTGTTATTAGTCCGTGATGTGTGCCTATACCACAGTGTTATTAGTCCTATACCACAGTGTTATTAGTCCGTGATGTGTATCTACACCACTCTGTTATTAGTCCAATACCACAGTTTTAATAGTCCGTAATGTGTACCTACACCACAGTGTTATTAGTCCTATACCCCAGTGTTATTAGTCAGTGATGTGAAGCTACACCACTGTGCTATTGGTCCGTGATGTGTACCTGCACCACAGTGTTATTAGTCTGTGATGTGTACCTACACCACAGAGTTATTTGTCCTATACCACAGTGTTATTAGTCCGTGATGTGTACCTACAACACAGTGTTATTAGTCCTATACCACAGTGTTATTAGTCTGTGCTGTGTATCTACACCACAGTGTTATTAGTCCTATACCACAGTGTTATTAGTCTGTGATGTGTATCTACACCACTGTGTTATTAGTCCTATAACACAGTGTTATTAGTCCGTGATGTGTACCTACAACACAGTGTTATTAGTCCTATACCACAGTGTTATTAGTCTGTGCTGTGTACGTACACCACAGTGTTATTAGTCCTATACCACAGTGTTATTAGTCTGTGATGTGTATCTACACCACTGTATTATTAGTCCATGATAGTTAGCTACACCACAGTGTTATTAGTCCGTGATGTGTACCTATACCAGAGTGTTTTTAGTCCTATTCCACAGTGTTATTAGTCCGTGATGTGTAGCTACACCACAGTGTTATTAGTCCGTGATGTGTATCTACACCACTCTGTTATTAGTCCTATACCACAGTTTTATTAGTCCGTAATGTGTACCTACACCACAGTGTTATTAGTCCTATACCCTTGTGTTATTTGTCAGTGATGTGTCGGTACACCACTGTGCTATTGGTCCGTGATGTGTACCTACACCACAGTGTTATTAGTCCATGATGTGTAGCTACACCACAGAGTTATTAGTCTGTGATGTGTACCTACACCACAGAGCTATTTGTCCTATACCACAGTGTTATTAGTCCGTGATATGTACGTAGACCACTGTGTTATTATTCCTATACCACAGTGTTATTAGTCCGTGATATGTACGTACACCACTGTGTTATTATTCCTATACCACAGTGTTATTAGTCCATAATGTGTACCTACAACACAGTGTTATTAATCAGTGATGTGTAGCTACACCACAGTGTTATTAGACCGTGATGTGTAGCTGCACCACAGAGTTATTAGTCTGTGATGTGTACCTACACCACAGTGTTATTAGTCCTATACCACAGTGTTATTAGTCCGTGATATGTATGTACACCACTGTGTTATTATTCCTATACCACAGTGTTATTAGTCCATGATGTGAATTTACACCACAGTGTTATTAGTCAGTGATGTGTAGCTACACCACAGTGTTATTATTCCGTGATGTGCACCTTCACCACTGTGTTTTAGTCCATGATATGTATCTACACCAGAGTGTTATTAGTCCTATACCACGGTGTTATTAGTCCGTGATGTGTACCTACACCACAGTGTTATTAGTCCTATACCACAGTGTTATTAGTCCGTGATATGTATCTACACCACAGTGTTATTAGTCCTATACCACAGTGTTATTAGTCCGTGATATGTATCTACACCACAGTGTTATTAGTCCTATACCACAGTGGTATTAGTCCGTGATGTGTACCTACACCACAGTGTTATTAGTCCTATACCACAGTGTTCTTAGTCCGTGATATGAATCTCCACCACAGTGTTATTAGTCCTATACCACAGTGTTATTAGTCCGTGATATGTATCTACACCACAGTGTTATTAGTCCTATACCACAGTGTTATTAGTCCGTGATATGTATCTACACCACAGTGTTATTAGTCCTATACCACAGTGGTATTAGTCCGTGATGTGTACCTACACCACAGTGTTATTAGTCCTATACCACAGTGTTATTAGTCCGTGATATGTATCTACACCACTGTGTTATTAGTCCTATACCACAGTGTTAGTAGTCCGTAATGTGTACCTACACCACAGTGTTATTAGTCCTATACCGCAGTGTTATTAGTCTGTGATATGTATCTACACCACAGTATTATTAGTCCTATACCACAGTGTTATTAGTCCGTGATGTGTACCTACACCACAGTGTTATTAGTCCTATTCCACAGTGTTATTAGTCCGTGATATGTATCTACACCACAGTGTTATTAAACCTATACCACAGTGTTATTAGTCCGTTATATGTATCTACACCATAGTGTTATTAGTCCTATACCACAGTGGTATTAGTCCGTGATGTGTACCTACACCACAGTGTTATTAGTCCGTGATGTGTAGCTGCACCACAGTGTTATTGGTCCGTGATGTGAAGCTACACCACTGTGTTATTAGTCTGTGATGTGTAGCTACACCACAGAGTTATTAGTCTGTGATGTGTACCTACACCACAGAGTTATTTGTCCTATACCAATGTGTTATTAGTCTGTGATGTGTACCTACACCACTGTGTTATTCGTCCAGGATGTGTACGTACACAACAGTGTTATTAGTCTGTGATGTGTACCTACACCACAGTGTTATTAGTCTGTGATGTGTACCTACACCAGAGTGTTATTAGTCTGTAATGTGTACCTTCACCACTGTGTTATTAGTCCGTGATGTGTAGCTGCACCACAGTGTTATTAGTCCGTGATGTGTACCTACACCACAGAGTTATTTGTCCTATAGCACTGTGTTATTCGTCCATGATGTGTACCTACACCACTGTGTTATTAGTCCGTGATGTGTGCCTATACCACTGTGTTTTTAGTCCTATACCACTGTGTTATTAGTCCGTGATGTGTTCCTACACCACAGAGTTATTTGTCCTATACCACAGTGTTATTAGTCCGTGATGTTTACCTACAACACAGTGTTATTCGTACTATACCACAGTGTTATTAGTCTGAGCTGTGTATCTACACCACAGTGTTATTAGTCCTATGCCACAGTGTTATTAGTCTGTGATGTGTATCCACACCACAGTGTTATTAGTCCTATACCACAGTGTTATTAGTCTGTGATGTGTACCTACACCACAGAGTTATTTGTCCTATACCACAGTGTTATTAGTCCGTGATGTGTACCTACAACACAGTGTTATTAGTCCTATACCACAGTGTTATTAGTCTGTGATGTGTATCTACACCACTGTGTTATTAGTCCTATACCACAGTGTTATTAGTCCGTGATGTGTACCTACAACACAGTGTTATTAGTCCTATACCACAGTGTTATTAGTCTGTACTGTGTACCTACACCACAGTGTTATTAGTCCTATACCACAGTGTTATTAGTCTGTGCTGTGTATCTGCACCACAGTGTTATTAGTCCTATACCACAGTGTTATTAGTCTGTGATGTGTATCTACACCACTGTGTTATTAGTCCATGATGTGTAGCTACACCACAGAGTTATTAGTCTGTGATGTGTACCTACACCACAGTGTTATTAGTCCTATACCACAGTGTTATTAGTCCGTGATATGTATCTACACCACAGTGTTATTAGTCCTATACCACAGTGTTATTACTCCGTGATATGTATCTACACCACAGTGTTATTAGTCCTATACCACAGTGGTATTAGTCTGTGATGTGTACCTACACCACTGTGTTATTAGTCCGTGATGTGTACCTACACCACTGTGTTATTAGTCTGTGATGTGTACCTACACCACAGTGTTATTAGTCCTATACCACAGTGTTATTAGTCCGTGATATGTATCTACACCACAATGTTATTAGTCCTATACCACAGTGTTATTACTCCGTGATATGTATCTACACCACAGTGTTATTAGTCCTATACCACAGTGTTATTAGTCTGTGATGTGTACCTCCACCACTGTGTTATTCGTCTGTGATGTGTGCCTACACCACAGTGTTATTAGTCCGTGATGTGTACCTGCACCAGATTGTTATTAGTCCTATACCGCAGTGTTATTAGTCTGTGATATGTATCTACACCAGAGTGTTATTAGTCCTATACCACAGTGTTATTAGTCCGTGATGTGTACCTACACCACAGTGTTATTAGTCCTGTACCACAGTGTTATTAGTCTGTGATGTTTATCTACACCACTGTGTTATTAGTCCTATACCACAGTGTTATTAGTCCGTGATGTGTACCTACACCACTGTGTTATTCGTCCATGATGTGTACCTACACCACAGAGTTATTTGTCCTATAGCACAGTGTTATTAGTCTGTGATGTGTACCTACACCACTGTGTTATTAGTCCGTGTTGTGTAGCTGCACCACAGTGTTATTCGTCCGTGATGTGTACCTACACCACAGTGTTATTAGTCCTATACCACAGTGTTATTAGTCTGTGATGTGTATCTACACCACTGTGTTATTAGTCCATGATATGTAGCTACACCACAGTGTTATTAGTCCTTGATGTGTGCCTATACCACTGTGTTTTTAGTCCATGATATGTAGCTACACCACTGTGTTATTAGTCTGTGATGTGTACCTACATCAGAGTGTTATTAGTCTGTGATGTGTACCTACACCACTGTGTTTTTGTCTGTGATGTGTACCTACACCAGAGTGTTATTAGTCTGTGATGTGTACCTACACCACAGTGTTATTAGTCCGTGATGTGTAGCTGCACCACAGTGTTATTGGTCCGTGATGTGTAGCTACACCACTGTGTTATTAGTCTGTGATGTGTACCGACACCAGAGTGTTATTAGTCTGTGATGTGTACCTACACCACAGTGTTATTAGTCCGTGATGTGTAGCTGCACCACAGTGTTATTGGTCCGTGATGTGTAGCTACACCACTGTGTTATTAGTCTGTGATGTGTACCTACACCACAGTGTTATTAGTCCGTGATGTGTAGCTACACCACTGTGTTATTAGTCCGTGATGTGTAGCTGCACCACAGTGTTATTTGTCCGTGATGTGTAGCTATACCACAGAGTTATTAGTCTGTGATGTGTGCCTACACCACAGTGTTATTAGTCCTATACCACAGTGATATTAGTCTGTGCTGTGTATCTACAACACTCTGTTATTAGTCCTATACCACAGTTTTATTAGTCCGTAATGTGTACCTACACCACAGTGTTATTAGTCCTATACGCTCGTGTTATTAGTCTGTGATGTGGACCTACACCACTGTGTTATTAGTCTGTGATGTGTACCTACACCAGAGTGTTATTAGTCTGTGATGTGTACCTACACCACAGTGTTATTAGTCCGTGATGTGTAGCTGCACCACAGTGTTATTGGTCCGTGATGTGTAGCTACACCACAGTGTTATTAGTCCGTGATGTGTAGCTACACCACTGTGTTATTAGTCCGTGATGTGTGCCTACACCACAGTGTTATTAGTCCTGTACCACTGTGTTTTTAGTCCTATACGGCAGTGTTATTAGTCCGTGATATGTACCTACACCACAGTGTTATTAGTCCAATACCACAGTGTTATTAGTCTGTGCTGTGTATCTACAACACTGTGTTATTAGTCCTTGATATGTAGCTACACCACAGTGTTATCAGTCCGTGATGTGTAGCTACACCACTGTCTTATTAGTCCATGATGTGTGCCTATACCACTGTGTTTTTAGTCCTATACCACTGTGTTATTAGTCCATGATATGTAGCTACACCACAGTGTTATTAGTCCGTGATGTGTGCCTATACCACTGTGTTTTTAGTCCTATACCACAGTGTTATTAGTCCGTGATGTGTATCTACACCACTCTGTTATTAGTCCTATACCACAGTTTTATTAGTCCGTAATGCGTACCTACACCACAGTGTTATTAGTCCTATACGCTAGTGTTATTGGTCCTTGATGTGTTGCTACACCACTGTGTTATTAGTCTGTGATGTGTACCGACACCAGAGTGTTATTAGTCTGTGATGTGTACCTACACCACAGTGTTATTAGTCCGTGATGTGTAGCTGCACCACAGTGTTATTAGTCCGTGATGTGTAGCTGCACCACAGTGTTATTACTCCGTGATGTGTAGCTACACCACTGTGTTATTAGTCCGTGATGTGTAGCTGCACCACAGTGTTATTAGTCCGTGATGTGTAGCTACACCACAGAGTTATTAGTCTGTGATGTGTGCCTACACCACAGTGTTATTAATCCTATACCACAGTGTTATTAGTCTGTGCTGTGTATCTACAACACTGTGTTATTAGTCCATGATATGTAGCTACACCACAGTGTTATTAGTCCGTGATGTGTAGCTACACCACTGTGTTATTAGTCCGTGATGTGTGCCTACACCACAGTGTTATTAGTCCTATACCACTGTGTTTTTAGTCCTATACCACAGTGTTATTAGTCCGTGATGTGTACCTACACCACAGTGTTATTAGTCCTATACCACAGTGTTATTAGTCTGTGCTGTGTATCTACAACACTGTGTTATTAGTCCATGATATGTAGCTACACCACAGTGTTATTAGTCCGTGATGTGTAGCTACACCACTGTGTTATTAGTCCGTGATGTGTGCCTATAACACTGTGTTTTTAGTCCTATACCACTGTGTTATTAGTCCATGATATGTAGCTACACCACAGTGTTATTAGTCCGTGATGTGTAGCTACACCACTGTGTTATTAGTCCGTGATGTGTGCCTATACCACTGTGTTTTTAGTCCTATACCACAGTGTTATTAGTCCGTGATGTGTATCTACACCACAGTGTTATTAGTCCTATACGCTAGTGTTATTAGTCTGTGATGTGTAGCTACACCACTGTGTTATTAGTCTGTGATGTGTACCTACACCACAGAGTTATTTGTCCTATACCACAGTGTTATTAGTCCGTGATGTGTACCTCCACCACAGTGTTATTAGTCCTATACCACAGTGTTATTAGTCTGTGCTGTGTATCTACAACACTGTGTTATTAGTCCATGATATGTAGCTACACCACAGTGTTATTAGTCCATGATGTGTAGCTACACCACTGTGTTATTAGTCCGTGATGTGTGCCTATACCACTGTGTTTTTAGTCCTATACCACAGTGTTATTAGTCCGTGATGTGTATCTACACCACTCTGTTATTAGTCCTATACCACAGTTTTATTAGTCCGTAATGTGTACCTACACCACAGTGTTATTAGTCCTATACGCTAGTGTTATTAGTCAGTGATGTGTAGCTACACCACAGAGTTATTAGTCTGTGATGTGTACCTACACCACTGTGTTATTCGTCCATGATGTGTACCTACACCACAGTGTTATTAGTCTGTGATATGTACCTACACCACAGTGTTATTAGTCTGTGATGTGTACCTACACCAGAGTGTTATTAGTCTGTGATGTGTACCTACACCACTGTGTTATTAGTCCGTGATGTGTAGCTGCACCACAGTGTTATTAGTCCGTGATGTGTACCTACACCACAGAGTTATTTGTCCTATAGCACTGTGTTATTCGTCCATGATGTGTACCTACACCACTGTGTTATTAGTCCGTGATGTGTGCCTATACCACTGTGTTTTTAGTCCTATACCACTGTGTTATTAGTCCGTGATGTGTGCCTACACCAGAGTGTTATTAGTCTGTGATGTGTACCTACACCACTGTGTTATTAGTCCGTGATGTGTACCTACACCACTGTGTTCTTTGTCCGTGATGTGTACGTACACCACTGTGTTATTTGTCCGTGATGTGTAGCTGCACCACAGTGTTATTCGTCCTATACCACAGTGTTATTAGTCTGTGATGTGTACCTACACCACTGTGTTATTAGTCTGTGATGTGTACCTACACCACTGTGTTATTAGTCCGTGATGTGTAGCTGCACCACAGTGTTATTAGTCCGTGATGTGTACCTGCACCAGAGTGTTATTAGTCTGTGATGTGTACCTACACCACTGTGTTATTAGTCCGTGATGTGTAGCTGCACCACAGAGTTATTCGTCTGTGATGTGTGCCTACACCACAGTGTTATTAGTCCTATACCACAGTGTTATTAGTCCGTGATGTGTACCTACACCACAGTGTTATTAGTCATATACCACAGTGTTATTAGTCTGTGCTGTGTATCTACACCACTGTGTTATTAGTCCATGATATGTAGCTACACCACTGTGTTATTAGTCCGTGATGTGTAGCTACACCACTGTGTTAATAGTCCGTGATGTGTGCCTATACCACTGTGTTATTAGTCCGTGATGTGTGCCTATACCACAGTGTTATTAGTCCTATACCACAGTGTTATTAGTCCGTGATGTGTATCTACACCACTCTGTTATTAGTCCAATACCACAGTTTTAATAGTCCGTAATGTGTACCTACACCACAGTGTTATTAGTCCTATACCCCAGTGTTATTAGTCAGTGATGTGAAGCTACACCACTGTGCTATTGGTCCGTGATGTGTACCTACACCACAGTGTTATTAGTCTGTGATGTGTACCTACACCACAGAGTTATTAGTCCTATACCACAGTGTTATTAGTTTGTGATGTGTATCTATACCACTGTGTTATTAGTCCTATACCACAGTGTTATTAGTCTGTGATGTGTACCTACACCACAGAGTTATTATTCCTATACCACAGTGTTATTAGTCCATGATGTGTACCTACAACAGTGTTCTTAGTCCATGATGTGTACCTACACCACAGTGTTATTAGTCTGTGATGTGTTTCTACACCACAGTGTTATTAGTCCTATACCACAGTGTTATTAGTCTGTGATGTGTAGCTACACCACAGTGTTATTAGTCTGTGATGTGTTTCTACACCACAGTGTTATTAGTCCATGATATGTAGCTACACCACAGTGTTATTAGTCTCTGATGTGTATCTACACCACAGTGTTATTAGTCCATGATATGTAGCTACACGACAGTGTTATTAGTCCATGATGTGTACCTATACCACTGTGTTTTTAGTCCTATACCACAGTGTTATTAGTCCGTGATGTGTAGCTACACCACAGTGTTATTAGTCTGTGATGTGTACCTACACCACTCTGTTATTAGTCCTATACCACAGTTTTATTAGTCCGTAATGTGTACCTACACCACAGTGTTATTAGTCCTATACCCGAGTGTTATTAGTCAGTGATGTGTAGCTACACCACTGTGTTATTATTCCTATACCACAGTGTTATTAGTCCATGATGTGTACCTA
Organism: Chiloscyllium plagiosum; assembly: GCF_037043375.1. Taxonomy (NCBI): domain Eukaryota; kingdom Metazoa; phylum Chordata; class Chondrichthyes; order Orectolobiformes; family Hemiscylliidae; genus Chiloscyllium; species Chiloscyllium plagiosum. Next base: position 46,920,883 of record NW_028270174.1, read on the forward strand.
CAACAGTGTTCTTAGTCCATGATGTGTACCTACACCACAGTGTTATTAGTCTGTGATGTGTACCTACACCACTGTGCTAATAGTCCGTTATGTGTAGCTGCACCACAGTGTTATTAGTCCGTGATGTGTACCTACACCACAGTGTTATTAGTCCTATACCACAGTGTTATTAGTCTGTGCTGTGTATCTACACCACAGTGTAATTAGTCCTATACCACAGTGTTATTAGTCTGTGATGTGTATCTACACCACAGTGTTATTAGTCCGTGATGTGTACCTACATCACAGTGTTATTAGTCCTATACCACAGTGTTATTAGTCTGTGCTGTGTATCTACACCACAGTGTAATTAGTCCTATACCACAGTGTTATTAGTCTGTGATGTGTATCTACACCACAGTGTTATTAGTCCGTGATGTGTACCTACAACACAGTGTTATTAGTCCTATACCACAGTGTTATTAGTCTGTGCTGTGTATCTACACCACAGTGTAATTAGTCCTATACCACAGTGTTATTAGTCTGTGATGTGTATCTACACCACTGTGTTATTAGTCCATGATATGTAGCTACACCACAGTATTATTAGTCCGTGATGTGTAGCTACACCACTGTGTTATTAGTCTGTGATGCGTACCTACACCACAGTGTTATTAGTCCTATACCACAGTGTTATAAGTCCGTGATGTGTACCTACACCACAGTGTTATTAGTCTGTGATGCGTACCTACACCACTGTGTTATTAGTCTGTGATGCGTACCTACACCACTGTGTTATTAGTCTGTGATGCGTATCTACACCACAGTGTTATTAGTCCTATACCACAGTGTTATTAGTCCGTGATGTGTACCTACACCACAGTGTTATTAGTCCTATACCACAGTGTTATTAGTCTGTGATGTGTATCTACACCACAGTGTTATTAGTCCGTGATGTGTACCTTCAACACAGTGTTATTAGTCCTATACCACAGTGTTATTAGTCTGTGATGTGTATCTACACCACTGTGTTCTTCGTCCTATACCACAGTGTTATTAGTCAGTGATGTGTAGCTACACCACAGTGTTATTAGTCCGTGATGTGTACCTACACCACAGTGTTATTAGTCCTATACCACAGTGTTATTAGTCTGTGATGTGTATCTACACCACTGTGTTATTAGTCCATGATGTGTACTACACCACAGTGTTATTAGTCTGTGATGTGTACCTACACCACAGTGTTATTAGTCTGTGATGTGTATCTACACCACAGTGTTATTAGTCGTATACCACAGTGTTATTAGTCTGTGATGTGTTTCTACACCACAGTGTTATTAGTCCATGATATGTAGCTACACCACAGTGTTATTAGTCTCTGATGTGTATCTACACCACAGTGTTATTAGTCCATGATATGTAGCTACACGACAGTGTTATTAGTCCATGATGTGTACCTATACCACTGTGTTTTTAGTCCTATACCACAGTGTTATTAGTCCGTGATGTGTACCTACACCACAGTGTTATTAGTCCTATACGCTAGTGTTATTAGTCAGTGATGTGTAGCTACACCACTGTGCTATTGGTCCGTGATGTGTACCTACACCACAAAGTTATTTGTCCTATACCGCAGTGTTATTAGTCCGTGATGTGTACCTACACCACAGTGTTATTAGTCCGTGATGTGTATCTACACCACTCTGTTATTAGTCCTATACCACAGTTTTATTAGTCCGTAATGTGTACCTACACCACAGTGTTATTAGTCCTATACCCTAGTGTTATTAGTCGGTGATGTGTAGCTACACCACTGTGCTATTGGTCCGTGATGTGTACCTACACCACAGTGTTATTAGTCCATGATGTGTAGCTACACCACAGAGTTATTAGTCTGTGATGTGTACCTACACCACAGAGTTATTTGTCCTATACCACAGTGTTATTAGTCCGTGATATGTACGTAGACCACTGTGTTATTATTCCTATACCACAGTGTTATTAGTCCATGATGTGTACCTACAACACAGTGTTATTAATCAGTGATGTGTAGCTACACCACAGTGTTATTAGACCGTGATGTGTAGCTGCACCACAGAGTTATTAGTCTGTGATGTGTACCTACACCACAGAGTTATTTGTCCTATACCACAGTGTTATTAGTCCGTGATATGTACGTACACCACTGTGTTATTATTCCTATACCACAGTGTTTTTCGTCCATGATGTGTACCTACAACACAGTGTTATTAGTCCGTGATGTGTAGCTACACCACAGTGTTATTAGACCGTGATGTGTAGCTGCACCACAGTGTTATTATTCCGTGCTGTGCACCTTCACCACTGTGTTTTTAGTCCGTAATGTGTACCTACACCACAGTGTTATTAGTCCTATACCGCAGTGTTATTAGTCCGTGATATGTATCTACACCACAGTGTTATTAGTCCTATACCACAGTGGTATTAGTCCGTAATGTGTACCTACACCACAGTGTTATTAGTCCTATACCGCAGTGTTAATAGTCCGTGATATGTATCTACACCAGAGTGTTATTAGTCCTATACCACAGTGTTATTAGTCCGTGATGTGTACCTACACCACAGTGTTATTAGTCCTATACCACAGTGTTATTAGTCCTATACCACAGTGTTATTAGTCCGTGATATGTATCTACACCACTGTGTTATTAGTCCTATACCACAGTGTTATTAGTCTGTGATGTGTACCTACACCACCGAGTTATTTGTCCTATACCACAGTGTTATTAGTCCGTGATGTGTACCTACAACACAGTGTTATTAGTCCTATACCACAGTGTTATTACTCGGTGATGTGTACCTACACCACAGTGTTATTAGTCCAATACCACAGTGTTAATAGTCTGTGATGTGTACCTACACCACAGTGTTATTAGTCCTATACCACAGTTTTATTAGTCTGTAATGTGTACCTACATCACAGTGTTATTAGTCCTATACCCTAGTGTTATTAGTCAGTGATGTGTAGCTACACCACAGTGTTATTAGTCCTATACCACAGTGTTATTAGTCTGTGCTGTGTATCTCCACCACAGTGCTATTAGTCCTATACCACAGTGTTATTAGTCTGTGATGTGTATCTACACCACTGTGTTATTAGTCCATGATACTTAGCTACACCACAGTGTTATTAGTCCGTGATGTGTACCTATACCACTGTGTTTTTAGTCCTATTCCACAATGTTATTAGTCCGTGATGTGTAGCTACACTACAGTGTTATTAATCCGTGATGTGTACCTATACCACTGTGTTTTTAGTCCTATTCCACAGTGTTATTAGTCCGTGATGTGTAGCTACACCACAGTGTTATTAGTCCATGATGTGTATCTACACCACTCTGTTATTAGTCCTATACCACAATTTTATTAGTCCGTAATGTGTACCTACACCACAGTGTTATTATTCCTATACCACAGTGTTATTAGTCCATGATGTGTACCTACAACACAGTGTTATTAGTCCGTGATGTGTACCTACACCACAGTGTTATTAGACCGTGATGTGTACCTACACCACAGTGTTATTAGTCCTATACCACAGTGTTGTTAGTCCATGATATGTATCTACACCACAGTGTTATTAGTCCTATACCACAGTGTTATTAGTCCGCGATGTGTACCTACACCACAGTGTTATTAGTCCTATACCACAGTGTTATTAGTCCGTGATGTGTATCTACACCACAGTGTTATTAGACCGTGATGTGTACCTACACCACAGTGTTATTAGTCCTATACCACAGTGTTGTTAGTCCATGATATGTATCTACACCACAGTGTTATTAGTCCTATACCACAGTGGTATTAGTCCGTGATGTGTACCTACACCACAGTGTTATTAGTCCTATACCACAGTGTTATTACTCCGTGATGTGTACCTACACCACAGTGTTATTAGTCCTATACCACAGTGTTATTAGTCCGTGATGTGTACCTACACCACAGTGTTATTAGTCGTATACCACAGTTTTATTAGTCTGTAATGTGTACCTACATCACAGTGTTATTAGTCCTATACCCTAGTGTTATTAGTCAGTGATGTGTAGCTGCACCACAGTGTTATTAGTCCGTGATGTGTACCTACACCACAGTGTTATTAGTCCTGTACCACAGTGTTATTAGTCTGTGATGTGTATCTACACCACTGTGTTATTAGTCCGTGATGTGTACTACACCACAGTGTTATTAGTCTGTGATGTGTACCTACACCACAGTGTTATTAGTCTGTGATGTGTACGTACACCACAGTGTTATTAGTCCTATACCACAGTGTTATTAGTCTGTGATGTGTATCTACACCACAGTGTTATTAGTCCGTGATATGTAGCTACACCACATTGTTATTAGTCTGTGATGTGTTTCTACACCACAGTGTTATTAGTCCATGATATGTAGCTACACCACATTGTTATTAGTCCGTGATGTGTAGCAACACCACAGTGTTATTAGTCCTATACCACAGTGTTATTAGTCCGTGATGTGTACCTACACCACAGTGTTATTAGTCCTATACCACAGTGTTATTAGTCTGTGATGTGTAGCTACACCACAGTGTTATTAGTCCGTGATGTGTACCTACACCACTCTGTTATTAGTCCTCTCCCACAGTTTTATTAGTCCGTAATGTGTACCTACATCACAGTGTTATTAGTCCTATACCCTAGTGTTATTAGTCAGTGATGTGTAGCTACACCACTGTGCTATTGGTCCATGATGTGTACCTACACCACAGTGTTATTAGTCCATGATGTGTAGCTACACCACAGAGTTATTAGTCTGTGATGTGTACCTACACCACAGAGTTATTTGTCCTATACAACAGTGTTATTAGTCCGTGATGTGTACCTACACCACTGTGTTATTATTCCTATACCACAGTGTTATTAGTCGGTGATGTGTATCTACAACACTGTGTTATTATTCCTATACCACAGTGTTATTATTCCTATACCACAGCGTTATTAGTCCATGATGTGTATCTACAACACAGTGTTATTATTCCTATACCACAGTGTTATTAGTCCATGATGTGTAGCTACACCACAGAGTTATTAGTCTGTGATGTGTACCTACACCACAGAGTTATTTGTCCTATACCACAGTGTTATTAGTCCGTGATATGTACGTAGACCACTGTGTTATTATTCCTATACCACAGTGTTATTAGTCCATGATGTGTACCTACAACACAGTGTTATTAATCAGTGATGTGTAGCTACACCACAGTGTTATTAGACCGTGATGTGTAGCTGCACCACAGAGTTATTAGTCTGTGATGTGTACCTACACCACAGAGTTATTTGTCCTATACCACAGTGTTATTAGTCCGTGATATGTACATACACCACTGTGTTATTATTCCTATACCACAGTGTTTTTCGTCCATGATGTGTACCTACAACACAGTGTTATTAGTCCGTGATGTGTACCTACACCACAGTGTTATTAGTCCTATACCACAGTGTTATTAGTCCGTGATGTGTACCTACACCACAGTGTTATTAGTCCTATACCGCAGTGTTATTAGTCCGTGATATGCATCTACACCAGAGTGTTATTAGTCCTATACCACAGTGTTATTAGTCCGTGATGTGTACCTACACCACAGTGTTATTAGTCCTATACCACAGTGTTATTAGTCCGTGATGTGTAGCTACACCACAGTGTTATTAGTCCGTGATGTGTACCTACACCACTCTGTTATTAGTCCTCTCCCACAGTTTTATTAGTCCGTAATGTGTACCTACATCACAGTGTTATTAGTCCTATACCCTAGTGTTATTAGTCAGTGATGTGTAGCTACACCACTGTGCTATTGGTCCATGATGTGTACCTACACCACAGTGTTATTAGTCCATGATGTGTAGCTACACCACAGAGTTATTAGTCTGTGATGTGTACCTACACCACAGAGTTATTTGTCCTATACCACAGTGTTATTAGTCCGTGATGTGTACCTACACCACTGTGTTATTATTCCTATACCACAGTGTTATTAGTCGGTGATGTGTATCTACAACACTGTGTTATTATTCCTATACCACAGTGTTATTATTCCTATACCACAGCGTTATTAGTCCATGATGTGTATCTACAACACAGTGTTATTATTCCTATACCACAGTGTTATTAGTCCATGATGTGTAGCTACACCACAGAGTTATTAGTCTGTGATGTGTACCTACACCACAGAGTTATTTGTCCTATACCACAGTGTTATTAGTCCGTGATATGTACGTAGACCACTGTGTTATTATTCCTATACCACAGTGTTATTAGTCCATGATGTGTACCTACAACACAGTGTTATTAATCAGTGATGTGTAGCTACACCACAGTGTTATTAGACCGTGATGTGTAGCTGCACCACAGAGTTATTAGTCTGTGATGTGTACCTACACCACAGAGTTATTTGTCCTATACCACAGTGTTATTAGTCCGTGATATGTACGTACACCACTGTGTTATTATTCCTATACCACAGTGTTTTTCGTCCATGATGTGTACCTACAACACAGTGTTATTAGTCCGTGATGTGTACCTACACCACAGTGTTATTAGTCCTATACCACAGTGTTATTAGTCCGTGATGTGTACCTACACCACAGTGTTATTAGTCCTATACCGCAGTGTTATTAGTCCGTGATATGCATCTACACCAGAGTGTTATTAGTCCTATACCACAGTGTTATTAGTCCGTGATGTGTACCTACACCACAGTGTTATTAGTCCTATACCACAGTGTTATTAGTCCGTGATATGTATCTACACCACAGTGTTATTAGTCCTATACCACAGTGGTATTAGTCCGTGATGTGTACCTACACCACAGTGTTATTAGTCCTATACCACAGTGTTATTACTCCGTGATGTGTACCTACACCACAGTGTTATTAGTCCTATACCACAGTGTTATTAGTCCGTGATGTGTACCTACACCACAGTGTTATTAGTCGTATACCACAGTTTTATTAGTCTGTAATGTGTACCTACATCACAGTGTTATTAGTCCTATACCCTAGTGTTATTAGTCAGTGATGTGTAGCTGCACCACAGTGTTATTAGTCCGTGATGTGTACCTACACCACAGTGTTATTAGTCCTGTACCACAGTGTTATTAGTCTGTGATGTGTATCTACACCACTGTGTTATTAGTCCGTGATGTGTACTACACCACAGTGTTATTAGTCTGTGATGTGTACCTACACCACAGTGTTATTAGTCTGTGATGTGTACGTACACCACAGTGTTATTAGTCCTATACCACAGTGTTATTAGTCTGTGATGTGTATCTACACCACAGTGTTATTAGTCCGTGATATGTAGCTACACCACATTGTTATTAGTCTGTGATGTGTTTCTACACCACAGTGTTATTAGTCCATGATATGTAGCTACACCACATTGTTATTAGTCCGTGATGTGTAGCAACACCACAGTGTTATTAGTCCATGATGTGTACCTATACCACTGTGTTTTTAGTCCTATACCACAGTGTTATTAGTCCGTGATGTGTAGCTACACCACAGTGTTATTAGTCCGTGATGTGTACCTACACCACTCTGTTATTAGTCCTCTCCCACAGTTTTATTAGTCCGTAATGTGTACCTACATCACAGTGTTATTAGTCCTATACCCTAGTGTTATTAGTCAGTGATGTGTAGCTACACCACTGTGCTATTGGTCCATGATGTGTACCTACACCACAGTGTTATTAGTCCATGATGTGTAGCTACACCACAGAGTTATTAGTCTGTGATGTGTACCTACACCACAGAGTTATTTGTCCTATACCACAGTGTTATTAGTCCGTGATGTGTACCTACACCACTGTGTTATTATTCCTATACCACAGTGTTATTAGTCGGTGATGTGTATCTACAACACTGTGTTATTATTCCTATACCACAGTGTTATTATTCCTATACCACAGCGTTATTAGTCCATGATGTGTATCTACAACACAGTGTTATTATTCCTATACCACAGTGTTATTAGTCCATGATGTGTACCTACAACACAGTGTTATTAATCAGTGATGTGTAGCTACACCACAGTGTTATTAGTCCGTGATGTGTAGCTGCACCAGTGTTATTAGTCCGTGATGTGTAGCTGCACCACTGTGTTTTTAGTCCATGATGTGTACCTACAACACTGTGTTATTAGTCCATGATGTGTATCTACACCACAGTGTTATTAGTCCATGATGTGTACCTACAACACTGTGTTATTAGTCCATGGTGTGTACCTTCACCACTATATTATTAGTCCGTGATATGTAGCTGCACCACTGTGTTATGAGGGCCATTTGGAGTTCCAGAGTTTGACCTTTTAACAGTGACACAGGTCCAAGTTAGTTTGGTATGTCAGCGGGGGGTAACCTGTGGATAATGGTGTTCCTTTCTATCTGCTGCCTCTTCCTTCTAGAGGATAGCATCCATAGATTTGGAAGGTGCAGTTGAAGGAGGCTCAGTGATTATTCATGATATCTTCTAAATGATCCATGCCAATTTGCATCAGTGATGAATGAAGCGAATATTTAAGTTAAATGGTTAAGTTATAAAGTTTAATAGCCTATCATTCAGTACAAATGAATTGTAACCTGAGTAAAATTAGGTTGGGCCAACTTTGCCCATATTCTAGATGCGACAGTGCCACCTGAGGTGGTCCAAGTGAAGTTTTAAATTGAAATGCTGGTTTAGCCTGCACTTTGTGCAAAATGGCATCCTGGTAAAGGAATTGAAGTTTGCACTAAGAGTCTCCACAGAATTGTTAATTGATCAACACTTAACTTGCCTGTTAATGTTCATTAATGAGGCTGAACTAATTTTGTTTAGATTAGATTAGATTACCTACAGTGTGGAACCGGGCCCTTCAGCCCAACAAGTCAACATTGACCCTCCAAAGAATAACCCACCCAGACCCATTTTCCTCTGACTAATGGACCTAACACTATGGGACAATTTAGCATGAAACTTTATTGCTGGAACAGCACAGCAGGTCAGGCAGCATCCAGGGAACAGGAGATTCGACGTTTCGGGCACAGGCCCTTCTTCAGGAATGAGCAGAGAGTGTTCAGCAGATTTACCTGACATGCACATCTTTGGACTGTGGGAGGAAACCGAAGCACCCAGAGGAAACCCATGCAGACACGGGGAGAATGTGCAAACTCCACACAGACAGTCACCCGAGGCTAGAATCAAACCTGGGTCCCTGGCGCTGTGAGGCAGCAGTGCTAACCACTGAGCCACCATGCCATCCTGGCAATGTTGCATAATGCTTCATCAAACTGTTTCTGTAAATAGCAACCAGTTGATGAGGAGAAAACAAATCATTGCAGACAATGTCAAGTGCTTATTAAAGATATATTGCCGTTTAATGTTCACTCGTTTTGAGAACTTTGAAAAATATCTTTGTAACTTATCAAAAGAACAGTTGAGACACTTTTACAAACTTAATTAACAATAAAGTACACATTTTCTGCCTATTCTGAGGATTTCACCTAGAAGGGAGTGCTGCACCACTCCAACATGTCATGTACCTGACAGGAGAAAGGAAATGCTTGGTCATGAACATTTTGCTCAGAGTTCCTCTTGATCTCTTGATGGAACAGGAGAAAGAGACAAAGTCAGGCGGAGCAGAATAAGTGACTGCAGAAGAGACAGACAGACAGATACTTAGAGCTTTAGTTCGGTCACATTTGGAATATTGTGTATAGTTCTGGTTGCCGCACTGCCAGAAGGATATGAAGACATTGGGAGCGGTTTACCAGGATGTTGCCTGGTTTGGAGGGCATTACTTATTAGAAGAAATTCAACAAACATGGTTTGTCTCACTGGAACATTGAAGGATGAGGGATGACCTAATAAAGCTTACAAAATTATGAGAGGCATGGATAAAATTGGATAGTTGGAGTCTTTTTCCCAGGGTAGAATTGTCACTTATGGGAGGACATAGGTTTAATGTAAAAAGGGCTATGTTTAAAGGAAATATAAGAGGCAGGTGTTTTATACAGAGGGTGGTAAGTATTTGGACTGTGCTGCATGAAGAGCTGGTGGAGGTGGATAGAATAGCAACATTTAAGAGGCATTTTCACAAATATGTGAATAGGCAGGGAATAGAAAGATATAGACCACATAAAGGTAAAGTGTTTAGTTTTGGAAGACATCATGTCAGAACGCAGTGGGCCATAGGGCCTGTTCCTATGTTGTATTGTTCTTTGTTCTTTGTTCAGATAAAGAGGAATGTTGGGTTCTTTACCTCTCTTCAGGCCTAGATCTTCTTGACTTCCTCCACCCGGAGAGTCAATGCTGTGTCCATGAGTCTGTGTGTCCTCTCACTTGATTCTTGAGACACTGTGGAATGTGGTACAACATGTCAGCCGTATACTTTATACCTGCAACTGACATGGGTGAATAGGACTCAGCCAAATCACTCAGTAACAATGATATCTCATCAATGGTTTACCGTCAAATCTACTCAGTTTTGACAGAAAGAAATATAATTTATATAAAATTATTAACCATATTTCATTTTAACATTTGGTGCAAACAATATGAGGAAAATTAAGTTGAGGGAGGCAATTTGCAGTATGTGTTACTACCTCTGGACAAATTCAAGTAATGGAGGCAACTCAGGACAAAAGCTGTCTGCCAAATCCAAACTCTTGCTATTACAAACTCTTGTCATTCGCACAACACTTAGTTAGCATCTATATTCACCCTTTTATTAAAGTCACCTCCATAAGGATTAGTAGTGGGCCCAGGCCATATGAAAAATCAATCAGCAACCAAGAACTATAATTTAGTAGAACATTCTGCTCTTTGCAATTTTATCTCAAAGTCTCAAAATAGTGCAATCTGACTGCTTGCATTAAGTGTTAGTTACCTCGGTGTATGAGAGTAATGATCAGTCTTTTCAAACAATTTTGAAGTATTCCCAAACCACTAAGGGAAAGCTTGTCAGATAATGTCCATTTTCTACACTGGAATGATCAAGGAGATTAGTTCCGTATTCCTAAGAGCACCAAAGAGGATTGAATAAATTAAATAGAACAGATGGACCTGTCAGGTTAGAATTAAAAATCACATTAATGTGTTGTTTTAAAGCATCATTACCTGTCAATCATATTTTCCTGTCAAAGACACCAAAAGTCCATTGAGACATTTTAAAAATGGCAACATTCCTACAAAGAATCAACAATTAAAGCAAAATAAAATGTATTAAGGAGTGAACACAACATGCAAATGAAACAAATTAAGTCAAATTACATGTACTCCTGCTCACATATTCATTATGAACTGCTAGGACACAGATCTATGTGATTAACTGTATCTGTTTTGTTCCCATTACACATTTTCTATTGCCCTTGTCATCTGCACTTTCTGTCCCATTCCCTTAAGGTGAATAATGCAGACTGCTATGTTATGTCTCACATCTATTATGTAAATATTTTTAAGAAACATTCTCATGATATCACCATGATACTTAGTGTAACGTGACAGTATAAAGGTTTTAGTCTCAATCTTAAATTGGGCCACTTGAAGCATGGCACGCAGATAGAAGAGTGCTACTGTTTGTAACTGCATAGCTCAGAATTATCCCAGATGTTGTGACTGTCAAGAGATGTAATAATTTTTTATTGAATCTTCTAGTACTATGTCACCCATGTCTAGTTCTTGTGTTACAGAGCTAATATAGATATTCCTGATGAAGGGCTTTTGCTTGAAACATCGATTTTTCTGCTCCTTGGATGCTGCCTGATCTGCTGTGCTTTTCCAGCACCACTCTAATCTAGACTTTGATCTCCAGCATCTGCAGTCCTCACTTTTGCCTAACATAAATATTGCCTCATCAGTTAAAAACCCACCTCATGGAGGCAGGGCAATGACAACCATATGCTTTATGTACAATGTTTCTTGAGTCAGCAAAGTGCACCAAACCAACAAGAGCCATAGGAGATGTAGTTTCTTGTGCCCACTCTAAAGCTGATTTGCTTATCATCACATCTGCAAAGATGTCATTGGGTTCATGCAGGAAATTGGATTTCAAAAGCCAAACCAGGCTGCAGAATAGAACATAAATGAGAACAAAACATGGCACCACAATGCCACTAGCAGCCTATACAAAATAGAAACATATCCATGATGTGCACAATCAAATGAGCAAAAGGCAAATTTTAGAAAATGACTAAACTTTTCACTATATCAACAAGACAATCAGCAGGATGTTCCCTTTTCCATATTTGATTTGATACCATAAGACTTAATAGGGTCTGGAGTCAACATCCTCCCAACTGTATACCACTTTGCCACCACTTCTGCTGTCAGTGTGACAGAACATCAATAGGAATAATAATGCTGTTGATTAGATCATCGTCAAGTGTAAATTGAGGTGTATGATTTGAGGTTATTAATGACACGGTCTGTTGTTCATCTGTGAGACAGCCTTGCCAATAAAGGAGTACTTTTGCACAGTGAACAATGCTAGGTATATACTAATGTCATTCTATTATGCAGCCAGATCAGGTTTGGACCACAGGAATCACTTCTGGGTTTTTTAATTACAGTAGTTTCATTGTGGCCATTATTGGAATTTACTTTTGAATTTCAACTTTATTAAGTAATTGCATTTAATTTCCATCATCTGTTATTGTTATATTTAAACCCATGGTCCAAAACCAATACCTTGGGTCTGTACATTGATGCTCCAATTACATTACCAATATGCTACTAATGACCTTAAAGTTTCTACATCTTGTAATCCTCTCATCTTCAAAAAAGGTGGAGGCGGCCTAATCAAATTTCTGCATCATAGTTGACTTGCTCTTTGCCTACTTCTTACGGATTTTTGAGGCTGTGAAAGCTCAGCCAAAGACTGCTCCACTTACAGCTACATAGGACAGTTTTCTCATCACCCAATAATGCAGCATTTTGGGTCCTGAGGAATAGTAGGGAAATGGATGAGAAATAGAAACACAAAGTAGAGTCCCTCCCACCAAGTCCCCTGTCATAGACCAACCACAGTTCATTATTAACCCCGCACAACTTAGCATGTTATTGATCATGGGGCACTGCAAAGCCAAATTCAAGCTATCACTAATCAAACATAGAGAAGTACATGCAGAGATTTATGCTATTCAGCCCAACAAATTAGTGCCAGCTTAAAAAGAGCTATCCAATCTTATCTACCTTCCAGTACTTGGTCCGTACAATTAAGGTGGATAGGCATCCAATTAATAGACTGTTTTGTCTACATGGTGTTGAGCTTCTTGAATAGTGTTGGAGCTGCAGTCATCCAGGCAAGTAACAGTATTCAATCGTATTCCTGATTTGTGCATTATCGGTCGTGGATAGATTTTGGGGAGTCAGGAGGGGAGTTACTCACTTCAGAATTCACAGCTTTTGATCTGTAGGCTGAATTTTTTCAGCTCCCAAATTAAAACATGAGATTCTCTATGTCAAGGAAGAAAAACATTCAATTTTGCAAACAAGGATTGAATGGCGAGAAAAGAACCTTGCTACTCAGCAGTGAGAGGCATATTTCCATGTATTTATATCCCATTACCAGCTAATCTCACTTCACTTCTATGTAGTTTCCTCTTCTCTCATGTTGGGAATTGACGTTTTCTAATCTTTCTCCTGCACGTAGAATTCAAAGTGGGTACCTAACTATTCGAATTCATCACTTTCTCCTCCAGGTCTCCACCTCGGACAGCAGTCCCTACCAATCAGCTCGTACTTCAAAGGGAGCAGCCAAACTACTCAGGTTGCAGTTGCCCATTTCAATACTGCACTTGGGATCAGCACCTCAGGGCCCTTCACTTTCTCTTTTAATGTTCACTCAATTTGACCCTATTTGGATGTTTGCTGTATCTCTGCCATGCCTTGCCTTGCCTATTAATACATTGTGACCTCATTCAGAACTTAAAGTCTGAGAGTACTTATGTATGATCTTGCCTTTTAGTGCAAATATAAACCAAGCAATTTGTCCTAGCTATTAGCAGTGATTGATGAAGGGTGAACATGTTACTGTTTGGCATCATGACACAATATATCACACATTGTACTGCATGTGCTTCTGCAAAATGGCCATGCTTCAAAGTATAGGGGGTATCATCCTCAGTCAAATCAAGTGGAAATTACATTGGTCAGGACCCCATCACAGTCAGTCAAGGGCAGCATCCGATCTCAGTCCAGAGATTGGGACATGGGACCAGTGTTGTCGGATGGTTGGCATGATTAAGTGGCAGTGCTGAGGTTAGGTGGGAACATAGAAGGTCTGTGCTGATGGGGTTTATAGGGAGTGTAAAGAAGAAAGGAAAATGAACGCTCAGGGGACTCCAACCAGTCTGAATCTGTGGCTCACTTGTGTCAAGCGCAACCTGTATTGTCTTCTGAGCTCATTAGATAGTAATAGCACATGGCTGCAGCTGCACTTGGAATAGGTGGAGTAAATGTTTGCTTTGGATGACCATGAGGGTGTAACCTCTGGTCCGAGATTGTCGCATGAGGGGAAATATCCTCTTAGAATTTACCCTGTCACGCCCCTCAAGAATCCTGTATATTACAATTAGATCATTTCTCATTATTCTAAACTCCAGTATGTAAAATCCCAACTGGTTTAGACTCTGCTCATGAGACAATCCCTCCACACCCAGGAACAATCTAGTAAACCTTCTCTGAACCACCTCCAATGAAATCTTTCCTTAAATAAAGAGACCAAAAATAGACATAATACTCCAGATGTGGTCTCAGAGGAACCTTGTATAGTTGCAGCAAGATTTCCTTACTCATATCCTCCAATCCCCTGGAAATAAGGGCCAACATTCCATTGATCTTCCTGATTACCTGCTGTACCTGCGTGCTAGCTGTCTATGTTTCATCACAAATACTCCTGGTCATGGAGTCACTGAGTTACTGTTCTATTAATTATTCCTAGTTAGTTTGGCTGCAAAGTTTTATTTCTTTGCCTTTTCCATCTTTTTAGTATTTCTGTCTGGATTCTGAATTTATCCAGTCTTTGGGGCTGTCACTGACTTTTTCTTCCTTATCTGATTTTTCTTTCAACTTATCATATTATGATCACTACTTCCTCAGGAATCTTTTTGTCAGAGGTCATTTATTAAACCTGCCTCATTCCCCATAACAGGATAATGCTCCCTGGTTGGACTAATAAATGCAAGTATACCATATGACTTCTTAACTACTTTATCCACCTGCCTGGATCCATTAAGTGACCAGTATCCATGCACACCAAGTGATCCTCAGTGCTTCCCAGGGTTCTAACATTCACCAAGTTTTCCCTTGCCTTGCTTGCCCTTCACAAATGTATCACCTAACATTTGTCCAGATTGAATTCCATTTGCCACTAACCAGCCCATCTGTCCAGCCTACCTTGATGTCTAAGGCTATCCTCATCACTTTATTTACTGTCTTACCAATTTAAGTATTGTCTGCAAACTTACTGATCAACCCTCTTACATTCAAGTCTAAATCATTTATATAAACCACAAGCAGCAAGGGTCCTGTGGGACTCTATTGAACACAGACTTCCATTCATAAAAAGAAACCCTCAACCATCATCCTCTATTTCCTGCCACTTAACAAATTGTGGATACAATTTGCCACATGGATCTCATGAGCTCTTTGCTATCAGTTTCCCATGCAGAACCTTATCAAAAGCCTCACTGAAGTCCAGGTCGGCAACGACTAGATGGTGGCACACTATGACGTTTCAGCCCAAGCTCGTCACTCTGTCCATTTCTTTCTCTTTTCTTTTCTCTCTTTTTTCATTCTCTCTTGGCCTCGCGTGGACCGGAACCATGGCAGTGTCTCGGCAGCACATGGCCCGGTCTCTCAGCAGCTTGTAGCAGTGTCTTGGTCTGGTCTCTTGGCTCAGTCTGCGAGTGGGCCCTGCCTGGGAATATTTTGGAGGGATCAGGAGAGGTGGCAGCTTCAGCAGCAGCAATGTTGGCATCATAGCCCGACACAGAAAGAATGAGCAGTGAGGGTGGTCCCTCAGTGTCTGCAGCGGCAGCATCAAGAACAGATAGCTGGGGTCTGCCAAAGAGTGAGGTAAGTGGCAGACCCATCAAAGAACTTTTCACTTAATTCCTTTATTTTTCTAGTTTAAATTAAAAAGGACCTTAGTGTTAATGATTACCTCATTTCTTTCTTTTTCTACTTACTCTATGAAGATAGTTCTTACTTTAACTCTGATCGCTTAATACTTTGCACCTATGTTTGTTGCCCCTAGGTACCTTTGTACTGAAGATAGTACCATGTGTAGCAACATTATACACTTTTCACCATACTGTGATATTTCTGAGCTTAAGTACACATGACTATAAATATATATCAAAATCTAAATCAAAGCATGGCTCTCATGTGCACACCTGGGCACCTTTTTTGAAAAGTTCAGGCATGTTGATCAGACATGACCTTGCCTTAACAAAACCACACCGACTGCTTGGTTAATCCCTGACTCTCCAAATGCAGGTTATTTTGGCTCTTAGAATTGCTTCCAATAGTTTTCCCAACACTGTGGTTAGACTGGTTGACCTATGGTTTCCCCATGTATCCCTTGCTCACTTCTTGGATAATTGTACCAATCCTCTGTCACCTTTCCTGTGGTCAGAGAGAAATTGAAAATTTTTGCAAGTTCCTCTGTTATTCCTTTTCTTGCCTCACACAACAACCTTGAATACATTTCATCCACCCCTGGAAATTTATCTACTTTTTGATCTGCCAGACTACTCAGAACCTCATCTCTGTTTATGCTAATTGTGTCACAGATCTTCTCCCTGATTTCTATACAGTGGTGACCCCGGAGTCTGAACGCCCTATTGTTCGAACAAATCGGAATCCGAACAATTATTTCGAGAAAGTTTTGCCCTAAAATCCGAACACATTTTCAGAATCCGAACACCACATACCATTCAGGTCGCAAATTGTTTATTCAGTTCGTCCCCGGGAGGTAGTTGTGAAAGCATCTCTCGTGTGTCCATCACTAGTTTACCTCGTGATTTGTGCTGGTTTTTAAATTATCACACTTGTGCATTCATCATTAGCACTCCTCACTAAGGTAAATGAAGCTATTTTCATGTTAGTACATTTATTTCTTGCTTTTATTAAAAGTGTCTTGAAAATGTTTTTTTTGGGGTCCAGAAATGGATTAATTCACTTTCCATTCTTAATTCACTTTCACTTTCTTAAGGGGAAAGTAGTTTCGGAATCTGAACTTTTCGCAATCCAAATAGCCTCCTGGAATGAATTAAATTGGGATTCCAAGGTACCACTGTATACACATTATCGCTCTCACTAGAAAACACTGACTCAAAGTATTAACTTACCACCCAACCTATGTGCCTGGCTCCGTGCACAAATCACTGCCGTGGTCCTCAATGTGTTCTATTCTTTACTTTGTTATGCTTTTACTTTCAATACACTTATAAACCAGCTTAGGATCTTCCTTTATTCTACCTGCTAGTATCTTTCCATACCTTTTTTAACTCTCCTAACCTCTCTTTTATGTTCCCTCTTGTGCATTCTGTACTCCTCTCGGGCTTCTGCTATTTTGAGCCCTTGATGTCTGTCATAAGCCTCCCTGTTTCTTTTAATCCAATGATGTATATCCCTTAATGTCCAGGGTTCACAGAATTTTGATGGCCTCCCTCTTTTTATTTATTGGAACATGGTAGCCCTGTATTCTCCATATATCCTTCTTGAATGCATCCCACTGTTCTGAGACAGAGTTACATGAATTATATACCTGACTTTATTAAAATCAGCCTTTCCCCAGTTGAGAACTTTCAATTCAGGCTCATTCTTCTTTTTTTCCATAACAATCTTTATTCTAAAGGAGTTAGATCACTGTCTCTAAAATGGTCCCCCACTGACAGTTCGACCAATTGCCCAGTTTTTCCGCTAAAGTTGAATCCAGGACTGCAACCCACTTGTGTGCCTCCTACATATAGGCTGAAAAATCTGACCTGGATCCATTCTTCCATCAGGGCCATCATGAATCAGATGATAGGCCTCCTGAAGGTGAGGCTCTGATGCTTGGATTGATCAGGGAGGGGCCTTGCAATACATTGCAAGCGTGCCACATAATCTTGGCATGCTCTACACAACTGGAGCACCCAAAGGAGCAATGTTAGAGGCACTGCAGAGCTGGGACAGCAGGACTAGTCTTCTGAGAAAGACAAGGAAGATAGTGAGAAGGCACAGCACACTTTGATGATTGATCGAGGTTAAATATCACACAACACCAGGTTATAGGCCAACAGGTTTATTTGGAAGCACTAGCTTTCGAAGCGCTGCTCTTCTATCAGGTGATTGTGGAGAATAAGATTGCAAGGCACAGAATTTATAACAAAGGTTTACAGTGTGATTTAACTGAAATTATACATTGAAAAAGACCCAGATTGTTTATTAAGTCACCTTTGAGAATGACCATATTGGTTTCAGTTCTTTCATATGTAAATCGCAAACCCTTTTTTAAAAGTTACATTCTCATTCGACCTCAGACCTTCAGGTGACCGTCCTCTAAGGCGGACTTCGGGACAGGCAACAACACACACACACTCTCAGACTCTCTCTCATACACTCACACATACACTCCCACACACACCCTCTCACAGACTTAAACCCCTTTACACTCACACTCACACACATACACACATCCTCTCACAGACATTCATAACCTCTCCACCCCCCACCACACACACACACAAACCCACATACACACATACACATATTAAGTTTGTGTGGGTGAATTTGTACTTGCAGAATTATATTTTATTTTGCTCAAAAACTGCATGAATCCATGTAAGATTCTGTAAATCCATTTTTCAGATTAGAATCATTCTGACCATTGTAGCACAGACAGCCTCACATGGAACTAACCCCTTCAATACCTTATCTGGACCAACATGACACCTATTGTTAAAGTGCACTTGAGAATGTAACTTTTAAAACAAGGTTTTGTGATTTACATATGAAAGAACTGAAACCAACATGGTCATTTTAAAAGTTGAGAGACTTAACAAACAATCTGGGTCTTTTTCAATATATAATTTCAGTTACATCACACTGTAACCTTTTGCTATAAATTCAGTGTCTTACAATCTTATTCTCCACAATTATCTGATGAAGGAGTAGCGCTCTGAAAGCTAGTGCTTCCAAATAAACCTGTTGGCCTATAACCTGGCGTTGTTTGATTGTTAACTTTGCAACCCAGTCCAACACCGGCATCTCCGAATCCGATTGATCGATGCAGCATCAGCCAAAACCAGTCAGACAAGATTTAATTGACAGTCAGTTCCAATAGATGTAGCTGAGTATAGTGATCATTCATTGACTGTAAATTTATTGCTGGTCAAAAGACAAGTAGTCCTATCTGTTCGCAGAAGCTTATGAGTAAAATTTAAGTTTTTCAACATTTTAAGGTTTTCCTTGTGAATGTTCTCACATTGAACAAAACAAAAATGTGGGCAGTAGGGAAAGAGTAACACTCTTTTACATAGAGTTTTAAGATGGAGTGCCACTAAAGGTCTGTATAGTTTGTATAGCTTGATTCTTATAACTGAAGTTACCATGACTGTTGATCAGACACTGATATGAAGTAGCAATACATTTATGAATGTGAGTTTGTTTTTGTAATGAAATATTACTCTTGCTACCTATGTGCCCTCAGTTTATTTTTTTCAATCTTCTACCACAGTGTGCGCTGTGCAGCTCCTGACTGGCAGTACTTGACTGGCATATGGTTAACTTTAAACATAACGCTGAGAATCCTGGGAGGTGATGTTCCAACTTTGGTGAGTATACCATACCACAAGGACAGCTCATAGCAGCATGGTGAGTACAGAACGAAGAGCATGAAAAGGCTCTGAGTACTCATGGACCATTGATCAAACTCACTCAAATTGACACTTGTCTAACGTTTGGTCAAGTTCAGCCTTGTATGTTTTTGGACATCTGGGAGATATGAGTTTGTGATTCATTCTTTATTCTTTATGGGATCATATTGGTCTGGTTCTTCTTTAACCCCTTCTTCAAAGTCTCCCATTGCTCTGAAACTGGAGTCAAACACAATTATTGTTCGCTTTGACCATACATACACATACGCCAGTGTTCTTTGAGGTTAAGCAGAGTAATGAACTGAGAATGGAGAAGTCTACTCTGCTTGTGTGCTGAATAATGGCTCAGGGCTTTAAATGTATTAGCTCCTCCATTAAGCAACTGGTCAATCTCAGACAACCATATGCAGTATCATTCTGACTAGGTGTAGGAACAGTGTATGCAATGTCATTGTCACTGATGGCACAAAGATGGGTTTGAAACCAGCTGCAGCCCAGATGGTTGTCCACTTTAGTGATCTGCAGTGCCATCAAAGGCTGAGGCAGTCATTAATGAAGATGAGGGTGTCACCCCACATGGGACACCATGACTATCATCAGCCTCTGTCTCTCTTTAATCAAATGACTGGGCTGACCATGACTTGACACTGGTGCATCAGCATCTGGAAGAGACTGCTGACACCCCATATGACAAAGATAACAAGAAATAGATTGCCTTCATTTTGACAAAAGTCAACTCCTTTTTCCTCTGTGACCCCTAGATGCTTTAATTCTCTTGTCAATCAAAAAAGTACCTAACTTTATCTTGAATATATTCAATGATTCATTCTCCACTGTTCTCTGAGAAAAGAGAATTTCATAGATTCATGACTGGCAGCTGGCATGCCTGGAGCAGGACTCTGGCAGCAGGGTCGAGGAGGCAGCTGGTGGAGGGACGAGCATGGGACTCAGTATCAGTTGCTACTTGGCGGAAGTGACATTGGCGAGATAGGCCCAGCAGTGAAAGATGGTGCCTGAGGAATGGCGATTTCAATGTTGGTTGAGTTTGGTGCTGGTGGCAGAAAAACAGTAGCAGAAGGGTTATGAACCCTCTTTAAACTGCACCTTTTCCAATTTTTTTCATTATTCTTAAACTATTCAAAATGGGGCCAGAATCATGGTGACAATGGAAGCTTTTCACTGTATTTTACTGTATTTTTTACTGCAAAATACAGCGTGACAATGAAATCATTCATTCATTCTGCAAAAAGAAAAAAACCCTTATCTTTATCTTAATTGAGACCTTTTATTTTTAAACTGTGAATTTTAGTTCCAGATCCTCTCATAAGCTGAAACATCCTCTCATAATGCACCCTATCAAGTATGCTCAATATACATTTCAATAGTGTACATTACTTTTTCAAATATCTCTCATTCTTACATACCCAACGGATATGGCCCTAAACTTCGCTCATAGGAATCAGTAGTGAATCTTCTCTAAGTTGCTTTTAATACAATTATATCCTTTCATAACAAGTTCAAAAATGCACACACTGTTTGAGATGTGGCTTCGCCAATATCAGACTAGATGCCCTACAGAATGGAAACAGGCCCTTCAGCCAAGCAAGTCCATACCGACCCTCTGAAGAGTAACCCACCCAGACCCATTTGCTACCCTATGTTTACCCTTGACTAATGCATCTAACACTATGAGCAATTTAGCATGGCCAATTCACCTGACCTGCACTTCTTTGAACTGTCAGAGGAAACCAGAGGACCCAGAGGAAATCCACACAGTCACCCAAGGTGGGAATCAAACTCAGGTCCCTGGCACTGTGAGGCAGCAGTGCTAACCACTGAGCCAACATGCCACCCCTGTACTTAAACAAAACTTCTTTACTCTTATATTCAATTCCATTTCCAATTAACAACAACATTCCATTTGCCTTCTCAGTCACTTGCAGAAACTGGATGTTAACTTTTTATGATTTATTTACCATGGCACGCAGATCGCCCTGTATTACAGAGCTCTATAATCTCTCTGTATTTGAATGATAGATTGATCTTCTATTCCTCCTCCCAAAGTGGACAAGTTCATATTTCCCTATATTATCCTTCATCTGCCAAATGTTGTCTTCTCACTTAACAAATTTGTATTCCTTTGCAAATTCCTTATTTTCTGCCATCAACTTACATTGCTACCTATCTTTGTATCATCAGCAAAATTAGTAACCATATATTTCTTCGCTTCATCCAAGTTAATTATATTGATTGTAAAGGTCCTAGGACTGATCCAGGTGGCATTCCATTAGTTACAGTTTGTCAACCCAAAAATGACTCATTATTGGCCATTCACAATAACCTTGTTAAAATTCCACAGAATGAGCCATCGACATGCCTAGAGTTGGTATTTGTCTTTAAGGATGTGAGAGTGGTATTCATTGTAAATTGCTGGAAGGGGCCTCACTAGTGGGTATACCACTCCCTGGCTGAAGAAAAGTACTAGGTGTAATGAGAATTATACCTCTGGCACATTTGGATTATTGACCTTGCTTTGTATAGGCTATCTTACTTCTAAAAAAAATAGTCTTACACCAACTCTAAGCTTTTCTACCTCCTGTTGAGTCCTTTCTCAAGAAAGAAAAGTATGAATTTCTAGGAAAACTGTCTTAACAATCCCCTTTGAAAAAGGCAAGGGGTGATTTGAGGGCCCATGTGAATATTTTGTGCATTGCATTCCCACATGGAATTTAAGAATGGTACAGGATGCAGACACGATCTGATTCTACCCCATTTTCTGGTCCCAAGACTGGAACCCCATATTTGTAAAATGAAAACACTCCATCTCTTCATGGTAGAGGTAACACACAACCATAGGATTTGCTCTCGAATGTGCATTCCTTCTGTTGAATCCCTATGTTGGGAATGGATTTCTAATTTACTGTGACATGCATGAATTATCTTCAAATATTAGTGTTTAGTTTTTCTCTGGAATTTTGGATGATGCAGCTATATTTTCACTGAGAACTGAGGAATTAACCATCAAGAGAGTGATTTGTCACAAATTCAAATTCATATTCCATCTCCAGCTGCTATATTCAGTATTTACATAAGGCACCTGCCATTCACCTGTTAAGTACACATTATCTGACTAAGTAAGCTGTCAGCACCATCAGGTGTTGCAAAATTTCCATATTTTAATATAGTGAGAAAGGAATATGAATATCAAATGCATCATATATTGCCTGTGTGTAGGCAAAAGAGGTAATATTTAAGCCATTTTTAAAACATTTTCTTACTTCTCAATCTAAAGTGTTTCTCTACATTTTTAACTTTGCAAAAGTTAAACAAAAGAGTTTGTCTTTGATTTCTGACAGTTTCAGGGTCAATATTCTGGAAGTACAGCTGGATAAAATACATTAAAAGAGATTATTCTATAATGTTAGCATCCTTCTAGATGCTTTTACCTTGAGAACAATTTCATTGGATAAAAATCTGAATTCATTGCTGGTGGGAAAATTTCATCATTCGGATTGATCTTGACATAATCCTCCCGTAATACATTTGGGTGGATCTTGCTGCAGCTGGATATCTTCTGGCATACCCTGTTATTTGGTTTTTTTCCTGCATCCTTCTACTTAGAATTTAATAGGTCTGTAAGTTGCTGGGTGTACCAATGTCAGAAGGGTGGCAGTGCATTTGGGAACTTTGTTAACTGTGGGATCAACAATGAATCTTTCGAACCAAATGAAATTTAAATATTGAGAAAAGAATAAAGAAGAATAACCAAGAAGAATAGTTAATAAGAACCAAATCAGGAACAGGAAAAGAAATAAAATGAACGAGTAGATCAGGAGAGAAAAAAGAGAGACAGAAAAAGTAACCAAGAAAGTTAACAGATCGACTTTTTAAAACCTCTACAATTTATCACTCTGAAGGAATTAAAGTCCACAACTTAAATTGGTCACTTGTTGTGTCAATGAGATAGATTTAATACTATATTAACAATTATTGTGCTACCAAATGATACTAATGCTCTTAATTATCAATCTTAATTTCCTGTTGTGAGTTTACTGAACAAGTGGCTAAACTTCAAGTCCCACCTGCTCCAAAGGTGAGTGATATCATCTCTGATAGGTGGTTAGAAAATATCTAAATATAATATTACAGAAGAAGAAGTGCTGAATATCTTAAAATGCATAAAGGTCGATAAATCCCCAGGATTTGATCAGGTATACACTAGAACTCTGTGGAAAACTAGGGAAGTGGTTGCTGGGCTCTTTGTTGAGATATTTGTATCATCAACAGCCACAGGTGAAGTGCCAGAAGACTTGGAGGTCGGCTAACGTGGTGACGATGTTTAAGAAAGCTGGTAAGGAGAAGCCAGCAATTACAATGCTGCTCCTTTAATAAGATTATGTTGTTCTTGTTTTTTTTTCAAGTGGGGTTGTAAAAGGAAAAAAATTCTGATTTGTCTGGCTTTAGGACTTTGCTAATACCTAAGAGATTGCCTAAGGCAATAATCACAGAAAAGGTTTTCAAATTTTTTTTAAACACATGTACAATGAATGGGGAGTGGCCAGTTCTCCCAGTTCAAGAATTTTTCTAGTTTGGTTTAGGTTTTAGCTGGGACCCAAAGAAACAGCTACAGTGAAAAGATGTTTCATGCTAATTCTCTCTCTCTCTGACATCTCTCTTGTAAGAACCTGTGTTTGAATTTACCTTTATGCCAAGGGCTGTGTTTATGGTGATGTTGAAGGAAATTAAAGCAGCAACATTAAGTTGCGATAGAGTTGGCTGAGTTTTCAGACAGGATAAGTTATTCTATATTCTGTTCTCTTCTGTTTGTGTTTCATTCGGTAATCTGTAAATAAATTCTTTTTTGTTTAAAACTGAGTGGTTTGACTCGCTGCATCGCTCCTGGAATATCCACCTTATATCTGCTTAAAACAATGAGAAAAGTTTGAGTCTGGATTACTTTCTTGAAATATTTTGAGGGGGTCTGGCCTGGTCCATAACAGACTGAGGGCTCTTGACAGGATTTATTCTATAATCCTGATTTGGGATTAGGGTTGTTGGACTGAAAGTGGTAGGTGTTAGTGTTTTTTTTGTTCTGGGTGTTGAATTTGGTTGGTTTAAACTCGGTGTAGTAATGGGTCTTTCAGTTTCTATGAGTTTTAAGGATGAAAGAAATGACTTTGGGGGTTTTTCAAAAGGCGAATAAGGAAAAAGAGCTGGAATTGGCAAACAAGAGGGAGCTGAAATTGCCTGTGTCTCCAAAAAGGCTGTGGTTATTACAGCAATAGTTCAGCATTTAAACTTGCTGGAAATACCATCAGAACCTTTGGAGATGGCTAAACATCAATTGAGAATGACACAGTTTGAGTTAGAGGCAGAAGAAAAAGAAATGAAACAGTTTGTATTACGATTTAAAGCAGAGGAAAGAGAAAAAGAATGAATCACCTGAGCAGAACAAAAAGGAAAGAGAGAGAAGAAAAGGAGAAAGAGGAAAGGGGCGAAAGAGAGAGTGTTTGAACTTCAGGAATTAGCAATTAGACAGGAAAGTTGGCTTAAAAGAATGGAGGTGAAGGCAGAAGGTAATGGGGAAGATAGCGATGATGAGCAAACCCATCATAGCCAAAGGCCTGGTGGGGATCTGTTTAAATATATCTAAGCATTGCCTAAATCTGATGAGAAGGATGTAGAAGTCTTTTTCATCTCATTTGAGAAGGTGGCTAAACAAATGAGGAGGCCAGTGACCATGTGGGTTTTGTTGATCCAAACAGAGCTGATAGGTAGAGCTAGTGAGGTACTTGCATCACTATCAGAGGAGGTATCTGGGGAGTATGAGGAGGTGAAGAAAGCCATCTTAAGTGTGTATGAGATTGTATCAGAAGCCGACAGACTAAGTATCTAAGGAGGAATCCTGTCCAAGCTTACATTGAATTTGAAAGGATCAAACAAAGTAATTTTGATAGATGAATAAGGGCATTTAAAAATAGAGAGACGATTAATTTTGGAGGAGTTCAAAAATTTACTTCCTGAAGTAATGAGAACTCATGTGGAACAGCAGAGATTTAAAATGGCAAGATTAGCAGCTGAAATGACTGATAATTATAAGTTGGTTCATAAATCACAGTCTGGCTTCCAACATCAATTTCAATCCATAAAAAAGAGTATTTGGGGAAAAGAGAAATCCCCATGTGGTAAGGAAAGGTAGATTTCAGTGAAGATCATAAGGATAACTTACCACAGGGTAAAAAGGAAACCCTTGAAGGGGAATGAGATGTTAAAAAGCTCTGACGTTTTCACTGCAATAAATTAGGCCACATGAAATCAGTGTTGGTGAGGGAGGAAAAACATTGGGAAGATAGATGTAAAAAAACAGGATAAGCCAGTGAATTTTGTTGGAGTGGTATTAGGTTCATTAGTCAGGAGTAAATATAAGGTAGCGGAATGGGTTTCCATACTGTATGGAATCTAATCTTTAAAAAACCTGCGAAGGTAAAGTTTACTCACATAGGCCAGGAGCAGCATGTAAAGAGGTTATAACATTAAGAGATACAGGATCATTTCAATCTTTGATGTTGAAAGATGAGGAGAAATGTACCCCTGAAGGACTATTGCCAGAAAAAGTGCTAGTAAGTGGAATTCACAGTGAGAAAGGAAGCAACTATGTCAAGTGAGGTTAGAATGTTGAGTGAAAAGTGGAGAAATGGTGGTAGAAGTACTGAACAAACTCTCAGCTCCAGGAATACAATTTGTCCTTGCTATCAATATAGCTGGATCACAAAGTGGGAGTGCTGCCTTCTGTGGTTGAAAAGCCAGTGAAAAATCAGGCAACTCAGCTATTGCAGGAAACATATCCTGGGATTTTTCCTGACTGTGTGGTAACAAAGTCACAAAGTCACTAGTTGAAACACAAGGAGAGATCAAAGAATACAGATAAGAAAGTTGAAGTGGAATTATTAGAAACCGTATTTGATCAAATGTTCAAGACAAACCAGGAGCAGATGAATGACAAAGTAAATATCTTTAGCTCAAATAAATTATGTGAGTTACAGGAGAAAGATGACAAACTAAAGCAATTGTATCAAAAAGCATACATGAAAGAACAATCTGAATGTATCCCTGGATGTTACTGTCTTAAAAATGATGTCTTACGGAGGAAATGGAGACCATCACATATTCAGGCCAATGAGAAATGGCCAGAAGTTTATCGAGTTGTATTGCCAGTGGGTTATAGAAAGAAGGTGTTGCGGGTGGCACACAAACTACCAATAAGAGGTCATTTCGGGGTAGGAAAATCTCAAGCTAAAATACAAAACATTTTTACTGGCCTGGAATGCTCAAGGGTGCAGTTGAATTTTGCCAGACATTTCATACGTATCAAGTAATTGGAAAATCACAGGAGGTAATAAAACCTGCATCTTTAATATCTATTCCTGCTTTTTACAATAGTCTTAATTGATTGCGTAGAACGCCTACCTAAAACAAAAAGTGGGAATCGGTATTTGTTAACAATGATGGATGTCCACCAGATTTCCAGAGGCCATTCCATTCAGCAATGCCACAGCTAAAAGGATTGTAGAGGAGTTACTCAATTTTTTCACTAGATATGGACTACCCACAGAGACACAATCAGATCAAGGGTCAAGTTTCACATCAAAGTTATTCCAGGAAAGTATGGATAGTTTAGGAATAAAACAATTCAAGCTTACTGCATTCCATCCAGAATTGCAGGGAGCATTAGAAAAGTGGCATCAGTTATTAAACACCATGTTTAGTCAAGACTATCCGGATAATTGAGATAAAGGAATTTCATTTGTACCTTTTGCCATCAGAGATGTACCAAATGAATTGGCCAAATTCAGTCTATCTGAACTGGTTTTTGGGCATGAGATGAGAGGACCCACTAAAGCTGATTAAGAGAAATTGGTAAGTCAGAATTCAGAGACCACATATTTGAACTATGTGTCCAATTTCGGGGAATGATTAAATAGGGTGAGGAAGTTGGCTAGACAGTATTTGAAATTATCACAGCATACAATGAAACAGGAAGCAGACAAGAGATAAAAAAAATCATAATTTTGATGGTGACAAAGTGTTAGTGCCCTTTCCAGTGAGAAGTGAACCTTTAAAAGCAAGGTTTAGTGGACCTTATCAAATTGAAAGGAGATTGAATGAGGTGAACTATTTGATAAGGACTCCAGATAGAAAGAAATCTCTCAGTGTGTCATGTGAATATGCTCAAAATGTATTTTGATGGAGAAGGATAGCAAAAGGAGACTGTATTACTGGTTGCAACATAGCGTGAGGAACCAAATTCAAAGGATTCTGAATTGGACATTGCTCAAATTAAATTGGACAATGAGGAGGTTCTCAAAAGTGGCAATAAGTCACAGAGTTACCTTCCAGAGGAAAATCAAAATGACCTGAAAGAGTTATTGCTATCGCATGGGAAGATATGTGGAAATAAGTTGGGAAGTAGTAATCTAATGTATGATGCAGAGATAGGAAATGTTGTTCCAGTTAAGCAACATCCTTATAGGCCTAACCCTCTAAAGTTGGCACAGTTTCAAAATGAGATTGAACGCATGCTCCACGATGACATGATTGAAGTGAGTTGCAGTGACTGAATCATAATGTTGCCAAAACCAGATGGTACCCAACGAGTATGTATGGACTATTGCAAAGTCAGTGCAGTTACAAAATCTGATTCATGGAACCTAGAACAGTACAGCACAGTACGAGTCATTTGGCCCTTGATGCTGTGCTGGCCTTGTATCCTAATCTAAGATCAGACTAATCTACATAAACTTCCTTCATTGTACTGATTTCCATGTGCCTACCCAAAAGTCGATAAATATCCCTAATGTACCTGACTCTACTATCATTGTTAACAGTGCATTCCACACACCCATAACCCTCTGCTTAAAGAAACTACCTCTGATATCTCCCCTAAACCTTCCTCCAATCACCTTAAAATTGTGCCCCGTCATGATAGACATTTCCGCCATGGGAAATTGTCTGTGGCTATCTGCACTATCTATGCCTCTCATCGTCTTGTACACCTCTATCAAGTCACCTCTTTTCCTTCTTCACTCCAATGAGAAAAGCCCTAGCTCCCTCAACGTCTCTTCATTAGATATGCTCTCCAGTTCAGGAAACATCCTGGTAAATCCCCTCTGTACCCTCTAAAGCTTCCACTTCTTTCCTATAAGGTGGCGACCAGAACTGAACCCAATATTCCGAGCGTGTCTAACCAAGACACGATAGAGCTGCAGCATAACCTTGCAGCTCATAAACTCAATCCTCAATTAATGAAAGCCAATATACCATATGCCTTCTTAACACCCCTATCAACCTGGGTAGCAACTTTGATGGATCTATGGACAAGGACCCCAATATCCCCCTGTTCCTCCACACTGCCAAGAATCCTATCTTTAATCCAGTATTCTACATTCAAATCTGACCTTCCAAAGTGAATGACTTCACACTTTTCCAGGTTGAACTCCATCTGCCACTTATCAACCCAGTCCTGCATCCTGTCAATGTCCTTGCAACCTCCAACAGCTCTCAACACTATTCACAATTCACCAACCTTCATGTCATCAGCAAACTAACTAACCCACCCTTCCACCTCCACATCCAAATCATTTATAAAAAATCACAAAAAGCAGAGGTCCCAGAACTGATCCCTGTGGGACACCACTGGTCACCAAGCTCCAGGCTGAATACTTTCCATCCACCATCATCCTATGTCTTCAATGGGCCAGCCAATTCTGTATCCAGACAGGCAGGTTTCCCTATATCCCATGTCTCCTTACTTTCTGAATGAGCCTACCATGGGGAACTTGATTGAACACCTTGCTAAAATCCACATACACCACATCCACTGCTCTACCTTCATCAACATTTTTTCACATCCTCAAAGAATTCAATAAGGTTTGTGGGGCATAACTTGCCAGTCACAAAGCCATGTTATCACTAATCAAACTATGGCTTTCCAAGTAATCACAAATCCTGTCTCTCAGAATCTTCTCCAATACATTGCCCACCACTGACGTTGATCTGGCTGCTCTGTAATTCCCAGGACTACCCCATTCCCTTTCTTGAACAAGGGAGTAACATTTTCCACCCTCCAATCATCTGCTAATACTCCAGTGGACAGTGAGAAGTTAAAGATCATCACCAAAGGTGCAGCGATCTCTTCCCTTGTGTCACATAGCTAGTCCCTTTTTTGCCTAAATGCTGTTCTTTGACTCAAGAAGACTCTGTCCTTGATTTTTTTCAAAGGGGTAATAAACCGATCTCCAATCAGTCTGATTTGGTACAGAGATGAAAACGATTTTGAGACTTCAGGACAAAGTGGTCATGCTTTGGAAGTGATCTCTATAAAGAGTGGGGCGTGGTCAGCTCTGTCGCTAGCTGATCAGTTTTAGTTCAATCTTGAACTGGGAAGTTCAATGGGGAGCTGTGTGGAAAGTCTCTCTCTTTTCTGCCATTCAACTTCAACCTGTAAGCTTTGTTCCATTTATACTGGGTTTTAAAGAGATTTTACTTGTTGGGACTGTTGTGTATATTCGGAACAGCATAATTAAGTCGAGTTGGTTAGGTTGAATTCTGTGGGGTTCTTTATTCTGTTCTTTGTATTTCATTGAATAATTTTGTGAATAAACTTTTGCCTGTTTTAAAATCTAGTAGTCAACCTAGCTAACTTACTCCGGGTAATTTTCACTGTACACTTACCAAAACAAATTGCAAAGTTATGGTCTGGACTACCTGCTTAAGAATGCTTTGAGTGGTCTGGCCTAGTCAATAACACTTGCTTCCTGTAATAACCTAGGGTATATTCCATCCAGTCCAGGAGATTTACCTATCCTTATGTTTTTCAAAATTTTCAGCACATCTTCCTTCCTAACATCAACCTGTTGCAGCATATCAGTTTGTTTTACGCTGTCCTCAGAAACGTCAAGATCCCCCTCAGTAGTGAATACTGAAGAAAAGTATTCTTTAAGGACCACCCCTACTTCCTCCAACTTCAGGTGCAAGTTCCCTCCACTAACCATGATCAGCCCTTTCCTCACTCGAGTCATCCTCTTGTTCCTCACATAAGTATAGAATGCCATAGGGCTTTCCTTAATCCTACCCACTAAAGCTTTTACATGCCTCTTCTAGCTCTCATAAGTCCATTTTTCAGTTCCTTCCTGGCTACCATGTAACCCTCTAAATCTCTGTTTGATCCTTGCCTCCTCAACCTTAAGTAAGCTTCCTTCTTCCTTCTTGACTAAATGTTTCACATCCCTTGTCACCCAAGGTATTTCAACCTACCATCCCTTCCTTGCTTCAATGGGACAAACCAGTCCAGCACTATCAATAGGTGCTTTCTAAACCACCTCTACATATCTGTTGTGCATTCCCTGAGAAGCTCTGTTCTCAATTTAGGCATCCCAGTTCCTGCCTAATAGCACTATAATTCCCCTTCTCCCAATGCTTTCCCATACTGTGTGCTCCTATCCCTCTCCATGAGTATAGTAAAAATCATGGAGTTGTGATCACTATCACCAAAATGCTCTCCCCCCAAGAGATCTGACACGTGGCATGGTTCATTGCCAAGGACCAAATCCAATATGGCCTCCTTTCTAGTCAGCCTATCTAAGTCAGGAACCCTTCCTGGACACACCTGATAAAAGCTGTTCCATCCAAACAATTTGAACTAAGTAGATTTCAATCAATGTTAGGAAAGTTAAAGTCACTCATGACAACAAACCTGGTACATCTGCACTTTTCTATAATCTGCCTTCCAATCTGCTCCTTCTGTGTCTTTGTTGCAATAGAGGGGGGGTGGGGGGGGGGATAGTATGTACAAAATTTCCAATAAAGTGACTGCTCCTTCCTGTTTCTGACTTTGCCCCACACGGCCTCTTTAGACAAACCCTCCTCAGTGATCTCCCTTTCTGCAGCTGTGATACTATCCCTGATTAGCAATGGCACACCTCCACCTCTTTTAACCCCCCCCCCCATATTCCTTTTGAAACATCTAAACCCTGTAACAACCAACAATCATTCCTGCCCCTGTGATATCCAAGTCTCCACAATGGCCACAACATCATAGTTCCAAGTACTGACCCATGCTCTAAGCCCATCTCTCTTATTCCTGATACTTCTTGCATTAAAATAGACACACTTCAACCCATCACACTGACTGTACCTTTGCCCTTTCAAGTGCCTATTCCTCCGCACAAACTCTCTGCATGCTGTATCTGGCTGTTCACTACCTATTCCATCATCTGATCCATTGATCAGGTTCCCTTCTCCCTGCCAATCTAGTTTAAACCCTCCTGAAGAACATACCTCCCACCCTGGATATTAGTGCCCCTCCAGTTCAGGTGAAACACATACTCCTTGTAGAGATCCCACCTTCCCCAGAAGGCATCCCAATGATCCACATATCTGAAGCCCTCCCTTCTACACCAGCCCTGAAGCCACGTGTTCAACTGTACTCACTCTCTATTCCTAACCTCACTAGCACATGGCACCGGTAGCAATCCTGAGATTACCACTCTACTCGACCTGCCTCTACCTTCCAACCCAACTCCCTGTATTCACTCTTCAGATGCTCATCCCTTTTCCTGGTTATGTCATTCTGGCTGCTCTCCCTCCTCCTTAAGAATCCTGGAGACTCAATCTGAGAGACCCCTGACCCTGGCACCCGGGAGGCAACAAACCATCCAGAATCTCACTTGCGAACACAGAATCTCCTGTCTGTCCCTCTCATGATTGAATCACCTATCACTATTACTCTCCTATTCTCTCCCCTTCTTCTGTGTCATAGAACTAGGCACAGTGCCAGAGACCTGACCGCTGTGGTTTTCCCTTGGTAATTCGTTCCCCCGCTAACAGTATCCAAAACGGTATACTTTTCATTAAGGGGGAGCAGCCACAGGGGATCCCTGTACCGTCTGCCTATTCTCATTCCCTCTCCTGACAGCCACTCAGCTACCTTTATCCTGTCACTAAAGTGTGACTGCATCCCTATAACTCCTCTCTCTCACCTCCTCGGCCCCTGAATGAGCTGAGGTTGGGAGCACTTCTGACAGGTGACGTCAACAGGGACACAAGTGGTGACCCTTAACCTGTGAAAGGAGCATGCAACTGCACTAGCCTGCATCCCCTCTGCTCCAAATTACTGAGAGATTGAATAAATGGAAAAATAAACAAAGCAGCCTTACCTTACTAAGCCTCCATGCATGGTCTTTTTCTTTTAGTTAGAGGAGGAGGACAGGTGGGAAACGCTACACGTGTTGTGTCTTGAGTTTAGTCACAGCCCAAATATATCAGTTCATGTGCCCAGCACCACTAATCCAGAATCTGGTTACCAGCATCTGCAGTCATTGTTTTTACCTAGCCTCATTTCAAAGACTAACCAATCTCAGGTCATTTCAGGACTACACAGTTGTGTGGCATATATTAATGATCTGCCGATGATATAAAAATTGGAGATGCAGTGGACAGCGAAGAAGGCTACCCTAGAGCATAACAGGACTTTGATCAGATGGGCCAATAGGCCAAGGAGTGGCAGATTGAGTTTATTTGAAACAAATGTAGGTGCTGCATTTTGGAAAGGCGAATCAGGGCAAGACTTATACATTAAGTGGTAAGGTCCTGGGGAGTGTTGCTGAACAAAGAGACCTTGGAGTGCAGGTTCAAAGTTCCTTGAAAGTAGAGCCCCAGGTAGATAGGATAGTGAAGAAGGTGTTTGGTATGCTTTCCTTTCTTGGTCAGTGCATTGGTTATAGGAATGGGGAGGTCATGTTGCAGCTGTACAGGACATTGGCGAGGCTACTTTTGGAGTACCATGTGCAATATGGTCTTCCTGCTATAGGAAGGATATTATGGAACTTGAAAGGGTTCTGAAAAGATTTATAAGCATGTTACCAGGGTTGGAGAGTTTGAGCTTTAGGGAGAGGGTGAATAGACTGGGGTTATTTTCCCTGGAGCATCTGAGGTTGAGGGGTGACTTTATAGAGGCTTATAAAATCTTAGGCTTGTTTAGTGTATACAGACAAAGTCTTTTCCCTGGGGTGGGGGAGTCCAACACTAGAAGGCATAAGTTTAGGGTGAGAAGGGAAAGATTTAAAAGGGACCTAAAGGGCAACCTTTTTACGCAGAGGGTGGTGTATGTATGGAATGAACTGCCTGAGAAAGTGGTGGAGACTGGAACAATTCTAATATTTAAAAGGCATCTGGATGGGTATATGAATAGGAAGGATTTAGAGGGATATGGGAAAAATGCTGGCAAATGGGATTAGATTTATCTAGGATATCTTACCGGCATGGATCAGCTGGATTGAAGGGTCTGTTTGCATGCTGTACATCTCTATGACTCCATGACTCAAATACACAGATAAGGACAATATATCATTTTTGTAAGGCAAATAGCAGCGCAACCAAAATTGACTAGAAACTTCTGGAATTTCACCATTTATAGATTTTCTCTTCACCCCCTGAATAAGCTGATGGAGGTGCACATTAATTATGGCATGCTTATGTGTCATTGCCACACTATTGTAGTTTTAACAGCATCAGTCTCAAAAAGTTAAGTGGGTAACTGTTCCTAAGGGAAGGTTAGCTTGTCATATTTTTGAAACCTTAGCAAACTATATTCAGAGTACAGGGGAAAAAAAGTTAAATTTTACCCAAACTTCACAAACCAGGAGCCCCCCTGAGACCCATAGTCTCCCTACCTGGAACACCAATGTATAGATTAACCAAGCAGCTACACCAAAGTACTTAGTAGAAAACTCACACCATTCCATCCACTCCACCCGAGAATTCCTGAACACCATCAAAGACCCCAAGATAGAAGAGGATGAAATAATGGTCTCCTTTGACATAACTTTGTGGGCGGCACGGTGGCACAGTGGTTAGCACTGCTGCCTCACAGCGCCAGAGACCCGGGTTCAATTCCCGCCTCAGGCGACTGACTGTGTGGAGTTTGCACATTCTCCCCGTGTCTGCGTGGGTTTCCTCCGGGTGCTCCGGTTTCCTCCCACACTCCAAAGATGTGCAAGTCAGGTGAATTGGCCATGCTAAATTGCCCGTAGTGTTAGGTAAAGGGGTAAATGTAGGGGTATGGGTGGGTTACGCTTCGGCGGGTCGGTGTGGACTTGTTGGGCCGAAGGGCCTGTTTCCACACTGTAAGTAATCTAAGTAATCTAATCTAATCTAACTGCCCTGTTCACATCCATCAACATCAACCTGGCCAAAGAAACACTGACTACACTATGAGAAGAACCAAACATACAGACACTAAACACCACCAACTTCATCAGCAAGGACAACATCTAGTGGTCCTATGCCTTACTACCCACTTCACTTTCAATAATAAAACCTCCAAACCAACGGAACATCCATGAGACCTCCGATATCAGGATTCTGAGCAGAGGCAGTAATGCAGAGACTCAAACTCAGCTCTGCCAACCATCCAACCCAAAGTGTGGGTTTGCTATGTGGATGCCACCTTTGTCATCACTAAATGAAATGAATTAGAGGAAACCTTCAAGACCATCAATAATACCCTTATTGGCATAAAATTCACAAAAGAGGAGGAAAAAAACAATAAACTACCATTCCCAGATGTCACAGGAGAGCGATCAGTCAATAGGGTACTTCAAGTCAGCGTCTGCAATAAAACAACACATACAGCTCAAGTATTGAACTACAGCAGCAATAATCCCAACACCCATAAACAAAGCTGCAGTAGAACATTATTTCAACAAACCACCGCACACTGCTGCACAGAAGAACTCTGAAGAGCAGAAGAAAATCACCTATGCAGCATATTCAAAAAGGATGGTTACCCAATTAACACAGTCTGCCAATTTCTCAGCAACAAACCCAAACAAGCAGACAAAACACGCCCAGAAACCCTAGCCACTCTCCCCCACATCGAAGACATCTCAGAAATGACTGCCAGACTACTCAGACCTCCTAGCATCATGGTAGTCCAGAAAAACAACACACTTAAACAGCAGGTAATGAACTTAAAAAGACCCTATACAGACAACCAGGAAAATGAACAGCATTTACAAAATACCTTGCAAGAACTGTAATAAACACTACATTGGACAAACAGGGGTTATGACACGAGGTAAACCCCCCTGCTTAATTTAAACAAGCAACACAGAAAAAATTTATCCCATGCAATAATCTGTAAAAATTCGAGTGACCAAGAACTAGTTAAAGTAAAAGTAACAACTTTATTTCTTAAAGTATAAGACAGAATAATTAAGTACAACTATTTACAACTCCTTCCTCTAACCTATCTTTTATTTTCTCTTCTATAATACAAGTCCGATAAAACCCTCGCGATTAAAATTTACCTAAATTCAACTTTTCAAAAAACCAGTCAGATGTCAAATCCTTTTTTTCTTTTTCTTAGGGATTTCTGCTTTACAGGTTACTGATTGATAAAGGTAACTTTAAGAGAGCTATTCTCTGGGCAGTCTGCAGATGTCATTGGCTTGGCAGTTCTCCTCTCAGCTGTTCAATTTTCCCTGGTCTTAAACTTGGTACTGTCAGGTAGTTCTCCTAGCTTTTAACTCTCTTGAAGGTACAATACACCCACATCTTCATAACACTAGCCACAAAAAGACATGACCTACTATCATTAGTATCCTGACATACAGATGAGGAAGGACACCACTTTAACTGGGACAACACATCCATCCTAGGACTGGTCAAACAGAGACAAGCATAAGAATTCCTAGAAGCATGGTATTCCAAACTGAACTCTATCAATAAACATATCGACTTGGACCCCATCTACCATCCTCTAAGAAAAAGAACAGGAAATGGCATCACCAACACAGGAAGTGACATCAACACAGGAAATGGCATCACTAACCTAAGGAAACCTAAACACGTAAATAGAAAGTGCGACATAACACCAGTGCTTCATCTGGAGGCTCACTGATGATGTTACCTAGTATGGTGATGAAATGTCTGTAAACAAACCTTGCAGCTCTGCGAGCAAACCTACATTCAAAAGTTTCTAGTTGACAGGCACCTCCAAATACTGTTAGAGCCCTGATGGCCTTTCTATAAGATGCTAAACAATGCAAAGTGGGAACAATAGCATCATTACAGTAGAAATGGCATGCTAGCTGGCCAAAAAGTACTGAAAACATTTATAATCTGAAAACCTCAGAGACCACCTTGATGGAAGAGAATTTAATTTGTGTAAAATTATTACAAATCTGTTGATATTAATGTTTTGACATGTTGACACATCATTTAGTACAAACACATGAACAACATATTAAATTAAACAGCTAATGTTGCCAGAAGGATAAAATCAATTTAGAAATCAACAAGAATTATGATAAGCTGTAACATCTTTACTCAGGCTATTTGGAATTTTTGATTTGATTATTTGATTACTTTAATCCTGATGATGAGATTTGATATGATAATAAGGAAGAATAGACCACAAGGCATCAAGGCAATCACCAATGTCATGAACATAACTAGATTGCTGCAAGTCAACTGAATAACTATATCAATGTCAATTCAGTTTTCACACTATATTGTTGGATTATTTCTCTAAAATACTTTCTAATTCCTGATTTTCAGACTACTTTTTCAAAATAATATATTTGGAAAAAGAGATATCTTCAGGTTTTGAAAGCAAAATATATTCCAGTATGTTTGGGATGAGAATGATAAATATCTCAGCCAACATGTTTCTGAGTCATCTTTGGCCTAAGCTCCTCCATTAGAATCACAGATTTCTGGGGTACAGAAGAGGTCCTGTATTGCCATCAGAAACAAAGACAATATTTTGGTGAACACCTTCCAACACAATTCACCATCTCTATTTTATTCTTTAGAGATTTTACTTCAATATAGTATTCAGTTTAAGAGAATATTCATTCATTTGTTCTCATAGCTCTCATCTATACCGAGCCATTATGCACATGGACAGTATGGTTTGAATGGTACATCTGTGGAAGTTGGTGAGGGTCCTTATGGACATATTAAATGTCCTGAAGAAGAGGAGGCATTGTTGTGCATTCTTGTCTGTAACGTATTTGTGGGAAGTCCAGGACAGGTTGCCGGTTATTGTCACAGGACTGAAACTGTTAACATTGCTTTATCATAATAGATGCTGCCAGACCTGCTGAATTTTTGCCTGAAGCACCTCCTGGATCCCTCTACTTGCCTCACTCATCCTGTTCCTGACCACTGACCAAATTCCTAATAGTTAATCTAAGGGATGTGACTGACTCCTGAAACACAGTGTCTAGGTAGCTCTTCCCTTCCCTGATGTATCACAATATTTGACGCACAACTCCCGTTCACCAACTCTGAGTCACTATCAACAAGAATATGATTCACCAGCTCCCACATCACACCAGCTCCCACAATACATTGCTTATTTACTTAGTTCTTAATCTGTGTTTTTTTAATTCCTCCTAATCTTTTAGTTGGTAAATCTATTTATCTTGAATCTGAAAGTAACTTATAATAGATAGTCAAATTAGCAGCAATTACCAACCAATAAGAGGGAAATTTGGCCAATTGGATAGAAAACTGGCTAACCGGTCGAAGGCAGAGAGTGGTGGTAGATGGTAAATATTCAGCCTGGAGCCCAGTTACAAGTGGAGTTCCGCAGGGATCAGTTCTGGGTCCTCTGCTGTTTGTAATTTTTATTAATGACTTAGATGAGGGAGTCGAAGGGTGGGTCAGTAAATTTGCAGATGATACGAAGATAGGTGGAGTTGTGGACAGTGAGGAGGGCTGTTGTCGGCTGCAGAGGGACTTAGATATGATGCAGAGCTGGGCTGAGGAGTGGCAGATGGAGTTCAACCCTGCCAAGTGTGAGGTTGTCCATTTTGGAAGAACAAATAAGAATGCGGAATACAGGGTTAATGGTAGGGTTCTTAGTCAGGTGGAGGAACAGAGGAATCTTGGGGTCTATGTACATAGATCTTTGAAGGTTGCCACTCAGGTGGATAGAGTTTGTAAGAAGGCCTATGGAGTATTATCGTTCATTAGCAGAGGGATTGAATTCAAGAGTCGTGAAGTGATGTTGCAGCTGTACAGGACTTTGGTTAGGCCACAGTTGGAGTACTGTGTGCAGTTCTGGTCGCCTCACTTTAGGAAAGATGTGGAAGCTTTGGAGAGGGTGCAGAGAAGATTTACCAGGATGTTGCCTGGAATGGAGAGGAAGTCGTACGAGGATAGGTTGAGAGTTCTCGGCCTTTTCTCGTTGGAACGGCGAAGGATGAGGGGTGACTTGATAGAGGTTTATAAGATGATCAGAGGAATAGATAGAGTAGACAGACAGAAACTTTTTCCCCGGGTACAACAGAGTGTTACAAGGGGACATAAATTTAAGGTGAAGGGTGGAAGGTATAGGGGAGATGTCAGGGGTGGGTTCTTTACCCAGAGAGTGGTGGGGGCATGGAATGCGCTGCCCGTGGGAGTGGTAGAGTCGGAATCATTGGCGACCTTTAAGCGGCATTTGGATAGGTACATGGATGGGTACTTAATCTAGGTTAGAAGTTCGGCACAACATCGTGGGCCGAAGGGCCTGTTCTGTGCTGTATTGTTCTATGTTCTATGTTCTATGTTCTATTTCCTGTAATGTAACTTTTTGTTTTGTACTGGGCCTCCGATCCTTAGCTTCCATTTAACCTGTTTAAAAAACCTTACAAAAAAAGCCAGCAAAAAGCCCCTCTTCCCCACTACACCGAATTGCCACACTGCCTTCAAAGCCCCTGCACTAGATATTTACTTGGGGTGCATCTCACTCTGGATGTGAGCTCTCCTTCCTGACTATGTGAAGCTTAACAATGGAAATCATACGTTTTGAGGGAATTTACAAACCAATACCAGACAGAAGAGGAACAGCATATTTAGAAACTCAGTACCATAAACATATCTGAAACCATGACCACTATGATTCTTGGCCTCATCACATGTTTTGGGCCCAGTGACTCTTCATCACTTCTGACAGCCATAGAACTTAGAGTAGTACAGCACAGGAATAGGCCCTCCAGAGTCACCATGTCTGTGCTGACCATGGTGCCATTCTAAACTAATCCCATGGCCTGCATATGGTCCATTACCCACTATTCCCTGGTTGTTCATGTATCTGTCTAAATATGTTTTAAAAAGGATAAGAGCAACCCTTCCTGATTCTTGAAGGAATGGGAATTATGTTTGAGATAGGTATATTTAATGGGCCAGTTCTTCCAGTGTCAGGAGCAGTGATGCAGTTAACTTAAGCCACTAGTGCATCTCAGCACACTGACTATGTCCTAATACATGCAAAAGAATCAGGA
This sequence comes from Chiloscyllium plagiosum, assembly GCF_037043375.1. Taxonomy (NCBI): domain Eukaryota; kingdom Metazoa; phylum Chordata; class Chondrichthyes; order Orectolobiformes; family Hemiscylliidae; genus Chiloscyllium; species Chiloscyllium plagiosum. The sequence continues at coordinate 46,961,101 of NW_028270174.1, forward strand.
GAATAAAACTTTCAATGGGCTGATTTTACATTGTCCTACATCTTCCATGAATACCTCTTAACCAGAGTTCTGTATTGGAGACATCAGTTAGGTATTACGACTTACCTAGAATCTTAACCTATGATTGTTACTCTGTTTAATCTCTGGTATAACTCAGTGATTAACAGTGTTACTTAACCTACCATTTCCTAATCCCACTCAATTATAATCTACTTGCCCAATCACTGACTCACTCATTCACTCTCACTAACTGACCCACATATGCTCTCTCTCTTAAACACAAACACTCACAAGTTTGGGTGAAGATTTGTAGCTCGGGTGCTCGTTGTTGTGGTTCTGTTCGCCGAGCTGGAAATTTTTGTAGCAAACGTTTCGTCCCCTGTCTAGGTGACATCCACAGTGCTTGGGATCCTCCTGTGAAGTGCTTCTCTGGTGTTTCCTCCGGCATTTATAGTGGCCTGTCCCTGCCGCTTCCGGTTGTCAGTTTCAGCTGTCCGCTGTAGTGGCCGGTATATTGGGTCCAGGTCGATGTGTTTGTTGATGGAGTTTGTGGATGAGTGCCATGCTTCTAGGAATTCCCTGGCTCTTGTTTGTTTGGCTTGCCCTATAATGGTAGTGTTGTCCCAGTCGAATTCAGAACTGCAAAAAGAGGAAGAGGAACACCTGTACAAGGTATTCGCCAAAAACGGATACCCCCGCAATTTCATCAACAGATGCCTAAGAGAAAGACAACGGAACGAGGACATGCCGCAACCCAAAGGACTAGCCACACTACCATACATCAGGAACATTTCAGAACTGACAGCCAGACTACTGCGACCACTAGGACTTATAACAGCACACAAACCAACAGCCACCCTCAGACAACAACTCACCAGAACGAAGGACCCGATACCCAGCATGAGCAAAACTAATGTAGCGTACAAAATCCCATGCAAGGACTGCACAAAACACTATATAGGACAAACAGGAAGACAGCTAACGATCCACATCCATGAACATCAACTTGCCACGAAACACCACGACCAGCTATCCTTAGTAGCCACATACGCAGACGACAAGCAACATGAATTTGACTGGGACAGCACTACCATTATAGGGCAAGCCAAACAGAGAACAGCCAGGGAATTCCTAGAAGCATGGCACTCATCCACAAACTCCATCTACAAACACATCGACCTGGACCCAATATACCGGCCACTACAGCGGACAGCTGAAACTGACAACCGGAAGCGACAGGGATAGGCCACTATAAATGCCGGAGGAAACACCACAGAAGCACTTCACAGGAGGGTCCCAAGCACTGAGGATGTCACCTAGACAGGGGACGAAACGTTTGCAACAAAAATTTCCAGCTCGGCGAACAGAACCACAACAACAAACACTCACACTCTGAAAACCTTCAAAGCAATTAAACACTTTTGAATGTGAATGATTTGGCAAGGCTGGTATATATTGCCTATTCCTTTAGCTCAACCACTTCAGAGAACAGTCACATATAGGGGCCTTGTGTTTTCAGGCAGTCTGATCCTCACACTCCACTCATGCCAACATCTCTCTTCGATCAATAACTAACAGCATCACCTCTATCATTCCCACATTCTAAAGTGCCTTGAACACCACCATGAGTTATTCTCCATTCTCAAAAACAACTGGGCAAGGACTCAGACTTAATGCAAGACTGTCTCTTTTATATATCTGATTGTCTCTAACTTAGTGAGCACACCTCAGTCTCGGCCAATTTCCCTATGTATGTATGTGTGTTAGTCAACCATATAGTGTGGTGAAAGTCACATCTCTTGAATCTGTCATTGTATCACAGTAGAAAAACACATCTCCATTATGTGCACCTATATGATTCACTTGGATTAACAAGCTTCCAAGTTACGGACAGGAATGTATCAGGTCTCCAAACACAAGTTCAACATTTAGATATAAGCCATCGCTTGTGCTTGTGTGCTTCTGATGTACAACCCACCTTGCCAGAGCACAGTAGGTTATGCAAACGCTTACTGTATTTAATCCAAGGACCAATGCTGCACTCATAGCAGAGGCTATCCTCTGCTGTACTTTCTTGAGCATGTTCTACTGGCACTTGGGTAAAATGTGTCTATGGGCTGTCCTCAACCAGGCTCTGCACTGAAACAGGTGGAGTCCTCTTACTCTTGGCCTTCATGCCATTCTGACATGATGAATATTTTTTAAAATGTGTCGATAAGGCCTTCAGATTTGATTGGTCTCACGCAGCACACATGTACATACATGCATAATGTTCCTCAGCTATGTAATCTGGCGTAGAAGAAATGAAGCTGCAAAAATGCAAAAAGGCCTAGCATCTATAACTCCTGTATGGCAGACTATATTCCTGACCACTATTGTACTGGCCTGCTCCCTCTGAATTATATCTGTCATGATGTTGTTAGCTTTGAGCATCCTGGGCATGTTTCAATTACATAGCTCTACCCAAGAGATAGAGGAAGAGGATAAGTTGAATGGCAAAGGCTTTCAAAGTGGTGTCTATCCACTGAGACATATGGTAACTTGAATCAATATGGAACATTGTGAGTAGTTAATGGTGTCAAACGTGTTGCCATTCCATGGCTGTGTCTAGTGAAGCTTCTTCAACCTCAGCTTTGTAGAATGTGGTCCTTTATTATGAAATGAGTAGGCAACAATAACGCTTACATCATCTTATGGATGGTCCACATCTTCTATTGTCTGCAACCATTTGAAAAACCATCACAGTTGTTGCCCATCTGACACTTAATTGACACTGCCTCCCAGGGCCAGCAGCTTTTTCCTGCATTTCCTGTGTTGAAATTCTACCATCTGCCATGAAGGGATTTGAACCTGGGACCCAAAACATTACTTAGATCTCTGGATTGCTAGTTTAGTGTCAATGCCTTTAGGCCATTGCTTCTCTCAGGGCAGTTTCTCTTGAGGATGCTTTGACAGATGTACACCCATTTCAAGAGTGAAAATCCAGGCACCTGTGTGTATGGAGCTGTGGGTAGAGTTTACAGCAAAGACAATCTGGTTGTTAGAGAACTTTAAGTGTTAAACCCAATGAGACTTATCAATAAACAATTTTTTGTGCCAAGATTCTGGGTCAGCATCCATCCTTAAAATGTATTCACAGGAAAGTGGCTTTCTGAAAGAGACACTGTTCTCCATTAAGAATTATAAATTAGAGAAACAAGAGGCTTATTAAGAAAAAGCTTTCTCTGCAATCATACCAATTTAGCTTTAAAGGTTGGGAATGTTTGGAAGATTAAATAGCCAAAAGACATTTTTGCATTTGCCTTTGCTGTCAGTGGTTAATTTATTGATTTTAAACAAACCTAACGTTTTTTACACAGGGACTTAGAAATAGGAACAGGATATGGTCATACTGTTCCTCAATCGAGCTTTACAAATCAATCCAATTATGGATTCTGCCTCATTCCATTTTCTCACAGTTCCATGTGGTGGTCCCCTAAGTTGTTCAGAAAGTGGTAAGTTCAGTCTGCTTCTTGCATCTTCATAAAATTTAAGGCACTGCTTTCCCCATATTGGACAAGCTTTCCTTGCTTATACCATGTTCTTTGATCTTTACCTTTCTGTTATGAACTGCAAACTGTTCTTCTGTAAACTGTTCTCCCTTCTCTCCATTATCACGTGCTTATAAGGCCTGGACTCCCTCTCAGCATAGTGCAAAGCCTCTTCAGATCTTCCATCAATAATCTTCAGCTGATGATTGATCACATTAAAAAATTTGTACATGACAATAGCTTTCTTGAAAATGTGTTTCTCTCAGCAGATGTACTGTTACACCCAGATCTTGTGTTTTGATGACATTCCTATCACTAACCAATTAAACAATCATTGCTCAAATGCATAAAGTTCAGTTGGACATCTCACTGCAATCATACAGTGATCAATATTCACATCCACTTTCTGAGATCTCATATTGAAGAGGCAACATTCATAATTAACATAAGCAATGGTTTCAAAGTGAGGTATCAAGGCCTTCAAAATTTCACAAGATTGTCTCAGTGAGATCTAGGGTGCCGCATAGTTTGAAGCAATCTTTCCCCAATACTGATAATGGAATTGTAAGTCTTTTTTGTTTAGGTTATTTGCTTAACTTTGTGGCAACTTTATTGTTCTGCCATTGAGACTGGAAGAATTTCCAAGTCAATTCTCAAGTCTGCCATCGTCTTCACAGGATCCAGTACTGGAAAGTTCAAATTACACTAATTACACAGTTAGTGTCCTTCACAAAATAGAGATTTGTCATTTTAATAATTCTTTGTTGTTTCATACAGAATCTGATTCGCTTATAGCTCTCAAAATCCATTCAAATTCAGCGTGCGCACCATGTTTCAGGTGGTGGGTAAAAATGGCTTCTCCTCAAAGCCTTTGTTTTTCTCAAGGTGTTGACAGTGGTCACATGGCTATGATTACATCCACATTGGCAGTACTCCAAAACCGCTTTTCACATTCTTTAGTTCCTCATTAAATGCATGTAATGATGAACTATTCACAAGCCTCTGATACACAGAATTCCAAAGATGTATGACCATGTGAGTGAACCAGTGCCTCCTCTCTTCTTCCTGACCTCTCTGCCCTCCCCCGCCCCCCACTCCGGCCTATCACCTTCACCTTAACCTCCTTCCACCTATCGCATTTCGAATGCCCCTCCCCCAAGTCCCTCCTCCCTACCTTTTATCTTAGCCTGCTTGGCACACCTTCCTCATTCCTGAAAAAGGGCTCATGCCCGAAACATCGATTCTCCTGCTCCTTGGATGCTGCCTGACCTGCTGTGTTTTTCCAGCAACACATTTTTCAGCTCTGATCTCCAGCATCTGCAGTCCTCACTTCCTCCTTACTCAATCCCAATTGATCAGCCTTTTATCCGGAGATTGTGACTCACGGTTCTCCACTACCTAGTTAGGGGAAAAAAAACTCTCAGAATCAAACTTGCCAAGTTGTGGTAAAAGTTATATTATTCGGGGTTTGGATTTTTAAATAGAGACATGGAGTTTGGTCAGTTTGGTGAATTTGTTTTAAGAAAAGCCATGTCATTTTGGAACAGCAACCTAACATGCATCATTACAAGGAGTGTGTGACTTCAGCTAAGTCCCTGAGAGGACACTTACAATTTTAATGGATGCAATTTTTATACAGCTAAATTTTACAATGCAGCAGAGGTTACTATTTTAACTTTTGACTTCAGTTCGGTTCAGAAGAACAAGAAGTTAATTCCAGAAGAAGAGAGAACATTTTTTTTCCCCTGCAGGAAGGAAAATCACGTTCAGTCTATGGGAGCCAATCACCCTATTCAAAGTCCTTTAAATTCATGAAAATTCCAAGTCAGGAGAGTTACGTCAAAATCTATGAATTGTTAGAACTGAAAGTTAGTTTTACTGACCACTACTACTCTGGTGGAGTTATATTAAGCAAGAGCACATACAGGACTTGAGAATGTAACGTTATAGAGAAATATTGATATTTTTAATATTTTTCTGAGCTTTTGGAAGGACACACTTATGTCTTCACTGGGTATGAAAGACATAATGAGTCACACAGTACAAATACATCTTCCTACTCCAGCTGGATTTTAGCTAGGAATAATATAGATGAGGTGGAGGGAATCAGTCAAGTTTGTGAAGCCAGAGACAGTTCAACTTTCTGGCCTTGCTTGTGTGGCTCATGACAATCTCCCGATCAAACCCAGCAGGAAACATTAGATCAAAAACCAGGAACAAGACTTCAGAGGACAAAAGGGTGTTTGAACCAAATGAATGATAATGAGAGTTAATTATTAAGAGAATGATTGGATACTGGCCATGGTAGCAGGTTTGGAGGCCAGGTACCAGTGCAGTACAGGGTGAACACCTTAACATTTTTCCACTTCCATGTTATTAAATATAGAGTGAAATGTTCTTTGGCAATTAATGTTGTTAAGTGGGCATCTAATGCTGCATTAACGGCCTCTGATTATCCAGCAGCTCTCAGTGGATGTTTTCCATTCCAAAAAGTTACAACCTAGGAGAGGTCCTAAATCCCAACTCTTATTTCCAGGTCTTTCCCAGTGAAAATGTGGAATGCCAACAAGACCCTTGTTGCCAACATTAAATTCCATCCTAGGTGTGTAAATCTGTTGACAAGGGTCCATTAAACTGAAATAAAATGATATAGCGATACCATTGGGCAACTATTTGAATAATGATACCCGAGTGAAATGAGAAAGAACAGAGTCTGCAAACAGAAAAGCAAAAGTAAAGAGAGTCACTAGGGCAAAAATGTTAAAAAGACAAAATTATTGGCTCTTTACTTAAATGCGTATAGCATTCGCAACAAAGTAAGTGAACTAATGGAACAAATTTTGGTTAATGGATATGATCATATAGCCATTATAGAAAGTTGCTTACAAGGATATCAAAGATGGTAAATAAATCTTCAGAGGTATTGACTTTTTGAAAGGTAGGAAGGAAAGGATTGACATCGTTGATACAGAATGGAATTAGTACAATGGTAAGAAAGTATTTTTGAACAGAAGAGATGTATTCCATCTGGAGTCATAGAGTCATAGAGCTGTACAGCATGGAAACAGACCCATTGGTCCAACTCGTCCGTGCCGACCAGATAACCTAATCTAACCTAGTCCCACTTGCTAGCACCCAGCTCACATCTCTCCAAACCCTGCCTATCCATGTATCCATCAGATGCCTTTAAAATGTTGCAAATGTACTAGCTTCCACCACTTTCTCTGGCAGCTCATTCCATACATGTACCACCCTCTGTGTGAAAAGGTTGTCCCTTAGGTCTCTTTTATATATTTTTCCTCTCCCCATAAACCTATGCCCTCTAGTTCTGGATTCCCCCATCCCAGGGAAAAGTATTTGTCTACTTATCCTATTCATGCCCCTCATGATTTTATAAACCTCTATAAGGTCACCCCTCAGCCTCTGACGATCCAGTAAAAACAGCCGTAACATATTTAACCTCTCCCTATAGCTTAAATGCTCCAATATTAGCAACATCCTTGAAATGGGCGGAGGTAAGAAATAAAAAAGTTAAGTTGCTATTAAAAATAGCCTAAATGATCTAAGGATCATTATGTTGTGGGGAAAAGAATAAATCAGGAGATAATGATGGAATATAATATAGGCAGTGGGAGATCATGGGAGACTTTAATCTTCATGTAGAATGGAATAATCAGATTGGCAAATGCAGCAATGAGAAAGGATTCATAGAGTATGTTCAGTACAGTTTTCCAGAACAACATGTTGTGGGTCCAACCAGGGAACCAATATTGGGTATGGTGATGTATAATGAGACAGGTTTAATAAATGAGGCCAGATTGAAAGATCCTCATCGGAAGCAGTGACCATAACAAGGTAAAATTTATTATTCAGGTTGAGATGGACGAACCTGGGTCAGAAACAACTGTGCTGAGCTTAAATAAGGGTACCTAGAAAAGACAGGTCAGAGCTGGCTAAAGTGAACTGTGGGTTTAGCAGCAAAAATGGTTGAGAACAATGGCAAATGTTTAAGACAATAGTTCATAGCACTCAGCAAAGATATGTTCTAGAGAAGCTGGATCCTTAGAAGGAATAAATCAACTTTGGTTAACCAGGGAAGTTAAGGACAGCATGAAATTCAATGAAAAGACATATAATATGGCAAAGATTAGTGGTTAGCAAAGGGACTGGGAAACCAATCACCAACAAAATAGGACCAAAAAATCAGTCTTCTCAGTAGAAGTTACTAACAGCATTCCAAAATTTCTAAATATTCAAGGGGGAAATGGGGGAGAGAAAATAAAGGCACCAACTATCAATAGAGAAAAGGTTCTAGGGAAACTAATGAGGCTAAAGACCGCTAAGACCCATATACCTGCTGGGATGCACCCAAGAATTTTGAAGAAGGTAGCTAAAGAGATATTGGATGCACTGATAATAATCTTCCAAGAATCTAGACAACTGCCAGAGGATTGGAAAACTGCTCATGTAACATTTTTATTTAAAAATAGAAGGAGATAAAAACAGATTAGTGTTGGCCAGTTAATTTAACATCTGTAATTGAGAAAATGTTATATCTATTATAAAGGATGCATGGATGTTTGAAATACATAATATGATAAAAGAGTAATCATGGCTTCATGAAAGAGAAAGCATGCCTGACAAATTTACTGGAATTCTTTGAGGTGGTAATAAGCGGGGTGGTTAAAGGGGAAACAATGAACATAATTTATTTGGATTTTCAGAAGATAACGTACCACCCATTAGGCTACTTAATATGATATGTTAGTGTTGGAGGTAGTACATGAGAATGGATCAATGTTTGGTTAACTTATAGAAGATGGAGATGGGCTCCCATTTTAACACGGAGAAAGTGAGGACTGCAGATGCTGGGGATCAGAGCTTAAAAATGTGTTTAACCTTGGGTCTACCAGGGAAGCCTAGGTTGTGCATCTAGGGAAGGAGGTAGATGCTGGTCGTGTCACGGTGAGTAACAATGAAGTTAGAGACCACGGAGGGAGAACTCCAGACATTCTGAGTTCACTGACAGATCTTTAAATGAGTCCTTGATATTTTGTGATGGAGTCATAATTCAGGAAGACATAGTCATAGTTCGGAAGACATAGAAGGTTGCATGAGGTTGGTATTCAGTTAACATAGGTTGGTTTTCCAAACAATGGCACCATCACTGGGTATAGAACAGGAAGATAAGTCTGATGAATGACATGGGCAAAAGTATTGTGTAGGAAGGAGGGCTTTAGATTTTTACATCATTGGGACAGCTTCTGGGTAGGTGGGACCTGGGCAAGGAGAAGTTGTACCATGAACCTGAATGAGTCCATTATCCTTGCTGTGAGGTTTACTCACGCTGTTGTTGAGGTTTTAAGCTAATTTTGCAGGACAATGGAGCACAGAAGAGGTGTAATGTCGGGAGCAAGGTCCAATTAGATAAACAACCAGCAGGCAGAGAAAACATCTGCAGGATAAGTCACATGGGAGGTCCAGAAAGCTATTTTAATGTTTGTCTGGTAAGGTGGATGAACTTAGAGCATTGACCAGCACATGGGAATCACTGAGACATGGTTGAATGCAGGTAGCTCAATATTCCTGGGTACAGATGTTCCAGGTGGGATGGAGTGATATAAGAGAAGTGGGAGTATTTCATTGTTTATAAAGAAGACAATCACTGCAGTAATGATGGAGGATGTCTTAGAAGGCTGTACAAATGAGGCCATCTGGGTAGAACTTAGAAATTAACAAAAGGGACAATCACTTTGTTGAGTTATGTTACAGGCCTCATAAAAGTCAGAAAATAGTAGAGGAGCAGAAATGTAACCAAATCACAGAAAGGTGTGAAAGGTTTATAGTTGTAGGAGATTTCAAGTTTGGTTGTATTAACTTGGATTGCCGAACTGTGAAATGATCAGGTGGGTGAAATTTTTAAAGTGCATTAGGAGAGCTTGTCATGTCAGTACATAGATAGTCCTAGTAGACTTAGAGCATTGCTAGACTTAGTCTCAGTGGTTAAAGACTTTGGGGATGGTGACCATAGCTGTAACTTTCAAAGCCATTCTAGAAAAAGGATAAGTATAGTGCAGAAGTTAAGTATCTAAATCGGGGAAAGGTTAATTTCAATATCATGAGACAGAATCTGGCAAACCTAGACTGGGAACAGTTGGTTGTCGATACGTCTGCATTTAGAAAGTGGGAGTCTTTTACAAGTAGTATTGTGAGAGTTCAGGGCCAGTGTGCTTGTCTAAGAGTGAAGGACAAGGGCAGCAAGTCACAGGAACCCTGACTGTCAAGGGATTGAGAATTTGATAAAGAAATGGAATGAAGCATAGATCAGGTACAGCACATTAAAAACAGGGGAGGCCCTTGGAAGTATAAAGAATGTAAGGGGATACTTAAAAAATAAATTATGACAGCAACGAGGGGCCAAGAATATCTTTGGCAAATAGGATTAAGTAAAGATATTTTATAGTACATTAAGACTGAAGGGAATGCCAGGGAAAGAATGGAGGCTGTTAAGAGACCAAAGGGGCAATCTATGTGTGGAGTCAAAAGATGTGGGTAAGGTCTTACTTGAATATTTCTCATCCGTATTCATAGAAGAGAAAAGCGCTGTATTCTGGAATTTCCCTTGTGATGGTGAGGCTCTCGAACATGTTAAGATTAGTAAGGGGGAGTCATTAGAGGCTTTAGTGGCCATAAATCCCCAAGGTCCTGATCAGATACCTCCCAGGCCGTTATGGAAGGCTAGGAAGGAGATTTCTGGGGTCTTGGTGGAGATATTTAATATTAATATTTAATCATCCTGGTGACTGGAGGATAACTAATGTAGTTTCTTTGCCTAACACGGGCAACAGGGATAGGCCAGGAAATTCCAAACCAGTTGTTAATGGTAGGGAAATTATTGGGAAAATTCTGAGGGACATGATTAATCAACACTTAGAAAGACAGGGATTGTTTAGGGATAGTCAGCATGGATTTGTTGGAGGGAAATCCTGTCTGACTAATTTAATTACATTTTTTTGGAAAGGTGATGACACACAGTGATAAGGGTAGTGCAGTTTACGTGCCTTTGACAAGACCCCACATGGAAGGCTAGTTGAAAAGTTAAGATCCCATGGGAACCAAGGTAAGTTGGCAAACTAGATCCAAAATTGGCTTGCAAGTAGGAGGCAAAGGGTTGTTTTTGTGAATTGGAAGCTTGTAGCAATGGTGTACCACAGGAATTAGTGCTGGGACTCTTGCTTTTTGTTATGTACATTAATGAATGTAAAAGGTATAATTAGTAAGTTTGCAGATGATACAGAAATTGCTGGTGTTGTTGATAGTGAGGAGAATGATCTTAGGGTACAGTCTGATATTAATCAGCTGGTAAATTTGGCATTGCAATGGTAGATGGAATTCCATCCTGGTAAGTGTGAAGTGGTGAAATTTGAGAGGTCTAATGGAAGGACCCAGGGAGTACTGAGGAACAAAAGATTTTTTGATGTGCTTACCATTAAGTGTATATTTCCTGCTAAGACTTGTTTTCCCAAAATGCAGCACTTCACATTTATCTAAATTAAACTCCATCTGCCACTTCTTAGCCCATTGGCCCATCTGATCAAGATCCCATTGTAATCTGAGGTAATCTTCTTCAATGTTCACTACACCTCCAATTTTGTTGTCGTCTGCAAACTTACTAACTATACCTCTTAAGCTCACATCCAAATCATGTATATATATGACGAAAAGTAGTGGACCCAGCATCGATCCTTGAAGAAGGCATTTAGGACACTTATCTTCACAAGGGTAAAGTTAAAAATCACACAGCACCAGGATATAGTTGATCCTGGATATAGTTTATTTGGAAGCATGAGCTCTGAGTGCTGCTCCTTCATCGGATAGCTGTGGAACAGGGTCATAAGACATAGACTTTATAGCGAAGTATTACAGTGTCGTGCAACTGAAACTATATATTGAACAAACCTAGATTGCTGCTAAGTGGTTCATCTTTTAGAATGGGTTGCAGGTTTCGGTTCATTGATATGTAGAGTCATAGAGATGTACAGCATGGAAACAGACCCTTCGGTCCAACCCGTCCATGCCGACCAGATATCCCAACCCAATCTAGTCCCACCTGCCAGCACCCGGCCTGTATCCCTCCAAACCCTTCCTATTCATATACCCATCCAGATGCCTTTTAAATGTTGCAATTGTACTAGCCTCCACCACATCCTCTGGCAGCTCATTCCATACACGTACCACCCTCTGCGTGAAAAGGTTGCCTCTTAGGTCTCTTTCATATCTTTCCCCTCTCACCCTAAACCTATGCCCTCTAGTTCTGAACTCCTTCACCCCAGAAAAGAGACTTTGTCTATTTATCCTATCCATGCCCCTCACGATTTTATAAACATCTATGAGGTCACCCGTCAGCCTCCAACGCTCAGGGCAAACAGCCCCAGCTGATTCAACCTCATCCTATAGCTCAAATCCTTCAACCTTGGCAACAGCCTTGTAAATCTTTTCTGAACACTTTCAAGTTTCACAACATCCTTCCGATAGGAAGGAGATCAGAATTGCACACAATATTCCAAAAGTGGCTGAACCAATGTCCTGTACAGCTGCAACATGACCTCCCAACTCCTGTACTCAATACTCTGACCTATAAAGGAAAGCATATCAAATGCCTTCTTCACTATTCTAGCTACCTGCGACTCCACTTTCAAGGAACAACACACCTGAACTCCAAGGTCTCTTTGTTCAGCAACACTCCCTAGGACCTTACCATTAAGTGTATACATCCTGCTAAGATTTGCTTTCCCAAAATGCAGCACCTCACATTTATCTAAATTGAACTCCATCTGCCACTTCTCAGCCCACTGGCCCATCTGATCAAGATCCCATTGAAATCTGAGGTAACCTTCTTCACTCTCCACTATACCTCCAATTTTGCTGTCATCTGCAAACTTACTAACTATCCCTCTTAAGCTCACATCCAAATCATTTATATAAATGACAAAAGGTAGTGGACCAGCATCGATCCTTGCGGCACTCCACTGGTCACAGGCGTCCAGACTGAAAAGCAACCCTCCACCACCACCCTCTGTCTTCTACCTTTGAGCCAGTTCTGTATCCAAATGTTAGTTCTTCTTGTATTCAATGAGATTTAACCTTGCTAACCAGTCTCCCATGGGGAACCTTGTTGAACGCCTTACTGAAGTCCATATAGATCACATCTACTGCTCTGCCCTCATCAATCTTCTTTGTTACTTCTTCAAAAACTCAATCAAGTTTGTGAGACTTGATATCCCACACACAAAAAACATGTTGACTATCCCTACTCAGTCCTTGCCTTTCCAAATACATGTACATCCTGTCCCTCAGGATTCCCTCCAACTACTTGCCCACCACCGAGGTCAGGCTCACCGGTCTATAGTTCCCTGGCTTTTCCTTACTACCTTTCTTAAACAGTGACACCACGTTAGCCAAACTCTTTCAGCACCTTACCTGTGACTATCAATGATACAAATATCTCAGCAAGGGACCCAGCAATCACTTCCCTAGCTTCCCACAGAGCTCTAGGGTACACCTGATCAGTGGATGTATCCACTTTTATGTGTTTCAAGACTTCCAGCACTTGCTCCTCTGCAGTTTGGACATTTTTCAAGATGTCACCATCTATTTCCCTGCATTCTATACCTTCCATGTCCTTTTCCACAGTGAACACTGATACAAAATACTCATTACACAAAAGTTACCTTGCTGATCTTTGAGGGGCCTTATTCTGTCCCTTGTTACCCTTTTGTCCTTAATGTATTTGCAAAGACCCTTTGGATTTTCTTTAATTCTATTTGCCAAAGCTATCTCATGTCCCCTTTTTGCCCTCCTGACTTCCCTCGTAAGTATACTCCCTCTGCCTTCATACTCTTCTCAGGATTCACTCGATCTATCCTGTCTATACGTGACATATGCTTCCTTCTTTTTTTTTAAACAAACCTTCAACTTCTTTTGTCATCCAGCTTTCTCTATACCTACCAGCCTTTCCTTTAACCTGAACAGGAATATACTGTCTCTGGACTCTCGTCTCATTTCTGAAGGTTTCCCATTTTCCAGCCGTCCTTTTACCTTTGAACATCTGCCCTCAATCAGCTTTTGAAAATTCTTGCCTAATACCATCAAAATTAGCCTTCCTCCAGTTTAGAACTTCAACTTTTAGATCCTGTCTATCCTTTTCCATCACTATTTTAAAACTAATAGAATTATGGTTGCTGGCCCCAAAGTGCTACCCCACTGACACCTCAGTCACCTGCCCTGCCTTATTTCCCAAGAGTAGGTCAAGTTTTGCACTTTCTCTAGTAGGTATATCCACATACTGAATCAGAAAATTTTCTTGTACACACTTAACAAACTTCTCTCCATCTAAACCCTTAACAGTATGGCAGTCCCAGTCTATATTTGGAAAGCTAAAATCCTGACCAAAGCCACCCTATTATTCTTACAGATAACTGAAATCTCCTTACAAATTTGTTTCTCAATTTCCCACTGACTGTTAGGGGATTGATAGTAAAATTCCAATAAGGTTATCATCCCTTTCTTATTTCTCAGTTCCACCCAAATACCTTCCCTGGATGTATTTTCAGGAATATCCTCCCTAAGTGCAGCTGTAATGCTATTCCTTATCAAAAAAGACGCTCCCTCTCCTCTCTTGTCACCCTTTCTATCCTTTCTGTTGCAATTGTATCTGGAACATTAAGTTGCCAGTCCTGTCCATCCCTGAGCCACATTTCCGTAATTACTATGATATCCCAGTCCTATGTTCCTAACCATGCCCTGAGTTCATCTGCCTTCCCTGTTAGGCCCCTTGCATTGAAATAAATGCTGTTGAATTTATCAGTCCTACCTTGTTCTTTGCTTTGTCCCTGCCTGCCCTGACTGTTTGATTCACTTCTTTTCCCAATTGTACCAGTCTCAGATTGATCTCTTTCCTTACTATCTCCCTGTGTCCCACTAACCCCCTCCTGCCCCCCCTCCACCTTACTAGTTTAAGTCCTCCCAAGCAGCTTTAGCAAATCTTCCTGCCAGTATATTAGTCCCCTTCCAATTCAGGTGCAATCCCTTCTTCTTGTACAGATCACTTCTACCCCAGAAGAAATTCCAATGATCTAAAAATGTGAATCCTTCTCCCATATACCAACTCCTCAGCCATGCATTCATCTGCTTTATCCTCCTATTCCTACCCTCACTAGCTCACAGCACTGGGAATAATTCAGATATTACTACTCTCAAGGATCTCCTTTTTAAATTCCTGCCTAACTCTCTGTGATCTCCTTTCAGAATCTCATCCTTTTCCCTTCCTATTTCATTGGTTCTAATGTATGCAATGACCTCCTGCTGGGCCCTCTCCCCCTTGAGAATATTCTGCACCCTCTCTGAGACATCCTTGATCCTGGCACCATTCTGATTTTTTGCTGCTGGCCTCAGAAATGTCTGTCTGTGCCTCGGATGAGAGAGTCCCCTAACACAATCGATTGCTTGGAATCCGACATACCCCTCATTGCATTAGAGCCCGTTTCAATACCAGAAACTTGCTTACATTCCCCTGGAAATCCATCACCTCCTACATTTTCCAAAACAGCATATTTGTTTGAAATGGGGATATCCACAGAAGATTCCTGCACTATCTGCCTACTTCTCTTGCCTCTCCTGGAGTTAACCCATCCATGTGACTATATCTGTAACTTTTCTCCCTTCCTATAACTGCCATCCATCATATTCCCTTGCTCTGGTAAATTCCTCATTGCCTCTAACTGTTTTTCCAACCAATCCATTCAATCTGATAGGATTTACAACCAATGGCATTTATTGCAGATATAATCCCCAGTAACACGTAAACTCTCTCTAAACTCACACATCCGACAAGTAGGGCATATCATTCTCTTCAGGCTCATTTTTGCTTCTTCCAATCTGTAGACCCAGAAAATAACACTGTCTTATTCCTCAACAAAATGCTGCACCAGGCTAACTTAATACTTATGGCTTATATTTTTAAGTTTAATCAAGAGACATATCTCAATAAAACGTATAATCAAGAAGAAACCCACTTTATTCACTGCTGTAGACTTACTGTAAGGCCACACTTAAAAATATTTACTTATCTGTTTCTGTGTTGTGACCTCTCCCAAACAGGTTCCTCCAAATCAGTTGTGAATTTCACTGTTTGTTAATTTCCCCTCCAACGTCCAGTGATACATGATTTCAAACAGCAAAGGCAGTAACTGTGCAGGTTCACTGCTTTGTCAGTTAGCAGTGTGGGTTTCTTTTACTCTCCCTTTTTTCTCTCTCTCTCTCTCTCTCTCTCTTGCTCTCTTTCCTGCACAAACCATGTGCTGCCTTTATCTGTTCCTCTGCCTTTTAAAATTGCTGGGTTTTTTTGACTTATTTTTTTCTCCAAAGTTCCAAAACAATGCAACAGCATGGTGTCTCAGTGGTTAGCACTGCTGCCTGACAGCACCAGGGTCCCAGGTTCGATAAGGGCGGCATGGTGGCACAGTGGTTAGCACTGCTGCCTCACAGCGCCAGAGACCTGGGTTCAATTCCCGCCTCAGGCGACTGACTGTGTGGAGTTTGCACGTTCTCCCCATGTCTGCGTGGGTTTCCTTCGGGTGCTCCGGTTTCCTCCCACAGTCCAAAGATGTGCAGGTTAGGTGAATTGACCATGCTAAACTGCCCCTAGTGTTAGGTAAGGGGTAAATGTAGGGGTATGGGTGGGTTGCGCTTCGGCGGGGCAGTGTGGACTTGTTGGGCCGAAGGGCCTGTTTCCACACTGTAAGTAATCTAATCTAAAACAGTAATTGCTGTTCCTGGAATTTGAGGAAATCACCTCCAACACCTAAACTACCTCAAAAAAGGAGCAGCCTGTTACAGCTGTAAATTTTTCCCATCCACCATCTTGGTTTAAGAACTTCTTTTAAGTCACATTCTTGTGATAACTTAAGGTTTTATTAAAAAAAAGTGACATCTCAGCTCAGACAATGTATTAACAGTGTGAGGTTAGAGTCTGTTGGTATCCCAATTTTGAGTCAGACTGGTTCTATTTCCAAAGTAGGGAATTATAAATAATTATATGGATTGACTGCCTGCAAATTGTATGTATGTTTTTTGAGCAAAATAGAATGCATCTGCAAATACGATTTGCAAATGTAAATTCACCCCATAGACTTATATGTGTATGAGAGAGAGAGTGAGTGTGTGCATGTGAATGTCTGCATGTGAGTGTGAGTGTGAGGAAAGATCCCAAAAGGGTTACAGATCCCAGACCCACTCAACCTACAACACAGATTATGTGGAGAGAATTTGCCACTGCAACTCTCGTAAACTCCTCAATCATCTCATGCACCAGCTCAGCAGGCACCACAACCTTGAAATTAAGATGGAGTCCACACTCTCAGCTTGCACTCAGGATACAGCAATACAGTTACGGGACATTGCCAAACAGGCAAGGTGTCAAAACAATACCTCGTACATGCACACCAAGAACAAGAAACTGGAGAAACGTGGCATCACCATCAGCATGAGCACCACAGTTGAAAATGTCATCACCACAGGGAAATCGATCGTCAACTTATCGGACCACATCCTTCAACCGGAAGAGATTGGAGCTCTCAGCCGAGGACTCAGTTTCTGCCCCACCATCAAAATGGACCCCACTGGTCTTGCAGCAGACACGGAGGAATTCATCAGACAAATGAGACTCTGGAAATTCTCCCAAGATGTCAGCAGCGATTCCAATGAGACAACTGAGTCATCAGATAGATCGGTGGTGGAGTGACCAAAGAAGGAGTAGGTTTGGACCCCTCCAGAGGGCCACTGCCTGGGCTTGACATATATGCTCAAACCGTCAGGAAATGTGTTAATTCCAGATTTATTAGCCACACCCACAGGGTAGAGCAAAGCATCACCTGATCACAATGCAACCCCATCCATGCTCTCAAAACCAATCACAGCAGATAAAGGAGAAGCCATCGCCATTCTGAATATAACAGATTACTGCAAGGAAGTAGACCGACAACTGAACAACCAGGAACACTACAAGCAACTACCAGCCGATCTGACCAAAGAACTCACCCGTGAACTAAACAGATTGATCAAGACTTAGAACATAGGACATAGAACATAGAACAATACAGCACAGAATAGGCCCTTCGGCCCACGATGTTGTGCTGAACATTTGTCGAATTATCCAATTGCCGCTTAAAGGTCACCCAAGATTCTGACTCTACCACTCCCACAGGCAGCGCATTCCATGTCCCCACCACTCTCTGAGTAAAGAACCCACCCCTGACATCTCCCCTATACCTTCCACCCTTCACCTTAAATTTATGTCCCCTTGTAACACTCTGTTGTACCCGGGGAAAACGTTTCTGACTGTCTACTCTATCTATTCCTCTGATCATCTTATAAACCTCTATCAAGTCACCCCTCATCCTTCGCATTTCCAATGAGAAAAGGCCTAGCACTCTCAACCTATCCTCGTACGACCTATTCTCCATTCCAGGCAACATCCTGGTAAATTTTCTCTGCACCCTCTCCAAAGCTTCCACATCTTTCCTAAAGTGAGGCGACCAGAACTGCAAATGTGGGCTAACCAAAGTCCTGTACAGTTGCAACATCACTTCACGACTCTTGAATTCAATCCCTCTGCTAATGAATGCTAATACACCATAGGCCTTCTTACAAGCTCTATCCACCTGAGTGGCAACTTTCAAAGATCTATGAACATAGACCCCAAGATCCCTCTGTTCCTCCACATCACTAAGAACCCTACCGTTAACCCTGTATTCCGCATTCTTATTTGTCCTTCCAAAATGGACAACCTCACACTTGGCAGGGTTGAACTCCATCTGCCACTCCTCAGCCCAGCTCTGCTTCATATCTAAGTCCCTTTGCAGCCGACAACAGCCTTCCTCACTATCCACAACTCCACCAATCTTCGTATCATCTGCAAATTTACTGACCCACCCTTCGACTCCCTCATCCAAGTCATTAATAAAAGTTGCAAACAGCAGAGGACCCAGAACTGATCCCTGCGGAACTCCACTTGTAACTGGGCTCCAGGCTGAATATTTACCATCTACCACCACTCTCTGACTTCGACCGGTTAGCCAGTTTTCTATCCAATTGGCCAAATTTCCCTCTATCCCATGCCTCCTGACTTTCCGCATAAGCCTACCATGGGCAACCTTATCAAATGCCTTACTAAAATCCATGTATACTACATCTATTGCTCTACCCTCATCCACATACTTCGTCACCTCCTCAAAGAATTCAATAAGACTTGTAAGGCAAGACCTCCCCTTCACAAATCCGTGCTGGCTGTCCCTAATCAAGGAGTGTCTTTCCAGTTACTCATAAGTCCTATCCCTCAGTACCCTTTCTATTACTTTGCCTACCACCAAAGTAAGACTAACTGGCCTGTAATTCCCGGGGTTATCCCCATTCCCTTTTTTGAACAGGGGCACAACATTCGCCACTCTCCAGTCCCCTAGTACCACCCCCGTTGACAGTGAAGACGAAACGATCATTGCCAACGGTACTGCAATTTCCTCTCTTGCTTCCCACATAATCCTAGGATATATCCTGTCAGGCCCGGGGGACTTGTCTATCCTCAAGTTGTTCAAAATGTCCAACACATCTTCCTTCCTAACAAGTGCGGCACGGTGGCACAGTGGTTAGCACTGCTGCCTCACAACGCCAGAGACCCGGGTTCAATTCCCACCTCAGGTGACTGTGTGGAGTTTGCACATTCTCCCCGTGTCTGCGTGGGTTTCCTCCGGGTGCTCCGGTTTCCTCCCATTCTCACAAAGATGTGCAGGCCAGGTGAATTGGCCATGCTAAATTGCCCGTAGTTGTTAGGTAAGGGGTAAAGGTAGGGGTATGGGTGGGTTGCGCTTCGGCGGGTCGCTGTGGACTTGTTGGGCTGAAGGGCCTGTTTCCACACTGTAAGTAATCTAATCTAAAAAAAAAGTATCTCCTCTAGCTTACCAGTCCGTTTCACACTCTCCTCTTCAACAATACGGTTCCTCTCGTTCGTAAATACTGAAGAAAAGTATTCATTCAAGACCTCTCCTATCTCTTCCGACTCAATACACAGTCTCCCACTACTGTCCTTGATCGGACCTACCCTCGTCTCGTCATTCTCATGTTTCTCACATACGCATCAAATGCCTTTGGGTTATCCTTGATCCTATCCGCCAAAGATTTTTCATGCCCTCTCTTAGCTCTCCTAATCCCTTTCTTCAGCTCCCTTCTGGCTATCCTGTATCCCTCCACTGCTCTGTCTGAACCCTGTTTCCTCAACCTTATGTAAGCCTCCTTCTTCCTATTTCAAGACATTCAACCTCCCTCATCAACCAAGGTTCCCTCACACGACCATCTCTTTCCTGCCTGACAGTTACATACATATCAAGGACATGTCGTATCTGTTCCTTGAAAAAGTTCCACATTTCCACGACATCCTTCCCTGACAGCCTATGCTCCCAACTTATGCTCCTCAGATCCTGTCTTACAGCATCGTAATTACCCTTCCCCCAATTGTAAAACCTACCCTGTTGCACGCACCTATCTCTCTCCATAACCAAGGTGAAAGTCACAGAACTGTGGTCACCGTCATCAAAATGTTCACACACTAACAAGCCCATCACTTGTCCCGGTTCATTACCGAGTACCAAATCCAATATGGCCTCCCCTCTGGTTGGACAATCTACATACTGGGTTAGAAAAGCTTCCTGGACACACTGCGCAAACACCACTCCATCCAATCTACTTGATCTAAAGAGCTTCCAATCAATATTTGGGAAGTTGAAATCGCCCATGACTACTACCCTGTGGCTTCTGCACCTTTCCAAAATCTGTTTCCCCATCTGTTTCTCCACATCTCTGCTGCTATTGGGGGGCCTATAGTAAACACCCAACAAGGTGACTGCACCTTTCCTATTTCTGACTTCAGCCCATACTACCTCCAAAGGCAGATCCCCCTCGAACTGCCTTTCTGCAGCTGTTATACCATTTCTAATTAGCAACGCCAACCTCCTTTTTTACCACTCTCCCTAATCTTACTGAAACATCTGTAACCAGGAACCTCCAACAACCATTCCTGTCCCTCTTCTATCCACGTTTCCGTGATGGCCACAACATCGTAGTCCCAGGTACTGATCCACGCCTTAAGTTCACCCACCTTATTTCTGATACTCCTTGCGTTGAAGTATACGCACTTGAACCTATCTCTGTGTCCGCAAGTATTCCCTGTCAGTGCTACCTTCTCCACAGCCTCCCTACATTCTTGGACATCCTGAAAACAGCTAACCTACTTGCTGGATTACAAGTCCGGATCCCATCCCCCTGCCAAATTAGTTTAAACCCCCCCGAAGAGTGCTAGCAAACCTACCTCCCAGGATATTGGTGTCCTTCTGGTTCAGGTGCAACCCGTCCTGCTTGTACAGGTCCCACCTTCCCCAGAATGCAGTCCAATTGTCCAAATACCTGAAGCCCTCCCTCCTACACCATCCTTGCAGTCACGTGTTCAACTGCACTCTCTCCCTATTCCTTGCCTCACTGTCACGTGGCACCGGCAACAACCCAGAGATGACGACTCTGTCTGTCCTAGCTTTTAGCTTCCAGCCTAACTCCCTGAGCTCCTGAATGACCTCCCCACCCCTCTTCCTACCTATGTCGTTGGTGCCAATGTGCACCACGACTTCTGGCTGCATACCCTCCCCCTTAAGGATTCTAAAGACACGGTCCGAGACGTCTCGGACCATGGCACCCGGGAGGCAACAAACCATCCGAGAGTCTCGCCCATGCCCATAGAATCGCCTGTCCGTCCCTCTAAGTAGAGAGTCTCCTATAACTAGCGCTCTCCTCCTCTCCCCCTTTCCCTTCTGAGTCTCAGAGCCAGACCTCGCGCCACAGACCCGGTCACTGCAGCTTACCCCTGCTAGGCCGTCCCCCCCAACAGTATCCAAAGCGGTATACTTATTGTTTAGGGGAATGACCACAAGGGATCCCTGCACTGCCTGCTTCCTCCCCTTCCCACCTCTGTTCTCTGGCGTAGCTATGTCCCTGTAGCTTCTATCTATCACCCTCTCAGCCTCTCGAATAATCCTCAGTTCATCCAACTCCAGTTCCAGTTCCCTAACTCGTTCTGTGAGGAGCAGGATCTGACTGCACTTCCTGCAGACGAAGTCGGCAGGAGTATCGGTGGTCACTCCTACCTCAAACATCCTGCAGGAGGAACATTCCACTGCCTGCGCTGCCGTTACTCTACACTTCGTCTCCAAAACAAGAACACTGAGTAGCTTACCTGTGGACTTTAAAATTAGGTTAGAGGAGGAGGATGGGAAGGAGGCCCTACTATGTAAGGCCTGGGGTCTAGAACACACCCACTCAAATATCAATCACTTACCTTCCCGACCAGCTCTGCGCTCCAACCTCACTTCCGCCCAGCTCGCGCCGCTCTCTGCTGTGAAAAGACCGTTGGCGTCGAGGTAAGTTCTTTATATATCAATCACTTACCTTCCCGACCAGCTCTGCGCTCCAACCTCACTTCTGCCCAGCTCGCGCCGCTTTCTGCTGTGAAAAAAAAAGAAAAAAAAGCAGTCCTTCAGACTTGCCTATGCATTCTCATCCAACGTACTTCTCGTGTAGGAGACTTCTACTGCCTTCCGAAGATACACAAAGCCAACATACCAGGACATCCCTGGTAGTGGGCGGCACGGTGGCACAGTGGTTAGCACTGTTGCCTCACAGCGCCAGAGACCCGAGTTCAATTCCCACCTCAGGCGACTGACTGTGTGGAGTTTGCACGTTCTCCCCGTGTCTGCGTGGGTTTCCTCCGGGTGCTCCTGTTTCCTCCCACAGTCCAAAGATGTGCAGGTCGGGTGAATTGGCAATGCTAAATTGCCCGTAGTGTTAGGTAATGGGTAAAATGTAGGGGTATGGATGGGTTGCGCTTCGGTGGGTCGGTGTGGACTTGTTGGGCTGAAGGGCTGTTTCCACACTGTAAGTAATCTAATGTAATCCCATCGTATCGGGCAATGGGACACTGTGTGAGAACCTCTCTGGATATTTCAAAGGCATCTTGAAACCCATTATGCAGGGTGTGTCTGGGTGAAAAACTGGTTATCAAAGGTGAAGACGTTACGGTTGAGGACAAAGCAGATGAGTTGTAGGATGGTGTTCAGAAATTGGCAGTTTTTGGTGTTGAGCACTAAGGCTGTCACAGCGATGCCATCATTGTGGGAGATGCTAGTGTAGAGTTCTGAAACATTAATTGTGACAAGGAATGTTCCCAGTTCGACTAGTTTGTGGGAGCTGAGTTTCTGTAAGAAATCTGTCGTGTCGCGACAGAAGCTGGGGGTCCTCAGCACGTCACTCTACTGCAAATCCATAGAGGTAACCTCACAATGCTGTACTTCTCCAGCTTCCACCCAAAACATATTAAAACAGCCATCCCCTACAGACAAACCCTACGCACACACAAGATCTGTTCAGATGAGGAGGAACGTGACGAATACCTCAAGGTGTTCAAGGATGCCTTCATAAGAACGGGGTACGATGCTCAACTCATCTGCTGACAGTTCTGACAAGCCACAGCGAGAAACTGTAATGACCTCCTCAGGAGACAGACACGAGCTGCAACCGACAGGGTACCCTTCGTTGTTCAGTACTTCCCAGGAGCCGAAAAACTACACCATGGTCTTCGCAACCTGTAACACATTATCAATGAGGATGAGCACCTCACCAAGACCTTCCCCATACCTCTACTTCTCGCCTTTAAACAACTACCAAACCTTAAACAGATCATTGCTCGTAGCAAACTGCCCAGCCTTCAGGACAACATCAACCACAACACCGTACAACCCTGTCATGGTAACCACTGCAAGATATATCAGGCTGTCGACACGGATACCACCATTACACATGGGAACACCACCCACCATGTACATAGCAGGGGCTCATGTGACTCGGCCCACATTGTCTATCTCATACGTTGCAGGCAAGGATGCCCTGAGGCATGGTAAATCGGCGAGATCAAGCAGATGCTATGACGATGGATGAATGGGCACTGCGCAACAATCACCAACAGGCATGCTCCCTCCCAGTCAGGCAACACTTCAGTGGTCAGGACAATTCGGCCTCGGATCTTCGGGTGACCATCCTCCAAGACAAACTTCGGGATATGCAGCAACGCAGAGTGGCCAATCAGAGGCTGATAGCCAAGTTTGGTACCTGGCCTCATCCGGGACCTTAGGTTCATGTCACAGTACAGGTGACCACACTACACGAAACACACACACACACACACACACACACACACACACACACACACACACACGCTCTCTCTCTCTCTCATACACACACTCATATATCCCCCCACACTCATACCCATGCACATACCTTCTTATACACTGTCACATCCACGCGCACATTCTACCAAGCACACACACACACGCAAACACACACTTTCTCACACGCACTCACATGGACACACATGCACACATTCACTCTCTCTCTCTCAAGCACATGCATACACATGTACATCTTTGGACGAATTTACATTTGCAGAATTGTATTTGCAGGTACATTCTATTTTGGTCAAAAAGCACACAGTCTGTAGGTAGTCAATCCATGTAACATTTTCTAATTTCCTTCTTTGGAAATAGAACCAGTCTGACATAAGATTGGGATACAGAGAGACTCAAACCTCACACCTTTAATATATAGTCTGAGCTAAGATGTCTCCTCTTTTTTATATACGACCTTAAGTTATCTTGAGAATGTGACCTAAAAGAAGTTCTGGATTTACATATTAATGAACCGAAACCTGGAATCCACAGTAATCTAGGTTTGTTCAATATATTTTTTCAGTTGCATGACACTTTTGCTATAAATTCTGTCTTATGATCCTGTTCCACAGCTACCTGATGAAGGAGCAGCGCTTTGAAAGTTAGTACTTCCAAATAAACCTGTTGGACTACAACCTGGTGTTGTGTGATTTTTCACTTTGTGTCCACCACAGTCCAACACCGGCTCCTGCATATCTTCACAAGGGTACTGCAGTTTGCATAGGCCTTTGACAAGATCGCACATAAAAGGCTAGTTGAAGAAAGACATCTTGTTACAACTTTAGAGACCATTGGTCAGGTGACAGATGGAGTACTGTGTGCAGTTCTTGTCACCATTCTATCGGAAGGATGTGATTCCATTGGAGAGGATGCAGAGGAATTCACCAGAATGTTGCCTGGGATGGAGAGTCTCAGACACGAGGACAAACTGGATAGGTTGGGTCTGTTTTCCTTAGCGCAGAGGAGGCTGAGGGTGGGTCCGATTAAAGTGTACAAAACTATGTGAGGCATGGACAGGGTAGGTTGTAAGAATCTTTTCCCAACAGCAGATATGTCTCAGACAAGAGGCACAGTTTAACGTGAGGAGTAAATGGTTTAGAGGATATCTGAGAAAAGAAAATTTCACCCAGAAGGTGGAAAGAGTATAAATGTGCCACCTGAAAGAGTGGTGGAGGCAGATATTCTTCCAACATTTCATAGAATCCTGAGAGTTAAGGAAGAGGCCATTTGTACCATCAAGTCTATATCAACCCCCCCCCCCCCCCCTCCCCCCCCCCCCCCCCCAATCCTATTTACCATGGCTAAACCCCCTAGCCTACATATCCCTGGACACTACAGGAAAATTTAGACATGGCTAATCCACCTAATGTGCTCATCATTGAATTGTGGGAGGAAACCCCCAAAGGCACAAGGAGGTTGTGCAAACTCAACAAAGATAGTTGCCCAAGGCTGGATTCAAACCTCTTTCTACACCACCACTTCACCACTTGCCACCCTCCCCCCGCCCCCGACCATTGCATAAATGCTGTATCCTTCACAGTTTTTGTTAGCTCTGATGAAGAGTCATCTAAACTCGAACTGTTAGCTTGCTCTCTCTGCATAGATGTTGTCTGACCTGTTGTGATCTCCAGCATTTTTTGCAGATGATCCAGCACCAAGAAGTTGTTGAGCACAGGGACTGGTAGCTGGTTGGATGTTGGTAAAGGGAAGAAAAATACCAGCTAGCCAACCACAAAAAATATTGAAAAAGAGAGAAAAAACAAAGAGTGAATTGGTGCCAACTGGATTTTGGGCAAAAGGCAGTTTTACTTTAGAAGCTGCTGGACGGCACTTTTTTTTCCTTTTTTGCTCTCAAAAATGTTTCTCCAATTATCAGCTTATTGTAAGTTCTCAGAAAAGATCTCCATTCTGTAAGAAATAAATTCGCCAGAATTCTATGGAATGTATTTGCATTTTTCCAGTGACTTCTAAATTCAAGCACGATACACATTCCTGTATGCGTGTTATACAACCCATCATCCAAGAATCACTAAGGTCTGGCAATCAACTTGAAAATGGTTATCAAAGTGGCAAATTAAAATTCTTTTATTTCCTTCTCTAATTTATCCTTGAATGTGTCTGTCTGCTTGTTAGTGTATTGAGGGCTTATAGTTAAAAATGACCATGGATCATGAAGCTTATGGTCTTGGATATCAATAAGATTGTCTTGTCATTTCTCTATGATCTGCTCACGGTACATTATAAATTATGAATTCTTAATTTTTATTCAAGTTACAAACTTGGTGTCCAAGATCAGTTCTTTCAAAAGTCTGGTTGGGAACAAGGGAGCAATTTTGAGGGTCATTGAATGTTTTAATTTTCTGATCCAGACTTAACTGAATGCAAACTGCATTAGTTGCTTTGATGGAATTTGAACTCATGCCCCAGAACATTAGCCTGGATTACACATTACACATGTGGTGCAAATCCAGCAATAATGAGGCTGAATTGGTTTGACTTGCTATCCTTGTAACAGTATGAAAAGAGAAATGAAAAATGACGCAGGTAAATATGCCATAAAGGATAAGCTGAAATATTGTCAGAGAGTAGGACTTCTTCAAATGGGTGTTTGTGAAAGAGAAGTGGCAGGGATTTAAATTTTCATATGAAAGCAAAGTATTATATTACTGAAAGAAAAAGAGAAAATACTGCACACTCAGCTGGTTATGTAGCATTGAGAGATGGATACAGAATTAACATTATTAGAAACAGAAAATGTTAAAATGTTACATTTTAAGCAAGCTCAGAGAATGAAATGGAGCGTGGAGTTACAAAAGAAAATAGAAAGTTTATGATAGGGTGGATTGATTAAATGAATCATGATTCTGCTGCAGTGAAAGAAACAAAAGGTTGCTCAATATAAAGGAAATTTCATTAGGAGCAGCAATTATGTTGGAAACTAAATGTGGATTAAGTGGTTACTTTCCATAAAATATCTGTTCAGTCTGCAAAGATGGCCCTGAGTTTTCAGTTAGCTGTCATTTTAATTCTATATCCCACTTCCCACTCTAGTCTCCCTGTTCTCAGCCTTTTGAACTGTTACAGCAGGTCAAGAAACAGCTCCTTGTGTCTTTATTAAGCACTTAACTGCCATTCCATTCAATATTCCACATCATTAAAATGTTGCTGGGAAATGTAACTGGACTAGACACATGCCTGCGGTGGCTACTTAATAGGCAAAAGTTAAGAATTCTATGGTGTGTAAATCATTGACTTACTTCCTAGAATTTTTCCACTATCTAAATGGCACAAGTCAGGAGTGCAAGGGAATAGCCGATAATGTGTTGCTGGGAAAGCGCAGCGGGTAAGGCAGCATCCAAGGAGCAGAAAATGTCGATTCTCCTGCTCCTTGGATGCTGCCTGACCTGCTGCGCTTTTCCAGCAACACATTATCAGCTCTGATCTACAGCATCTGCAGTCCTCACTTTCTCCTCCAGTGCAAGGGAATAACCTCAACTTGCCTAGATGTCCATGGCTCCAACAACATACTAAAAATTTGGCATAAACCAGGATACTTCATGCTGTCAAATGAGCATTTCATCCAGCAGCTACAATATTCATTCCTCCATCACCATGACACCAATGTGCATCATCTATAAGACACATCACAGCAACTTACAAGCAGAGTTTTGACAAAATCTTCCAAACTTGTGGCCTTGAACATGTAGAAGAACAACAGCACAGATGCATGGGATCAATGCCATCTGCAAGTTCTTCTCTAAGTCATGTACCATTCTAACGTGGAAGTAAATCATTGTCCCTTCATTTGAGTTAGTTCAAAATTGTGGAAATTTCATTCAACCAATGTTATGGCCCTGCCAACACTGCCAATATTACACTCCTTAGATTCCAGATTTTAAAGAAGGTGACTCACCAAAACTTTCTCAAAGGCATTTGACTCAGTGTGTACTTCCTCCTGCCTCGGGAAAGCAGCCAACATAATCAAAGACCTCTCCTGACCTAGTTCCGACAGGCAGAAGATATAAATGTTTGCAAACATGTTCCACAGATTCAAGAACACCTTCTTCCCCACTGTTATCAGGCTTTTGAATGGATCTCTCATACATTAAAGGTGATCTTTTGTTGC
The DNA here is from genome assembly GCF_037043375.1 of Chiloscyllium plagiosum. Lineage (NCBI taxonomy): Eukaryota > Metazoa > Chordata > Chondrichthyes > Orectolobiformes > Hemiscylliidae > Chiloscyllium > Chiloscyllium plagiosum. The sequence continues at coordinate 46,989,132 of NW_028270174.1, forward strand.
ACCTTCTCTGTTGCTGGAACATTATACTCTGCATTCTGTTCTATTATCCTAATGTACTTACACATGGTATAGTTTGTCTGGATAGCATGCCAAAGAATACTTTTCACTGTGTCTTGGGACATTGGCAATAATAAAATCAAATCAAATCAATATAGGAATGGTCAATTAATGCTGATCCTCCCAATAATAACCTCATCCTATGAATAGAAGAAAGTGAGGACTGCAGATGCCGGAGACCAGAGTTGAAAAATGTGGTACTGGAAAAACACAGCAGGCCAGGCAGCATCTGAGGAGCAGGAGAATCGACGTTTTGGGCATAAGCCCTTCTTCAGGAATCCTATGAATAAACAATAAAGTTATTGTTTGTTTTTTTGCTACTGCCATCATGTCTCCTCTTGATCCATGTTTCAATCATTTATGTTATGCATTCCTATACCTTTTGCCCTGCATCATTTTTCCCTTTATCACTTAACAACTTCCACACCTTTCCTTATTTCTGTATGTCTGAGAGCATGTTTTAACTCTAACATTTTCCAGTTATGATGTAAGGCCAACCTCAATAACATTGTAATCATGATACAAATTCTTAATCATCTGGAGATTTTGTATAAATATCTGGAATTGCTTTGTTTTCAAAATACAAAAAATAGAATATGGCAGAGTAAGGCCTAATTTAGAAGACCATTATATCAAATTAAGAGAAGTCTGACATAGTCCTGACTTGCACATTTTAGATGATGGACAAGGTTTGGTGAGTGAGGAGATGAATTACTTACCACAGAATTCACAACTTCTGACCTTCTCTTGTAACAACAGTATTTCTGTAATTGATTCAGTTAAGCTTCTGATCACTGGTAGTTCCAGCTATAGGCAGGGTTTCAGCATTGGTTTGAATTAACCAGCATTTGTGTGACATCAATGTTCCTTGGAATTTACCAGAACAAAAGTATGTTGCTCAAATTCAAAGACATGGACATGTGAACAAGGAGCAAGAGTCGGCAAATTGTCTCCTCAAGTTTTTTGATTAGATCATGGCCGATCCAATTGTGGCACATGCTCCAGTTTCCTGTCTTGAAGAAGATCTGCTCCTCTATCCATTCCAATCTTTTTTTTTGTCCATCAGTTCTGCGGAAACATTAACCATGATTTCTCTTCACAGACTGCCAGACCTGCTGACCTTTCTAGCAATTTCTGTTTTCGTTTCACTTTCCTGTCTACTATCTATACTGTTTGGCACTGTTGTCAAACAACATAGACTGCTTGATTATCTGAGGGGTTCCAAAAGGTAATGAATATTGTTCAATCTACAAACTCTGCTTTTGTCCACAGGTTGCAGGGAGGATCTTTGAAGAACCAACCAAAGTAGGTGTACTGAGAACTCCGAGCAGGAGAACCCCTGCACTGATGTCCTGGAGCTGAGGTGACTGGCCTCCAACAACCACTCCATCTTCTTTTGTGCTAGGTTTAAAAATATATTAAACTGAACATGAGCATTTCAATTTTCTACATAATTCAAAACTAATACAGCAAGCTTCTGGAGCTGGTTCAGCCTGGATGGCCATTGTAGAGGGAAGGCTCTTTAAAACTACTTCCATCAACAACACGTCATCCTTTAATAGATGCAAGATCATAAGGAAACACACATGCAATTTTCGACAATATACTTCTGAGAAAGGCTCCATGCTGAAACTAAGTATTGGGAAGATGGGTCTTTGATAATCATAATGATATCTGATTGTCCAACTTATGTAGTTTATAATTGGCATGAGCACCTAAAAATAAGTATTTTGTGCTATTTTCTAAAGTTGAACTTTTAATTAAACCATATGATAACAGGAAGCGAAAACCTTTTGAAATAATCATGTATTTTACAATGCAAAGAATTTGCAATTCTACTTGAAGTAATCAAGGGAATAATTTTTTAATATATTTTTCAAAATTTAATATGGCTGCAGTTTGATGATTTCAACATCTTGAGTTCATCTTTTTTTTGTAATTTCACTCTGACATTTTAGTACACAGCTGATGATATTTAATAGACGACAACAGCAACTGACATTTACGTAGCACCAAAATACCTGGTACTACCTAGGAATGTTACTCAAAAAGCATTGGTGCAGTGATGAAGGAGGCATTAAGATAGTTGGCAAAATGTGTAAGCATTGACAAAAAAGGAGGAAAGAACAGCTGCAAATAGAATTCCACAGATTTTGACTCCACATAATTAACTCAACAGAATCCAGGAAAAACGTAGCTACTCTCGTAAGGAGGCCAGTATTTTCTGACTTAACCTGCAACTGCAGGAGGTGCAAGACTTGCGGCAACCGCAGGAGGTGCAAGACTTGCGCCCCACCAACCCAACCTCCACTCCCGGCACCTTCCCTGCAACCGCAGGAGGTGCAAGACTTGCGCCCCCACCAACCCAACCTCCACTCCTGGCACCTTCCCCTGCAACCGCAGGAGGTGCAAGACTTGCGCCCAACCAACCCAACCTCCACTCCCGGCACCTTCCCCTGCAACCGCAGGAGGTGCAAGACTTGCACCCCACCAAGGATATATTTCCCTCCCCTCCCCTATCAGCATTCCGTAAAGACCACTCCCTCCGTGACTCCCTCATCAGATCCACACCCCCCACCAACCCAACCTCCACTCCTGGCACCTCCCCTGCAACCGCAGGAGGTGCAAGACTTGCGCCCACACCTCCCCCCTCACCTCCCTCCAAGGCCCCAAAGGAAACTTCCATATCCGCCACAGATTCAGCTGCACCTCCACACACATCATCTATTGCATCCTCTGCACCCGATGTGGCCTCCTCTATATTGGGGAGACAGGCCGGCTACTTGCAGAGCGTTTCAGAGACACCTCTGGGACACCCGGACCAACCAACCCAACCACCCTGTAGCTCAGCATTTCAATTCCCCCTCCCACTCCACCAAGGATATGCAGGTCTTTGGACTCCTCCATCGTCAGACCACAACAAAACGACGGTTGGAGGAAGAACGCCTCATCTTCCGCCTAGGAACCCTCCAACCACAAGGGATGAACTCGGATTTCACCAGTTTCCTCATTTCCCCTCCCCCCACCCTGTCTCAGTCAAATCCATCAAATTCAGCACCGCCTTCCTAACCTGCAATCTTCTTCCCGACCTCTCCGCCCCCACCCCAGTCTGGCCTTTCACCCTCACCTTGACCTCTTTCCACCTATCACATTTCCGAAGCCCCTCCCCCAAGTCCCTCCTCCCTACCTTTTATCTTAGCCTGCTGGACAAACTTTCCTCATTCCTGAAGAAGGGCTTATGCCCGAAACGTCGATTCTCCTGTTCCCTGGATGCTGCCTGACCTGCTGCTCTTTTCCAGCAACACATTTCCAGCTCTGACTTAATTATGGACAATGAAGTAAAGCAAGAAGGTAATCTAAATGTAAGCTAACGTGTGTCAAACAGGGAAGAAAGGCCTGTTTCCATGCTTGTACCTCTATGACTCTGTTTATCAAAAATAATAAGTAGTAAACAGGCCACAGACCTGGTGTGAAATCTGCCATCATGGCACCTGTCTTGTACCATCCTCACACATCCACTGTAGCACACCTTCAATCAATCGTTGACATCCTTCACCCAACTATACCATGGTTGACCACACTTTCTGCTGCCTTCCATCTTGCCTTCTAGAAGAGATCTCTGTAGCATTTCAGCTCTGATCAAATGGCCAAAATACTGTTATTTTCTTTTCTCAATGTCACTTATCAAGATATGTATTTGCTCTTGAAATTATAAAATATCTTAATCTGTTTTATGATTTTTACATGCAATTTTCAGCATGCATCTTAGTATTCAGATTCCAAAGGCAACCATTTCCCCATCCCCCTCTCCCACCCCCTTTGTTTATTGCCCAGATCTCTGAGGCATAAAGGAAAGTGGCTAGAATGGAGAATTGTAAGTAGTTCTCATTTGTTACAAGCTTGAGTTGAGTTTTCCTGTTATTAACACATCCTTCATCTTCTCAAAACTGTTTCTGGTTATTTCTATCCATTGTCTAATTTCTGTATCACAGTTGTCATCTTCTATCTTCATTTGCCTTAAATAGACAAACAACGGCCTTTGTCATGACATCATTCACTTTAATCATCACGCTTGCATCCTCTAATGTATTCTTTCTAAATACCATTGTTTTTCGTCCTTTTGGCTTTCCTAATCAATCTATATTCTAAACTTATAATTATTACTAAACTCACTATTTATAGGGTTTTTTTTCATATTCTGGATGTGACATTAATGTCATTGATATACCCAAGTTTATTATCAAGCTTCAAATTTTTACCCCTGAATCTCCATCTAATGCTCTGAGTATTTGTTCTATGTATGGAATGAATACTTTTGGTAACATGACACAACTTTTTCATACTCCTCTGTTCACTTGAAACATTTCAGAATGTCTTACTTCTAGTACTATGTTGCAATTTCGTCTCAATATAAGCTCTGCTAAATGCCACATCTTTACTATCAACACCATATTTCAGCAGCACATCTATTAACTTTTGGCAATAAACACATTGAACACTTTTTCATAGTCTATGATGCATAGGTAGATGATCGTATTTACTCCCGGATGCAGATCAAAAAGATTTTTCTTGGTTGAACTCTTCCTTTTCTTCATTCCTTTCTATGTCTGAATATAGGCTATGTTTCATATTATTTTTCTCAATTGTCATTTTTATGATCACTTTAATGAGATGACTCATCAAGCTTATCATCAGTAGGTGAGGAATAGGAAATGATTAAGAAGTAAATGGAAAGAGTATAAAGAAAACATGTTCTGGTAACAATAAATGAGAGAAAATGAGGACTGCAGATGCTGGAGATCAGAGTCCGAAAATGTGGCACTAGAAAAGAACAGCAGGACAGGCAGCATCCGAGGAGCAGGAGCGTTGACATTTTGAGCATGGAGCTTTCATCAGGAATGTGGCAGGGTTGGGGGGGAGCTGAGAGATAAATGGGGGAGGTAGGGCTGGGGGAAGGTAGCTGGGAAGGCGATAGGTGGATGTAGGTGGGGGGTGATAGTGATAGGTCGAGTGGAGGGTGCGGCAGATAGGTGGGAAGGAAGATGGACAGGTGGCAAAGATCAAAAGGGGGGTGACGAGTTGGAGAGGATGAGGTGGGGGGGAGGGGAAATGAGGAAACTGGTGCAATTGACATTAATGCCATGTGGTTGGAAGGTCTGAAAGCAGAGGTGTTCTTCCTGCTGGCATCAGGTGGCTAGGATTTAGCAGTGGAAGAGGCCCAGGAATTGCATGTCCTTGGCGTCCTGTCTCCCCAGTATAGAGGAGACCATATCAAGAGCAGCGGAGACAACTCCACCCTCACTTCCATCCCAGGCACCAAAGTATCCTTCCACATCCGGCAGAGATTTTCCTGCACATCCGAACACCTCATCCACTGTCTGTTGCTCTTGATGTGGTCTCCTCTTCGTTGGGGAGAAAGGACACCAACTCACGGAACGTTTCAGAGAACATCTCTGGGACACATGCACCAATCAACCCCACCGCGCTTTGGCCAACCACTTCAACTCCTCCTCCCACTCTACCAAGGACATGCAAGTCCTGGGCCTTCTCTACAATCAATCCAAGGCATCCGACGCCTGGAGGAAGAACGGCTCAGCTTCTGCCTTGGGACCCTCCAACCACATGGCATCAATGTTGATTTCACCAGTTTCCTCATCTCCCCTCCCCCCACCTCATCCGAGATCCAACCATCCAACTTGGCGCTGCCGTCTTGACTGTCCCACCTGTCCATCTTCCCTCCCACCAGCCGCTCCACCCTCCGCTCTGACCTATCTCTGACCGTGGGCGGCACAGTGGCACAGTGGTTAGCACTGCTGCCTCACAGCGCCAGAGACCCGGGTTCAATTCCCGCCTCAGGCGACTGACTGTGTGGAGTTTGCACGTTCTCCCTGTGTCTGCGTGGGTTTCCTCTGGGTGCTCCGGTTTCCTTCCACAGTCCAAAGATGTGCAGGTAAGGTGAATTGGCCATGCTAAATTGCCTGTAGTGTTAGGTAAGGGGTAAATGTAGGGGTATGGGTGGGTTGCGCTTCGGCGGGTCAGTGTGGACTTGTTGGGCCGAAGGGTCTGTTTCCACGCTGTAATGTAATCTAATCTAATGTAATCTATCACTATCAACCCCCACCTGCAGCCACCTATCATCTTCCCAACTACCTTCTCCCTAGCCCCCAGCTCTATTTATTTCTCAGCTTCCTTTCCCCGCTTCCACACCACATTCTTGATAAAGGGCTTATGTCCGAAACATCAATTCTCCTACTCTAACAATAAATGGCATCAAGTGAAATATGATGTTTCATGGATGAGTGCATTGGTTAGATTAAATTTGAAACTAAAATAAATGCATTTAATTCTATAACAGATAATGAGGTAAGTAGGGGAATTATCACTTTGGAATATCTATTTTACCTCCACATGTGGCTGCTAATGCACTGAAACTCTGTTTGTGATTTTATGCTGAACAGAATCTAACCGTTTCCACTTTAAATCCAGACTCCTTTTCATTGACCGGTGCCACTAACCACTGATTTTTGTTACTTAACAATTATAAGATTATTTAGGAATTGTATTTCCTTCTGAAATTTCATGGCATACTAATCACCAATTCAATGTTCTGCCTTGCCTCTAAAGTATGGTGTTACCAATATCGGTGCTGGTGTTTGTGATAGTGAGACTGAATGATTCTGCAGCTTCATTAAGGCTGGCTTCAGTGATCTCTTTAATATCTGAAGTCAAAGAGAAGGCTGAAGGCTGGTTTCTAGAAAGGAGAGCAGAGGGAAAAGTGGCTGATGAAATCACCTGCAATATATCATGCATAATGTAGAGGGAGTGATTGAAGATATAAGAGAGAGAAGATGAAAGAAAGAAACCTTTTGTAATGATTCCTTTATTAATGTTGATGCCACTGCCATGTCTCTGCCCCTGTTGAGCTTACTTCAAAGGGTTTTCACTGTACAGGCTAAACACTGCAGCCACGTACAGTTGAGAGATAAACTCCTGGTATTGGCCTCCTCTGCAACATTTCTCATTGGTGGTTGCATAAAGGGATTCCTGCTCTCCTGTGGAGAAAACAGTCCCTTCATTCCTTCTCACTCTGTGTATCAGGGTGTTCAAAAGTGATATTGGAAAATCTAGATGTTGATCGATCCCCAGTCTGGTCATTTATCTATGCATAAGTGCACTGTCCAGTCTGTAACCAGGGTTCAGTACTCCTTCATCGGTGGCAGCTGTCTTATTTACTATATATACTCATGTACAGATCGAATTTTTAAAACTATTTTTGAAGGTTTAATTTAGATACCTGACTAATACATGGGAAAAAGTATACTAGGGGCTGAAATTCATGCTGCAGTTCAAAATACTGTATTATTAGCAAAAGTTGACTTGATTGCACAACTAACGCTAGGTAAAGAAGAAAAACACAAAGAATTATGGTAAATGTAATTACCGGATAAAAGCAAGAGACCTGTACGAAAACTTAACAGGTCAAGGATTCATTGAAACCCTGCAAAATCACACTGTTCAACATCTTCATGGCCTGGTATAATGGCACACTTAAAATGCAATATTTATTAAATTCTGAATGTGTAAGCATCTTGAACTTTCCTGCCAAATTCTGTTTCCCTCCCATTTACTCTCGTATGTTATGAACCCCAACAACATTTACAAATTTATTAAAGAATTAAAGATATGCCGGTATGTAGCTAATATATCTCACTTTTATTCATATATAATGGCACAATTAAAATGATTAATGTTTTAACAATATTAACTTTTGGATGTACAGTGAACAAAGTGTGATAAGTACCAATGGACTTGGAAGGGGACTGAATGAATGAATGAATCAAATATGCTGGAGGAAACCAAGTGGGCTAACTAGAATTGTGAATGAATGAATAGAGACGCAACAAAATAAACAAAGAGCAATGAGTAGAGTTACCAGTATGAATGAATGAATGCGTTTAAGTGGGTTAATGGGAACATGCAGTTTCCTTTGTAAGAGGTTTACTATGCAATATAGTAGGGTCGACCATATGCATGAGATATATGGAAAATACAAGATTCTTTGGCCAAAAATAAGGAGCCGACATATCCATGAGATTGACTAATACACAAGTATATATGTCAATATTTTTGGTCCTCCCAAAAAAAACAAGCAGTCAATAGTAAAAGTTTAATTGCTTGGCAAGTCCGATGCATTATAATCAGGACCACTGCAATTTAACGAGCTGCCTTAGACTATCATCAACAGGGGCATCTGCAAGCGGTGCACATTCCAGCCCCTGCAGAGGCTGCACGGCCAGTAGCCCAGAAAGTTTCATCCATACGATCTTGTTTATTATGAAGCATTTAATTTTCAATTTGATTCTTTGTTGATGATTATTTTTCATTAGCCAACATGATAATTTAACCAGATCACATTTGCAACACTTTTCAATTACAATAAATTACAGCTTCATAAAGTATGAACTATCTTACACTAACATGATATGGAACATGGCAGAAGTGAGTACTGCAGACGCTGGAAATCAGAGTCTAGATTAGAGTGGTGCTGGAAAAGCACAGCAGGTCAGGCAGCAGCTGAGGAGCAGGAAAACTGACGTTTTGGGCAACAGCCCTTCATCAGGAATGGTATGGAATATGTCAGTTCATCGAATACTTTTATTCATTTGCACCTGTCTTAGCGCTTTAAGTAATCCTGAAATCAGAAACTGCTATAATTAGAATTAGAATATCTTTTATTGTCAGGTGCAGTCAAGTGCAGAAGTACAGGAGTACGGTGAAAGGTTTTACAATATCGCCTCTCATGGTGTCATCTTAGGTAGAAATACCTAGGTACAAACCTTAGATACAAAAAGAGCAAAGTAAAGTAGTTGCATTACTTTACAGTGATTCATAGAATAAATTAGAACTAAGACATAGTTAACAGGATAGACATTACAATTAGATAAACTAATTACACATACACATTAAATAGCAGTAGCTCCATGCAGGGACTTCCACACGTGGTCCGACCACCTACGCCAGAGCCCAGTCCAAACCACTATCCCACTCTGATCCAAACTTCCAGTCTGCAGTGCACTGGCTCTCAGCTGCTCCAAGGTAAGTTTTCACCAGAACTGCTTCCCCTCACCAGGTTCCGCTCCGGGATTTGAATTCCCACCACCAACTACCCCCCCCCCCCCCCCCCCACCCCACCCCACCCCCCAACCAGCTACCGCTCCAGGACTGCATCCCCTCACCGGCTTAGTGAAAAAAAATGCAGTAAGGAGGAAAAAAGAGAGGAAAAAGAAAAAGGAAGGAAAAGAACAGGCCAGGCAGAGGAGCTCATTTTACTCTGCTGCCATCTTGCTAAATGTAAGTCTGTAAAATTCTAATCTAACAAATTATATTTTACCTGTGTGTCTTTATGGCATCTTTTCAGAACTGCAACTCTGCAAGCTGTGTCATGCAGAGCAATCAGCATCTTTTCCAGGTTTCTAAAAGAGGTTATTTAGTATTCATTTTTAAAGATTATTTCTAACAGATGCTTTAGGCTTGATGTGAGTTCTCCAATAAGGACAGAATGGGGGTTGAAGGCAATTTCCTGCAAATATTTTTTGTTACGTGTGGCATATTGATGTAAATGTACAGCACCTTTGAATTATTCTGCTCACTTAACAGGAATGAGCAGATGTGTTGGAAACCCAAAAGAACAGTTAGTAAGGGAAGCAAAGGTTATGGGAAAATGGCATGAAGATGGTGTTGAGGATGATCACTTTAGCTATGATCTCACTAAACTGCACAGCTTATGACTGATATAGACAGGACTTTTACCATATGAGCATCTGAAAGCCATGTGACCAGTAAGACATGATGACAGTGCACAGAAGACAGCTAACCTGTTCTCAATAGTTCTCTCTACTGCCAAAATGAAAATTACCCTCGGAGTTACTTCTTCATGATTATTTCATAAATATTGATGATTTTCTTCATCTTTATTGTCTCTACATATTCTGTCCACTTGACAGGTTTTCTTTACTCTCTGCAAATTTGAAAAATTTAAGGGTCTTACCTCTTACAGTAGAATACCATTGAATTCTTGCTGTTATCTTTCTTTCATGAGGAAGGGTAAATAAATCAACCAAATTGAATATCATACATGCTAACATCCATTTCCACAATGATATATTCACAGATTAGAGAATATCAAAAAATCATTTGCTTGCCAACCAATTTTAAGGATGGTGGCTTTAAACTCCATGAAAAGGAATATCAGCTGTTTGCACAATCTGCTGTCAGACACGATGGTAACAAGTTCCTGTTGTCTTATCTCACCTTTTTTTTGGACTTGTGATTTCATCTGAGTGACTTTAGCTGAATACATCAGTCTGACACTGTGTAACAGAAAGCAACCTTCTGCTATGAACATCTATACAGAAGGGAGAACAATAATGATAAAAAGATCCCTTATCTTGCAACACTGAGACACATTATCATTCACACACATTGCTATTGCTAGGTTTAAGGGAAACTGGCATTAATGTGAATAAACCTTAGGTTGTAAAGCCATGCTGAAGGGTTCATTGGAAATTGTTGTGATGGTGTAACACTTGGTTGTATTGGGTCTTAAAATATTCGAGGTTACTGAGGATTTGTTTTCACTCCTCCAAACTCAGGGAATGCTGCATGATATAGGGTTAATAGATACTGCCAGTAGAATACATGGTTAGAACAAATTGGCGCAGCTTTCATAGTCAAAACAATATGTCAGGTAAGTGGGAGTATGTCTGGCACAGCATATTCATGAATAGGAACCTGTTCCCTGCAGTTGATCAATCATTTATTTCCAGTTTATTTTTAGATGTTCTGCAAGCTAAGATCACATTAACAGCATGTTGAAAAAATACTTAATATCCATGATGAGAGATGGACAAATACATGCTCAGACTCTGAATTTACATTTTACATATTATATGGTAGCGGGTGACTAATATTTAATTGTATCATCAAGTAAATGGGAGTTCCCATTGCCCATCTTCAATGACAATGGAAATTAAAACACCGTTGATATCGAGGATTCTGTCTTGTGCATTTGTCCTCTGTAACCTCTGTAGAGGAACACCTTGTATTTTCTTCCTTGTATTCTCTGCCCCCCCTTCACTTGGAATAGGGAAAAAAAAATTCTCAGTGACTGTTAAGGCATGTTCCTCTGATAAATTGGATGCATTTGATAGCATGAGCTGAAAATGTGTTGCTGGAAAAGCGCAGCAGGTCAGGCAGCATCCAAGGAACAGGAGAATCGACGTTTCGGGCATGAGCCCTTCTTCAGGAATGAGGAAAGTGTGTCCAGCAGGCTAAGATAAAAGGTAGGGAGGAGGGACTTGGAGGAGGGGCGTTGGAAATGCGATAGGTGGAAGGAGGTTAAGGTGAGGGTGATAGGCCGGAGTGGGGGTGGGGCCGGAGAGGTCAGGAAGAAGATTACAGGTTAGGAAGGCGGTGCTGCGTTCGAGGGATTTGACTGCGACAAGGTGGGGGGAGGGAAAATGAGGAAACTGGAGAAATCCGAGTTCATCCCTTGTGGTTGGAGGGTTCCTAGGCGAAAGATGAGGTGCTCTTCCTCCAACCATTGTATTGCTATGGTCTGGCGATGGAGGAGTCCAAGGACCTGCATGTCCTTGGTGGAGTGGGAGGGGGAGTTCAAGTGTTGAGCCACAGGGTGGTTGGGTTGGTTGGTCCGGGTGTCCCAGAGGTGTTCTCTGAAACGTTCCGCAAGTAGGCGGCCTGTCTCCCCAATATAGAGGAGGCCACATCGGGTGCAGCGAATGCAATAAATGATGTGTGTGGAGGTGCAGGTGAATTTGTTGTGGATATGAAAGGATCCCTTCGGGCCTTGGAGGGAAGTAAGGGGGGAGGTGTGGGCGCAAGTTTTGCATTTCTTGCAGTTGCAGGGGAAAGTGCCAGGAGTGGAGGTTGGGTTGGGGAGGGGTGTGGACTTGACGAGGGAGTCACAGAGGGAGTGGTCTTTTCGGAACGCTGATAGGGGAGGGGAGGGAAATATATCCCTGGTGGTGGGGTCCGTTTGGAGGTGGCGGAAATGACAGCGGATGATACGCTGTATATGGAGGTTGGTGGGGTGGTAGGTAAGGACCAGTGAGGTTCTGTCCTGGTGGCGATTGGAGGGGCGGGGCTCAAGGGCGGAGGAGCGGGAAGTGGAGGAGATGCGGTGGAGGGCATCGTCGATTATGTCTGGGGGGAAATTGCGGTCCTTGAAGAAGGAGGCCATCTGGATCAAGGATAGTCAGCATGGTTTTGTGAAGGGCAGGTCATGCCTCACAAACCTTATTGAACTGGTCCTCCTGGGAGCAGATGTGGCGGAGACGAAGGAATTGGGAATATGGGATGGTGTTTTTACAGGGGGCAGGCTGGGAGGAGGTGTAGTCAAGGTAGCTGTGGGAATCGGTCGGTTTATAGTAAATGTCCGTGTTGATTCGGTCGCCCGAGATAGAAATGGAAAGGTCTAGGGAGGGGAGGGAGGAATCTGAGACGGTCCAGGTGAATTTGAGGTCGGAGTGGAAGGTGTTGGTAAAGTGGATGAACTGTTCAACCTCCTCGTGGGAGCACGAGGCAGCGCCGATACAGTCATCGATGTAACGGAGGAAAAGGTGGGAGGTGGTGCCAGTGTAGCTGCGGAAGATGGACTGTTCCGAGGCAGGGAGGGAAGGGTCGTGTGAGGGAGCCATGGTTTAATAAGAAATTGGAATCCCTTGTTAAATGGAAGAGGGCGGCCTATGTAAAGATGAGGTGTGAAGGTTCAATTGGGCCAATTGAGAGTTATAAGGTAGCCAGGAAGGATCTGAAGAGAGAGCTAAGAGCAGCAAGGAGGGGACATGAAAAGTCCTTAGTTGGTAGGATTAGGGAAAACCCAAAGGCTTTCTATAGGTATGTCAGGAATAAAAGAATGACTAGGGTAGGAATAGGTCCAGTCAAGGATAGTAGTGGGAAGTTGCGTGTGGAGGCTAAAGAGATTGGGGAGACACTGAATGAATTATTTTCGTCAGTATTCACTCAGGAACAGGACATTGTTGCCGATGTGAATACTGAGTCACAATTAATTAGAATGGACGGCTTTGAGGTATGTAGGGAAGAGGTGTTGGAAATTCTGGAAAGGGTGAAAATAGATAAGTCCCCTGGACCTGATGGCATTTATCCTAGGATTCTCTGGGAAGCAAGGGAGGAGATTACAGAGCCATTGGCCTTGATTTTTATGTCCTCGTTGTCTACAGGAATAGTGCCAGAAGATTAGAGGCTAGCAAATGTGGTTCCCTTGTTCAAGAAGGGGAGTAGGGATAACCCTAGTAACTATAGGCCGGTGAGTCTCACTTCTGTTGTGGGCAAAGTCTTAGAGAGAATTGTAAGGGATAGGATTTATGAACATCTGGATAGGAATAATGTGATCAAGGATAGTCAGCATGGTTTTGTGAAGGGCAGGTTACAAACCTTATTGAATTCTTTGAGAAGGTGACTAAGGAGGTGGACGAGGGGAAAGCGGTAGATGTGGTGTATATGGATTTTAGTAAGGCATTTGATAAGGTTCCCCATGGTAGGCTACTGCAGAAAATACGGAGGTATGGCATTGAGGGTGAGTTGGAGGTTTGGATTAGAAATTGGCTGGCTGGGAGAAGACAGAGGGTAGTAGTTGATGGTAAAGGTTCATCTTGGAGTGCAGTTACTAGCGGTTTTCCACAAGGATCTGTTTTGGGACCATTGCTGTTTGTCATTTTATAAATGACCTGGAGGAGGGGTTAGAAGGTTGGGTGAGCAAGTTTGCGGATGATACGAAAGTCGGTGGAGTTGTTGACAGTGAGGAAGGATGCGTCAGGTTACAGCGGGATATAGATAAGCTGCAGAGCTGGGCAGAAAGGTGGCAAATGGAGTTCAATGTAGGTAAGTGTGAGGTGATTCACTTTGGTAAGAGTAACAAAAAGATGGGGTACTGGGCTAATGGCTGGATACTTGGTAGTGTGGATGAGCAGAGGGATCTTGGTGTCTATGTACACAGATCTTTGAAAGTTGCCACCCAGGTAAATAGTGCGGTGAAGAAGGCATATGGCGTACTTGCTTTTATTGGTAGAGGAATTGAGTTCCGGAGTCCTGAGGTCATGTTGCAGTTGTATAAGACTCTGGTGCAGTCGCATCTGGAGTATTGTGTGCAGTTTTGGTCGCCATACTATAGGAAGGATGTGGAGGCACTGGAACGGATGCAGAGGAGGTTTACCAGGATGTTGCCTGGTATGGTAGGAAGATCGTATGAGGAAAGGCTGAGGCACTTGGGGCTGTTTTCATTGGAGAAAAGAAGGTTTAGGGGTGACTTGATAGAGGTGTACAAGATGATTAGGGGTTTAGATAGGGTTGACCATGAGAACCTTTTTCCACGTCTGGAGTCAGCTATTACGAGGGGGCATAGGTTTAAATTAAGGGGTGGTAAGTATAGGACAGATGTTAGGGGTAGATTCTTTACTCAGCGAGCTATGAGTTCATGGAATGCCCTGCCAGTAGCAGTGGTGGACTCTCCCTCTTTATGGGCATTTAAACGGGCATTGGATAGGCATATGGAGGATAGTGGGCTAGTGTAGGTTAGGTGGGCTTGGATCGGCACAACATCGAGGGCCAAAGGGCCTGTACTGCGTTGTATTTTTCTATGTTCTCTGTTCTATGTTCCACATATCCTACGAAGAGGCAGGCATAGCTGGGGCCCATGCGGGTGCCCATGGCTACTCCTTTGGTTTGGGGTAAGTGGGAGGACTGGAAAGAGAAGTTGTTCAGGGTGAGGACCAGTTCAGTCAGTCGAAGGAGGGTGTCAGTGGAAGTCATTGGTATCATTTGATACCAATGTGGTATCATTTGATAGCATGTCAGACAGGATTAAATATGAAATTACATCAGGATGAATGAATGAATAATTTTATTGTCGTGTGTATTCTATCCGTAAGAAAACAATAAAATATAGAGAAAAGCTTTAATTGTTGCCACAATTTAGTGTCATTTTGAAGGAAAAAAAAGGTTGTTTGGGAGTTGTTAGATAGATGGTGATGTGAGGCTGTGCATAGACAAGGAAGGATGTGTTTTCTTGGAAAATAAATATAAAGAGTGATGAGATAGAAATCATTCTGGGAAACCAGAGTGTTTGTAGGATGAAGTACTTAGCTGAACATCAGGGAATGTGCAACTCGGTTTATCACTTCTTACCTGTTGAGATCATTAAAGTGTTATGTATGTCACATTCAGAAACATAACGCAATGCTTCTGTTAATCTCATGGGTCATCTATATTTAAATGACTAACTGCTTTCACTGAAATTGGATTTTGGTGTCCTTGCTGCCTGATCCTAGAAGACCAAGTAAAAGCAGATCTGTTCATTATGATTTTTTTCCTGAATATTCAACATACACCTTTGAAGAGCTGAAGTTCCTCTACAAATATGGTCTTCTGACACTTTGGTGGGGAAGTATCAGCTATACTTTGGGAAGAGGGGAATCACAGATCCTTTGGGAAAGGGATGTCATGTGTGTTTTGGGACTGTAAACCATCCAAGTGTGTGACTAGGAGAGGAACGCACAGATGGTGGAGTTCCCACATATCCATCGACCATGTCTTTCTAGTTGATGGAGATTACTTTTGGTGAGTTACTACAGCATGTTTTGTAGGTAGTAGCCAAACTGCTACCATTGTTTATTGGTGGTGAAGGAAGTATAAGTTGGAGATAGTGATTGGGTACTAATTATATGGGCTGCTTTGCCTTGGACAGTGTCAAGCTTCCTGATAATAGATAGGTTTTTGGGAGACAGCCAGTCAGTTAATTACTGCAGAATTCCTACTTTTTGACCTGCTTTTGTAGTCAGCATTTATCTCGGTGGTCCAACAGTGAGCCCAAAGATATTGATAGTAGGATGTCCAGTGATGCTATCACAATTGAATATCAAGGAATGCTAGTTAGATTCTCTCCTGTTGGAGATTGTCATTGTCTGATACTTGTGTGGCGTGAATGTTACTTGCTATTTATTACACCAAATTTTAAAACATAGAACATAGAACTATACAGCACAGAAACGAGCTCTTAGACTCACCATGTCGTGCCAAGCATGACGTTAAATTAAACAAATCCCTCTGCCTGCCTTTGGTCCATATCCCTCCATTTCTTGCATATTCATATGCCTATCTAAAAGTCTCTTAAACACCCCTATCATATTTGGCTCCACCACAACCCCTGGCAGCATGTTCCAGACTCCTGGCACACTCTGTGTAAAAAACTTGCCCTTCATATCGCCCTCTCACCTTAAATGTATGCCCCCTAGCTTTAGACATTTCAACTCTGGGAAGAAGATTCTGACTGTCAACCCCATTAATACATCTCATAATTTTATAGACTTCTTTCAAGTCTCCCCTCAGCTTCCGCCACTCAGGAGAAAACAACCTGAGTTTTTCCAATCTCTCCTTAGAGCTCATGCCCTCTTATCCAGGCAGTATCCTGGTAAACCTCTTCTGCACCCTCTCCAAATTCTTTACATCCTTCCTGTAATGTGGCAACCAGAATATAACACAATACTTTAAATGTGGCCTAACCAAGATCTTATAAAGCTGCAACATGACATCTTGACTCTTATACCCAGTTCCCTGACCAATAAAGGCAAGTATGCCATACTCCTTTTTTACTAACCCATCTACTTGTGTGGCCATTTTTAGGGAGCTTTGGACCTGAACTTCAAGATCGCTCCGTATATCAATGCTGTTCAGGGTCCTGCCATTAACTGTAAACTTTTCCTTTTACATTCGATCTCCCAAAGTGCAGCACCTCACACTGACCCAAATTAAACTCCATCTGCCATTTCTCCGCCCATAAATGCAACTGATCTGTATCCTTTGACAACCTTCTACACTATCCACAGCTCCACTAATCTTTGTATCATCTGCAAAATTATTAACCCACCCATCTACATTTTCATTCAAGTCATTTATATATATCACAAACAACAGAGGCCCCAGTACAGATACCTGCAGAACACCACGCGTCAAGAAAAATACCATTCAACCAATATACTCTGCCTTCTGTAGGAAAGCCAATTCTAAATCTATGCACCAAGTCACTGTGTGTCATATTGAGTCATAGAGATGTACAGTACAGAAACAGACCCTTCGGTCCAACTCGTCCATGCCGACCAGATATCCTAACCTAATTTAGTCTCATTAGCCAGCCCTTCGCCCATATCCCTCCAAACCCTTCCTATTCATATACCCATCCAAATGCCTTTTAAATGCTGCAACTGTACCAGCCTCCACTACTTCCTCTGGCGGCTCATTCCATATACGCACCACCCTCTGTGTGGAAAACGTTGTCCCTTAGGTCCCTTTCATATCTTTTCCCTCTCACCCTAAACCTATGCCCTCTAGTTCTGGACTCCCCGATCACAGGGAAAAGACTTTCTCTATTTATACTATTCATGCTCCACATGATTTTATAAACGTCTATAAGGTCACCCCTCAGCCCCCGAAACTCCAAGGAAAATAGCCTCAACCTTTTCAACCTCTCCCGAGAGCTCAAATCCTCCAACCCTGGCAACATCCTTGCAAATCTTTTCTAAACCCTTCCTAGTTTCACAACATCCTTACAATAGGAAGGAGACCAGAATTGCATGCAATATTCCAAACGTGGCCTTGCCAATGTCCTGTACAGCCACAACATGACCTCCCAATTCCTATACTCAATGCTTTGACCAACAAAGGAAAGCATACCAAATGCCTTCTTTCACTATCCTCTCTACCTGCAACTCTACTTTGAAGGAACCATGAACCTGCACTCCAAGGTCTCTTTGTTCAGTAACACTCCCTAGGACTTACCATTAAGTGTATAAGTCCTGATCTGATTTGCTTTTTCAAAATGCAGCACCTCGTATTTATCTAAATTAAACTCCATCTGCCACCTCTCAGCCCATTGGCCCATCTGATCAAGATCCCATTGTACTCTGAGGGAACCTTCTTTGCTGTCCACTACACCTCCAATTTTGATGTCATCTGCAAACTTACTAACTATACCTCCTATGTTCACATCAAAATCATTTATATCAATGATGAAAAGTATGCATCTTAATCTTCTATATGAGCCAACCACGAGGGACCTTGCTGAAAGCCTTATTCGAATCCATGTGGACAACATCCACTCCTCTACACTCATCAATTACCTTTGTCACTTCCTCAAAAAATTAAATCAAGTTAGTAAGTCATGATCTGCCCGACACAAAGTCATGCTGACTGCTCCTAATTAGGCCATACATTTCCAAATGTGCGTAAATCCTATCCCTAAGAATTCTCTCTAATAGCTTCCCAAACACAGATGTGAGACTCACCAGCCTATAGAGTCCTGGATTATCCCTGAACAGAGGAAAACCATTAGCTCCTGCCAGTCCTCCGGGACTTTTCTCGTGGCTAAAGAGGATACAAAGATTTTGTTCAAGATGGCAGCAACCTCTTCTCTTGCCTCTCTCAATAACCTGGGGTAGATATCATCAGACCGTGGGGACTGATCCACCTTAATGCACTTCAAGAGATGCAACACCACGTCTTTCTTGATCTCAAAATGCCTGAGCATATTAACCCGCCTGGGTAAATACTGATTCAAAGTACACATTTGTCCACATCCTCCGCTTCCAAGCACAGGTACTCTCCTTTATCCTTGAGTGGTCCTACCTTCTGCGTAGTTACCCTTTTGTTTTTAATTAATGTATAGAGTACCTGTTTAACCCTACTTGTTGAGATCATTTCATGGTCCCTTCTTGCTCTCCTAATTCACTGCTTGAATTCTTTCCTGCTTTCTTTATATTCCTCATGGGCTCTGCATAATTTTAGCTTCCTAAATCTAACATATGCTTCTTTTTTTCCTTCTGACTAAATTTACAACCTCCCTCATTATTCAAAGGTTCCTTACCTTGCCATCCTTATCCTCCTTACTCAAACACATCGGTTCTGAACTCTCAGCAGCAGTCCTTAAACAATTCCATATGTCAAATGTGGACTTGCTTGATAGAAGCTCCTCCCAATTTACACTCATTACCTCCTGTCTAATACTGCCATAATTTGCCCTCCCCCAACTTAGCACCTTGCCACATGGTTCTGACTTATCCTTATTCATACCCACCTTAAAACTTAAGGAGTTGTGATCACTGTTTCCAAGATGCTCTCCCACTGAAAGGTCAGTCACCTGGCCAGGCTCATTAGCCAGGACAAGGTCCAGTATGGCCCCTCCTATAGTAGGTTGTTCCTCTTGAAGTTGTTGAAGTCTTGCTGAATGTGGGTGTGGACTACTTCAACATCAGATGTGCTATAAATGGTGCTGAACATTATGCAATTATCAGCAGCTTCTGAACTTAGGGTGGTACAGAGGTCATTGATGAAGCAGCTGAGGTTGGGTCTAGAACATTACTCTGTGTGATGTCCTGGTGTTGAGATGATTGACTTCCAAAAAACACTACAAGCTCCCTTTATAATAAACATGAATCTAATCAGTAGTTCTTTTCCACCAATGATTCCCATTGACTCCAGGTTTACCTGGGCTTCTTGATGCCACATTGTGTCTTGTGTGAACTTCATGTTAAACTCATCTCTGGAGTTTAGTTGTTTTACTCACAATTGAGCGTAGGCTGTAATGAGGTCAGGAGCTTAGTGGCCTTGACAGACACAAACTGAAGATCATTGAACAGGTTAATCCTTTGCAAATGCCATTTGATAGCACCGTTGAAATCCCTTCTCTTTTATTATATAGAATAAACCTATGAGGCAGAAATTGACTAGGTTGTACTGCTTTTTATGTGCAATATATACCTGGATACATGTTTACCTTGTAGGGAAGATGACAACATTGCAGCTTCACTAGAAGAACTCATCTTGAAGACTGGCAGGTTCGACAGCACAATTTTCAGATCTATCGTCAGGGTCTACAGCCTTTATGATATCCAGTGCCTTCAGCTGTTTCTTGACATTTGCACCGGTGCTCCGGTTTCCTCCCACAGTCCAAAGATGTGCAGGTCAGGTGAATTGGCCATGCTAAATTGTCCGTAGTGTTAGGTAAGGGGTAAATGTAGGGGTATGGGTGGTTTGCGCTTCGGCGGGTCGGTGTGGACCCGAAGGGCCTGTTTCCACACTGTAAAGTAATCTAAAGTAATCTAAAAAAAAATCAACGTTTCCCAAGGCACTTCCATTTACTGTATAATTCGCTCTGGAATTAGACTTCCCAAAATGCATCACCTCACATTTACCTGGATTGAACTCCATCTGCCACTTCTCTGCCCAACTCTCCAGTCTATCTATATCCTCCTGTATTCTTTGACAGTCCCTTATGCTTTCTGCTACTCCACCAATCTTTATGGCATCTGCAAACGTGCTGATCATACCAACAGTGCCGTCTTCCAGATCATTTATGTATATCACAAACAACAGTGGCCCCAACACCGATCTCTGTGGAACACAACTGGTCACCTTTCTCCATTTTGAGAAAATCCCTTCAACTACTACTCTCTGTCTCCTGTTGCTCAACTAGTTTTTTTATCCACCGAGCTTGAACTCCCTGCACACCATGTGACTTCACTTTGTCTATTAGTTTACCATGGGGAACTTTATCAAACACCTTACTAAAGTCCATATATATGACAGCTGCAGCCCTTCCTTCATCTATCAACTTGGTCACTTCCTCAAAGAACTCAAGACCTGAAGTCATGAGAATTGATGGTGTCTGGAGTTAATACTGAAGGCTCCTTAGTCAACTACTATGCCATCAGCTCTGGTGGATCTGTTTTTCCAGTGAGGCAGGATATGCCCAAGGATGTTGATGGTCGACGGGCAGATTTAAAATTGAGACAGACTGGGAATGCAGCAAAAAGGAAGGATAACTTAGGACATCCTATGACTTCCAATATCTCTAATGATAAGAAAGTTAACATTAAGGCACTTTACCTGAATGCTCTTAGCATTCATAACAAAGCAGACGAACTAATGGCACAGATCATCGTGAATGATTATGTTGTGGTAGGCATCACAGAGACGTGGTTACAGGGGGGTCAGGACTGGCAGTTAAATATCCAAGGGTTTTCAACTTATCGAAAAGACAGGGAGGTGGGCAGAGGGGGCGGTGTTGCCTTGTTAGTTAAGAACAAAATTAAATCTATGGTGCTGAATGACATAGCGTCGGATGATGTGGAGTCTGTGTGGGTGGAATTGAGGAACCACAAAGGCAAAAAAAACCATAGTGGGAGTTATGTACAGACCTCCTAACAGTGGTCAGGACCAGGGGCACAACATGTACCGGGAAATAGAGAAGGCATGTCAGAAAGGCAAGGTCACGGTGATCATGGGAGACTTCAATATGCAGGCGGACTGGGTAAATAATGTTGCCAGTGGATCCAAAGAAAGGGAATTCATGGAATGCTCACAGGATGGCTTTTTGGAACAGCCTGTCATGGAACCCACAAGGGAGCAGGCTATTCTGGACCTAGTGCTATGTAATGAACCAGACTTTATATAAAATCTTAAAGTAAGGGAACACTTAGGAAGCAGCGATCATAATATGGTAGAGTTCAGTCTGCATTTTGAAAGAGAGAAGGCAAAATCGGATGTAATGGTGTTACAGTTAAATAAAGGTAATTATGAGGGCATGAGAGAAGAACTGACGAAAATAGACTGGAAGCAGAGCCTAGCAGGGAAGACAGTAGAGCAAAAATGGCAGGAGTTTGTGGGTAAAATTGAGGACACTGTACAGAGATTCATCCCCAAGAAGAGAAAGATTATCCGGGGAGGGATTAGACAGCCATGGCTGACAAAGGAAGTCAGGAAATCTATCAAAGAAAAAGAGAGAGCCTATAAAGTGGCCAAGAACACTGGGAAATCAGAAGATTGGGAAGGCTACAAAAACAAACAGAGGATAACAAAGAGAGAAATAAGGAAGGGGAGGATCAATTATGAAGGTAGGCTAGCCAGTAATATTAGAAATGATAGTAAAAGTTTCTTTCAATACATAAGAAACAAACGACAGGCAAGAGTATACATTGGGCCACTTCAAACTGATGCTGGAAGCCTAGTGATGGGAGATAAGGAAATAGCAGGAGAACTTAATAAGTACTTTACGTCAGTCTTCTCAGTGGAAGACATGAGTAATATCCCAACAATTAAAGGGAGTCAGGGGGCTGAGTTGAGTATGGTTGCCATTACAAAAGAGAAAGTGCTAGAAAAGCTAAAAGGTCTTAACATTGATAAATCTCCTGGCCCCAATGGGTTACATCCTAGAGTTCTGAGGGAGGTGGCTGAGGAAATAGCGGAGGCGTTGGTTGGATCTTTCAGAGGTCACTGGAGTCAGGGAAAGTCCCGGATGATTGGAAGATCACTGTTGTAACCCCCTTGTTCAAGAAAGGATCAAGACAAAAGATGGAAAATTATAGGCCAATTAGCCTAACCTCGGTTGTTGGTAAAATTCTAGAATCCATCATTAAGGATGAGGTTTCTAAATTCTTGGAAGAGCAGGGTCGGATTAGAACAAGTCAACATGGATTTAGTAAGGGGAGGTCGTGCCTGACAAACCAGTTGGAGTTCTTTGAAGAGGTGACAAGTAGATTAGACCGGGGAAACCCAGTGGATGTGGTCTACCTAGACTTCCAAAAGGCCTTTGATAAGGTGCCACACGGGAGGCTACTCAACAAGGTGAGGGCACATGGTGTTTGAGGTGAGCTACTGGTATGGATTGAGGATTGGCTGTCTGACAGAAGGCAGAGAGTTGGGATAAAAGGTTCTTTTTCGGAATGGCAGCCGGTGACAAGCGGTGTCCCGCAGGGTTCAGTGTTGGGGCCGCAGCTGTTCACATTATATATTAATGATCTGGATGAAGGGACTGGGGGCATTCTAGCGAAGTTTGCCGATGATACAAAGTTAGGTGGACAGGCAGGTAGTACTGAGGAAGTGAAGAAGCTGCAGAAGGATCTCGACAATTTGGAGGAGTGGTCCAGAAAATGGTTGATGGAATTCAATGTGAGCAAATGCGAGGTCTTGCACTTTGGAAAAAAGAATAGAAGCATGGACTACTTTCTAAACGGTGAGAAAATTCGTAAAGCCAAAGTACAGAGGGATCTGGGAGTGCTAGTTGAGGATTCTCTAAAGGTAAACATGCAGGTCGAGTCCATGATTAAGAAAGCGAATGCAATGTTGTCAATTATCTCAAGAGGGTTGGAATATAAAAGCACTGTTGTGCTACTGAGACTTTATAAAGCTCTGGTTAGGCCCCATTTGGAGTACTGTGTCCAGTTTTGGTCCCCACACCTCAGGAAGGACATACTGGCACTGGAGCGTGTCCAGTGAAGATTCACACGGATGATTCCTGGAATGGTAGGTCTAACATATGAGGAACGGCTGAGGATCCTGGGATTGTATTCCTTGGAGTTTAGAAGATTAAAGGGAGATCTAATAGAAACTTACAAAATAATACATGGCTTGGAGAGGTGGACACGAGGAAATTGTTTCCGTTAGGCGAGGAGACTAGGACCCGTGGACACAGCCTTAGAATTCGAGGGGGTAAATTCAGAATAGAGATGTGGAGACATTTCTTCAGCCAGAGACTGGTGGGCCTGTGGAATTCATTGCCGCAGAGTGCAGTGGAGGCTGTGACGCTAAATGTCTTCAAGGCAGAAATTGATAAATTCTTGATGTCACAAGGAATTAAGGGCTACGGGGAGAATGCAGGTAAGTGGAGTTGAAATACCCATCAGCCATGATTGAATGGGCCGAATGGCCTTACTTCCGCTCCTATGTCTTATGGTCTTATGGTCTTATGGAGTCTAGTGCATTGCCTGTAAGGTATGATACCGTGAGTGTAACTGCGTTTGTCTATTGCTTGACAGGTCTGTGGGACAGCTCTCCCAATTTTGCACCAGCAGGGTTAGATTTGTCCTAATTGTTTCCTGTGCCTAGGTAGTCCATCTGGTTTCATCCCTTTATTTTGAATTTGTCATTGTTTGTTACAACTAAGTAGCTTTCAAGTGCACTTCAGAGGGCAGTTAAGAGTGAATCACGTTGCTGTGGGTCTTAAGTCACATGTGGGCCAGACCATTTACAGAGGGCAGATTTTCATCTCTAAATTCATTAATGAATCAGATGGGAATTTTCTGACAATTAACAATGGCTACATGGGTATCATTAGGCTAGTGTTAAATTCCATATTTTATTGAATTCAAATTTCATCATCAGCCATGGTGGAATACGAACAATGTCCCCAAATCATTGATGAGAGTTTTAGTCCATACTGATGTCATAGGATCCCTAAAATGTGGAAGCAGGCCATTCAGCCCAATGAACCCACACTGACCTGCCAACAAGCATGTCATCCAGACCAAATTCCCTTACTGAGGCTGGAATCAAACCTGGGTCTCTGGTGCTAGAAGGCAGCACTGCTAACTACTGAGCCACTGTGCTGCCCTTAATTACAACCAGGGCAACAGTGGGATTTGAACCCAGGTACCTAGCACATTAGCATGGGCACCAAAAAAAGGTGCAGTGACATTACCACTATGCCACCATCTCCTCTGATGTTTGCGTCAAAACAGGCCTAATCAGGTGGATTGATGACCCAAATTGTCACTTTTCCAGTCTGGAGACTATCAAGTAAGCATTTAGATGAACAACTTCAACTGCTTATTTGAATAAAAATGTTTGTTGGCATAAGGAATTTAACGGTTAAGCACATATAAAATGCTTGCTATCATACGAAACCAGTGGGTGACACAGTGGTATTCAGTTCAATAGAACTGTCTGTATCCCTGTCAAGTTTGTCCATGGCGGATACTGACCTTGAATGGAGAAAATTGGCAAAAAAGTGAAGGGTAGGTGTTATGAGGTGGCAGTGGCCATGGTGACGATTTTGAACATAGGGTTCTGACTTGCTTCTGAGGTTGAAGGTCTCGTATGCTTGCCTTTAGGATTAAGTGGGGTTTTCCATGGTTCCTTTTGTTCAGGATCAAAATAATACATCTATGCTTCTACTGATTTCTTTGTTCAAAGATATTAAGGCGTGTTTATTCCTCTTTATAATGCCTCGTAACATTTCCATCAACCATTATCTCACTGTTCCAGGTTGCCAACAATTCATTCGGAATGAGGCTGTGAGCCAAGGGGGTGGAGTGATAAACGAGAGGGGTTTGGGGCTGGAGAAAAGGTAGCTGAGAGTGCGACAGGTAGATGGAGGAGGGGTGTAAAGATGATAGGTCAGAGAGGAGGTTTGAACGGACAAGTGGGATAGAAGATTGACAGGCAGGACAGGTTATGAGTGCAGTGCTGAGATGGAAGATTGAACTAGGATAAGGTGGGGGAGGGGAAATGAGGAAACTGGTGAAGTCCATACTGATACCGTGTGGTTGCAGGGTTCCAAGGTAGAGGATGAGGCATTCTTCCTCCACGTATCGGGTGGTAAGGGAATGGCGATGGAGGAGGCCGCGTACCTGCATATCCTCAGCAGAGTGGGAGGGGGAGTTGATGTGTTCAGCCACGGGGTGGTGGTGTTGGTTGGTGCGGGTGTCCTGGAGGTGTTCTCTGAAGCACTCTGCAAGTAGGCGTCCTGTCTCCCCAATGTACAGGAAGATCGCATCGGAACAACAGATACAGTAAATGATGTGTGGCAGTGCAGGTTTGTAGGAGGCAGAAATGGCGGAGGATGATGCGATTTATACAGAGGTTGGTGAGATGGAGGATGAGGACCGGGAATGTTCTGTCTTTGTTGCGGTTGGAGGTATGGGTTCAAGGGCAGAGGTGTGGGACGTGGATGAGATGTGCTGGGGGCATAATCGACCATGTGGGAGGGGAAATTGTGGTCTTTGAAGATGTGTTTTGTTGTGGAACTGGTCCTCCTGGGAACAGATGTAGCAGAGGCAGAGGAATTGGGAATAAGGGATAGCATTTTTACAGGAGGCAGAATGGGAGGAGGTGTAGTCCAGGTAGCTGTGGGAGTCGGGTTTATAGAAGATGTCTGTGTTGAGTCAGTCACCGTTGATGGAGATGGAGAGGTCCAGGACAGGGAGGGATGTGCCTGAGATGGTCCAGGTGGTCCAGGTCAGGTGAATTGGCCATGCTAAATTGCCCTTAGTGTTAGGTAAGGGGTAAATGTAGGGGTATGGGTGGGTTGCGCTTTGGCGGGGCGGTGTGGACTTGTTGGGCCGAAGGGCCTGTTTCCACACTATAAGAAATCTAATCTAATCTAAACTTAAGATCGAGTGGAATGTGTTGGTGATATTGATGAACTGTTCAACCTCCTCGTGGGAACACGAGGTGGCGCCGATATAGTCATCAACATAGTGGAGGAAAAGGTGGGGAATGGTGCTGGTGTAAATGTGGGAGATGGACTGGTCCATGTAACTGACAAAGAGACAGGCATGGCTGGGGCCCATGCAATTACACCGGCATCATTCCTCACTTTTTCCTCCGTACGTTGATGACTATATCGGCGCCACCTCGTGTTCCCACGAGGACGTTGAACAGTTCATCAGCTTCACCAATACATTCCAATTGACCTTAAGATCACTTGCACCATCTTAGTCACCTCTCTTCCCTTTCTGGAACATTTCCACCACCTATAAATGGATCCCACCATCAGAGATATATTTCTCTCCCTACCCCTATCCGCTGTCCATAAAGACCATTCCCTTCGCAACTCTCTTGTCAGGTCCATGCCCCCCACCAACCTACCCTCCCCTCTCAGCACCTTCCCCTGCCACTGCAGGAATTGCAAAACCTGTGCCCACACCTCCCCAGTTACCTCTGTTCAAGCCCCCAAAGGATCCTTCCACATCCATCAGAGTTTCAGCTGCGCTTCCACACATGTCATTTACTGCATCTGTTGTTCCTGATGTGGTCTCCTCTACATTGAGGAGACAGGATGCCTACTTGCAGAGTGCTTCAGAGAACATCTCCGGGACACCCACACCAACCATCCCTACCACCCCATGGCTGAATGCTTCAATTCCCCTTCCCACTCCACCAAGGACATGCAGACTTGGTTCTCCTACATCTCACACCCTAGCCACCTGACGCCTGGAGGAAGAACTCCTCACCTTCCGCATTGGG
This sequence comes from Chiloscyllium plagiosum, assembly GCF_037043375.1. Taxonomy (NCBI): domain Eukaryota; kingdom Metazoa; phylum Chordata; class Chondrichthyes; order Orectolobiformes; family Hemiscylliidae; genus Chiloscyllium; species Chiloscyllium plagiosum. The sequence continues at coordinate 47,016,300 of NW_028270174.1, forward strand.
ACCCTCCAACCATATGGTATCAACGTGAACTTCATCAGTTTCCTCATTTCCCCTCTCCCCACCTTATCCCATTTCTAACCTTCCAACTCGGTACTGCTCTCATAATGTGTTCTACCTGTCCATCTTCCTTCCCACCTAACGCTCCACCCTCCTCTCTGACCTATTACCCACCTCCATCACATTCTCAGCTACCTTCCGCCCAGCCCCACCCTCCTCCCATTTATCTCTCCATCCCCTCGGCTCTCAAGCCTCATTCCTGATGAAGGGCTCTTGCGTGAAATGTCGATTCTCCTGCTCTTTGGATGCTGCCTGATCTGCTGTGCTTTTCCAGCAACCCACTCTTGACTCAGATCTCCAGCACCAGCAGTCATCATTTTCTCCTAAGTTTTGTAGCTAATGAGATAAAGACTTGTTGGGATGGATAGATGTGGAGTATTTGTTCAACAACATGAACCTATTAAATCATTGTGTAATGTAAGATAGTAAGAGCTGGACAGAGATTTTTAGTTCTACAGGTAGATCAATGACAAAATATATTGCTCGTATATAATGGTTTACAAAAATGTAACAAGATTACTGCAGAATCCTCTAAAGAGTTAACATTCCCGATGACACTGACTTGACGATGAAACATAATGCAGATGTAACTAAATGCTCTGTGACCTTTCACAGGATAATGTCATGGGTTTGGATTTTCAAGTACTCTTTTGAGCTCATCCTAACCAGTCTTGTAAATCCATTAAAGCACTTTTCATCAGCTTCTAAACGTTCGCTCAATTGTGACCAAATATCTTTTCTTTCAAGATTCTGAATACAGGATGCACCTTTACTGTATAGAAAGACTATCTCTTCTTCAGAGCTGAGTTGTGAGAATCCAGTGACATGTTAGTAACATATTCACACAAAGAGATATATTGAACTAAGACTTGGCCGGGAAAATTTAGTGCCGTTAAATCAAATTTAAAGCAGGAGAAAGGAACTTATAAAAGGATGTAGTATATCAATTGATTTGTTCCTTACTTACTTAAAGTTTAAACTTCGTTTTGTGATTTATCTTTCTTGCAACAGTGGCAACTACATTGTATTGAATCCTGTAAAATAATAAAATGTTCAAGATGTTCCACGAACTATAAGTTATACAAAACTTTATGTTAAATCAAATACTAGTGCAGCTGACAGAAAGTTTGGTCAAACAAGAAGGTTTTAAGATATTTCTTTTGGAGGAGAGAGACGGTGAACATTTTAATGAGAAAATTTTAAGAAATTAAATTTCAAGCAGTTGAAAGCATGATCACCAATGGTAGGACACAGGGGGTGCAGAAGAGGCCAGATTTGGGGGGAAATCGTTTAGAAATTTATGACCTAAGATTGCTATGTCCCATGATTACATAGTATTTGCTTATGTATGCACCAAGTTTAATCTTCAGGTCAGTATGACTCAGCATTTTGTCTCTTGAAAGGATTCTGTGGTGACCTGGTCACATGTCATAAATGCAATGGATGAACATTTACCTGAGAAACAAACCTGCAAACATCCAGGGATTCAGATTAATTACACATTGGTCAATGGGATAAAGTTGCCTGTCCTGAAAATTTGTGGAGGGAGGAAATGTAATAAGTATTCAAAGTCACAACATGAATAATTTAAAGATGGACTGCCCTTAAGATGAAAACAGCATGGAGCAATTTCAAAGCCTGGATCAAACAGGAACTCAACATAAGACAGCCTGAAATGTCTTTGAGAGTGATGCAAATAAATCTTCATTGAACGAAGACAAATTGAAGCATGAGTAAAATAGTGGGACTAGTTAGCATGACACCTTCATATAAGACAGTAATCCCATGTGGAGAGGAGTAATAATGATAGCAAGCTGCCTGGTGGTTGGACTGTTGATGTCTAGTTAGTCTCAAACTACATTCATTAATTAAATGGTATAATCCTGTGAAATAGATGAACTGACTTAGAAAACGAACATGGAAAACCTCAATACCATAGATAATAATAATAATAATGATAATATAACTGATACAGAAATATATTTCTTGTGTAAAATTCAGTGTTGAAGATTTTCAAAACATTGTCAGTTATGGAATGTTGAATTTAAAGCAAATTCTGGATTGACAGAAACATGCAAAAAGCCTGCACTCTCAGATGGTGTGGACTTTGTAAACAGTGACTCTCAATCCTGAAAAACACCAGGCCATTAAGGCATTGCAGGTTGACATAATCCAACATAAAGAGGTTTAGGAGATATCAGACCCTGGCCATTGAATACCCAGATGACAATGTCTGTGGTCCTGTTATGTGAGGTCAAATACTAACCGAGCATCAGAAGAATCATAGAAGATAATGCAAAGTCAATCTGAAGATGTGTGTCAGATGGTGGTGATGGTGGCAGAATTTCTTTGTGCTTTTGTCAGAGAGGTCTTTTCGACAATACAGAATATTTTGGAATGTCTCCATGTTTCATAAATCTGACAGGTCTCTTGATACATAACTGATGCAGTGAACAATGACCCACTGATCCCATGAGTTAATTCCCGTGAGGAGGAAATAGATATTGCAGACACTCCTTCATTTTAGAGAGATTTGCTAATCAAGAAACAGTCTCTGGGATAATTCTGAATGAAGTGAGCGCAAAAGACCAATTCAAAATACTTCTGAGCTTTTGTTTTTAGGTAGTCCTTTGGGATTGAGTTACTTCCACTCTGGTTTGGCAGGTTCTATGATGGCTAATCAGTCCAATGTATAATCTTTAGAGTCTGTTATGACTCGGGTAGAGAATTGTTAAGAGATTTGTTTATACATTCTCTCTGCCTTTACTTTGCCTCTGCATATTTTTGATGAAGTCCCTTGATGTGCTTGGTGTATTCTTGAATAATTTTTCTTGATTTGAATTGGTAACTGGCTAGGGGGGAGTATTTGACCTCTTCAGGGAAGCTTTGAGGATGTCTCTAAAGTGTTTCTCCTTTTGAGAATCTCCTGATGTGACCAAGTTCAGCTGACAGCAGTTCTTCAAGAGTCTGATGGACATGTGCAAGCACTAAGTACCATCTAGTGGAGCTGGTTTTGAGTGATTAGTGCCTTGATGATGGGTATGTTAGTTTAAGAGGAGGTGTTGCTTTGAATTACCTTTCTAGCCACCAAATCTGGAGGATCTTGCAAAAGCACATCTGCTGGTACTTTTCCTATTCTTAGTGCCTAACTCCTTTAACAAGTCTTCGCAACATATAAAAATGCAAGAAACTCTGTCTGGACACTACCACCATGCCACAAAACCCTTCTATATTTCTCAGGGAAGAGTCCCAGTCCAACCATTTTCAGCTGCTTCATCAATTTATCTTGTCTGCATCATAAGGTCTGAAGTGGGGGCATTTGCTGATGATTCACAATGCTCACCAGCAATCAGATAGTGAAGAGTCCACGTTCATGTGTAACAAGACCTGACAGCATTTAGGCTTCAGCTGCCACACGCCAAGTAATGTTTATCCCACAAAAAAATTAGTTGCCAGGCACTAATCATCTCCAACAAGAGAAGATGTCCCTGGGTGTTCAATTGCATTAGCATTGCTGAATCCTACACCATCAACATCCTTAGGGATGCCATTGACTAAAAAATGGACTGGACCTGTCTTATAAATATTAGTGTTACAAAAGCAGGCCAAAGGCTGGGAATTTTGTGGCAAGAATCCTGTTTCTGGTGTCTCCAATTTCTGCCCAATATCTACAATCCACAAGTCAGGAATGAGATGGAGTACTTGCTTGGATGGGTGCAGCTCCAATAATATTCAACACTATTTATGACAAAGTGGTCTGGTTGATTGGTACCCTATCTCCCACCTTCAAGATTCGCTATTTCCATCACCAATACTGCAATTTGTGTCATCGACAAGACCTACTATAGCAACTCACACAACTCTTTTAATAACACCATCCAAACCCATGGACAAGTGTAGCAGATAAATGAGAGGTCCACCACCTGCAAGTTCTCCTCCAAACAACACATGATCCTGACTTGGAAGTACATTGCTCTTCGTTCGCTATTGCTGTGTCAAAATCCTAGAACTCCCTTGCTGACCACACCGTGAGTATAACTATGGTGGTTAAATAAAGCAGCTCACCATGACCTTCTCTAGAGCAATTAGGGATGGTCTTACCAGGGGGACTAAGGTGAATATTATGAAACTTCTGGGTAAATATATTTCCTAAATACCTGTAGTTAGCATGGGCACAAAAAGTAGTATACTCCATCACTTTAATTCTCATTTAGAGTAGAATATAACATGGCAGGAAACCAATAACAGTGTCTTTAAGTATTAAATTCTGTCCCTCCACTTTGCTAAGTTAATTAGCATATGCTGGACCAAACCAAAACAATTTTGTGAATAACGACATTGACATATTGTGAAGTATGGTTGGCAATTGTAATGATTTAAAGCATCCAGTCCTTTAGAAACAATGTGGACATTCTAGTTATAAAATTAAACAAATTGATTAAATAGCAGTAATGATATTCAGAATAGGCTTAATCAAAAACTCTGTTTAATTTTCAAGTTTTCCATATTTTGGAATAAATTTAAACTGATCTGCATTCCAATTTTCCCAGTTTATTTTATGAAAAGGCTGAAATGCCACAAAGTGCTTTGACAGTTTTGATCAAAATTATTTCACAATGATTGCACACGGGCAAGAAAACTTTGCACTCATTGTGTTTGATTCAAGAATGTTTAACCTCTGTTCAGTCAATAATTTTGCACCAGTTCTAATTGTTAGCTTGAGGAAATGGTAAAGACTTAACACAAGATCATTTTCAGACATCCAAGTAAACAAGGTTTGGAGTCAGTACACTTACTTGCATTCTGAAAAAAAATTAATAAAATAATTTCATGCTGCAAAGATTAGATGAAGAAGTATTATATGCTACTTGGAAATTATGTAAGCAGGTGAGGTAAAGCTGATTCTATTTTGTACAACATCAGTACTTTTATAGTTTCCTATAATATAAATGCAAAAAGAGTAGACACTAAATCATCCATGCAGCTGAGGGATCACAATATTCACAGGGGTGTTATGTAGGTTCATGTGAAGAAAGATTCAAATAACAAAACACCCGATTGAAGAAAATCAGATATGAAAAGAAAATCAGCACAATTTCTGATTACTTGATGCCTCAGCAAATTTCAGTGTTCTTTCTGCAGCTCAGTTATTTTGGTAACAATCTCTGACTGCATTAGAATAAACTATGCAGATGTTAAATAAAGTGCTGTCTTGAACGTTTTTTGATAAAATTAAGGCACACAGGATTAATGGGAATGTATGGTGAAGATATAAACTTAAATAAAGGGGATATCAATGGTAGGTTCTTCAGTAGTCACTGATTTGGTCAATAACTATAAATGATTACAACCATCCACTGTTTAAAACGCAGATCTTCAGGTCATTGTTGCAAGTATCACGTGGGACAGTAGGCTTCTTTTTAAGGAAAGCCTTTTATTTCTATGAATACTTTTGTCCCTTCATTCGAAAAATGTTGAACATTGGGAAGAAAAGCTTTTGATTATAGTCAAGATGTTCATTCACCTTCTGGTTCTCATAGGAAGACTATGCACCATGAAAATAGATATGTTGGATGACCTGTAGAGAGACAGTGGGAAGAGTGGCTTGAGATAAAAGATAATTTGGTGAAACCTTAATGTAAATGTCTAACCATAGTTAGCAACACAACAACCACCATAAGACCATAAGACATAGGAGAAGAAGTAAGGCCATTCAGCCCATCGAGTCCACTCCGCCATTCAATCATGGCTGATAGGTATTTCAACTCCACTTACCCGCTTTCTCCCCATTAGCCATTAATTCCTTGTGACATCAAGAATTTATCAATTTCTGCTGGAAGACATTTAGCGTCCCAGCCTCCACTGCACTCTGTGGCAATGAATTCCACTGGCCCACCACTCTCTGGCTGAAGAAATGTCTCCGCATCTCTGTTCTGAATTTACCCCCTCTAATTCTAAGGCTGTGTCCACGGGTCCTAGTCTCCTCGCCTAACGGAAACAATTTCCTAGCGTCCACCCTCTCCAAGCCATGTATTATTTTGTAAGTTTCTATTAGATCTCCCCTTAATCTTCTAAACTCCAAGGAATACAATCCCAGGATCCTCAGCTGTTCCTCATATGTTAGACCTACCATTCCAGGGATCATCCGTGTGAATCTCCGCTGGACACGCTCCAGTGCCAGAATGTCCTTCCTGAGGTGTGGGGACCAGAACTGGACACAGTACTCCAAATGGGGCCTAACCAGAGCTTTATAAAGTCTCAGTAGTACAACAGTGCTTTTATATTCCAACCCTCTTGAGATAATTGACAACATTGCATTCGCTTTCTTAATCATGGACTCAACCTGCATGTTTACCTTTAGAGAATCCTCAACTAGCACTCCCAGATCCCTCTGTACTTTGGCTTTACGAATTTTCTCACTGTTTAGAAAGTAATCCATGCTTCTATTCTTTTTTCCAAAGTGCAAGACCTCGCATTTGCTCACATTGAATTCCATCAACCATTTCCTGGACCACTCCTCCAAACTGTCTAGATCCTTCTGCAGCCTCTCCACTTCCTCAGTACTACCTGCCTGTCCACCTAACTTTGTATCATTGGCAAACTTCGCTAGAATGCCCCCAGTCCCTTCATCCAGATCATTAATATACAATGTGAACAGTTGCGGCCCCAACACTGAACCCTGCGGGACACCATTCCGAAAAAGAACCTTTTATCCCAACTCTCTGCCTTCTGTCAGACAGCCAATCCTCAATCCATACCAGTAGCTCACCTCGAACACCATGGGCCCTCATCTTGCTCAGCAGCCTCCCGCATGGCATCTTATCAAAGGCCTTTTGGAAGTCTAGGTAGACCACATCCATTGGGTTTCCCCAGTCTAACCTACTTGTCACCTCTTCAAAGAACTCCAACTGGTTTGTTAGGCACGACCTCCCCTTACCAAATCCATGTTGACTTATTCTAATCCGACCCTGCTTTTCCAAGAATTTAGAAACCTCATCCTTAATGATGGATTCTAGAATTTTACCAACAACCGAGGTTAGGCTAATTGGCCTATAATTTTCCATCTTTTGCCTTGATTCTTTCTTGAACAAGGGGGTTACAACATTGATCTTCCAATCATCCGGGACTTTCCCTGACTCCAGTGACTTTTGAAAGATCTCAACCAATGCCTCGGCTATTTCCTCAGCCACCTCCCTCAGAACTCTAGGATGTAACCCATTGGGGCCAGGAGATTTATCAATTTTAAGACCTTTTAGCTTTTCTAGCACTTTCTCTTTTGTAATGGCAACCATACTCAACTCAGCCCCCTGACTCCCTTTAATTGTTGGGATATTACTCATGTCTTCCACTGTGAAGACTGACGTAAAGTACTTATTAAGTTCTCCTGCTATTTCCTTATCTCCCATCACTAGGCTTCCAGCATCAGTTTGAAGTGGCCCAATGTATACTCTTGCCTGTCGTTTGTTTCTTATGTATTGAAAGAAACTTTTACTATCATTTCTAATATTACTGGCTAGCCTACCTTCATAATTGATCCTCTCCTTCCTTATTTCTCTCTTTGTTATCCTCTGTTTTTGTAGCCTTCCCAATCTTCTGATTTCCCAGTGCTCTTGGCCACTTTATAGGCTCTCTCTTTTTCTTTGATAGATTTCCTGACTTCCTTTGTCAGCCATGGCTGTCTAATCCCTCCCCGGATAAGCTTTCTCTTCTTGGGGATGAACCTCTGTACAGTGTCCTCAATTATACCCACAAACTCCTGCCATTTTTGCTCTACTGTCTTCCCTGCTAGGCTCTGCTTCCAGTCTATTTTCGTCAGTTCTTCTCTCATGCCCTCATAATTACCTTTATTTAACTGTAACACCATTACATCCGATTTTGCCTTCTCTCTTTCAAACTGCAGACTGAACTCTACCATATTATGATCGCTGCTTCCTAAGTGTTCCCTTACTTTAAGATTTTTTATAAAGTCAGATAGGGAAATAACTGAAAACTTGCGAAAAATATGAAAATAAGAATCTATATACCACTGAACTGTAAATTCCATTCAAATATTAATCAGGAGAGGGGTATTGGAATACAAATTCCTGTTGGAGAAATGTGAGGTGATAAACTTTGGGAGGGAAAGCAAAGAGAAGGCGTGTGCATTAAATCATAAAACTGGAAAAGGACGAATGACATGCAAGGTTTGACATGAAAGTGTTTTAAAGTAGGGGAGCAATTAAGGACCCAAAACTTTATAAGTAGGGACACTGACTATTAAAAAAAAAGAAACATTACTAAATCTATATAAATCATTATTTGGATTTAGACTTAGTTAGAATTAGACCTTTCTCCACTTTATCACCCCATGTGAATGAATATCGGACAGAGTGACACAAATGAAAGAGAATGGCTAAATGATCATAGGGAACCTAAGGAATGAGGATGGAAAATTATTAAGGGTGAACCAGGAAATAGCAGAGGCATTACGTCAACACTTTGGATCAGTTTTCACAGTAGAATACACTAATAGCATTCGAAAGTAGCTAATTAATCACGGGGCAAAAACAGGAAAGGAAATAAATACAATATCTATCACTAAAGAAAATGTTCAATGGAAACTATTCGGGCTAAAATCCTACAAATCCCCTGGATAAGATGGGGTGCATTCTCGGATGTTGAAGGAAGTAGCGATAGAGATTTGCTGCTTGAACCAGTAGGAAAGTTCTGAGAAACCTTAGATTCTGGAAACAATCCGGAAAATTGGAAAACTGCACATGTAAAATGTTTAGTTAGCAATAAAAGGAGATAAAAGATAGATAACTATAGGCCAGTTAACTTAACATCTGTTATTGGAAAACTGTTAGAGTCTATTCCAACAGAGCATTTAGAAATACAAAGATTTTCTTGATTTTTTTCGATCTTTGGAATACATTGCCTTTCTTAAATATGCTTTCTCTTCCTCATTGATGCTGCAGTGGACTTTTGAGCTTTTTGTTTGGCACTAACATGTGCCCTCTCACTTGTGAGGAATTCAGTAAGAGTGAACATTGGATAAGTGGCCAATGGATCAAAATTATGATATAATGCAGGAATACATTCTTGATCTACCTTCAGGAAATGGAGGAGAATAGGAGAGACTTATAGAGACAGCACTTAAGGAATGCCAAAATTCTGATAAAGCTATTGTTTGTCTTTTACAAAACTGACTCAGCCACATGGTTTTATGTCCACTGGTAATGAAACAGTTATACTCTCAAAACATCAAATACCACTTCAGATAACATAGTCAGAGTTGGATATGCAGATGACTGAGAAAACTGCATTACAACATCTTCAAAAGAGTATATTATATTACATTGGCTCTAAGCATGCAAACATTCACTACCACATTCTATTTCAGTCCACTTACTCCTGCCTCTGAATGCCTCCATCTTTCTTCATCTAAGTCTCGACAATACATCAGCAATTACATTTTCTTGACCTGCCATGTATATAATTTTTGAACTGAATGGCTGTAATAGTAAGACCCAACTAAACAGTCTGGAATTTTTGTCCTTAAATATTTCAAAAACATTAATGGGTTAAGATCAGTATATACAATTGTTTCAGACACATTACTAGCAGTATAAATGTGGTAATGTTGAAATGCCAACACCAAGCACAAGGTCTCCTTCTCAATTGTGGAATATTTGTGTTGATGAATATTCAATTTCCTGGAGAAATATCCAAAAGGTCTTTCTATCTTCTCATCATCTTCTTCTTGTAAGAGTACATAACCAACACACACATCACTTGAATGGCTTTGAATAATAAGGTGTCGCTAATACTGGGGCAGTGCTTAATACAGCTTTCAGGCTGTCGAATGTCTTCAGACATTCCTCCATCTGCTGAAATTTTCTTCACTTATTCAATAAGTCAGTGAATGGAGCAGCCACTCTGCTAAAATTTGGCATGAGTTTTGGATAAAACCACTCAATCCCAGGGATCATAGTACTGCTCTTGCAGCCGATAGTATAGGAAACTCCCCAACAACTTCTGTTTTCAACTTCCATGGGACCACCTGCCCATATCTGATAACATGGGCCAAGAACATGACTTGGGCTTTGATGACTGCCTTCTTAACCAGGTTTATCAATATGCCTGTCTCCTGAAGTGTATCGAATAATTACGATAAATGCTGCAAATCTTCCTTCCATGTGTGACTGAAAATCACCAGGTCATCAATGTATGCCACACAATTGGATTATCCAGAAATGACCATATTGGTTAGTGTTTGCAATGTGGCTGGCGCATTTTTCATGCCAAATGAAATGACTTTAAACTGATATAGTCCAATCGGTGTTATGAAAGCCAATATTGTTTTCTCTCTTTCTGATAAAGGCACCTGCCAGTATCCTCTGAGCAAGGCTTACTTAGAAATATAAGTTGCTTGTCCCACCTTCGAAATGCAGCCTTCCAAACATGGGATTGATTTGTATCAGACTTTGTAACTGCATTGACTTTGTGAATAGTCTACACATATCCATTGTGTACCATCTGGTTTTGACACCATTACAATGGGTGAATTCCAGTTGCTCCAACTCACCTGGAGCATGCATTCAATCATTTTTTGAACCAGAGCCAACTTTAGAAGATTAAGTCTGTAAGGATATTGCTTAATTGGAACAACATTTCCTATACCTATATCATATTTAATTAGGTTCATATTTCCCAGCTTATTTCCACATCTCTCCCCATGCAATAACAATAACTCTTTCAGGTCATTTTGATTTTCCTCTGGAAGGTAACTCAATAAATTATTCCAATTTTTGAGAACTCTCTAATTGTCCAATTTAATTTGAGGATTGTCCAATTAAGAATCCTCTGAACTTGCTTCTTCACTAAGTGTTATTACCAGTAACACATTCTCCTTTTGCTTTCCTTCCCTGTCAAAATATCACTTGAGCAGATTCACATGACACACTCTGTGAGATCTCTTTCTATCAGGAGTCCTTACAAATGGTTCACCTCACTCAATCCCCTTTTGTTCTGAAAAGATCCACTAAATGTTGCTTTTAAAGGTTCACCCTTCACTGGAAATAACACTAACACTTTGTCACCTTGAGCAAAATTGTGAAATTTTGATCTCTTGTCTGTTTCCTGTTTCATCATATGCTATGATATTTTTAAATGTTGTCTAGCCAACTCCCTCACTCTATTTAACCATTCCCTAAAATTTGACGCACAGCCCAAATATGCAGTCTCTGAATTCTGACTCACCAATTTCTCCTTGATTAGTTTCAGTGATCCTCTCACCTCATTCCCAAAAGTTAATTCTAATGGATTGAATTTGGTTGATTCATTTGGTGCAACCATAATGGCAATAAGAACAAACAAAATTCATTTATTCCAATCATCTGCAAAGTCTTGACTATAGCCTTAACATATTTTTAAAAATTTGATGCCACCTTTCTAACACTCCTTATGATTCCAGATGGTATTGGATTTGAATTGATTTATTCTTTAGTTATCCATAACTTCTCTGAATAATTTTGACCCCTGATTTGACTGTATCTTTGTAGGTAGTCCATATCTAATGAAAAATTTGAGTAACTCTTCTACAATCCTTTTAGCTGTGATATTGCAGAATGGAATGGCCTCTGGAAATTTAGTGAACATATCAATTAGTGTTAATAAATACTGATTTCTAGATTTTTATTTTAGGTAGGAGTCCTGTGGAATCAATTAAGACCCCTGTAAAAGGTTCCTCAAATGTAGGAATGGGTATTATAGGTGCTAGTTTTATTATTGCCTGAGGTTTTCCAATTAGCTGGCACGTATAGCATGTCTAGCAAAATTTAACTACACCCTTATGCAGCCCAGGCCAGTAAAAATGGTTTAATATTTTAGATTGAGTTTTTCTTACTCCTACTGGGAAAATGACCTCCTATTGGTAATTCATGTGCTCCCCACACCTTCATTCTATTACCCATTGGTAATATAACTTGATGGACTTCTGCCCATTTCTCATCAGCCTGAATATGTGATGGTCTCCATTTCCTCATCGTAAAGATCGTATGAGGAAAGGCTGAGGCACTTGGGGCTGTTTTCATTGGAGAAAAGAAGGTTTAGGGGTGACTTGATAGAGGTGTACAAGATGATTAGGGGTTTAGATAGGGTCGACAGTGAGAATCTTTTTCCATGTATGGAGTCAGCTATTACAAGGGGGCATAGCTTTAAATTAAGGGGGGGTAGGTATAGGACAGATGTTAGGGGTAGGTTCTTTACTCAGCGAGTCGTGAGTTCATGGAATGCCCTGCCAGTAGCAGTGGTGGACTCTCCCTCATTATGGGCATTTAAGCGGGCATTGGATAGGCATATGGAGGATAGTGGGCTAGTGTAGGTTAGGTGGGCTTGGATCGGCGCAACATCAAGGGCCGAAGTGCCTGTACTGCGCTGTATTCTTCTATGTTCTATGAACACATTATTTTTAAGATAATAACATTCTGGTATACACTCAGATTCTTCTTCTGCAAACACTTTTTGATAGAATTTACAATGCTTCAGTTTTTCATTTTTCTATTGTAACTCAGTTAACTTTTCTGAGTTAAAAATATCCATTTTGTCCTCCACCTGTTCTTGGAGTGTCTCAACCATTCATCAAACATGGTCTCTGATAATTATCCTTCAACATTCTTATCTGTATTCTTTGATCTCTCCTCCTGTTTCAACTGTTGACTTTGTGATTTCGTTACCACACATTCAGGAAAAATCTCAGGATAGACTTGGTGTTATACCTCATTGATATGACTCTCCGCTGGCTTTTCAACCTATCTGTGATCCTGCTATATTGTTACCAAGGACAAATTGTATTTCTAAAGTCGGGAGTTTATTCTGCACTCCTATCAACACTGCTCCACTTTTCACTGGATACTCCAACCTTGCTCTACATAATGGAGCACTTCACGTCATGAATTCCATGTACTAGCACCTTTTTTTTGGCAATAGTCCTTCTGAGTTACATATCTCCTCATCTATCAACATTAAAGATTGACTTGATCTCTTCATATTGTGCTTTCTTTTACCATTTTAACAAAATTCACTGTGATAGCCTGTTTTCCTTCATTCGTCTTCCCAGTGCTTTTCCTAAACCACCAGTACTGTGACTGTGCGTGGTTTGCTTTATTGCAGTAAAAACACCTGAGCTTTTGAACTTGTCTTTCCACTTTATGCGTTGCCTTTTTACTCTGTGGTAAGCTATCTTTACTATCTTCACTAAGATCTACTTTTCCCTTAGTATTTGGGGAAAAGAGAAATGCTATCCTTCATGGATTGAAATTGATGTTGGAAGCCAAACTTTGATTTCTGAACCAACTCATAATCATCAGCCATTTCAGTTGCTAATCTTGCCATTTTATCTCTACTCCTCCACAAGTTCTAATTTACTCAGGGAGTGAATTTTTGAACTCTTCCAAAATAATCGTCTCTCTAAGGATATCATATGTTTGATCTATTTTTAATGCCCTTATCCACCTATCAAAATTACTTTGTTTGATCCTTTCAAACTCAACATATTTTTGACCAGGTTCCCTTCTTAGATTCCTGAAATGTTATCTCTGTAGGTTTCTGGCACAAACTCACATGCATTCAAGATGGCTTTTTTCACCTCCTCATACTCCCCAGGTACCTCATCTGATAGCGATGCAAATACCTGACAAGGTCTCCCTATCAGCTTTGTTTGGATAAACAAAACCCACATGGTCACTGCCCACTTCATTTGTTTAGCCACTTTCTCAAATGAAATGAAAAAGGCTTCTACAGCCTTTGCATCAGATTTTGGCAATGCTTGGATCTATTTAAACAGATCCCCACCAGGCCTTTGGTAATGATGGGTTTGCTCATCATCACTATCCTCCTCACTAAACCTACTTTCTGCCTTCACCTCGATCCCTTAAGCCAATGTTTCTGTCTAATTGCCAACTTCTGAAGTTTGAACTTCCTCACTCCTTTTTTTCTGCTTTCAACCAGAATTCAAACTGTTTCAGTTGCTTTTCATGTTCAAGCTGCTTCATATGCAATTGAATTCTAGCCATTTTCAAAGATTACAAAGGTGTTTCCAGCAAATCTGAATGTTGAACTATTACCGTAATTACCTTTCCATTTCTCACGGACGAAGACTACCCCAACTCCAGCTTGTCTGCCAATTCCAACAGCTTTGCCTTGGTGACCTTTTGTAAAACCTCCGAAGTCACTTCTTCCACCCCGAGAAAACTCTCAGTGACCGAAAGAGCCATTACAACACAAAGAACTATTTAAACTAACTGAATTCAACCCCCAGAGCAAAAGACACTAACACCTAACTTTGAATCCAACAACCCGAAACCTAAAGTAACATTGTAGGATCAATCCCAGCTGAGTCCCCATTCTTTTATGGACCAGGCCAGACCCCCTCAAAGAAGGTAAGAAGGTAGCCTAAACGCTAGCCTTTTCTTACTTTCAAAGACAGAAGTGAAATGGGTGTTACAGGTGTGATGTAACTGGTCACACCACTCAGCTTTAAACAAAAGCAGAATTTATTTAAACAGCATAGTTCAAACCTGAGAAAAGAAAATGGAATTTAAAATAATTTAACTATGGGAAACCTTAGCTGACCCGATACAGTAACTACGACTAATTAACTGTTCCAATACAGTAACATCCCATAAACTCACCCCTTGGCAAAAAGGTAAATTCAAACACAGATTCTAACAGGTAGAAGGGAGCAACGACCACAGGGAGAGATCTCAGAGAAAAGTCATGGGAGTTCTTTACTGAAGTTTGCAACTCCCCTGGACTGCATATCTTGTGACTGCTACAATTAAACAAACTAGAAAAAAATCTGAAATGGAAGAACTGGCCTCTCCCCTTCCATCATTAAACGAGACACTTCAGTACCTCTGCCATTACAATCTCTCTTCAAAATAAACCAAGGACAAAATAATCTTTTTAAAGTGACAGCATTGTTGTATACCCCCAAACCCTTTCTATTCATCTACACATCCAGTTGCCTTTAAATGTTGCAATTGCACCAGCCTCTAACACTTCTTCTGCCAGCTCCTTCCATACACATGCCACCATCTGTGTGAAAAAATTGTCTCTTAAGTTCCTTTTAAATCTTTCCCCTCTCACCTTAAGCCTATGTCCTCTAGTTTTCGACCCTCTACCATGGGAAAAAAAGACCTCAGCTATTCACCCCATCCATACCTCTCATGATTTTTTAAAATCTCTATTAGATCACCCCTCAGTCTTTGATGCTCCAGGGAAATTAGTCCCAGCCTATTCAGCCTCTAACTCTCCAATCCGGGCAACATCCTTATATATTTTTTCTGAACTTTTTCAAGTTTAACAACATCTTTCCTATAATGCAGAGACAAGAACTGAATGCAGTATTCCAAAAGTGGCCTGATCAATCTTTTGAGGAGCATTTTAAATGTGGAACACGAGGTGGAGAGGCAATAGGTATAAGAAGGGCCTAGGCAGTGAAGAGATGGCCCCCAGCATTGAAGAAATTAAAATTGGAGAATTTGAGGAGACCAGATATCTTTGAGCATTATAGGGCTGTAGGAAGGTACAGAGATAAGAAGGATAATGATGCTGGAGAGATTTAGTAAGGTGAAAACAAGATGAGAGTACTTAACTGTTTACAGATACTTGAAAAATAGCTATTTTCCATTGGATAAAAGAAGTTAAAGAAGAAACTTGATAGAAATTATAAGATGAAATTATAAGTTTTGCTATGATGAATAAAGAAATCTATACTCATTGTTTAGTCAATCAATAACTAGATGGAGCATTATTAGCAAAATAAAATTAAAATAAGTAGTTAGGAGGCATATTTTGACAGAATTAGCATGTTGAACATCTTCAGAAACAATGGCGGAAATAGAATTCAATATCATTTTAAAAGGTAAGATGCCTGAGGGTGGCAAGTACAGGCAGACACAGTGATGAAGGAGGCAGACAGGATCCTTGCCATCATTAGTTGAGGTGTAGGAAATATGAGTAAGGAAGTCTTGTTACAATTTAATCAAATATTTGTTCTGCTGCAGATGGAATACCGTGTGCAGTTCTGGTTGCCACACTATTTAAAAGGATGTGATTGCCCTGGAGAGAGTGCAGAGGACATTCATTAGGCTGTTGTCTGGGATGAAGAGTCTCAGATATGCAAAGAGACAGGATAAGAAGTATATGTTTCCCTTGGAGCAGATGAGGCTGAGGGGGATCTGATTAATTATACAAAATTATGCAGGGTAGATGGTGAGAATCTTTTCCCTATGGAAATGTGTCTAAGACCAAAGGGCATACTTTTAAGGTGAGTTGTAGATGGTTTAGAGGGGATCTAAGGAACATTTTCTCACTCAGAGAGTGGTTGAAATATGGAAATGGTGGAGGCAGGTACTCTTGCAACCTATAAGAAGCATTTGGATGGTCACTTAAAATGCTCAGTCGTAATACGCTATGGACCAAGTGCAGGTAAATGGGATTAATATAGTTTGGTGTTTGTTGGTTGGCATAGATGGGTCGATGGGCCTGTTTCTGTAATGTATGACTCTATGACTCAATGACATGAGGAAAAGACAGTAGAATGGTGTGAAGTGGATTGTTTTGTCAACGAGTCAACATATATTTAATGTGTTTTTTTAAAATTCTACACCTTTATATTGATCTTCTACAAAATCAGATTTGTAGCCTTTGGCAGTTGCATTTTACTCTGTGATCAATTTTTGGGGTAATTATTTGAAATGGACAGAAAGTAATGTGCAAGGAACAATCAAATTACTAATTGGTGTTACTGGCTATAGAGACACTGCCAAGAATAAAAACTGATATAGTTACTCTAGAGGTTTTTCAAAAGGCTAAAATCCAAATATACACACTACCATTAGCTTCTATTAAAGTCTGCTGCTCCAATAAAAGGAATGTGTAATGAAGTGCTCGAGTAAGAAAAGCTGGTAATAAATATTTGAAAATGAACAGAATAACTAAACTTTGCATTGTTCCTCGAGATGGAAAGTTTGGGGAATTAATAATAATAGTATTATTGATTATTGCTCACAAAATAATGATATTTTTTCTTTCATGAATTCAAAAGTCATTTTTGTATTGACAGGTGATATGGCACATAAAGTATTTGTTGTCATGTATCATTAGTTCAGATCAAGGATTGTTCTTTTTACTTCTCTTGTTTATCTTCTTCATTCTGTCTCCAAATGCTGGGTTTCTTCTCACAGACCATACCTCTATCTGATTCAGTTTAGGCAGATGTTCTCACCTTGTATTTCTTAATGTTGAACTTCAGTACAACCTTAAAATCCTTCTTCTGTTTTCCTCCTCTGGTGCATCTCCCTTAACTGAGCTATAAGAAGAATACTTGCTTTTGGATCGTAATATCAGACATCTGAAGTATATGACCACTCCATTCAAGCTGATGGTGGCTGCAGTGCTGTGGTGTCTGCTTGTGAGAGGACATCAGTATTGGTGTATCTGTCTTCTGCAGTGATATGTAATATCTTTGGCTGGCAGCATAGATGGTATGGCAGTGTTTTGAGATGCCTCTTGTATGTTACTTATGTTTCAGCTATGTATTGTAAGATAGGGGCCATGACCACTTGGTAGACCATTAGCTTGATTTCAGTCTTGATGACATGATATTCAAACACTCAGTTTCTCCGGTGGCTAAAGACTACATCATCAGAATTCAGGTATTACTTGATTTCTTCGTCAATGTCAGCTCTCTGTACAAGATAATGTCTGAGGTAGTGGAATTGATCCATGGTTTCCAGGCAACCTCCTGCATTAGATTTGGCTTGGCTGCAATTGCAGTCTTTCAGCCCACAGCCCTGAGATCCACTCCAAACTCCCACAGGCCTGTAGCAGAGAGGCTGGCTGCATTGAGTGGACACCTCCAAATATTGCCGGGGGCCACTTGGCCGACAAAGCAATTCTGGTGAGGCTGCCAAATCATTTCTAATCGGTAAAGTAATCACCTTAATTTCCTGCCTATCTCTATCACATAGTCAGACAATTCTCTCTTCCTCCGAGTAAACTCCCATGGCAGGAGTGCATCAGCAATTGATCCCAATGCACCTCACCTTTATTATCCCAATGCTATAATCCCATTTCCAAAGATTTCAAAATTCCATCCCTGAACAAATCTCCAAATACTTACTTCTGAATAAATCTTCTCACAATGGTTATCTTTGAATATTGCAGAGCATAATGATATAACAAGATATATAAGAAGCACCATTCACTGGATCTCAAAGGTTATGTCTGTTGCTATGGTGATTCAATATGATTGAATGTCATATCAAGGTAATACTTTTATTGCTGTAAACTGTGATAGTACAAGGGAGTATTACATTTTCATTCCAAAATTCCATTGTAACTTTGGTAAAAGATCAAACAAATTCCTGTGCAAATCAGATCTATTATTTTGCCATGGCAATACAATGATCAAGTGAGTGATGCTTCCTTAGTCCATTGTATTCAATGTAAAATAGACAAAGGAAGTAATTATTAACATCTTGCAGCAATTCCGACTCTGAACGTGCTGCATATCTGTGAACTTGGCAATATAGTTATTAACCTACATGCTGGATGTTTAAATTTCTGCTTCATTTCATTTCCTTCTCAAGGCTATCTGGTTTTACATTTAGATCCTGAGCTTTTCTGCCGTCACTAAAAATATCAATCAATCACATTTGAGTTAAAAATAATGTGATAACCACAGGCATGAATGAAAAGGCTGGAATGTGGAAGCAAAAGTAACTAACAAGAAAATGTGATAAGGTAAAAACAACTGTAGAGTTTGAGAATCAAACTGAAATTGTATTTCTAATTATGTTCAAGGTTTCAAGGCTTCATCCAAAATCTCTCTCAGTCATCTTCCAGATAATATCTAACAGTCCTTTATTAATTTATCATTAATCTCTAGGCTACATATCCATCCTGAAAGGCATCAACGAATGAATGAGTTTAGTCTATGTTTGTTATTCTTCTGTAGATTGGGTAAAGCCTGAAAGATGCAACACAATGATTATGTCATTTAAATCTTGATCTCTCTCATGACCTCTGATGTGACAAAAAATTGTCAAAGATGTTGAGAAACCAGGTTTGTCGTCTGTTTAAAGATTGGATTGGAACATGGCAGAGCGATTGAAAATTTAGTTAGTGCAACCTGGATGTTGTTTATTTGCATTTCCAAAAGACATTTAATAAAATACCACACAAACATTCTTATGCCATAAGAGCTCATCAAGTTAAAGAATATAGAGTAGTATAGCATAGGAACAGGCCCTAAGGTCCACCATCTCTGCTCAGACCACGACACCATTCTAAACTAATCCCATCTCCCTGTATAATGGTCCAAGTCCCTCTATTTCCTGCCTGCTCATGTGTCTATCCAAATGCCACTTAAATGTTTCTATCATTTCTGCTTTTACAATCTTCATGGCAGCATGTTCCAGGCTCCAACAACCCTCTGCATAAAAAACATGCCTCACCCACTTCCTTTAAACATTCCGTCTCTCACCTTACATCTGTGCCCGCTATCATTTGTTATTTTCACCCTGGGAGAAAGAGACCATTTATCAATGCCTCTCATAATTGTATATACTTCTATCTGTTAACTTTTAACACACTTAGCAAAAAATGTGATTAAAAGTAATACACAGGAATTATCTTTGTGTAATGGATTTGTATAAAATACTTGTTATACTGCAGCTGGAGTGTTGGGTACAGTGCTGAGTGCCACATTATAAGAAGGATGTAAACACATCTCATGGGTTAGCCTAAAATTACATTAGCCTGAATCATAAAACAATAAAACTATCATCTGACTTTTGTCCGAGGTCAAATAGTCTTTTTCTCATAAATTACTCACTCAATCGGAGCAGAAATGGTACTTTATTCATTTTACAAAGCCTTGGTGCCCTCTGTTGCTGAGTGAAACTAAACAAGTCTTACAATAGTTTCAAATGAAACAAAATAGGATAAAATAGGGTTCATGGTTAATGTCCTCTGAACTAAACCATATGAATCATGAAACTATCATTTATCTACATACGCGCTTTGGAGAAAATACAAAGCAGGTTCACTATACTGGTCTCTAGGATGTGAGAATTGTTTATGTTGAGTGATTGAGAAAATTTGGCCAATATTCTCTGGCATTTGGAGGAATGAAATATGATCTGACAGTCCAAATCAGCTGACAGGTGATGCTGGAACAAAGGGGCACTCTTTCAGGATGAGAGGTGTATTGTTTAACACAGAGTTAAGAAATTTATTAGCACAAAGGATTTGAATCTTTTGAAATGTCTACATCAATGGACTTTGGATATTCACCACTTGACTACATTTTCTGCTGAGGCAAATCTTTCTTTTTTGTAGGAATCAAAAGATATAGAGAGTGTGTGGGCAGGTGAAGTTGAAACCCAGGGTCAGCCATGATTGTATTGAATGGTGGAACAGGATTGGTGAGATATTACATTGTCCTACTCTTGCTCTTAACTTGGATTCTTACATTTCTGCCACCTCTCTCCAACTCTCCAATGTTTTCATAGCTGCAAGTTAGTCCTTTCTGATCCACCCCATGCAAATGACAGTGAAAAGGCAGAACCCAGGCTTTCAAACAACTTCTGTTGTTTACAGATCGACTGTAGGAAATGTAGGGTTATAAACCTTGAAAAGTACAGAACATGACTGCATCTTTGACTTACTCACTGTTTCATCTGGTGCTGCAATAGTGCCACCACAGAAGCACTGCACAGATTCTAGGATTTTGGAACCAAGCAATTGCTCTGTTACTGTGGATGCTCAGCCGAGACATTCAGGTTCATTGGGCTTTCTAAGTGGAATTTGCCATTAGGTGGATGACCCTGGTCAGCTTCTTATTGTCAGAATTACATATTTGTGATGATTCCACTCTTAGTTCTCCTTCATCTGTTGAATTCATTGATCTCAGTATTCCCATGGACCTCAAGATCAGCTCCTTTTATCCTCCACTGTTAATTGTTGTGCACTTTCTGTCCCAGCTCTCTGGAAAAACAAAATCTATTCAAAACTTAAGTTTAATTAGTTCATAGAGTGCACTAAGCAATTATTTCATGCAGTGAGTTCTAGACCACCCAAGGAACAGGTTATTCTCGACCCATTACTAAGCAACGAGGCAGATTAATGAATACATCATATTAAATGAGCATCT
This sequence comes from Chiloscyllium plagiosum, assembly GCF_037043375.1. NCBI lineage: Eukaryota > Metazoa > Chordata > Chondrichthyes > Orectolobiformes > Hemiscylliidae > Chiloscyllium > Chiloscyllium plagiosum. The sequence continues at coordinate 47,037,562 of NW_028270174.1, forward strand.
CGGTGATTATGACATAATCGAACTTCACAACTAGTTTGAACTGGAGAACTGCAGGATTAAGATGAGTGTTCTAAAACTGAATGATTAGATTCCCTACAGTGTGGAAACAGGCCCTTCGGCCCAACAAGTCCACACTGACCCTCCAAAGAGTGACCCACTCAGACTCATTTCCCTCTGACTAATACACCTAACACTACAGGCAATTTAGCATGGCCAATTCACCTGACCTGCACATCTTTGGACACGGGGAGAATGTGCAAACTCCACACAGACAGTCGCCCAAGGCTGGAATTGAACCTGGGACCGTGAGGCAGCAGTGCTAACCACTGAGCCACCGTGCCACTCAGTGCCATGATGGTTATGAGATTATGAGGGTATGCAGGCAGAACTAGTTAAAGTCAACAGTGGACAGGTTGACAGACCCCACTTGTAAATCAAGAGGTACAAAGGAGTGAGTTAAAATAATAACCATTATCAGAGAAAACAAAGCAAGAGGAGTATGTTATTCAATTCCTTGAGGAGAAAGTGAGGACTGCAGATGATGGTAATCAGAGTCAAAACGTGTGGTGCTGGAAAAGCACAGCTGGTCAGGCAACATCTGAGGGGCAGCATAATCTCTTCATCAGGAATGGGAAGTGGAGGCCAAAGGGGGCTCAGAGATAAATGGGAGGGGCTGGGGGAAGGTAGCTAGGAATTTAATAGGTGAATGAAGGTGGAGAGTGATGGTGATAGTCTGGGGTGAAGGGTGGAGTGAATAGGTGGGAAGGAAGATGAACAGGTGGGACAGGTCATGAGGGTGTGCTGAGTTGGAAGATAGGATGTGGAATAAGGTAGGGGGAGAGGAGATGAAGAAACTGGTGAAACCAACATTGATGCTGTGTGTTTGGAGGATAACAAGGTGGAAGATGAGATGTTCTTCTTCCAGTTGTTGGGTGGCTAGGATTTGGCAGTGAAGGCCCAGGACTTGCATGTCCTTGGTGGAGTGGGAGGGGGAGTTGAAGTGATCGGCCACAGGATGGTGGGATTACTTAGTGTGTGTATCTCAGAGATCTTCTCTGAAATGTTCCACATCGAGAGCAACGGACACAATAAATTTGATGTTTGAAGGTGCAGGAAAATCTCTGCCGGATGTGGAAGGATCCTTTGGGGCCTTAGATGGAGGTGTTGGCGCAGGTGTTACACCCCTTGCTGTGGCAAGGGAAGATGCCAGGAGTGGAGGGTGGATTGGTGGAGGGAAGAGTCTCTGCGGAATGCTGAAAGAGATGGGGAGGGAAATATATCTCTGGTGGTAGGGTCTGACTGTAAGTAACTGAACTGGCAGGGAATAATGCATTGTATCTGGAGGTGCTCATTCAATTTTTTGAGTCCGTTCTGCCAACAAATGAGATCATGACTTAACTGTGATCTAACTCCATACCACAGAGTATGTGAGAGGCAAGTATTTTTACACAGAGGGTGGTAAGTGTCTGGAATGCACTGCCAAAGGAGGTGGTAGAAGCAAATACAATAGCAATGTTGAAGATGTATTGATAGGTAGGGAATAGAGGGATACGGATCACTTTGAGGCAAAAGATCTTCAATTTAGAAATGTGTCTTGTATCAGTGCAGGCTTAATGGGCCAAATGGGCCATTCTCTGCTGTACTGTCTTTTTTTCTTTGTTCTTTATAAATATTTTGAGAAGGAAGTCTGGGAAATTAATAGTAGGAAATAAGAACATTTCGGATGTATTGAACAGATGTTTTGCATTGGTATTTAGGGGAGAGGATAATGAGTAACATGCCAGCAATTGTTTTAAGTCCAGAAATGGAAGGGCTCATTCAGGAAAATCACAATCATCAGGGAAGGGTCCTGAGAAAATTGGTTGGAGCTGTGGCTGACAAGTGCCCAGGTCCTGATGGACCTCATCAAAGAGTATTAAAGGACTAGCTAGTGAGATAGTTGATGCATTGGTTTTAATCATCCAAAAGTGCCGAGTTCCTTGGAAGGTTCTATTAGATTGATAAATAGTGAATGTAACTTCTTCATTCAAAAAGGCAGAAAGCAATAAAGTACAGACAAGTTAGCTTTGAATTTGTCGTGGGAGAAGTTAGAAACTATTATAAAAGATGCTATAGCAGGGCACATCGGAAAATAAAATATGCTGTGGTTAAAGGGGTTTCCAGAAAGCATTGAAAAAATGTCACATCGAGTAAATAGATGTTCGTGGTGTAGGTGGTAACATACGAGCATGGATGGGTTAGCTAACAAGAAGCAAATAACATTGGGTTGGCAAGTGGAATGTCACAGGGATCAGTGCTGTGCATCAACAATTTACAATCTATTTTAATGGAGAAAGTGAGGTCTGCAGATGCTGGAGATCAGAGCTGAAAATGTGTTGCTGGAAAAGCGCAGCAGGTCAGGCAGCATCCAGGGAACAGGAGCCCTTCTTCAGGAATCTATTTTAATGACCTTGGATGAAGGGATGAAATGAATGGGAACGATATTTGCTGATGACACCAAGAGAAGGAGAAAAGTAAGTTGTCAAGAGGAATTTAGAGTCTGGAAAGAGATGTTGTCTGGTGAAGTGAGTGACACATGGAGTATAATTTTTTTAAAATTCTTTAATATGATGTGGGCATTGCTGACAAGACAATATTTTATTGCTAAGTTTTAATTGGTCTTGATATCAATTAAGGAGTAGCCACTTTGCTGTGGGTCTGAAGTCTCACCCAAGTCAGACTGAATAAGGACAGCAAACTCTCTCCCTCAAGGGTGTTGAAGAATCAGATGGGCTTTGATGACGATCCAATAAATTACTTGGACTGAACCTTTCATTTTTATTTTGGTTCAATCCATTCTGTGTCAAGCTATTTGGAGGTTTCTTTTTGCTGTGAGGTATCCTGAGTTCCTTGCCATACCTTATCATACCAACTACTTCCCACCACCCACACCAACCTCCTTCATTGTCCCATGGCATCTGTCATATCTACTTCTGGCATCATCTTACCTTGCACTATTCCCAGAACAACTCGGCATTCAGTGGACATCCACTGAAAGACCGATACCCCATGCATCTCTGCCATCCTTGAAAAGCTACTATGCATGTAGATAGGTCATGGTAATCTGCCATTGTCCCTCACCATCACAACAAAACAGTCACAAAGCCATGCTACCCAGGCACCTAGCATGGCTGACACTTCTTCACACATGCAACCCCGTTTTCTCAGTTTACCCATGATACAACACACTTCACATGTCCAAAGCTACATCCTGTCTGAATATCCTCTATGTCAGACTACACTGTGCCCAATATTCATTTGAGACCCGATGCTTATCATTTTCCAGTAGGGGAACATCATGTACAAGCTAGCAATCAGACCAATCCAAAAATCAGCTTTTATTTACAGATAGCAAAACCGAACACAGAGCAACATGGAGGTCATTTGGAACAAGTGACAAGCTGAATCCACCATCTGGTTTTCATATTTAGTTTCTTAACATTTGGCTTCTTTGGTGAGCTTACGAAATAGAAAGCTGAGTATTAACAAGATGAGTTGGACCATCAGCAAAGCATTTCACAAGCAATAATCACCTGAATTGGAACCTCACCACCATCAAGTGAGAGTCTGACTATGCTGTTTGTAAAAAGCTTAAAGTATGGTGTGTGATACTCCCAAGGTTGAGACAGGCATCACCGGACATCTAGTCCAACTGTGTCGCAAATCTTAAAGCAACCAATATTGCTCTGATCCCTTCTTGAGATTAGCTTTCAATTCCAGATTATTTTTATCAAAAGAACTTAAATTTCATGAGATAATATGGTGGGATGTTAACATATTTCCCTAGAAAATGGGACATTTGGAGAATGTGAACTTGTCCACTTTTTTAGCAGGATGGGGATTACAAAACCCAGTTGTATAGGTGTCTTGTGTTGTGAATCACAAAAGGTTACTTTGCAGGTAATGTAAGTGATTAGGAATTTTGGCATTTCTTCCAAGGAGGATAGAGTGTAAACATTTTTACTGCATCTGTACTGGGCCTCTGGGAGAATAAAGATATAATTGAAATAGAACTAGTTCAGAGAAGATTCACTCAACTTATTTTGGGTTTAAAGTACGTGTAAAGAAAGACTGAACAGGTGAGCCTATACACATTTGATGAATGAAAGATGATCTTATTGGTACTGTGAGCGGCACGGTGGCACAGTGGTTAGCACTGCTGCCTCACAGCGCCAGAGACCCGGGTTCACTTCCCACCTCAGGCGACTGACTGTGTGGAGTTTGCACGTTCTTCCCGTGTCGGCGTGGGTTTCCTCCAGGTGCTCCGGTTTCCTCCCACAGTCCAAAAGATGTGCAGGTCAGGTAAATTGGCCATGCTAAATTGCCCGTAGTGTTAGGTAAGGGGTAAATGCAGGGGTATGGGTGGGTTGCGCTTCGGCGGGGCAGTGTGGACTTGTTGGGCCCAAGGGCCTGTTTCCACACTGTAAGTAATCTAATCTAATATTAGAGTAATATTTACATACTAGGAGTACCTTTCGTATTATAGGGAAGACTGCACCTTGGCAATGCTATTTAATAATTATAAATATGGGATGATGCTTTCTGCCGTCGTTTGTGTGGAATTCTCTTCCACAAAATGTTGAGGAGCCTGGGTCACTGAATTTATCCAGGGCCAGGTTAGGTGGTTTTCTGATCGAAAAGGGAATTGAAGGTTTTGGGCAGCTAACTTAAAATTTTAGTTTAAACCATAACCAGGTCAGCCATGATCTTATCACATGGTGGAGCAGGTTAGAAGAGATGAATGATCTCCTCTGCTCCTAAAACCTATACTTCTACATCTGTTGTTCTAATTTTACCAACCTTGGCAGCGTCTTAACCTTTGTATTGATTTCATAGACCTCAGAAAGAGTGGAGTAGTGCAGAGCATTTGGGATAAATTAATTGTATAGGAAGGTAAATGATGCTGACTTAATAGTCTTTGAATTTTGTTGAGCTGAGCATTTTTTTTAAATTTCCATTTTTAGTTAATGCAAAGAAACCTTCTAACATATAACATCAACAGGCAATTAATCATGCAGCATCAGCTGTGGAATTACTTAACCTGTTCAAACATAATTTTAAACAAAGTACGTGCATCCACATTAAGAGTAGGCATTGGCCATTCAGTCCTTCAAGCCATGATGGCAAATTATAAGATCTGGCTGAGCTGCTTCCGTCCTCAGCCCCACTTCCTGTCCACATTCTAAATGCTAAATTTCAATCAAGAAGCTAATTGAGCTTTAAAAACAAGAGCAAAAATTGCTGGCAATGCTCAGCAGGTCTGGCAGCATCTATGGAGAGAAATCAGAGTTAACGTTCAATGACCTTTCTGGTAGGTAGCTAGGAAAAGGTCGGTTTTTATGCAGAAGAGAGAGTGGAAGGGAAGGAGTAAGGAATAAATGATAGGTGGAGATAGAGCCCAATGAGAGAGAAGAACTAATGGACAGTCAACAAAATGGATCATGATCAGCCTGGGTGGATGAATGGCTATTAGTTGACAATAAGTGGCTAACGATGGATGGTGCGTAATAGTAGATTTTGTCAGAACAACGCCTAGTGTGTGGGGGCTAGGGTAAGCAAATGTGAAGGTGCCTCAAGCCCTAAAGTTATTGAACTCAATATTGAGTCAGAAGGCTGCAGGGTGTCCAAGCAGATAATGATCTGCTGTTCTTCCAGTTTGAGCTATACTGGAGCACAGCAGCAAGCCTGAGATAGAGATGTTGGGCCACAGAACAGATGACGTGTTGAAGTGGCAGACAACTGGTAGCTCAGGGGTATCTTTGCCGAGAGAACATAGGTGTTCTGTGAAGCAGTCACCCAATCTATGCTTTGCTTCCCCAGGTTAGAGGAGACCATATTGTCAACATCAAATGCAACAGACCAAATTGAGTGAAGTGTAGGTAAAGGGCTGCTTTACCTGTAAGGTGTGTTGGGCCCTTGGATACTGAGGAGAGAGGAAATAAACAAGCAGGTGTTACACCTTCTGCCATTGCAGAGGAAGGTACAATGGGCTGTGGAGGGATTGTTGGGAGTGAAGGAGGAGTGGACCAGGGTGTCCTAGAATGAACAGTCATTAAGGAAGGCTGACAAGGGGAGGGGAGGGGACTATGTGTCTGGTGGTGGCATCCCACTGGAGGCATATTCAATGACCACTGCCTTCACTGGTCTCTAGGGAAGAGAGCTCCTCAGATCAACAATCCTCTGAGATAGATACTGAAGTTATTGTTTACACTTACCACTTGATTAAACATTACATTTGGACTCAGAACTTCCCTGGAGCTGTCATATTTGTCACTAACTTTTCCAGAAGTGGAGCAGAAAACCTACTAATGTAATAATGGAGCAGCCCAGAAAAAACAACTGACTAGGTCGTCCAAGTACCTTTTAAATCAATATGATTAGAGAACTAAATCATAACATAGCGTTGAGTAAGGATAATGCTAATTAATTTTGAAGAAATTGAGTTCCCAGTCTGAAATTTGTCTCAGTTGATCCCTTTCCCACCACCATGAGTTTGTCAAAATTGCATTATTATAAGCTCTGATTAAATCAGTAAAAAGGATTATCACTGCATTTAAGAGTCATAGAGTTTCTACAGCATAGAAAGAGACCTTTTGCACATTGTGTCCATCTATTCTGATCCCCATGGATTAGAGCAGTGGTGTGACAGGTACCCAAAGAAACTCAAAGCATTGCCACACTAATAAAAATACATAGTAAGCATCTGGACCAAAAGGTCAGGAACCTTTCACCTTCCAAGCAACAGCATTCATAATTTCTGTTCATTAGAATTTGTGAAATGTATCACCAGAACCACACACTTAGTCAGATCAGTTTGTTGAAAAAGTAGTGATATGATATGATTACATTACTTACAGTGTGGAAACAGGCCCTTCGCTCCAACAAGTCCACACTGACCCTCCGAAGAGCAACCCACCCAGACTCATTCCTCTACATTTACCCCTTCACTTAATACTATAGGCAATTTAGCATGGCCAGTTCACCTAACCTACTCATTTTTGGACTGTGGGAGGAAACCCATGCGGACACGGGGAGAAGGTCTCTGGTGCTGTGAGGTAGCAGTGCTAACCACTGTGCCACCATGCCACCCAATCATTCAGCGTTTCTCATAAATGGTAGCCCATCAAAAAATTATTTTATTGACGGCTATTTTTAACTCATAAATATCAATAGGTGCAGGATGTACCAATGAACAAGAGTCCTGCCACTCGCCCAATTCCAAGGGAATAAATATTAAGTATCCCTGAAGAAGTCATATTGGACACGAACCTTAACTCTGTTTCTCTGTCCATAGATGCTGCTCGACATGTTGAGTTTCTCTAGCACTTCCTGGGTTTGGCGAAGTACTTCTAAGTTTGCAATCACCCTAATAGGTGCACACTTAAAAAAAGGTGACAAAACAAATCCTTCAGAGAATTGGTGAAAAAAACCACTCATGAAGAGAAAGTAAGCCAGATAAAAGTAGAAATTGGAAACCATGGATTGAAGGCAATCAGGAAGCAAAGAGTCTGAGTTATCTCATAGAGGAATATTGATATGATGAACTATAAGTAGGCAGTGGAATAAGATGCAAAATAAAACTGAATGAAAAGACACCTGCCAGGAAAGAAGTCGACTAATGTGTTGCCCATATGGAAGGAAGGACTGAGAGTGCAGGTACTAAAAGACAATATTGACAGAACTATTGGACCTTCAAGGATCCTTTGCAATGACCATGGTAGATACATAGAACATAGAACATTACAGCACAGTACAGGCCCTTTGGGCCTCGATGTTGTGCCAACCTGTCATACTAATCTGAAGCCATATCTAACCTACACTGTTCCATGTACGTCCATATGCTTGTCCAATGACAACTTAAATGTACCATGTACCCTTTCTTTGATTCTACTGTTAAAACTACTATCAGTCTTCCATGGCTGTCATACCTGAGTAGGATAAACTCCTGTTGGAGTCCTTTCATAGTTCAGAGGTGCAGAGTATTTCAACACAGATTTCTCATCATCTCCCTTCTTGGGGAAATTACACTCACCTCCATTTATCAGCTACAGGATGCAATACAGCAACTGATCTACGGTCCTTCAAGAATATTTCCATGACCTCTACCAGCTGAAAGGACACTGGTACCAAATGCATTAATATGATTTCCCTTCCAAGCCACACATCATTTTAATTTAAAATCCTTACTGTTGATGGGTCAAAATCCTGAAACTCCTTTACATCAACAATGTGAGTGTATCTCTGTGGCTACATAGACTTTATGGTTCTGTCACGAGCTTGTGGTGGAGTGATTCAGCTTCTTTCTCATATGTACAATGCTTACATCAGCATCCAAAAGAAAGCAGCCACTTAATTAACACAATATTCAGAAATATTCAATTCCTTCACCATCAACACAGCAGCAGCAGTGTAAACCATCTATGAGTGAGATTGCAGGAATTCACCAAAACTCTCTAGGCAGCACCTTCTAAACCCAAGACTCTCACCATCCTGACTTGGAAATATATCATCAATCCTTCAGTATTGCTGTAAATTCTAGATCTCTCTCCTCAATAATTTTGTGGATGTACCTGCAGCATATGGACTAATGCTGTTTAAGAAGGTCCTGAAAGAATAATATTTTAAAATTTTTGGTTCCTGGTGCAGCTCTCACAATGCCAGGACTGCTGCCACTAAATCAGGGCAGAACTGAAGTATTCAACATTTTTTTTGCTCCATTTACTATCCATTTTGTACAGCTGTCCATCTCCATTGCAAATCAACCACGTGCACTACTAGGTAGCTGTACCTCAAATAATAGAATACTGAAATGGCCATTTGGTTCATCATGTTTGTGTTTGTCCCTGAAGGGGACCCGCTCTTACTCTCCTGCCTGTTCTCTACTACTGAGGAAAGATTTCTTCTTCAGACAAAGTTTCAAGTCCAATTTGATATCTTTTTGGAACACATCAGAAAACACTTGCAGAGAAGGGTCATATTGGACTCAGTGTTTTCTCTCTCTACAAATGTTTCCAGACCTACTGAGATTTTGCAGTACATTCTTTGAGGTCTGTGGCACCCATAGCATTTTGTTTTTGTTTTATTTCAACTAATTCCTTGGTTAGTATTTTCATGACGCCAATCCATTATCTTGTGTCTCTTCTCGGATAATTTCCTTCAGCTTGCATCTTGTTTTAAACGTTTATTTGAAAGTGCAGTTGTTCCTGAAACTTGGACAATTTCTCTTGATCAGTCAATGTACAAACTGTCTTTGCAAAACAAGTCCTCATTGGAAATCCAGCTGAAAAGTGGTTTCTTGATATCTTCTTGGCTTAAATTCATGCTTTGAATTGTTACACCTCTGTTGATACTGATATTTTTCTGTTTCCCCCTCACTTTCATCTGAACTTGAACTGCAATTTAACGTCACAGAAACTAGTTCTCCTCAGTGGCAAATTATGACCTTCAGTTAAAAGTGACTTCAAGCATTTTCGGTCCCATGACATGAATCATTCCTTGTCAAATTTGATCTTTGAATTCAGATTAGCCTACAAACATTCAAATTTTGAAACATAATTAATTCAAAATTTGAATTCCCCCACAAATGTCTGACAGTGCTCATAATATTAATGCAAAATGTAATAGCTGAAGGCTCTCTCTGTTATACTCATCAATTTTCAAACAAATGGAATTGCAATCTTCTGTCTTCCCTATGCTGTGGTTGGATTATCTTGAAAGGTGCCACATGGAGAGAAAGGTGATACTGAATGAATGGACATATTGTTGCTTTTAATGAACACCCACTAGTGCCCTGTCATAACAAATCAATGAACAATGCTCATGATTAACTTCACTGTCATTTTTTCTTCAGAAGTTATGAGCATGAGCCAGGTAGCCCCCTTGAAAAATTCTGCAAAATTAATATGATTCTTTAATTTATAATGTATCATTCAGTACAAGCTGTGACAAGGCTTCATTACTTGTGAGCTGTTGCCTGTGGTGCACAAAATTAAACGAGCAAATGAAGGCACAGTGCAGTAATGCTGTGTACAGACTGGAAGTTGACAATAATAATTATATTTAAGATGATTTTCTGACTTAAAAGCTGGTATTACAGAGACATTGATTAGAACTTTATGCCCTCCTCTGAAGTGAGATTGGTGGCAGAAAGCATTTATTCAGGCAGGATTAGTGTGGGTGTGGACCCTTAACTCTGATTAAGGCCATGGTGGGAAGGCCTTCCTGCTCCACCACCAATTGATGGTTTTACTTGAACAATTAATGACCACATAATGAATACAATCCCACCAATCAGCATGTGAGGTAATAAGCCTACCTCCTATGGGAAGGCCCATTCTTCAATGGCATTCAGAATCATAGAATCCCAATAGTGCAACTAAAGGCCATTTGGCCCATTGAGTCTGCACCAACCCTCTGAAAAGCATTCCACCCTATTTCCGCATCCCATCATTTACCATGGCTAATCCAGCTACACATCACTATGGGGCAATTTAGCATGGCCATTCCACCTAACCTGCACATTTTTGGGCTGTGGGATGAAATTGGAGAATCCAGTGGAAACCCAAGGCTGACATCAGAACTGAGTCCCTGCACTGTGAGGCAGCAGTGCTAACCACTGTGCAACCATGTCACCCTTCAGTCTGATCAAGGGACCTGGCATTAGAGTGATGCTGAGAGCCAATTACCATCCTTGCTGCTAATTTCTTGACATTCCCATCCCAAGACCTGAACACAATGAAAAGCTTTGGCATGGCATTAGTGAGATGGGCTTCAAGCAATCCCATGACAGGTTTCTACTGTTCTATGTTTGCATATTATGAATATTCTTTATATTAATGCCAGTTTAAATTAAGTTCTACCTTGAAGATTAAGTCAGTAATGCATGGAAGCCTTCTGACACCCAACTCATAACTATTTAAAGGTTTGGTTATAGTTTATGTAGTTGTTTTGAGGTGATCATTTGCCTTTGTTGAACTCCATGGCACAAGGGAGGGGAACAGGAAAATGGCAATTTGTGTGCAGGCTAAACAGTGGAATGGGCAGGTCAAAGGGAGGTGTTATTGAAGGTGTGATATGAAAAAACTGAGAGAGGAACCAGAGGGGAAAGGGTGTGGCATTGTGACATAGAGGAGTGGAAGAGTTTCGATGGAGGAGAGATGGTATATCTGGGTGTCAATGTACACAGTGGGAAGATCCTGACACCTTCGATGTGCGGTTGGGGCAAAGGACAATAGATTTTAATGAAGCTGGAACTATGGGCAAGAGGTTTGAGGGAGGCTGAGGGTTATGGAGCATTGACAAAATAAATTGGCAAAAACTGACAAAATATATTATTTATTCATTTTGTGGTATGCCTGGCCAGCATTTATTGCCCAACCTTGTTGCCCTTGAGAAATGGTAGTGAGCTACCTTCTTGAACTGCTGGAGTCCCACCTGCTGTGGTTGACCCAGTGACAGTGAAGAAATGATGATATATTTCCAAATCAGGATGATGAATGACTTGGAGAGGAACTTGAAGGTGGTGGTGTGCGCGTGTATTTGCTGCACTTGTCCTTCAAAATGGAAGTAATTGAGGGTTTGGAAGGTGCTGCCCGATGATCTACAATGTCTGCAGTGCATCTTGTAGATAATACACATTGCTGCTACTGACCATTGGTGGTGGGGGCAGTGGATGGTTGTGGATGTAGTGCCAATCAAGCAGGCTGCTTTGACCTGGATGTTGTCAAACTGCTTGAGTGTTGTTGGGCTGCATTCATCCAGGAAAGTGGGGAGCATTCCATCACTCTCCTAACTTGTGCCTTGCAGATGGTGGACAGGCTTTGAGGAGTCAGGAGGTAAATTTCTCGCTGCAGTATTCCTAGCTTCTGACCTGCTCCTGTAGATGCTGTGTTTATGTGGTGAGTCCATTTCAGTTTCTGGTCAATGGAAACCCCCAGAATGTTGACAGTGCAGGATTCAGTGATGGTAACACCATTGAATGCCAAGAGGCAGAGGTCAGATTGTCTGTTTTTGGTGATGGCCATTGCCTGGTGTTTGTGTGGCGCAAATGTTACTTGCCACTTGTCAAACAAGACTGGATATTGTCCAGATCTTGTTGCTTTTGAACGTGGGCTGTTTCAGCATCTGAGGAGTTACGAATGGTGCTGAACATTGTGCAATAATTGGCAAACATTCCCACTTCTGACCTTGTGATGGAGGGAAAGTCATTGATGAAGCAGCTGAAGATGGCTGGACTGAGGACACTACCCTGAGGAACTCCTGCAGAGATATCCTGAGATAACTGATTTCCAACAACCACGACCATGTTCCTACGTGTCAAGTATGACTCTAACGACTGGAGAGTTTGCCCCCTGATATCCATTGATTCCAGTTTTGCTAGGGCCCTTTGATGCCACACTCGATCTAATGCAGCCCCTTAGTGTTAAGTAGCATAGGTAGTAAATAATAGGTAAACAGCAGCAAAAACAAAAACACAGGTACAGGCGAATGTTAAGAGTTTGAGTCCATTCTGTATTCTAACAACAGTAGGGTAGAAACTGTTACAAAACTGTATGTCTTCCAGTTCCTGTACCTTCTCCTCGATGGTAGAGGTTGTAGAAAAATATTGCCCATGTGTTTGGATCTTTAAGAATACTCATGGCCTTTTCTTGACAGTGGGCCTAGTAGATGGATTCTATAGATGGGAGTTTGGCCTTTGTGATTGTCTGGGCCGAGTTCACCACTCTCTGTGACCGTCTCCGATCTTGAATGTTACAGTTGCCATACCAGGTAGTGATACATTCAGACAGAATGCTCTCAATGGCGCACCTATAAAAGTTGGCAAGGGTATTTGCTGCCATGCCAAATTTCCTCAGCTGCCTGAGAAAGAAGAGATGTTTTGGGGCCTTTGTAAGCAGTGTATCCACATGAAGAGTCCAAGAAAGCTGTTGTTGATGACCACTCCCAGGAGTTTGACACTCTCCACTCGTTCCACCACTGTGCTGTTAATATGTAGGGGGGCATGAGTAACATCCTGCCAAAGGTCAATAATGGGTTCCTTGGTTTTGCTGATATTGAGAGCTAGGTTGTTCTCAGTGCACCATTTTTCCAGATCTTTCACCTCTCATCTGTAGTCTGATTCGTCACCATCTGAGATTCGACCAACTATGGTGGTGTCATCAGCGAACTTGTAAATGGCATTCATCTGGTATTTAGTGATACAGTCATGGGTATACAGTGAGTACAGTAGGGAGCTGAGTATGCACCTCTGGGGGGCACCAGTATTGAGTGATAGTGACGATGAAATATTAGATTAGATTAGATTAGATTAGATTACTTACAGTGTGGAAACAGGCCCTTCGGCCCAACAAGTCCACACCGACCCGCCGAAGCGTAACCCACCCATACCCCTACATTTACCCCTTTACCTAACACTACGGGCAATTTAGCATGGCCAATTCACCTGACTTGCACATCTTTGGACTGTGGGAGGAAACCGGAGCCCCCGGAGGAAACCCACGCAGACACGGGGAGAACGTGCAAACTCCACACAGTCAGTCGCCTGAGTCGGGAATTGAACCCGGGTCTCTGGCGCTGCGAGGCAGCAGTGCTAACCACTGTGCCACCGTGCCGCCCACCTGCCACCGTGCCGCCCACCAGAAGGTAATTGATAAGGTTGTTGAAAGGTTTAGATTATTAGATTATTTTACAGTGTGGAAACAGGCCCTTCGGCCCAACAATTAATGAAGATTCTCCCCAATCTTCATTAATTGTGGTCTGTGGGTCAGGAAACTGATGATCAAGTTGCAGAGAGTGGAGCTTAGTCCGAGATCACTCGGTAATCAGTCTTGAGGGAATAATAGTTCTAAGGAGGAGTGAAGGTTTCCTGACACAATATGTAGATAGGCCAACAAGAGGTGAGGCCATACTGGATTTGGTTCTGGGTAATGAACCAGGCCAGGTGTTAGAATTAGAGGTAGGTGAGCACTTTGGGGACAGTGACCACAATTCGGTGACTTTCACTCTAGTGATGGAGAGGGATAAGTGTGCACTACGGGGCAAGAGTTATAGCTGGGGGCAGGAAAATTATGATGCGGTGAGGCATGATGTGCGGCTTGGAAAAGTAAGCTTCAAGGCAAGGGCGTAATTGATATGTGGAGCTTGTTCAAGGAGCAACTATTGAGTGTCCTTGATAAGTATGTACCCGTCAGGCAGGGAGTAAAGGGTCGTGTGAGGGAGCCGTGGTTTAATAAGGAATTGGAATCCCTTGTTAAATGGAAGAGGGCGGCCTATGTAAAGATGAGGCGTGAAGGTTCAATTGGGGCGATTGAGAGTTATAGGGTAGCCAGGAAGGACCTGAAGAGAGAGCTAAGAGCAGCAAGGAGGGGACATGAAAGGTCCTTAGTTGGTAGGATTAGGGAAAACCCTAAGGCTTTCTATAGGTATGTCAGGAATAAAAGAATGACTAGGGTAGGAATAGGTCCAGTCAAGGATAGTAGTGGGAAGTTGCGTGTGGAGGCTGAAGAGATTGGGGAGACACTGAATGAATACTTTTCGTCAGTATTCAATCAGGAACAGGACATTGTTGTCAATGTGAATACTGAGTCACAATTAAGTAGAATGGATGGCTTTGAGGTATGTAGAGAAGAGGTGTTGGAAATTCTGGAAAGGGTGAAAATAGATAAGTCCCCTGGGCCTGATGGCATTTATCCTAGGATTCTCTGGGAAGCAAGGGAGGAGATTACAGAGCCATTGGCCTTGATTTTTATGTCCTCGTTGTCTACAGGAGTAGTGCCAGAAGATTGGAGGCTAGCAAATGTGATTCCCTTGTTCAAGAAGGGGAGTAGGGATAACCCTAGTAACTATAGGCCGGTGAGTCTCACTTCTGTTGTGGGCAAAATCTTAGAGAGAATTGTAAGGGATAGGATTTATGAACATCTGGATAGGAATAATGTGATCAAGGATAGTAAGCATGGTTTTGTGAAGGGCAATTCGTGCCTCACAAATCTTATTGAATTCTTTGAGAAGGTGACTAAGGAGGTGGATGAGGGGAAAGCGGTAGATGTGGTGTATATGGATTTTAGTAAGGCGTTTGATAAGGTTCCCCATGGTAGACTACTGCAAAAAATACGGAGGTAAGGCATTGAGGGTGAGTTGGAGGTTTGGATTAGAAGTTGGCTGGCTGGAAGAAGACAGAGGGTAGTAGTTGATGGCAAAAGTTCATCTTGGAGTGCTGTCACTCGCGGTGTTCCGCAAGGATCTGTTTTGGGACCATTGCTGTTTGTCATTTTTATAAATGACCTGGAGGAGGGGTTAGAAGGTTGGGTGAGCAAGTTTGCGGATGATACGAAAGTCGGAGGAGTTGTAGACAGTGAGGAAGGATGTGTCAGGTTACAGCGGGATATAGATAAGCTGCAGAACTGGGCAGAAAGGTGGCAAATGGAGTTCAATGTAGCTAAGTGTGAGGTGATTCACTTTGGTAAGAGTAACAAAAAGATGGGGTACTGGGCTAATGGTCGGATACTTGGTAGTGTGGATGAGCAGAGGGATCTTGGTGTCCATGTACACAGATCTTTGAAAGTTGCCACCCAGGTAAATAGTGCGGTGAAGAAAGCATATGGCGTACTGGCTTTTATTGGTAGAGGAATTGAATTCCGGAGTCCTGAGGTCATGTTGCAGTTGTATAAGACTCTGGTGCGGCCGCATCTGGAGTATTGCGTGCAGTTTTGGTCGCCATACTATAGGAAGGATGTGGAGGCACTGGAACGGGTGCAGAGGAGGTTTACCAGGATGTTGCCTGGCATGGTAGAAAGACCATATGAGGAAAGGCTGAGGCACTTGGGGTTGTTTTCATTGGAGAAAAGAAGGTTTAGGGGTGACTTGATAGAGGTGTACAAGATGATTAGGGGTTTAGATAGGATCGACAGCGAGAATCTTTTTCCACGTATGGAGTCAGCTATTACAAGGGGGCATAGCTTTAAATTAGGGGGGGGTAGGTATAGGACAGATGTTAGGGGTAGATTCTTTACTCAGCGAGCTATGAGTTCATGGAATGCCCTGCCAGTAGCAGTGGTGGACTCTCCCTCATTATGGGCATTTAAGCGGGCATTGGATAGGCATATGGAGGATAGTGGGCTAGTGTAGGTTAGGTGAGCTTGGATCGGCGCAACATCGAGGGCCGAAGGGCCTGTACTGCGCTGTATTCTTCTATGTTCTATGTTCTATGTTCTATGATATGCCATCTGATGTTGGTCCGATAAGCAAATTGGAGTGGGTCAAGAGTAGTGGGGAGGCTGGAGTTGATTAATGCCATGACCAGCCTTACAAAGCACTTCATGACCACTGAAGTTAGGGCCAGTGGGCGGTAGTCATTCAGACATGCAATATGAGCCTTCTTAGACACAGGGATGATGTTGGCCTCTTGAAACAGGCAGGGACAGTGGCCTGGTGCAGGGAGATGTTGAAGATGTCCGAGATGACCTCTGCCAGTTGATCTGCACATGCTCTGAGTGCACGGCCTGGTACTCTGTCTGGTCCCATCACTTTCCTTGGATTCACATGAAGGAAAAGTGATCTGACCTCTGATGCAGTGACTGTTGGGATAGGTTTGTCAGGACTTGTCGGAATACGTGTTACCTGTCTACCAAAATTATGCTGAAAGTGAACAGAACCTTTGGCAATTTAAGGTGATATTAATAATATTGAAGATAGTATGCAAGCACGATTTAATGTCTCACAGAGTTGTAAATATCTCCTGTTTATTTCTTGCTCTGTACTGAGTTTGTTGATTCAGAAGGGACAGCCATTGCTAATTAGATTATTTAAAATAGTACTAATGTATTAATGAGAGTCAACTCTGTTCTTGATCTGGTCCATTGTACAAATACAAAGAAGAGATTGTAATAGAAAATAAAGTAACCTTTTTATAAGGCCTTCACCATACATCACAGATCAGCCCAGGCTGAGAAGCAGCAAGTATCATTCATACATCACAAATGCCAGGCAATGATCATCTCCAAGAAGTGACAATCTAACCGCTGCCTCTTGATATTCAATGCTATTAGCATCAGTGTATCCTCCACTACCAACATGGTGGGGGCTACCATTGACCAGGAACTTGACTGAACTTCTACATAAACACAGTGGATACAAGAACAAATCAGAAGCTAGGACCATTGTGGCGAGTACCACATTTTCTGACTCCCAAAGCCTGTCTGCCATCTGCAAGGTACAGGCAGGACTGTAAAGAAATATTCTCCACTTGCTTAGATGGGTGCAGCTCCAACAATGCTCAAGAAGCTTGACCCTATCCAGGTCAAAACAATCTGCTTGATTGGTACTGTATCCACAAGCATCCATTCCCTCCACAATCAATGCGCAGTAGCAGCAGTGTGTACTATCCATAAGATGCATTGCAGAAATTCACCAAAGATCCTTAGTCAGAACCTTCCAAATCCACAGCCAATTCCATCTAGAAGGACAAGGACAGCAGATACAAAACCTGCACGACCCCCTCTGAGCCACTCACCATCCTCTTTGAAAATATATCACCATTACTTCACTGTCATTTGGTCAAAATGCTGGAATTCCCTCTCTCAGGGCATTGTAGGTCAACATATAGCATATGGAAAAGCAGTGGTGCAAGAAGGCAGGGCACCACCACCTTCTCAGGACAGCAAGGGATGAGCAATAAATGTTGTCCAGCCACAAAAGCCCATGTCCCACCAGTGAATAAAAAAGAATCAAAACAGGATTAGTTTTCTTATCACCTTTTTAACATGAAGGACGCAGACTGATCAATTTAAAAATATACCCATGAACATCTCTTGTCATGCTCACTTATTGTAAGCTTTAAATTAAGGTTAGGGCCTCAAAGTTTTTACCAGACACTCATCCATGATGACTCGTAAGAAAATAAGAAATGGATGCAGGAGAAGATCATCGGGCCCATTGAGCCTATTTCAGCAATTAGTATGATCTTCCACTACATTTCTGCATTCTTATTCATACTCTATTTCCCTTGAATCCCTGAGAGACCAGAAAGCTATTTTCTATCTCAGCCTTAGATATGTTCAATTATGGAGCAGTCACAACTCTCTGAGTTAAAAATCACACAACACCAGGTTATAGTCCAACAGGTTTAATTGGAAGCATGTTGGATTATAACCTGGTGTTGTGTGATTTTTAACTTTGTACACCCCAGTCCAACACTGGCATCTCCAAATCATGACAACTCTCTGAGGTAGTGAATAGGAATGATTCACAACACTTTGATTGAAAAGATTTCTCAAGTCAATTCTATATGATTAGCTCTTTATTCTAAAACTCTGCTGCCTTGTTCTAGGTTCCAAAGCTGGGGAGAGGGAAGAATCTCTAATCAACTCTTGACACCCCATCATACTTTTGAATGCATCAATAAGATTATCTTCCACTCTTCTAGCACCAGAGAAAATAGACCCAATTTACTCAACCCCTCATTATAGGACAACTCTCCCATCCCAGGGATCAATCTAGTGAAGCTTTGCTGCACTGCCTCAAATGCAAACATATCTTTCCTTAAAGATGGCGATCACATTGTATACAGTATTGTAATCTCACCAAAATCCCATGCAATCACATTAAGGCAATTATACAATTTAATGGAATTGAGAAACATATCAGGCAGGATTGAATGGAACAGTAGACTTGATAGGCTGAATGGCCTAATTCTGTTCCTGGACCTTATGGTCTTATACTTTGTTATTCTTCATACCAAATCCCTTGCAACACCAGATTTCTGAATTGCTTGCTGTACCTGCATGCTCATATTTTGTGTTCCTTACATAAGTACATCCAAATCTCTTTGAACGTCAGTATTTACAAGTTTCACATGATTTAAAAAATGTGTTTTTCTATTCTCACACCCAAAATGAATATTTTCACATTTACTGATGTTATAGTCCATCTGCCATTTTGTTGTCTACTCAGTTAACTGCCCTCTTTGTTTTTGCAACATCTTTGTTTACTGCCCATCTAGCTTCTTCATTCCTACCAAGCTTTGTATTTTCAGCAAATCTAGATGCATTATTCTCAATCTCTTCATCCAAGTTACTAACTTGGAATGTAAGTAGCACTGATCCTTGCTGCTTTCCAATGCCATTTTGAAACTGCCCCATTTATGTCTTTCTCCTGTTTGTTATCCAATCTTCTGTCTGCATGGTAAACTAATTAGTAACGTTAGATCACATGGGATTTAGGGTGAGCTTGCCAATTGGATACAAAATTGGCTTGACGGCCAGAGACAGAGGACAGAGGTGAAGGATTGTTTTTTGGACTAGAGGCCTGTGACCAGTGGTGTTCCACAGATATCAGTACTGAGTCCACGTTTGTTAGTCATTTATATAAATTATTTGAATGAGAATATAGGAGGTTTGGTTAGTAAGTTTGTGGAAGAAGGTTATTTAAGAGATCTTGATCAATTATGTCAATGGACTGAGGAGTGGTATACAGAGTTTAATTTTGATAAATGTGAGGTATTGCATTAAGATAAAACAAACAAGGGGCAGGACTTATACAATTAATTGTAGGGCCCTGAGTAGTGTTGCAGAACAGAGGATTTTAGGTACATAATTCTTTGAAGTTTGCATCACAGGTAGACAGGGCGGTTAAGAAGGTGTTTCATATGCTTGCCTTCATTGCTCAAAACTTTGAGTATAGAAGTAACGGAGTTGGGATGTCAGGATGTTGCTGAGACTGCTTCTGAAGTGTTGTGTGCAGTTCTAGCTGTCCTGCTGTCGGAAGGATATTATTAAATTGGAGAGGGTTCAGAAAGATTTACCAGGATGTTGCTGGGAATGGGGAGTTTGAGTTATAAAAATAAGCTGAATAGACTGAGACTCTACCACTGGACCGTAGGGGGTTGAGCAGTAAGAGGTTTATAAAATTGTGAGGGCCACAGATAAAACTGGGGGGCGTATTTCTCAGCTGAGAGGAGAAAGTTTTAAAAAGGACATGAGGGGAAACTTTCTTACACTGTGTGTGCTTCGTGTGTGGAATGCACTGCCGAGGAAGTGGTGGATGCAGGTACAGTTACAACACTTAAAAGATATTTGTACAGGTATTTGTACATGTATTTGTTAATTTATTTGTACATTTACATGAATAGAAAAGGTTTAGAGGGATATGGGCCATACGCAGTCTTGTGGGATGAGTTTAGTTTTGGAAACTTAGTCGGTATAGAGAGGTTGGACCAAAGTGTCTGTTTCCTTGTGACTTTATGACTTGATCCATGCTAATATATCACATAAACTCCATGAACATTTAACTTCGGTAGTATTCTTTTGTGAGGGACCTTATTAAACACCTTTGAATTGAATTACGCTATATCAACTGGTTTCCCTTTATCTATTCTATTAGCTACATCCTCACAAGAGTAAATTAAATTTCTCAAATAGCATTTCCCAATTGTAAAACTGACTAATCCAAATCACACTGAGTTTTTCTAAATATTTTTTAAGACTTTCTTAAGGAAAGGTTCTAGTGCTTCCCTAATGACCGAAGTCAGGCTAACTGCTCTGGATTTTTTTCTCCCTCTCTCTCCTTTTATGGAATAGTGTTTTAATTAGAGGCTGTTGGGTGACCTTATAAAAGGTTTATAAAATTAAGAGGGGCAAAGATAGGGTGAATAGCCAAGGTTTTCTCCCCCGGGGTGGTGGGGATCAAAAACTAGAGGGCATAGGTTTAGGGCGAGAGGGAAAGATTTAAGAGGGACCCAAGGGGCAACTTTTTCATGCAGAGGGTGGTGCGAGAATGGAACGAGCTTGAAGTGGCAGAGGCTGGCACAATTACAGCATTTTGAAAGGCATCTGGATGTATATATCAATAAGAAGGGTTTAGAGGGATATGAACCAAATGCTGGCAAATGGGACTAGATTAATATAGGATAACCAGTTGGCATGGACGAGTTGGACCAAAGGGTCTTTTTCTGTGCTGTACAGCTCTAGTTACTAACTTTCAGTCTGCAGGGACCATAGTGCAATCCAAAGAATTATGGAAAATCAGCCACCACATCCACTATCTCTGCAGCTCTCTAATTGAGAACCCTAAATGTGGACTGTCAGATCCTGAGCATTTGTCAGATTTACTCCTTTGAGTTTGCCGGTGGCTGAACAGATGAGCAGTATGGATGAGGTTCTTCACTTTCGAATGAAATGCTGCAAGAGGTTATTTGGCCTCATCAGAGCATACTCTTCCCGAGTGCCAATCCTACATTCTGACTTCCTCAGCTTTCTCTGGCAAGTGTGCTCTTCAGTCCGACACACAGCTTCATTCTTCATCGAATCTTCTTTCCTGAGGCAACTCTTCACAGTCCAATCTGAACGTCCGGTGCTGTTCACCTTCATCTTATTGCCATCCCTCCTGGTTACCCACCACAAATGTGGCAGTTTATTCTCTCAACACATCACATTTCTCATTCTCAAAGTTCTCACACACTTCATTTCCTCAGAAGATATTGCCGAGTCTCTGGGTGAGGATGTGACCATCCCATCATCGCCACCTAACAGCTGTGGAGGAGGATACGCTGGAGACTGTCTGAAGCTCAGAATGCAAAACCGTTTGCAACATTTGAGATAGCAGTCTCCCGGATACCTGGTTAAATATCACAGAATCATATGGCATCCGAGCTTACTCACTCACTCACAGAATGTTAGCAGCTACTGAATATTGATGTTCTGCTGTAAGATGACTTTGAACCCTTTCACCCTGTCAGTTCTAATTCATGTCTTGCATCTCCCACAGGTCATTCAAGCATCACATAAGAGCTAGTGCAGGAGGAAGATGAAGACTCCTCAGGGAAGGCCATGGACTTTAAAAAAGGATGCCAGCATGTGGCTAATGGGTGCTATCTATCAGCTCAGATGCACTTACATTGTGGGGCATCTAGGACACATCATTGGGTTATTATAAGGTGAGGCCAAAGTGCTTATAAGCAAGTGTTGTAAGCAGGTTTAGCAATGGACGGGTCCTGTTCCAGATATTCCATGTCTTCTGCCTCACCCATATAATAACCCAACTATGCGTCATAGATATCCCACAATGTGAGTGCATCTGAACTGATAGGCAGTGCCCATTAGTCACACGATGGCATCCTTTTTTAAAGTCCATGGCCTCCCCTGAAGCCACATTGCTTCACTGCTCAGACCTTTGAGTGTAGGAGCTGGGAAGTCATATGAGTTTTTATAGGATGTTGGTGAGGCCTCTTCTGGAGGACTGTGTGCAGTTCTGGTCACCCTGTTGTAGGAAGGAATTATTAAATTGGAGAGGGTTCAAAAAGCCCAAACAACATGTTTCCCATAATGGAGGGTTTGAGTTATAAAAATAGTCTGGGACTTTTTTCACTAGACCTTAGGAGGTTGAGTGGTGACGATATAGAGGTTTATGCCTGGAGTGACTCTCTGTGTGGAGTTTGCGCATTCTCCCCGTGTCTACGTGGGTTTCCTCCGGGTGCTCCAGTTTCCTCCCACAATCCAAAGATACACAGGCTGGGTGAATTGGCCAGGCTAAATTGCCCATAGTATTCAAGGATGTGTAGGTTAGGTATATTAGTTGGGGTAAATGTAGAGTAATAGGGTAGGGGAATGGGACAGGGTGGGTTACTCTTCAGAGGATCGGTGTGGACTTGTTGGTCCAAATGGTCTGTTTCCACACTGTAGGGATTCTATGATTCTATCATAAAATCATGAGGGACACAGATAAGGTGAATAGCAAGGATCTTTTCCCTAGGATGGGGGAGTTCAAAACTAGAGGGTATTTTTCAAGGTAAGAGGAGAAAGTTTTAAAAAGGACATGAGGGGCAACCTTTTTACTCAGACAGTGGTTTATGTGTGGAATGAACTGCCAGAAGAAGTGGAAGATGCAGGTACAATTACCACATTTAAAAGACATTTGGATAAATACAGGAACAAAAGATATTAAGAGCGATATCAACCAAGTGCAGGCAAGTGGGGCTTGTTTAGTTTGGTAACATTGTCAGTGTAGACTGGTTAGACCAAAAGGTGTGTGACTTTATGACGCAGGTGTCACCAATAAAGAGGACTATGCTGGAGAGTGGCAGAAAACATGAGATTCTCTAATATCAACACAATGATATCTCAGTCTTTTAAACTAATATCTATCTGCTTATAAAGAATAGCCGCATGCAGCATCAGATAAAGCAGGTAACTGAGTACAGGCTAGCCCACACCAATAGCTTGCACGTTCAGTCTGGCGGCTTAAATAAGATAGAATAAAACCTTGGCCTTGTTATCACTGAAGCTTTTAACCAGCAAAGAAGTGCAGGTGTGCTATGAGAGGAAAGATGAAGAAAGAGAACATGAACTCTGCTCAAGCTACTCCACTTAGTCAAAGAGACATATGTAACCCCTGAACCCCTTTGGAGCTTATCCTTCTACAGATGCAGCTGGACAGTCTGTAGTGGGCCTTCACAAGCTCCATAACTTGAGAAGATGTCCACCATGAGCACCTGATTTGATTTATTTGTTGTCAAGTGTACTTGTTACATGTATTTGTTGCAAAGACAGTGAAAAGTGTGGCATAATGTTGCACTTGCTGGTGTCACCTTAAAACTCAAAAAATAAACCGGCACATAGAATATAAAGGTTGAAAATAAGGAAATAAAATTGAGTTCAACTTTACAGTCCTTCTTGTTAAGTGCTAAGTTGTGGGTCTGGATCTGGGCTCTTCCACCCCGATGCTCAGACCAACAGCAGCGCAAAGCAGTCTTCCATCCTCAAGACCCTTTGCTAGGCCACTGCCTCTTGAACAGAATCACCATTCTTTGGCACCATCTTGATATGATGTCATCACAGCCATAAGTGTGCACTGGGCTAATCTCAGTAATGCAGCTGCTGCTAATACTGCTGAGTTCTGAACTGAGCTTAAACTTGACGCTGCTTTTACCCCGCTGCATCTATCACACTGAAACAGCAGCCACAGGTGCCGCTGGGTCCCCTACTAGATCCCCACTGACACTGCTGCCAGAAACACAAACTCATGTTCAATGTGCTGGCCTCCTCGCAGATGCCACTGTTAGAAAAGCCGCCACAGCCAAGCTCTCGGCAAGAAAGTAAGCAAAATTGTAAAGTAAAAAGGAAGAAAGAAAACAGACAGAAAAGAAAGGAACAGTGGACAAAGCAGACGAGCCACAGGCTCAGGAGTCTGAATGCAGCTTCCTCCACTGTGTCCATCTTGATCAATAAGAGCAGAGAAATGAGGAGTACGATGAGATGAAAGGGGTAGCATCATCGAACAATAGTAATAGAAAAAGGAAAGGAAGAATTTTTAGTGTCACAAAGGGATTCACTTGATTGTTTGACAGTATATTAAATTGTCACTTCTATTGTCAATGATTATGTACCTTTAAATTTTATGTCAAATATCCTTCATCCAGTCATTTAATTTGTAATCTCACACTTTCGAAGTGGTTGTCAGTGTTCTGATATATGGTATATGAGTAGAAGATGAGTAGTGGGTGTCAATGAAATGGAAGACTTAATGACTGGGGAATGCTTTCTGTTTGGGATTGAAGTGTGTTTGTGTCTGATGGTTCAATATTGGTGGTCAAAGTAGTTATATTGTCATGTATTCTGGAATTGATTGAATTGTGAGTTTCTCTGAATCTAGGAAAGCTATTGGAAACCTGTCCACCATCAGGTTCCTTCTTTGATCCTTTAAGAACAGGCATCGATATCCTGTCCTGGAGCTTCAGCCCATTCTGCAAGGGGCAGCAGGCTGCTTCAATTCTGTACATTATAGAGAATGCATACTGAGGGATATCCACAGATCAGCCAAGGGGCTTGTGTTGCATGTTCAACAACCTAGTGGCTCACTCAAATTTTGACTTCAATTGTGCCTTTCCTCTGAATTAGTGCTCGGGTACCAAATACATCCTTAGATGGGATCCCTCATCTCCAAGCAACCATTCACTGACTCCACTTGGAGATCTGAATATCATTCAGACACATGCTGACATAGGTGTGAGGTCATCATTCAGTGGTCACATACCAGCTCGAGATTGATGGATAGATCCTGCTGGTTAAGTTAATCTGAGAGCATCTTCACCGAATTGTTATGGTGCAAAGGGAGGTCATTCAGCCTATCATGTCTGCACCAACTCTCATAGCATTTTGACTTAGTGTCAACCTCTAGCCTTTTTATCCGTAACCCTGCATGTTGTTTCTATTTAAGACTCTTGAATGCTCACAATTTTGAAAATCTCAATCAACTCACATTCTATGACTGTGGGAATCCAGCCTGAACAACAAAAACTTCATTCAAACTGGATTCATTTACAACAAGTAGATGCTAGTGGCAGCCCTTACAAATGTAAGAGAGGCAAAACCATGCATTTTTTGTCGTCATTCATGACCACAAGATATCCCAAGTGATTTACAGTCAATGAAGTGTAGTCACTATTTGTATGTAGGAAACATGTCAGCTAATTGGTACACACCAAGCTCCCAGAATAACAATGAGATAGCAACCAGATAATTTGTTTTTGTAACATTGGCTGAGAGATGAAAATTGGCAAGGATACGGAACTTGTCTGCTCAAAACAGTGCCATGCGATCTTTTACATCATCTGAGATATGATGCACAGCATCCCAATTTAATACCTCATCTGAATGACAGTGACACCAATCACAAAGTCTCTCAGTTCTTCACTGCACAGTCAACTTGATTTTTGTGATCAAATTCTGGAAAGGAGCTTACCACGCAAGCTTCTAATTCAGACGCGAGAGTGATACCAACTAAACAAAAGCAGATACCATATGGCATCAGTCAACTGGGCGATGCACATGTGTGCAACAGATTGAGAAGCTGTGCAGATGTCATCGACAAATTCAAGGAAGGAGCTGCAAGTAAAGAAATTCAGGGCACTCATGACTTTGACTACCACAGGCAATGTGTGCCCACCTGTCTCTCTTGGTAGGAGGTCTTTTTTTTCCAGTATGCTGCAGTTGATATTCTGTGAAAGTCTGACCTTTCAAAGACATTGGAGTGCATTCATGTCCAGCTGATTGCCAGTGTCGTCTACATTTGCTGCATTGCCTTCTGCAAGCTGAAGCTCTGTGCTTGTCCTTGCTGTCCTGTAGAAAGATGTCTGAGGAAGAGGCTGGTGCTGTTGTGTGGCTTTTGCTATTAGTGATATTGCTGATGTTACTCAAGTTGTTGCTCATCAGAGATCTAAGGTAGAGCTACATATCACCTTTCTGTACAAAGACCTTCAATTTTCTTTCTTCATTTATCAAGCTGCTCCCTAAATCGATTTTTTTCTTTGCAACTTTACCCTTTTCAAAATGGTTCCACATGTCACAACAGCTTAATTCATTGAGAGCCAAATATTGGCCTTCTCTTTTTTCCTGCCAGCAGATGATGCTGGCCAATGAGCAAAGCCTGATGTCTTTTAGTAAACTGTGCTTTGAACTGGTTTTACTAACTATTTATCAAGTCACTGGGACCTATGGGACTGAGGCCAGTTAACAGCTTTCATGGCAACATTTCAAGAAATTAACATATACCATTGAATTTGGCTGGCTGCATCTTCACAGATTTAGTCTTTTAAACTAAAATAACTGCACACACAAAAGGAAGTTACCATTGGAGCAGAGTTGTTTTATGATTAACTGAACAGGATTCGAACAAGAAGTTTATCACCTTTAATACTAGAAATAAAAAAGTCATCTGTCTCTGTATTTCCAAAATATGGACAGCAGAACTATCACATAATAATTAGGCAGCTAGATTTTTATTATTTCATGGGATATGGGTATCACTGGTTGTTAGATAAGAAAATTTGACAGTTTAAAGAAATAAAAGAAATCTTATCCTGCATTTTTCATAATTATTGCTTCTATCTTGCAAATACATCTGAGTAAACTCACTTTGCAAATGCAAACCATCTTAGATGAAAAAGTCTGCAAAGGTTATTGACTGAAATAGAAAATAATTCATTTTGTTATTATTAAAATTGAAAATCAGTTTCATGTAAATTGAATTCCAAAGGTCATACATTAAGGCAGTAAACATGGAATCAATGGGAGTCAGGGAAAGCTCTTTAACAGGTTGCAGTTTGTGGGATCATGTTCAAATGACAACTGAAATGGGCGAATGGTGAAAATCGTCTCTTTGTTGAGCACCAGCAGTAGCACATTCGAGACTGCGATGGAATCCAAAGTACAGTTTTTTAGAGTCACCTCTTTCTACACAGTTCTTACATACATTAAAGTTTTAGCAAAATGGTGTTACATAGCTATATCTATTGTACACATCTGTCCTGAGGAAATAGATGGTGTAAGCACTTGTTAAATGCTGGCTGTGGGATTAGAATATCTGTCTGGTCTGAGCTTGCATAATTAAGGGGTGTTAGTCTTTTTGTCTTTAACCTAAGTAATGTCAGTAAAAATACTAAATCTATATGATCTAAGTAAGTTAAAAATTCTACTAAATGAAAGTATAGAGGATATTTAACTAATCTCCTGCAGCTGGGTCATGAGATTTCATTTACTATTGCTGGCGTTGACAGCATTGTTTTGTCAGCAAGTTTCTTAAAGGGGGAAGTGGTCCTATTTAATATCTATTTAAAAGGTACATGCTTATTTGATGTTCTGCAATCTATCAAGCTACCAAGGGACAGTTATTAAGGGCTAATTAATATTATAATCTTTCCATAGTTTTGAGTGAGTTATAGAGACATGATGAGGGGGGTGGCATTGTTCTGAACAGGTTACTAAATTAACAGATGTTCAGGGGTAGGCTTTGATGCAGAAGCAGGTCTAAACACTGTTTGTAGCATGGAGCTGATCAGAATTGAAAGGTGTAAAGAAGCAGTAATGGGTTTTAGATTAGATTCCCTACAGTGTGGAAACAGGCCCTTCAGCCCAACAAGTCCACAACAACCCTCCGAAGAGTAACTCACTCAGACCCATTTCCCTCCGACTAATGCCCCTAACACTATGGGCAATTTAGCATGGCCAATTCACCTGACCTGCACATCTTTGGATTGTGGGAGGAAACCGGAGCACCCGGAGGGAACCCACGCAGACACGGGGAGAATGTGCAAACTCCATGCAGACAGTCGCTCGAGGCTGGAATTGAACCTGGGTCCCTGGTGCTGTGAGGTAGCAGTGCTAACCACTGAGCCACCGTGCCGCCCCATAATTTTTTAATTTAGTTTATCTTGTAATAATAAAATGTACTACAAAGACACAGCTTTATGAATGAATGAATGGAAAAATGGTATAGTAAACTAGTGCGCTGGTGAGTGAGTTAATAAAGAGTTATGAATGAATGGAAGCAAGGTATTGGTGAACATAGAGTGCTTGTGAGTGGGATGGTAAGGAAACCTATAATACAATAACTCACAAGATGAACCTAGCACAAAGAAAGATGGTAATGATTGATGAAAGCCATCAGCTCACTGCAGGAGTTCCTCAGAGTAAATATTTTCTTAGCAACCTGTTCCGAGATGTTTTTACATACCTCTGGAGCAGGGACTTGAAGCCACACATCCTGCCTCAGGGGACTGCACCACAAGAACCTTCCAGTTCCTCACTGTATTTCTTTTTTTTCTTTTTACCAGATCACTTCAGGTAAGTTCCTCAGAAGTTGAGGAGTTTTGGAGTTCGTACAAATATTAATTCTTAGTTTTCTTTTATAATCAGCCTGTTAGAGATGTTTGAACACATCTCTGGAGCAGATGAGATTTGAACCCGGGCCTCCTGATCAAGATACGAACATGACACTAGCAAGTATCCTAAAGCCGTCACAACAGGACTCAAACCTATAATCTTGCGATGACATCATAACAACACTGAAGTCATTCACCTTACCCATTAGGCTGCATGACCACAGTTCCTCAGGGTATTGTCCCAGGCCTACATATCTTCAGTTGCTCCTTCCATCATAAGGATTGAATTGGGGATATTCCTTGATGATTGCACAGTGTGCAGTACCTTACAACTCCTTGGATATTTTATCTGTTTGAGGTTGTATGCATCAAGTTCTGGACAACATTAAAATGGTGACTGATAAATGGTTGGTATCTTATTTTTATTGCATTTGTATAGTGCATTCAATGAACACTGAATGTCTCAAAACACTTTACAGCTTTGCAGCCATGAAATAGTTTGAAATTTAGTCATTGCTGCAAGTAGGAAACTCAGCAGATAATCTACCCACAAAACACTTCCACAACTTGTCTTTGAGTGATAGATTACAGGAAAAATTGGGACCTCTGAACTTTGCTCTACTAGCCTTTCCTATTCAAATAATACTAAACATTTCAGCAGAATTGCTCAGTTGAACTTTAGTAGTGGGTGCAGGAAGTGAGTCAATGCACTGTCATCTGGCTGTTGCTTTGTTCCCTTCATTCCACACAATACTGAGCAGTGACCATAGCCAATAAAAGAGAATCTAACATTCTCTCAACTTGCAACATTATTCCTGTTGCAGAAACTCGCAACATCAACAACATGGAGATTACACTTGACCAGAAACGGAACTGAATTCTGAAG
Source organism: Chiloscyllium plagiosum (assembly GCF_037043375.1). Taxonomy (NCBI): domain Eukaryota; kingdom Metazoa; phylum Chordata; class Chondrichthyes; order Orectolobiformes; family Hemiscylliidae; genus Chiloscyllium; species Chiloscyllium plagiosum. Next base: position 47,067,132 of record NW_028270174.1, read on the forward strand.
TGAGTAACCCACCTCCTGTCTTTCCACACCATCTCAGAGGCACAAGTCAGGAGTGTGCTGAAATATGCTGCAATTACCACAAGTGCAATTTCATCACAACTTAAGAAGCTTGACACCATCCATGGCAAAGCAACCCTTCTGAGTGGCATCATGTTCCCCATCTTAAATATCCACCACTTCTGCACAACAGTGTGTAACACATACAAGTATACAAATGTACAAATATATTCATTAGGAACAGGAGTTGGCCGTTCAGCTCCTTGAGACTACTCCATCCTTTGAGAAAATCATTGCTAATCTGTAGCTACTGATTTATTTTCCTGTCTCTCCCCCTATATATTTTAACTGCTCCGTTAATCAAGAATTTATCTAACTCCTCTTTAAAAATGTTCAATGAACATGCCTTCACTACTCCAAAGGGCAGACAATCTGTTGGGTGTGTATTATACACCCTCAAACAGTCAGGAAGCAATAGTACAAATATGCATTCAAATTTCAGAGGTGTAAAGCAATGGACAGATAAGGAGCAGGTATTATAGGGGGCATTTGAGGAAAATATTTTTCATACATAGTGCCTAAAGGAATGGTGGAGATATTTAAGTGTCTCAAGACATTTAAGGGCTATTTAGATGATCACTTGAAATGACATAGCACACAAGTTTCATAGCCTAGTGCTGGAATATAAGACTAAAATGAATGATTGATGAATGGTATGGACACGGGGTGGCACAGTGGGGGTGGCACAGTGGGGGGGGCATGGTGGCTCAATGGTTAGCATTGCTGCCTCACAGCACCAGGGTCCCAGGTTTGATTCCAGCCTTGGGTGATTGTCTGTGTGGAGTTTGCACATTCTCCCCGTGTCTGTGTGGGTTTTCTCCCACAGTCCAAAGATGTGCAGGTCAGGTGAATTGGCCATGCTAAATTGTCCATTGTGTTAAGTGCATTAGTCAGAGGGAAATGGGTCTGGGTGGGTTACTCTTTGGAGGGTCAGTGTGGACTGGTTGGGCCGAAGGACCTGTTTCCACACTGTAGGGAATCTAATCTAATCTAATCTCATGATTAGCTGAAGGGCCTCTTTCCATAATGTAAAAACTCTATGCTATTGAAGGTGGCTAGATATGGGCATGTCTGAAGCAGCAGGGTCCCCTTAGCATTGGTACAGTCCTGCAGCCTCTGGGCTAAATCAGCCATTGTTTCTGACATACATACCTGGTGCTTGTATGTCTGCTTGTGCATGTTCACAAAGTCCCTGTTTGCTGACAACATGGAATTCTTTCCTGACTGGGTGTGTGGCAGTATTCTGAATGCCAATTGCTCAGGGCAATGGACTCATCGCTGTGAATTGCAAACAACTCTGAACTCCCAACATGCAGTAGCAGAGTTGACCATGTGTGAATTAGCAGAGAGAACTTTGTGGCATTTACCCTGGCAGTCCTTACAGCATTGATGTCTGTTCGTCCACACTGTGAAAACTGCAATAACCTCAGTGGGAGACTCACCCACCCTGGAATGGTCTGATGGCATGACCATCTCTGCCAGTCCTGGATGAAGAGGACATCCCTCTTCTGCACTCCCCCATCAACCAACATATCCCTGACCCTGACCACAAAACAGTGAAGCAATTTTCCCTTGTCTGCTATGCCTGGAGAAAGGTTGAGGAACCATGCTGGGCAGCTTCAGAATGGCAGTCTTCATCTGGATGTGCAATGACATTTTAAAGATAACACTAGAGCCAGGGATGCTAGTCTATTCCAGGGTATCCAGTGAGTGGAGAGGACATTTGGATAAAGTGATTGAGAGAATCTGGCGAACATTAGCCTCACAGAGGGAGACCCTTTGTGAACCACAAAAAAATTGACTCTTAGACAAAATCATAAGATTCTACCCCATGTCCCTGTGCTTCAGTCTCTCCTATGAGGTGGGGCACATGGATTCCAGCATAGACTCATGGAGGTGTTCAGCACAGAAACAGCCCCTTCGATCCAACTTGTCCATGCCGACAACATATTAACCTAGTCCCATTTGCCAGCACCCGGGCCATATCCCTCTAAACCCTTCCTATTCATATATCCATCCAGATGCCTTTTAAATGTTGCAATCGTACTAGCCTCCACCACTTCCTCTGGCAGCTCATTCCATACATGTACCACCCTTTGCTTGAAACAGTTGCCCCGTATGTCTGTTTTAAATCTTTCCCCTCTCACCCTAAACCTATGCCCTCTAGTTCTGGACTCACCCAACCCAGGAAAAAAGCCTTGTCTATTTACTCAATCTATGCCCCTCAAACTTTTATAAACCTCTATAAGGTTACCCCTTGGCCTCCGATGCTCCAGGGAAAACAGCCCCAGCCTGTTCAGCCTCTCCCTATAGCTCAAATCCTCCAACCCTGGCAACATCCTTGTAAATCTTTTCTGAACCCTTTCAAGTTTCACAATATCCTTCCTTTAGGAGGGAGACTAAAATTGCACACAATATTCCAAAATTGACCTAACCAGTGTCCAGTAGAGCCGCAACATGATCTCCCAACTCCTATACTCTGACCAATAAAGGAAAGCAGACTAAATGCCTTCTTCACGATCCTTTTTACCTGCACACCAAGGTCTCTTTGTTCAGCAACACTCCCCAGGACCTTATCATTAAGTATATAAGTCCTGATTTGCCTTTCTAAAATACAGCACCTCGCATTTATCTAAATCTCCATTTGCCACTACTCAGCCCATTGGCCCATCTGATCAAGATCTGTTGTACTCTGAGGTAACCTTCTTAGCTGTCCACTACACCTCCAATTTTGGTGTTATCTGCAAACATACTAATTACACCTCCAATGTTCGCATCCAAATCATTTCCAAAGCAATTCCAAAAAGTGGCTAATCACAGCCTTCACAAGATCAATTAAATTAATGCAACACACTTTGGCAATGTACACATCCCATGAATGAATAAAAGGAAAAGGTCCTGGCAAAATCCATTTCATGGGTGCCACGATCCCCATCCAGGGTTAAGGAGTCAGAAGGAGGGGACCTGTCTACTAGAAGAAAAACTAACCCATAATAATTTAATAGTTGATTGGCTCTATTACAACTATTGCCTCGGAAATCTGCTGACCATTCAGACATCACCATTTCTCCAATCTGGCAGTCCCACCAGGAAATATTCCCAATTCTGGGAGTACACTTGGGAGTTACCCAGCATTGGATTGGGACTATTTAGGTGTGTCCTTGAGATCATTCTGATGGGTCTAGGCAAAAGGAATTATTGGAAGGAGTGTGGAGTTGATAGCTGATTTGGAGGAGGAAATCCTGATGGAAATAGGACTATGTGGGGTGCACTCTGGCCCGGGGGTCAGTAATGGGGTGGCCTTTCTGCCCATTGTCACCAGCCAGTGCAGAAAACCCTACTAGACTGGACCCTTGGCTTGGCCGTCCACACTGCCTGTTAAATCCCAGCAGAAGTAGGAGGAGGCCCTTAAGTGGGTATTGATTTCCCATGTAGGGGTCTCAATTAATCCTTTAGTAGGTAAGCCCTGCCTAACTGCATTCTTTCTATTAGTCAAATTACAGGGGGGTGGGAATGGACAGCTGAATGTCAGACAGGCACCCCATTAGATTTCACATATCCCCTCCATCTTCAAACCAGCTGATAGTGAGCATAAGTTCCATTCCTTGATGTCCGGTTTCTAATCAGTGTTGTTTGCATTTTACAAGTTTACCGAATAGTATAATGAGGTGTTGGATTTATATCCATCTCTAAACTGCTTGGTCTGTCAGACTTTGCCAGTCTGTTCCAGTGTCACAGGTCATCAACTTTGCCTAAAGATAAAATGAATCCTCTTCAGTATTTATTACTCATCCCTAATTGCTGTTGAACTGAGTGCTTTGCTTGACCATTTCAGAGGGCAGTTAAGAGTGAACTGTGAAATAAAATGTTAACTCTCCCTTTGTACAAAGAATAGCTGCTGAGCATGTGCATACAAAACTATGTCCTAATGAGATCAGATCACATTGAACTGGCAGTTGCATCTGTTAAGGTCCAAAAGCTGTCCTCTGTGACCATCGCTTTGTGTATAATTCTGTTCAATCCAGTCTTTTACTGTTAACACACCTGTGTGTAGACCTGAGCTTAATGCAACAACTGTGGGTCTTAAGTCACATGTCGGCCAGACCAGCTCACTGCAGCAGACTTCCTTCACTGAAAGGCATTAATGAACCGGATGAATTTTGACCACAATCAATAATAGTTTTGTGGAAATCATTACTAAGACCAGTTTTAAATTTAGATGAATGAATTAATTGAGTTCAAATTTTACTGGTTGCTATGGTGGAATTTGAACTTGTGTCACCTGAGCATTAGCCTGCACCTCTGGAATGGTAGTTCAGTGACATGATCAGTGCACTTCCGTGTCCACTTAATTAAACATGTATAATCATGGAAGGTTGCAGGGATGATTAAGAGACCAATTCATAAAGCATAGATGACCTTTTTTCAAAAAGTGCATTGAATGATAAATTAAGAGCTCAATTGATCCACTGGTGAGTAGGCCTCCTAATGTCTCCCCCATTGTTGGTAAAATTGCATCTGAGGGTAAGTAGGCACTTGAAATAACATCTATGACACAGTGTCAATGGTACAGTCACAACCAGACTGCCAACTTGCCCAGGGAGCTATAAAATCCAGAGCACCACCTCATGTGTCTATGTATCGGGTCAATGCTCTGGAAAAACCTTTGTATAAATATACAGGACATCTCAGATCTAGATCCAAAACCTTCAGCAAAGATCAACTTTCTCTTGGTCCTTTGACCAACAGTAAGGATAAGGTGAAGAACCTTCATCTACAGCTTTCCCAGGTCACCTGTTCTTGTGCATTGATCTATTCACTCAGACTGGAAAGGTACTCCTTTTCTGGGTTGGTGTTTGAAGTGGATAGATACTTCTTAGTTACTTCCTCTGCTGTTGAGGCACAATTAGAAAAACACAAATGGAGAAGACAAACAAGGTGAGATAAGCAGTACTATTTCTAAAACATAGAACATAGATCATAGAAAAATACAGCGCAGTACAGGCCCTTTGTCCCTCGATGTTGCGCCGATCCAAGCCCACCTAACCTACACTAGCCCACTATCCTCCATATGCTTATCCAATGCCCGTTTAAATGCCCATAAAGAGGGAGAGTCCACCACTGCTACTGGCAGGGCATTCCATGAACTCACGACTCGCTGAGTAAAGAATCTACCCCTAACATCTGTCCTATACCTACCACCCCTTAATTTAAAGCTATGCCCCCTCGTAATAGCTGACTCCATATGTGGAAAAAGGTTCTTATGGTCAACCCTATCTAAACCCCTAATCATCTTGTACACCTCTATCAAGTCACCCCGTCTTTTTGTTACTCTTACCAAAGTGAATCACCTCACACTTACCTACATTGAACTCCATTTGCCACCTTTCTGCCCCGCTCTGCAGCTTATCTATATCCCGCTGTAACCTGACACATCCTTCCTCACTGTCAACAACTCCACCGACTTTCGTATCATCCACAAACTTGCTCACCCAACCTTCTAGCCCCTCCTCCAGGTCATTTATAAAAATGACAAACAGCAATGGTCCCAAAACAGATCCTTGTGGAACACCGCTAGTAACTGCACTCCAAGATGAACCTTTACCATCAACTACTACCCTCTGTCTTCTTCCAGCCAGCCAATTCCTAATCCAAACCTCCAACTTACCCTCAATGCCATACCTCCGTATTTTTTGCATTGTATGAGATGAAGCATTCGCAATGGACAATGCTCAGTTCATGTGCACCACATGAGTCAAGGAGAATATGAATATTCATGACAAACTGCAACTGGCACTTTCCCTTGAACTTCTTTCTCTACCGGCTTCTCCTATATGCCTACTTAGTTTTATGCGGTGAGACAGATTGTGTCAGGCCAATGTTTCTCTAAGAAGGAAATAGTTTGTGTTCAGACGGTGCTGGATATGGTCAACTCCTTGTGAGCTCCTGCATGCAGATCTAAGTTTCCTGTTTCCTACAATCGTTCTACACTCTGTACACTTCATAGCATGCTTTTAAAAGTTACTAATAGCCCTGTTTTAGCTAAACTCACAGGTTTGAAACTCCTCCGATCCTCAAAGCCAGCTTACTGGATGAAGGCAGCAGACCATGTGGTGCCCAAGACCCATCCTGACCACCCAGATGAAGGCCAGGCCAGCCAGAGGCAGCCTACGCGAGCCCCAGGCTTGGGGCCTGCCAGAAGATAGAGGGACCTGAGAGTCCTGCCCCAGGAAGGAGAACCAACACAAAACACTCCCGACCCAATAAGACGCCTGCCTGACATAAAGATTAAGATTAGATTCCCTACAGTATGGAAATAGGTCCTTCAGCCCAACAAGTCCACATCGACCCACCGAAGAGCAACCCACCCATACCCCTACACCTAACACTACAGGCAAATTAGCATGGCCAATTCACCTAACCTGCACATTTTTGGATTGTGGGAGGAAACCAGAGCACCCGGAGAAAACCCACGCAGACACGGGGAGAATGTGCAAACTCCACACAGACAGTTGCCTGAGGTGGGAATTGAACCCGGGTCTCTGGCGCTGTGAGGCAACAGTGCTAACCACTGTGTCACCGTGCCGCCCATCTCAACATAAAGGAAAATGAGGTCAAGAAGCAAAGAGCTTTTGAGAGGATATTCCAGAGTTTAGGGCTGAGACAACTGTAGGCACAGAAAGCAATATTGTTGGAATTAAAAATGAGGGTGCACAAAAGACCCAAAGTAGAGGAGCACAAGACAATTTGCATGAGTACAAATTTAAGGGAGCGAAAGGTGGAGTCCTGCCCCAGGACTTTTTAATCAACAACATCTTGGACATTGCAGCCCTGGGCAGCCATTGCTCCCCAAACTTTGAACTCCTCACCATCGAATGCCGCCCCTTCTATCTACCATGGGCATTTACCACTGCTATATGAACTGCTGTGTACATACCGCCACAGGCAAAGCAGGTACCTTGGACGAGTACGCCACCACCGTCACAGACTTTATCAGTAAGTGTGTGGAGGACTGCACACCGAGGAAGTCAGTCCGGGTGTTCCCCAACAGGAAACCCTGGATGAACCTGCAAAACACCAGGTGTGAGGCCTTCAGATCAGGAGACCCACTAAATATAAAGAATCCAAGTATGACCTTTGCAGAACCATTAAGACAGCCAGGGACCAAGACCGATCCAAACTAGAGAGCCAGACAGACACCCGGCGACTATGGTAAGGATTGAATGATAATCAGGCTCTAAAAAGAGACAGTGCAAGATAGCAGACGATGACATATCCCTCCCAGATCGTCTCTATCCCTTCTATGCTCATTTTGAACAGAGTCCCGGCAGAGAGGTAACACCTATTCCGACCAGTCCTGTCGAACCTATCCTAACACTCACTGCATCAGAGGTCAGACAGTTTTCCTTCATGTGAATCCAAAGAAAGCAATGGGACCAGACGCAGTACCAGGCTGTGCACTCAGAGCATGCGCAGATCGACTGCCCGAGGTCTTCACAGACATCTTCAACTTCTCCCTGGAGCAGGCCACTGTCCCTGCCTGTTTCAAGAGGGCCAACATCATCCCTGTGCCTAAGAAGGCTCATGCAGCACGTCTCTATGACTAACACCCAGTGGGCCTAACTCCAGTGGTCATGAAGTGCTTTGAAAGGCTAGTCATGGCATTAATCAACTCCAGCCTCCCCACTACTCTTGACCCATGCCAATTTACCTATCGGACAAACAGATCCATGTCCGATGCCATATCACTTGCCCTTCACTCCTCCCTAGAACATCTTGACTCCAAGAACAGCTATGTAAGAATCCTACTCATTGACTACAGTTCAGCCTTCAACACTATTATCCCCTCAAGACTGATTACTAAACCTAGTGATCTTGGACTCAGCCCCACTCTCTGCAACTGGATCCTCAGCTTCCTGACCCACAGGCTACAATTAGTGAAGATTGGGGACAATATTTCATCGTCACAAGCACTCAACACTGGAGCCCCCCAGAGGTGCATACTCAGCCCCCTACTGTACTCACTGTATACCCATGACTGCGTTGCCAAATACCAGACTAATGCCATTTACAAGTCTGCTGATGACACTACCATAGTTGGTTGAATCTCAGATGGCGATTAAACAGCCTATAGATGGGAGGTGGAAGACCTGGAAAAATGTTGCACTGAGAACAACCTAGCTCTCAATACCAGCAAAACAAGGAACCCAATATTGACTTTCAGCCGGATGTTACCCATGCTCTCTTGTACATTAACAGCTCAGAGGTGGAACGAGTGGAGTGTGTCAAGCTCCTGGGAGTGATCATCAACAACAAGCTTTCTTGGACTCTTCATGTGGACGCACTGGTTACAAAGGCCCAACGTCCTTTCTGCCTCAAGTAACTCAGAAAAGTTGGCATGACAGCAAATACCCTTGCCAACTTTTATAGGTGCGCCATTGAAAGCATTCTGTCTGGATGTCACTACCTGGTATGGCAACTGTACCATTCAAGATCAGAGACGGTTACAGAGCATGCTTTGGTTACTCAGCCCGGACAATCACAAAGGCCAACCTCCCATCTATAGAATCCATCTACTAGGCCCGCTGTCAAGGAGAGGCCATGAGTATTCTTAAAGATCCAAACCATCTGGGCAATGTTTTTCTACAACCTCTACCATCGAGGAAAAGGTACAGGAGCCCGAAGACATGCACCCTGTCAGTTTCGTAACAGTTTCTCCCCTACTGTTGTTAGAATACAGAATAGACTCACAAATGCTTAACATTCACCTGTACCTGTGTTTTGGTTTTTGCTACTGTTTACCTATTATTTATATCAATGCTACTTAATTCTGTGATCTGCCTGTATTGCTCGCAAGACAAAGCTTTCGCTGTGCCTCGGTACACGTGACAATAAACTCAAGTCGATTCAATTCAAGACTCTGTACATCTAGATAACAAGGACACCTATGTCAGATCCCTACTTATTGACTACAGCTCCACCTCCAACACCATATTTCTAATCAAACTAATCTCTGTACTCCGAGACCCAAATCTCTGCTCTGCCCTCTCCAACTGGATTCTTGACTTCATGACCCACAGACCGTAATCAGTGAGAATTGGCATCAGCACCTCCTCCACAATAACCATCAAACCCAGCTCCTCACAAGGCTATGTCCTCCGGCCTTTATGATACTACCTGTACATTCATGACAGTATGGTCACATTTCATCCTGACATGTTCGCTGGTGACACCACTGTTGTAGACTGGATCTCAAACAATGATGAGACAGTATACAGGAAATGATGTAAAGAATACAATCTCTTCCTCAACGGCAGCAAAATAAAACAGCTGTTAGTTGACTGCAGGAAGCAAGGATAAAGGTGCTTGTCTAAAACAATGGAGCTGAAGTGGAGAAGGTTGAAAGCATCAAGTTACTCGGAACGATGATCACCAACAATTTGTTCTGAGCGAAAGTGAGGACTGCAGTTGCTGGAGATTAGAGATAAGAGTATGGTTCTGGAAAAGCACGGCAGGTCAAGCAGCATCCGAACAGCAGGAGAATCGACGTTTTGTGCAAGGCTTTTTCCCAAAACATTGATTCCCTTGCTCCTCGGATGCTGCCTGACCTGCTGTGCTTTTCCAGCACCACATTCTCAACAACAATCTGTTCTGGTCCACTCACCTTGATGCAATGGTCAAAAAGCACAGCAATGCTTCTATTTCCTCAGGATGCTAAGGAAGTTCGTATAAAGACGCTTACCAATTTTTGTAGGTGGATCATAGAAAACATTGTATTCAGGTACATCACGGCCTGGTGTGGCAACTGCTGTGCCCAGGACCATAAGAAAGTACAGAGAGTTGTGAACACAGCCCGATCCATGACGCACACCAACCTTCCTCAGAAAGGCAGCCAACATCAATCAAAAACTCCTCCCATCCTGGTTATAATCTCTTCCAACCTCTTCCATCAGGCAGAAGATACAAAAGCCTTGTGCCAACAGAATCAAGAACAGCTTTTTCCCCTCAGTTATTCAACCTCTGAATGGATCTCTCAAATATTAAATTTAATATTGATCTCAGTCTTTGTGCACCTTCTCTGCAGCTGTAACATTGTAGGCTTCACTCTGTTCTATTATCTGAATGCACATTGTACGTTATGAACTGCCTGTACTGCACGCAAAACAAAACTTTTCACTGTACCATGTGACAATAATAACTCAAATCAAATCACAATTCTGTTATATTTTAGAAAGCAGCCATGAAAACACTGCTGACCTTATTTTGTTATGAGGCCTCTTTTTATCTCAGTTAGACTGTTATTATTAATATTGTAGCATGGATTTGTTATGAGTAATTTGCTGAAGGTGGCACTGAGCAAACTGTTTCCTTCCACTATGAAGGATTCATTGTTTTCATTGATTTCATTCTTTGGTATCAAATAACCATTTCATCCCTTCTCTTCATCATCCAATAAAGCTGCCTAAACAGGCAAAAGTCTGTGTAGTAATCTTCAGGCATATTTCTTCTAGCGTGCTGATTTTTATGGTTTTAACTTCGCTAGCCTACATGTTTTGCAACTGGACTGTGATGTTTTGACTTCCATCTCTCCCCTGTCTCCACTACCCATTGACTTATTCCTCTACACCATCACCTTCTTTAAAGTTCATCCATTGACTTTCAGCCGGATGTTACCCATGCTCTCCTGCACATTAACAGCACAGAGGTGGAATGAGTGGAGAGTGTCAAGCTCCTGGGAGTGATCATCAGCAACAAGCTTTCTTGGACTCTTCATGTGGACGCACTGGTTACAAAGGCCCAACAACGTCACTTCTTTCTCAGGCAACTGAGAAAATTTAGCATGACGGCGAATACCCTTGTCAACTTTTATAGGTGCGCCATCGAGAGCATTCTGTCTTGATGTATCACTATCTGATATGGCAACTGTACCATTCAAGATCGGAGACGTGGTGAACTCGGCTCGGACAGTCACAAAGGCCAACCTCCCATCTGTAGAATCCATCTACCAAGCCCACTATCAGGGAAAGGCCACCAGCATTCTCAAAGATCCATCCCACCAAGGCAATGCTTTTCTACACCCTCTACCCTCGGGGAGAAGGTACAGAAGCTTGAACTCACCCACCAGTCAATTTCAAAACAGTTTCTACCCTACTGCTGCTGGAATGCTAAATGGACTCACAAATTCTTAGCATTAGCCTGTATTTGTGTTTTTGTTTTTGCCGCTATTACCTATTATTTACTTATCTATGCTATTTAATTATGTGATCTGCCTGTATTGCTTGCATGATAAAGCTTTTCACTCTGCCTTGGTACACGTGACAATAAATTAAATTCAATTTAATTAATTTCCTTACATGGTGAGCTGTCAAGAGTATTTTGACCCATCCTTTATGCTAATAACAAATCTGAGAAAGAGAAACATGATGGATTACAACATAGGTTTCTCTGCCAGCTGAAATTTCTCCTTGGAAATTCCTCCCACTTTTACCAGGAATATCACAGAGAATAATAAGCTAGGCCACTTCCCTGCAATCCTTTCCTCTTTACTGTTTAAAATTAAATTGCCTTATTTTGCTTTTTAAAGACCTTCATCCGGTTGGAAAGCTTACATTCATCACTGTGTCATTTTAAATGTTTCATGGATCTAATTTTGTCTTTGTGCACTGAGTATGCTAAATTACTTAATTATAACTCTTGCATCTACAGAAGTCTGTTTTATGCAAGTTCAATCTTTGAGGTCTGATGCACTGGTACTAATCCAGGGTGGATTAATTACACTGATCAAACAATGTAAAGTTTTGCTTTAACAATTACATGTTACAAATAACTTGCAATAAATAAGTACAGCTGTGGAGTAAGCAAAATTGAAATGTAATCGAGAAAGCTGCATTAAGATTAGATTTATTAACTTTTTTTGCAGTTTGTAAGTCGCAGCAGGAACAGAAAATGAATCCTTCTCAGGATTTATAGGTTGTCAAGCAATCTTACATTATGTCCGGACAATATGGGAATCATTTGCCAAAGCACACCCAAAATCACTGTTACTTGTTAAAAGTATGGTGTCACAAGACAGAATGAAGAAGAGGATTTAGTAACCAGCAGTCAAAGCAAACACAAAATGCTATTTTAGATAACCTTTTATTCTCTAATATACAGAGCCAATATATGTTAAATATGAAGTAATGGGCAAATTGTGGTTCGTGATGAAGTAAGAATTCCGGATTAAAAGACAGATATAGCAAAGAACAATTATATAAATTGGCTCAGCAGTTCACATTGTGTATTAGTCATTAAAATCAGTCACAAAGTTCTTCAACCTCATCTTCCTTATGAAAAATTTCCTTCTGAATGCTGGCTTGATCCTCAGCTGAGCTCAGCAGACAAATCATAGAACATAGAATATAGAACATAGAACCATACAGCGCAGAACAGGCCCTTCGGCCCTCGATGTTGCGCCGACCTGTGAACTATTCTCAGCTCGTCCCTACACTATCCCAAAATCATCCATGTGCTTACCTAAGGATTGTTTAAATCTCCCTAATGTGGCTGAGTTGAGTACATTAGCAGGCAGGGCATTCCACGCCCTTACCACTCTCTGCGTAAAGAACCTGCCTCTGACATCTGTCTTAAATCTATCACCCCTCAATTTGTAGTTATGCCCCCTCGTACAAGCTGACATCATCATCCTAGGAAAAAGTCTTTCACTGTCTACCCTATCTAATCCTCTGATCATCTTGTATGTCTCTATCAAATCCCCTCTTAGCCTTCTTCTTTCCAATGAGAACAGAGCCAAGTCTCTCAGTCTTTCCTCATAAGAACTTCCCTCCAGACCAGGCAACATCCTGGTAAATCTCCTCTGTACCCTTTCCAATGCTTCCACATCCTTCCTGTAATGGGGCGACCAGAACTGTACAGAAGATTCCAAGTGTGGCCGCACCAGTGTTTTGTATAGTTGCAGCATGATATTGTGGCTCTGGAACTAATCCCTCTATGAATGAAACCTAATACACCTCATGCCTTCTTAACAGCACTATCAACCTGGGTGGCAACTTTCAGGGATCTATGCACATGAACTCAAAGATCCCTCTGCACATCTACACTACCAAGAATCTTTCCATTGTCCCAGTACTCTGCCTTCCTGTTATTCCTCCCAAAGTGCATCACTTCACATTTAGCTGCACTGAACTCCATTGCCACATCTCAGCCCAATTCTGCAGTTTATCCAAGTCCCCCTGCAACCTGTAACATTCTTCCGCACTGTCCACTACTCCACCGAGTTTAGTGTCGTCTGCAAATTTACTAATCCATCCACCTATGCCTGCGTCTAGGTCATTTATAAAAATGACAAACAACAATGGTCCCAAAACAGATCCTTGTGTCACACCACTAGTAACCGGACTCCAGCCTGAATATTTTCCATCAACCACCACTCGCTGCTTTCTTTCAGAAAGCCAGTTTCTAATCCAAACTGCTAAATCACCCTCAATTCCATGCCTCTGCATTTTCTCCATCAGCCTGCCATGTGGAACATTATCAAAGGCTTTACTGAAGTCCATGTATACCACGTCAACTGCCCTACCCTCATCTACACGCTTGGACACCTTTTCAAAAAACTCAAATGCGGTTTGTGAGATACGGTCTGTCCTTGATGAAACCATGTTGACTATCTGAAATCAAATTGTCGTTTGCTAGATGATTATAAATCTTATCTCTTATAATCCTTTCCAAAACCTTTCCTACAACAGAAGTAAGGCTCATGGTCTATAATTACCTGGGTCATTTCTACAGCCCTTCTTGAACAAAGGCACAGCATTTGCAATCCTCCAGTCCTCAGGTACTAAACCTGTAGACAATGACAACTCAAATATCAAAGCCAAAGGCTCTGCTATCTCCTCCCTAGCTTCCCAGAGAATCCTCGGATAAATCCCATCCGGCCCAGGGGACTTTTCTACTTTCACTTCTTCTAGAAATGGTAACACCTGTGCATAACTAACCTCGATCCTTTCTAGTCTAATATCTCGTACCTCATTCTTCTCCTCTATGATATTCTCCTTTTCCTGAATGAACACCGATGAGAAATGTTCATTTAGCACATCTCTGATCTCTATAGGGTACACACTCAATTTCCCACTTCTGTCTTTGGCTAGCCCTATTCCTACCCTAACCATCCTTTTATTCCTCACATACCTATAGAAAGCTTTGGGATTCTCCTTTATTCTATTTGCTAAAGACTGCTCGTGTCCTCTCTTTGCTCTTCTTAACTCTCTCTTTAAATCCTTCCTAGCTGATCTGTAACTCTCCATCGCCTCATCTGAACCATCTTGCCTCATCAACCATTAAGCCTGCTTCTTCTTCTTAACAAAAGATGCAATTTCTGTACTAAACCACAGTTCCATTACGTTATCACTTCCTCCCTGCCTGACAGGGACATACCTATCAAGGACACGCAATATCTGTTCCTTAAACCAGCTCCACATTTCCATTGTCTGCATCCCCTGCATTTTGCTACCCCATTCTTTGCATCCTAATTCTTGCCTAATCGCATTATAATTGCCATTGCCCCATCGATAACTCTTGACCTGTGGCATGTACCTATCCCTTTCCATCGCTAAACTAAACGTAACTGAAGAAGGGCTTATGCCCGAAATGTCGATTCTCCTGTTCCTTCGATGCTGCCTGACCTGCTGCGCTTTTCCAGCAACACATTTTTCAGTAACTGAATTATGGTCACTCTCTCCAAAGTGCTCACCTACAACTAAATCAAACACCTGGCCTGGTTCATTACCAAGCACCAGACCCCCTCTTGTCGGCCCTTTGACATACTGTGTCAGGAAACCCTCCTGTACACATTGGACAAAAACTGATCCATCCGACGTACTAGAGCTATAACAGTTCCAGTCAATGTTGGGGAAGTTAAAGTCCCCCATAATGACCACCCTGTTCCTTTTACTCCTACTCAGAATAATTTTGCCAATCCTCTCTCCCACCTCCCTGGAACTCTGCGGAGGCCTATAAAAAACTCCAAGCAGTGTGACCTCTCCTCTCCTGTTTCTAACCTCAGCCCACACTACCTCAGTAGACAAATCCCCATCAAAAGTTCTGTCAGCCACCGTTATACTATCCTTGACGAACAAGGCCACGCCTCCCCCTCTTTTACTGCCTTACCTTTTCTAATGAAAGATCTAAACCCTGGAACCTGCAACATCCATCCCTCACCCTGCTCTATCCATGTATCTGAAATGGCCACAATATCGAAGTCCCAGATACCTATCCATGCTACAAGCTCACCTACCTTATTTCGGATACTTCTGGCATTGAAGCAAACACACTTCAAACCAGTTTGCTGTCTACCAGCACATTGCTGTGACCCTGAAATCCTGTCCCTGTCCTTCCTACTCTCATCCTCCAGTGCATTGCAACTACAGCTCTGGTTCCCATCCCCCTGCTGATCTAGTTTAAACCCACCCGAATAACACCAGCAAATTTCCCACCCAGGATATTAGTACCCCTCTGGTTCAAGTGAAGACCGTCCTGTTTGTACAGGTCCCACCTTCCCCAGAATGAGCCCCAATTATCCAAGCACGTGAAACCCTCCCTCCTGCACCAACCTTGCAGCCACATGTTTAGCTGATATCTCTCCTTATTCTTTGCCTCACTATCACGTGGCATGGGTAACAAACCAGAGATAACAACTGTGTTTGTTCTAGCTCTCAGCTTCCACCCCAGCTCCCTGAAATCCTGCCTTACATCCCTATCCCTTTTTCTACCTATGTCGTTGGTACCTGCATGGAAAAGGACTTGAGGCTGGTCACCCTCTCCCTTCAGGACCCCAAAGATACGATCCGAGGCATCACGGACCCTGGCACCTGGGAGGCAACACATCATCGGCGAGTCTCGTTCGTTGCCTACAAACCTTCAATCTGAGCCTCTAACTATTGAGTCCCCACTGACTAACACCCTCATCCTTTCCCTCCTTCCCTTCTGTGCAACAGGAACAGGCTCTGTGCCAGAGACCTAGGCCCCACTGCTTGCCCCTGGTAAGTCATCCCCCTCAACAGTATCCAAAACGGTATACATGTTTTTCAGGGGAACGACCACAGGGAATCGCTCCACTGACTGTTTTTTCCCTTTTCAGACAGTCGCCCAGCTTTCTTCATTCCTCGGAGTAACTACTTCCCTTTAACTCCTATCTATCACAGCCTCTGCCTCCCGAATGATCCGAAGTTCATCCAGCTCCCGCTCCAGCTCCCTAAGACGGTCTTGGAGGAGTGAGAGTTGGGTGCACTTCCTGCAGATGTACTTGGATGGGACACTAATGGTGTCCCTGACCTCAAACATCTTGCAGGAGGAACTTTGCTCTCCCCACACTGCCATCCCTACTAGTTCCCTAGTCTCAAAGTAAAATAGAGACACTTACCTGATGTGTCCCTGGTCTTTAAGGTTAGAGGAGGTGGTTGGGTAGGAGGCCCTACAAAGGTAGGGTCTTGGGTTCAGATGACACTGACTTATATAGCAAGACAGAAATAAAAATAAGAAGTCCCTCCTTTCCCAGAAGCCTCTGCTCTCTGACTTCAAATTTAAAAGCACAAATCAGTGACTCCCCGCTCCTGGCAGGCCCCTGGTGCAAGCTCCTGCCCTTCGAGTTGCTGCTGTTGCTGTTCTACAGATACAGTTGGCACCACAATATGGCACATGTCTGCAGAATCTAGACAGCCAATCTACTCAGTATAGATTCACAAATGCTGTCTTCAAGTAACTGAAACAGATGTAGAAACTTAATCTCAGCTTTTGGTTCTGGACTCTATCATCATCAGGTTATTTGTAACGCACCACCAAGTCATTTCTCTGACTTAATTGTTCAGCATTATTCAGTTACCACATTGTCCCTAAAATAGCAGTGGAGGAAGTTGGAGAGAAGTGAAAATTATAAACATATTGATTTTCACCTATTTTCATTGCTCCTCAGCGGCTTCTGCCAATTTCCAGAGAGGGATTGGAAGAATCTCTGTGGAACTTCAGGGTTGTCATTAAAAAAAAGACACACAGCCTTCCCGCTTCGGAAGCTCTGACTGGAACTGAGATCATGTTCTGCAAAAGGTTTTTCCTATGTTATAAATTATGATGTTTATTTGGGTGGCCAGAAAGGAATTTTCCATATTTTGCCCTGTATTTGGCATTTTATCTGGCTTTCCAACTGTTCCCGTAAATTACATGCCTCCTGCTGGGTACAGAATATCCTAATCTTGAAACAAAGCATCACAATTATATGGAACAAGCTGTCTACTTTGTGGGCTCGTAAGTTTGCATACCATGCAGTGTGTTCTTTGGAGGAACTGCATCTACTAAATTAATATAATAATGCAGATAACAGGCACCAAAAGCTCACTGATGTTGACAACTGATATACTCCATATACTGAAAAATGTTATTATGAAGAGCAGTATGTATAATATGGTGCTGTGCCCTTATATAGCTGCTGGAAATTTACATTCTCTTCATTAGTTCTGCAGTCGTTGTCATGGCTGCAATTGCAGAAGATGTTTTAAGTCGTGACTTTAGATACACTCTTTGTCAGTGGCAATCCAGTTGCTAGGGAAACACAATTGCTGCATGATTTTTTTTTTTACCATGTAGATGAAGTAAAATAATTCTTTCAGTTTCAAAAGACTGTGCTTTCAGCAACATCAAATAGGGTATGCAAATTGTTCAAAGAAAGTTATTTCTGATAGGCTAAAGAATTTGCCATATGGTATAAATAAAAATATGCTAGATTGAAAATGTATTCAAAGCTTAAAGGTGATTAAATATTTATAAATTCATAGAAATTATGCAAGTTCTCTCTGAAAATAATAAATTTGTGATTCTCGTGAGTATTCTCTTGTGAGGAGCCATTATCTTGGTTAGAAATGATCTTCCTGTTTCTTGCTTATTCAATGTGTAGCTGTGGGAAATGGGAACGGTTGAAGTCAGTGAGGAGACATGAAATGAAAAAGAGCACAGAGGCTGCCCAGCAATGTAACTCTGAGGATTAAGTCCATGACACCTCAAAGTAGGCAGTGACATGACATTCAACTGCTTCCTCTACCAGAACCGAAACTTTCACCTCAGTGAGTACCTTAGCTGGTGCAGGCTTTGGGAAAGCCCTTCGGCCCAACAAGTCCACACCGACCCGCCGAAGTGCAACCCACCCATACCCCTACATTTACCCCTTACCTCACACTACGGGCAATTTAGCATGGCCAATTCACCTGACCTGGATATCTTTGGACTGTGGGAGGAAACCGGAGCACCCGGAGGAAACCCACGCAGACACGGGGAGAACGTGCAAACTCCACACAGTCAGTCGCCTGAGGTGGGAATTGAACCCAGGTCTCAGGCGATGTGAGGCAGCAGTGCTAACCACTGTGCCACCGTGCAGCCCACAAGTGGCAACATCACGGACAGATGTCCACAACTATATGGATGAAGAATTGCCGAGGTATCTGATGTTCCGAGGACTGCTGGAGACAATATGCCTACCCAGCCCCAAGTGGATGGTGTATTTCTGTACTCATCCTTAACTGACATGTTTAACCATTGGAGACAGGCAGAGGAACATCATGGATAGCTGCTGGAGGCTTTCACTAGACTGGAGTTAAAAGTAGACTCATCCATTTTCTATCTACAATGATGGCTCTGGCTTGGCTGCCTTCATGGAAAGAGTGATGGCTGTCTTGGAGATGTAGGACCAATAGAATGTTCAGTGGCTGCTAGATATCTGCTCAGAGCTGCATCGCCATTGCTCTCGGCATGGTGCTGTGCATCAGTGGGAAGTTGTGTGGGGGATGAGGCATCTCTACCTCACTCCAGGTGCTCCTTCTCAATGATACTTATTTTTATTCACATGTGGAACATGGACGTTATTGACTGGCAAGCATTTGCTGCCTATCCCTAGTCCTCAAGCCAAAGAGACCTACCAACCTGCCCATGCCACCCAGTTTTCACAATTTAAACTAGTCCCATTTGCCTGCATTTGTTCCACATCCCTCCGTGTCTATCCCATCCATGTACCTATCTAAATGTTTCTTAAATGACAAAATTGTACTTGAGTCCAGAACTAGAGGGCATAGGTTTAGGGTGAGAGGAGAAAGGTATAAAAGAGATCAAAGGGGCAACTTTTTCACGCAGAGGGTGGTATGTGTATGGAATGAGCTGCCAGAGGAAGTGGTGGAGGCTGGTACAATTGAACATTTAAAAGGCATTTGGATGGGTATATGAATAGGAAGGGTTTGGAGGGATATGGACCAGGTGCTGGCAGGTGGGACTAGATTGGGTTGGGATATCTGGTCAGCACGGATGGGTTGGACCGAAGGGTCTGTTTCTGTGCTGTACATCTCTATGACGCTATGACTCTATGGCACTATCTCTGACAGCCCGTTGCAAATGCTCACCACCTTCTGTATGAAAAAAAGTGCCCCTCTGCACTCTTTTGTATCTCTCCCCTTTCACCTTAAACCTATGCCCTCTAGTTTTAAACTCCCCTGCCATGGGAAAAAGCTCTCGGCTATCTACCTTATCTATCATGAGATGGAGCTCCTAATGTTGCCTGGCTTGCTGTGTTCTCCTAGCCTCCTGCTTGTCTACCTTAGATTCCAGCATCTGCAGTGTTTTGTTATCCACCTTATCTACGCCTGTCATGACTTTGTAGACCTCCAATAACCTAAATCTCCTACAGTCCAGTGAAAAAGTCTCAGTCTATCCAAACTTCTCGATAACTTCAATCTCCCAATCCAGGTAGCACCCTAGTAAATTTTTTTCTGTGCTCATTCCAGTTTAATAATATCCTTTCTAGGGTGACTAGAACTGCAACAATACTCCAGTGTGGCCTCACCAGTTCTGCTTGTCCTGCTATTGAAAGCATATTAGGCAGGTACATCTGCATCATGATGCACCAACTACTACACTTGATGCTCTGACCAATGAAAGCAAGCATGCCAAAAGCTTTCTTCACTGCCCTGTCTACCTCTGACTCCATTTTCAGGGAGCTATGAACCTGTAACCCCAGATCTCTTTGCTCTATAACAATCCCCAGGACACTGCCATTGAATATGTAAGTGCTGCCCTGGTTTGCCTTACCAAAGTGCTATACCTTGCACTTATTTAAATTTAAACTCTATCTGCCATTCCTCAGTCCACTGGCCCAGTTAATCAAGATCTTGATGCATTCCCAGATAACTTTCTTCACTGTCCACTATACCACCAAACTTGGTGTCATCTGCATAGTTATTCTTGCGAAGGTGTTGGTGAGCTGCAGACTATGTGCTGTAGGTAGACCCAGAATGCCCTGAGGGAGCAAATTCCAGCTCGGAATTAAACACTTGATGATGCCAGCAGGCACCCCTAGCAGGAACAACAGGCAAGCATCTCCCGTGAGTTCCAGTTAAAGATAACCCAGAGTAGGCCTCCTCCTCATCCTCCCCTCTGCCAGTAACCCCATTGCCTGCAACAGATCAGGCCATGGATCTCCATCTGTGCTGAAATCTCTCACCACACAGAACACACCCAAAAAAGTCTTCACAACTGACTTCCATCCAAGCCTCCCCATTCCACAGACTCCTTCATCAGCCTCCAAAACTCTCCCTCTACCTGATTCCTCCATCTTGGCATTTTACCTGAACACAACCTGTTCATCAAAAACTGTCAACCTGACATTGTCAGATCCAACCCTGACTTTGTCAAGAAACCTACTGACAAAGGTGGTGCTTTTGTTGTCTGGCATACTCACCTCTACATTGCTCTTGGGCACCTCCTCCTTTTGCAGCCCCAAACATGACCCCACCATTAAACACCAAACTATTCTGTCCACAACAGCCACTAATCTCATTTTATTTGATGATCTCCCCTGACTATCTCCAAGCTTATAGTTCCTCATCCCCCTACAGCCCACTTCTACCTCCCTCCCAATATCCACAAACTGGACTGCCTGGGCAGACCCATTGTTTCTACCTGCTCCTGCACCATGAAACCCATCTCTTCTTATCTTGATCCAATCTTTCCTCCCATTGTCCATTCCCTTCCCAATTACATCAATGATTCTTCTGACGCTTTACATCAGTTTACAAATTTCCACTTTGTGGACTCCAGCTGCCTCCTCTTCACCACAGACATACGATCACTTTACACAATCATTGCCCGTCAGGATCGTCTCAGGGATCTCCACTTCTTCCTCACAAAAAAGCTTGAACTGTCCCCTTCTCTGCCTGTCTGAACTCATTCCCACTTTGAGCAACAATTCCTTTAAGTCCTCTCACTGCCTTCAGGTGGAAGGTGTGGCCATGCACCCCAGTGGGCCCCAGTTATGCCTTCTCTTTGTGGAGCAATCTGACTCGGGTCCCTCCCCACAACTCTTTGTCCGGTACCTCAATGACAGCATCGGTGCTGCTTCTCTCTCTCATTCAGAAATAGAAAAATTCCACTTCCAATTCCCACCCTGCTCTTACATTCATGCAGTCCACCTCTGACTCCTTCTTTCCCTTCCCTGATATATGTTTGCATTTCTGGTGTTTGATTGGCCTCCAATATCCATTACAAAACCCACTGACTCCCACAGTTGTCCGGACTCTCCCCCTGCTTCCTCTCCCCCTGCTTCCTGTGAAGACTCTATTCCATTCTCCTAGTATCTCTGTCTCTGTCAGATCCATTCTGATGATGCCAGCTTCCAGAAGGGGTTCTCAAAAGTGTCCACCTTTTTCCTTGACAAAGGATTCCCCACTATGTGCGGTTGATAGAGTCTTCAGCTGTGTCTGACCCACTGCCCATATTTCTGCCCTCACTGATTCTCTTCCCTCCCACCGCATCCTCACCACCACCCCAGCATCCACATCTAAAGGATGATTAGCCACCATTTCTGCTATCTCCAGTGTAATGTCAATACCAAACACATATTCCGTTCCCTTCTTGTGTCAGCATTCTGCAGGGACCATCCTCTCTGGATACCTTGGTCCACTCCTCCTCCACTCCCAATACCTCTGTGCAATTGCAGAAACTGTAACCCCTGCTGATTTACCTCCTCCCTCCTCACTAGCCATGGTCCCAAGCACACGTTCAATATGAAGAAGCGATTTACCTGCACTTCACTCAATCTATTGCTGCTCACAATGTAGTCTGCACAAATTGGGGAGACAAAGTGCATTCTGGGCAACCACTTTTCAGAGTGCCTGTGTTCTGTCTGCAAAAATGACCCTGAGCTTCCTGTCGCCTGCCATTACAACATACCACCCTGTTCCCTGGCCAACATCTTTGTCTCAGGCTTGCTATAATGGTCCAGTGAGCCTCAGCGCAAGCTGGAAGAACACCATCTCATTTTCTACTTGGAGACTTTGCAGCCTTCAGGATATAATATCGAGTTCTGTAATTTTAGAGTCTGGGGATCTGTATCCATGTCCTTACCGCAAACCCACATCACAAGAAATGATACCACAGCCAGGAGAAAGTGAGGACGGCAGATCAGAGTCAAAAAGTGTGGTGCTGGAAAAGCACAGCCGGTCAGGCAGCATCCAAGGAGCAGGAGAGTCGACGTTTCGAGCATAAGCTCTTCATCAGGAATATTGGGAATGAAGAGCTGATGAAGAGCTTATACCCAAAACATCGACTCTCCTGCTTCTTGGATGCTGCCTGACTGGCTGTGCTTTTCCAACACCACACTTTTTGACTGAGACCACAACCAACCCATTGTCTCCATTAACAGCTATTGATTCTCCCAGGCTGATCATTAGCCATTCCTTTATCTGCCTAGCGACTGTTCTCTCTCATTAAAAAAAGCCAAAAGAACTGTGGATGCTGGAAATCAGAAACAAAAAAAAAGAAATTGGTGGAAAAATAGGTGGGTGGCACAGTGGTCAGCACTGCTGCCGTACAACGCCAGAGACCCGGGTTCAATTCCCACCTCAGGCAAATCTCTGTGTGGTGTTCACACATTCTCCCCGTGTCTGGGCAGGTTTTCTCTGGGTGCTCCAGTTTCCTCCCACAGTCCAAAAATGTACAGGTTAGGCGAATTGGCCATGCTAAATTGCCCATAGTGTTAGGTGAAGGGGTAAATGTAGGGGAATGGGTTGCTCTTCAGAGGGTCGGTGTGGACTTGTTGTGTTGAAGGGCCTGTTTCTACATGTAAGTAATCTAATCTAATCTAATCGGCAGTATCTGTGGTGAGAAATCAGAGTTAATGCTTTGGGTCCAGTAACCCTTCAGAACTGATGGTAGCTAGGAAAATGTTGGTTTTCATTAAGAAGATAGGATGGGGTTGGAATTAGAACCCAGAGAGAGAGAAAAACAGTTGGACAGGCAAAGGAGTAGATAACAGCCAGCCTCGGAGAATGAATAACTGCTAATGGGAACTATTAATGGCTAACAATTGGCTGTATGTAACAGCAGACCATGTGACAACAAGGATGGGTGTGTGGGGGTAGGGGAAAGCATGGGGAAGGTGCTCTCTCTCCCTTTATTTCTCTCTTTCTCTCTCTCTCTCTCTTTTTCTCTGACTCTCCTCCTCTCTGGTTTCAATTTTCACCTATCATTTACTGCAACCCCCTATCCCCACTGCATACATACCAACCCTTTCCTAGCTACAATCAGTTCTGAAGAAAGGTCACTTAACCAAAACATTAAATCTGCTTTCTCTCCACAGAAGCTGCCAGATCTGCTAAGTTTCTTCAGCACCTTCTGATTTTATTGTCATGTTCCTTTCTTGTGGATCCATGTTCATCTGCCCATTTGATAAATGACAACTTCCATGCCTTCTAAAATGTTGGACACTGAACTTTGAACTTGTTACTTTTATCAGACATTTTTCAAATAATAATATCCAAATGGTGTTACGAAGTTATTTAGAAGTTTGGCAAATGTCACAATCTGCTGTTAGCTTTCAGTTTGGTGCAGGATGCCAGCAACACAGTGACACCTGCGCCAATAGCCCATGATTCCCTTGTTCACCGCTGCAGATATCAGATTGGAGAGTCAACTCAAGGAAAGCGTTGGGCCTGGACAGTGTCCCCGGTTGAGCACTCAGATCCTTTGTGGACAAATTTCTCCCTTCTACAAGCCATAGTCCCCACCAGATTTAAAAAGAACACCATGATCTCCATACCTAAAACAGCCAATGTGCCTTAATGATACCGCCTAGTGGCTCTGACCTGAACAATCATGAAGTGCTTCGAGAGGCTGGTCATGGCCCACATCAACTCCAGTCTCTCAGCTGGCCTCAATCCCCTACAATTTGCCTACTGGCATAACAGGTCCACTGTGGATGCCACATCCCTAGCCCTGCACTCATCCCTGGAGCATCTGGACAACAGGACACCTTAGCCAGATTCCTGCTCATTGACTGCAGCTACGCTCTGAACATCATTATCCCCTCCAGACTGATCTCAAAACTCAATTATCTTAGTCTCAGCTCCGCCTTCTGCAGCTTGGTCCTCGGCTTTCTGACCCACAGACCGCAGTCAGTGAAGATAAGTAACTACACCACCTCCACAATTACACTTAACACTGGAGCCCCCCAAGGATGCATCTTCATCCCCCTACTGTACTCCCTGAAGACTCATGGCTGTGTTGCCAAAATCTGAATGAATCCCATCTATGAGTTTGCTGATGACACCACTGTGGTAGGATGGATATCTAACAACGAAGAGATGGAAGATAGAGGGTTTGGTGATGTGATGCAATTAAAACAACATTGGTAAAACTAAAGAACTGATCATTGACTTAAGAAAGGAGTAGAACACACCCCCACCTCCATCTGAGGTCAAGTGGATGGAGAGCATCAAGTTCCTCAGAGTGACAATAACCGATAACCTATCCTGGTGTTCCCATATAGATGTGATGATCAAGAAGGCTCAACAATGTCTGTTTTTCCTCAAGCTGCTCAGGAAATTTGGCATGTCCATAATGACCCTCACCAATGTCTACAGATGCACAATTGAAAGCATGCTATCTGGATGCATAACGGCCTGGTATGGTAACTGCTCAGCTGAGGATCGTAGGGGGATGGTGTGAACAGACCAGGACATCATGGGAGTCAACCTGCCATCCATAGGACCTAATTACATGGCTTGCTGCCACAGAAAGGCTGCCAACATCATCAAAGACCCTGGTAATGATCTCCTACAACCTCTTCTGTCAGACAGAAGATACAGAGCCCTGAACACATGCACCAGCAGGTTCAAGAAAAGCATCTTCCCAGCCATTATTAGACTATCAACTGAAAGCTAACTTCAAATAATGCTGATCTTGCTAATGTTGATCTCTCTTGTACGCCCTGTACAAAGTTACTGTATGCCTCTGTCTATATCATTTCTTCTGTATGTCATTGTTTACTATGATCTGTCTGTACTGTTTGTAAACAAAGCTTTTCGCTATACTTTGGTACACATGGCAACAAATAAATAAATAACATTTTGTTGTCTCTGGGTTTGGCTAGGCTCTTGCATTCCAGATGTTACATAAAAGCATTTTTAATCAGCCAGTTCAAAGTTGCTATCACATATCTCTAGAGCTGATGGGACTGAAACGCAGGCCTCCTGATCCAGGGATTGGGACACTACCACTGTGCCGCAAGAGTAATACTTCTCACTGTGCTACCTTATTCTAATGTTCTAAGTTGTTGCAATATTTTACTGGATCCATTTGATCAGGGAACTGGTCCGCAAACAGAACACCATCGTGCTCGGTTCTGTAACTGACAAAAAAACCCACATATTGAAGCACTACCTCGATCCCACTTTTCACCCTTTGAAGAATTGGGTGTGGGGCCTTCCTGGGCCTCGCATCTGCTTTCAGTGTTGTGTGTTCTTAGCCTGGAAAGGCCTCTGAATACTTTTGGAAATTGTCTTTTAATTTCATTGATTTGCTCCTGTTTGTGCATTCTTCCATTTTAAGAATGCGATTGCTTAGCAATGAGCACGCCTGTTTCTCTGTGACATACAACATTTCTGAGATTTTTCTGCCCATGTATTTTAATATTGCATGAAGATGACCTTTGAATTTCAGAGTAATTCTGCCTGGACTTTGTTCGATGAATGAAGGCTGCAGGGTTACTTTTTGCATCTATCAAAGGCCATATTGATAGAATGGTGGTTCCAGCTCTTGTGTGAAATGTAAAATCTGTACTTTGCCTAAATATTTCAATGTTTGCACTCTAGTATTGGTTCTCATACTCAGTGATTTCTCCCAGAGGACATAAGACCAGAACAGAATTCAGTCACTTGGCCCATCAAGTCTGCTATGCTATTCAATTGTGACTGATATGTTTCTCAACCTCATTCGTCTCCCATGCATTTTTGATCCCTTACTCATCAAGAAACTATGTATCTCTGTCTTAACTGCACTCAATGATTTGGCCTTCACAGCCTTCTATGACAATGGGTTCCATAGATTCATCACCCTCTGGTTGAAGGAATTCCTCCTCAGTTCAGTTCTAAAGGGTTGTCCCTTCACTCTGAGGCTGTGCCCTTGGGTCCTAGTCTCTCATGCTAGTGGAAACATCTTCTCAACATCCACTCCATCGCAGTATTCTTTAAGTTTCAATTAGATTCCCCTTGATCCTTCTAAACTCCATTGACAGCTTCCATGCCTACCTGTTGCTTCAACTATCTTTGAGTCATCTGAAAACATAGCAACAATGCCCTCAGTTCCTTCGTCTAGATCATTAACGTGTAACATTGTAGTCCCAATACTGACCCTACGAAAACTCCACTAGTCACCAGCTGCCATCCTTTATCCCTACTCTCGCCTTCAGCTAGTCAGCTGTCTATGCCAATACCTTGCCCCTAACCATATGGACTCATCTTATTCAGCAGCCTCCTGTCAAAGGACTTCTGGAATTCCAAATAGATCACGTCCACTGTCTCTCCTTTGTCTAACTTGCTCATTACCTCCTCAAAGAATTATAACAGACTTGTCAGGCATGACCACGCCTTGATGAAGCCGTGCTGATTCAGTCGTATTTACTATGTACTTCCAAATACTCAGTAATAATGAACTCTAAAATCTTCCAAATGACCGAGGTCAGGCTTCCCAGCCCATAATTTTCTGTCTTCTGCTTCCCTCCATTCTGAGACCCCCGCTGACTTGAGTGATTCCTGAAAGATCACCACCAATGCCTGCACAATCTCCTCAGCTATTTCCTGCTGGAATCTGGGGTATAGTCCGTCTGGGGCCGAGACCGTGGTGCTGGAAAAGCACAGTAGGTCAGGCAGCATCCAAGGAGCAGGACAGACAAAGTTTCAGGTAAAAACCCATCATTTCTGATGAAGGGCTTTTGCATGAAATGTCGACTCTCCTGGTTCTCGGATGCTGCCTGACTTGCTGTGCTTTTCCAGCACCACACTCTCGACTCTAATCTCCAGAATCTGCAGTCCTCACTTTCATATAGTACATCTGGTCCAGGTGATTTATCCACCTTAGATCTTTCAGTTTCCCCAGCACCTTCTCCTTTGTGATGACTACTATTCACCTCTGCCCCCTACTCTATTGAAGTTCTGCGAAGACTAATGCAAATATCCCATTTAGTTCCACCATCATTTCTTTTTTCCCCCATTACTACTTCTCCACCCTCCTTTTCCAGGAGTCCAAAGTCCAATCTTGCCTCTCTCTCACTTTTTATATAACTTAAAAGAACTCTTGGAATCATCTTTTATATTTTGAACTAACTTGCCCTCCCTCCTTTAATCCCTTTTAATACTGTTACATCTGATTCCAGATTCTCCCTCTCAAATGGCAGGGTGAATTCTACCATATTATGGTCACTGTTCCCTAGGGGTTCCTTCACCTTAAGCTCCTTAATCAAACCTGCCTCAACACACATCACCAAATTCAGAATTGCCTATTGGCTGATGGGTCTACCACAAGCTGCTCCAAAAGAAATCTTTCGACATTCCACAAATTTCTTTTCTTGGGATTCTCTCATTTTCCCAGCCCATCTGTATGTTGAAGTCCCCCATGATTATTGTAATAGTGTCTTTCTTACATGACTTTTCCATCTCCTACTTTAATTTCTTTCCCTCTTGCTGAATTCTTTTAGGAGGCTACAAATAACTCCCTGAGGAGAAAGTGAGGTCTGCAGATGCTGGAGATCAGAGCAGAAAATGTGTTGCTGGAAAAGCGCAGCAGGTCAGGCAGCATCCAGGGAACAGGAGAATCGACGTTTCGGGCATAAGCCCTTCTTCACATTCCTGAAGAAGGGCTTATGCCCGAAACGTCAATTCTCCTGTTCCCTGGATGCTTCCTGACCTGCTGCGCTTTTCCAGCAACACATTTTCAGCTGTAAATAACTCCCTTCATGGCCTTTTTCCCTTTGTGACACACACAGATTCTAGGCCTTCTGACCCTATATTGCTTCTTTCTCTTAAGTTAATTTCGTTCCTCACTCTCAAAGCAACCCCACCCTCTCTGCCAATCTGTTTGCCCTTTCAAGACATTGCATTTCCTTGGATATTTAGTTTCAAACCCTGATCCACTTGCAGCCATATCTCTGTAATACCCACAACATTGTACCTATCAATTTCAATCTACGCTGCAAGCTCATTTATTTTGTTTTGTATACTGTGTAGATTTAAGTATAACACTCTCATTTTCCGTTAATCACCCCCTTCTCGTAATTGTTGTAATCCGCTGTGCCTGAAGTTAGATTCCTTACATTTACCATACTGTCCGTTCTCTTACTTGTTATGGAAACTTTAATAACCTCGCCTGTGCCCTCCCCAGTTAAAAACTCCCCAGACTATTTAAAATCCTTGTGACATCAATTATCCTCGATTTGCAGAAGCAATTCATTGATCTTATTCTGAATACTTTGTGCATTAAGATACACTTTAAGTTAGTTCTATTAGCAAGTTTCTCTACACTTTTGTGGTTCCTTGGTACATTATGATATCTACATATTCTGTCCCTGGTAACAATCCTATCACTTACTGGCAATCCTACCTCCTCCTTTGATTTTATGGTTTTCCATGCAACTGATCCCACCCCACCTACTTCATGTGAAGTCCTATCTATAGCCTTAGTTTTGTGTTTTGCCAGAAACCCAGTCCCACATGATTCAGGTAGAGTCTGTATCATTAGAACGGCTCCCTCCTTCCCGAGTACTGGTGCCAATATCCCATATTCAAACCTGTTTCTCCCACACCAATCCTTAAACTGTGCATTTCCTTCTTTAATCTTGTTGACCTTGTGCCAATAAGTTCTTGGGCCAGGCCGTATTACCTTTTTGGTTCTGCTATTGAATTTGATGCTCTTATTCCATCATCAGAACCTCTTTCCTTGTTCTATCTATATCATTTGGTACCTATGTGAACCACAACAACTGGGTCATTCTCCTCTCACTCCACGTTTCTCTGCAACCTCGATGAATCTGAGCACCAGATACAGTCTTTAGAACTTTTGATCCTGGCTATAGATATACAATGTGTAGAAAGCCATTCCTGGAAATATTGCAATAACAGATTGATGCATGGAGATGACAGAGCAAGCCCCCAATTCAGCTCCCTGCTCCAAAAATCAATTTAATACAAAATCCCCTGCATTAGGGAGATATCATATATTAAACTGATAAGAACAGAAACTAGACATATTCCAAGCCCCTTCAAACTGACCCCACCACCAGACATATAATCCCCTTCCCACCCCTAACAGCATTCCGGAAAGACCACTCCCTCTGTGACTCCCTCGTCAGGTCCACATCACCCACCAGCCCACACTCCACTCCTGGCATCTTCCCCTGGCACCGCAGGTAGTGCAAAACCTGTGCCCACACCACTCCCCTCACATTTGCAAACTAGCAACATTTATGAACTATAAAACTATGTACAGAAGAATGGTGGAAAATACTTCACTCATGTCTTCTCCCATCAGATCTCAATTCCATATGATCTGATAATATAGATGTTTCTGCTCATGCTTAGGAGCTACTGTTTAATTGCTGATAGTTAAAGGGTTTACTTCATACTATGCTCTCTCAGGATGTACTATTTCTGCACCAACCTCTGCCACTCCGCCTTGCTGTCTCCTGTTAGCCAGTAAGCCTTACCTTGGGTAATTGGTTGCTACCACTTTCAGTTTTGTACCTTTTAAGTCGAATGCCTTGCAAGGCTTTATTCCCACATTATCCTTGTTCAGTCTTTCAGTTGGGACTGAGACAAGGTTGGGGGAGGGGAAATGAGGAAATGACATTTACTATAAACCGACCGACTCCCACAGCTACCTAGACGACACCTCCTCCCACACTGCCCCCTGTAAAAACGCCATCCCATATTGCCAATTCCTTCGTCTTCGCCGCATCTGCTCCCAGGAGGACCAGTTCCAATACCGCACAACCCAGATGGCTTCCTTCTTCAAAGACCGTAATTTCCCCCCAGACATGATCGACAATGCTCTCCACCACATCTCCTCCACTTCCTGCTCCTCCGCCCTTGAGTCCCACCCCTCCAATCGCCACCAGGACAGAACCCCACTGGTCCTCACCTACCACCCCACCAACCTCCATATACATCGTATCATCCGCCGTCATTTCCGCCACCTCCAAACGGACCCAATCACCAGGGATATATTTCCTTCCCCTCCCCTATCAGCATTCCGAAAAGACCACTCCCTCCGTGACTCCCTCGTCAGGTCCACACCCCCCACCAACCCAACCTCCACTCCCGGCACCTTCCCCTGCAATCGCATGAAATGCAAAACCTGCGCCCACACCTCCCCCCTTACTTCCCTCCAAGGCCCCAAGGGATCCTTCCATATCTGCCACAAATTCACCTGCACCTCCACACACATCATTTACTGCATCTGCTGCACCCTATGTGGCCTCCTCTATATTGGGGAGACAGGCCGCCTATTTGTGGAACGTTTCAGAGAACACCTCTGGGACACCCGGACCAACCAACCCAACCACCCCATGGCTCAACACTTCAACTCCCCTTCCCACTCCACCAAAGACATGCAGGTCCTTGGACTCCTCCATCGCCAGACCATAGCAACATGACGGCTGGAGGAAGAACGCCTCATCTTCCGCCTAGGAACCCTCCAACCACAAGGGATGAACTCAGATTTCTCCAGTTTCCTCATTTCCCCTCTCCCTACCTCCCCCCCCACAACCCTCAAACTCAGCACCACCTTCCTAATCTGCAATCTTCTTCCTGACCTCTCCGTCCCCATCCCCACTCCGGCCTATCACCCTCACCTTAACCTCCTTCCACTTATCGCAGTTCCAACGCCTCTCCCCCAAGTCCCTCCTCCCTACCTTTTATCTTAGCCTGCTTGGCACACTCTCCTCATTCCTGAAGAAGGACTCATGCCCGAAACATCGATTCTCCTGCTCCTTGGATGCTGCCTGACCTGCTGCGCATTCTTCAGCAACACATTTTCAGGTACATAAATAGGAAAGGTTTACAGGGATATCGGCCAAATGTGGGAAAATGAGGCTAGTTTGCAAAACTTGGTCAGCATGAACATATTGGACTGAAGGATCTGTTTCAGTGCTATATTATTCTATAGCTCTCATAATTTGTATACCTCAATCAGATCCTTCCTCAGCCTCCTCTGTTCCAAGGAAAACAAACCCCAGCTGATCCAGCCTCTCCTTATAATTGAGATTTTCAATCCCAGGCAACATCCTAGTCAATCTCCTCTGCTCCCTTCCGAGTCCAATCATGCTCGTCTGATAATGTTGCAATCAGAACTGCACACAGTATTCCACAGTAATCATAGAATCCCTAAAGTGCAGGAAGAGGCCATTTGGCTTATCCAGTGCACTGACCCTTGAAGAGCATCCCACCCATATCGCTAGTAGCTCTGGGAGGCTGGGACAGACAAGGACTAGATGCAATATTTGTGCAAACCAGCAACACTTATGAACTATAAAACTATGTACAGAAGAATGGTGGAAAAGACTTCACTCATGCCTTTTTCCATCAGATCACAATTCCATATTATATGATAATATAGCTGTTTCTACTCATGGTTAGGAGCTAATGTTCAATTGTTGATAGTTAAAGGGTTTACTATATACTATGCTCTCTCAGAATGTACTATTTCTGCACCAACCTCTGCCACTCCACCTTGCTGTCCCCTGTTAGCCAGTAAGCCTTACCTTGAGTAACTGGAACTATTTTTGAACATGGCCTGATGCTGCCTGACCTTCTGTGTTTTCCCAGCAACACACTCTCGATTCTGATGCAGCTCATCAAAGTTTTTGACTCTCACATAATTGTTAATTTAGTTTAAAAAAAATTCTCTCCCAAAGCAAGAAGTGGTGAATACTGTTGATGTTCCATAAGACTCAACTAAAAAAAGGTAGTTAAAAGATTGCCTTTCATCTTTCGTAGGTTTCTCACAAAGTGATATCTATTTTGTATGAAGGATGTCCAGTGGGCTTGAGTAAAGGCTTAAACTGCTGCAGTCAGAGCCAAATATATTAGTTCATCCACATCTGAATTATTGAAACCAATCCATTTCTACACTACAAAAATTCTAAGAAGTCAGCTTGTGTAGATTGTTTTCTCATAATTTCATATTTCTAAACTTACCCAATTTCATTCGCGGAAGATTAGGTGAAGATGCTGTCATCTGAAACTGGTCCTCTCGGCCCAGAGGTGCTCAGGTCTGTTCTCCAGTCTCCTCAATTGAAGATAAGGATCCTTTCAACATCCTTGCTGCTATCACAAGGCAGAAGCAGGAGAAACAATGGCACTCAGAAGACCATCATTAAGGAAATTCCTAAGGGCGAGTAGTGTTCCTTAGTATTGAATTCATCTAGTTGATTAAAATGATTTTGCGACTTTTTTAACAGTCTATGTGGATCAATTTCCTGTTGCACTTCCCAGTCCTCTTATTCCTTGACCTCTTCCCTGTTTTATTGTTGTTTGTTCATAATTACTAAGCTGTGAAGCATGCATCATATAACCACAAACATCAATACTCACTCAGGTGAGTCCTGCAGGATTCCTCCTGACCCCACCTGACCCCAACTATTTTGAGGATGCCAGTGGTGTTCTCTACATTACGTTCTTTGTGGCATCAAGGTTATCACTGTTTACCTGTCAAGTCAATGTTCCAGAAGTGTCATGAGGCATTCCTTTGGTGAATCACCTTTGCCATTTAGTAAACAGCCTTTAGCCTGCTGGTGGTGAATTATATCAGAGGACTGTTGCATAGTAAAGAAATCATGGTTGTTGGCAGGGCAATGGGCATTTACCATTCGAATAAACTATTTGATCTAACACACCAACAGCATATTGAGTGAGTGGAAATCCTCTCAGTTCATGAAAATTGTTGAGTTCAAATGAGACACACAGAGGACAATGTGTATTTTCTTGATGGTAACCTGCACAATCTGTGCAAATCCTGGTGCCTCCTCGCCTCCTTGTATGAATAGAGTGAAATAAAAACCAAAAGGACTGAGAATAGTCAACAGGTTTGGCAGAATCTTGGGCATGACATCAGAGGCACAGTTAACATTAAAGGTACAGACTTGAAATGTTACCTCTGTATGACTATCAATAAGTGTTGCCTGACGTATGAAGTAAGCGTGATATTTTCTGTTTGAGTTAATTTTTACACCTTGTATGAATGAAGTTATTATCTCAATGTGAAATGACCTCCTGTATGAAGCAGTACACTGCAAAAGACAGCTTGCTATGCATTGCTTTGCCACTTTCCATGGTCATGCACCATTCCCAGAGAAAGGTTTATCAGATTGTCCATGTCTGTAAGTAATGTATTTCAGAGCATGCTTTTAAATAGCCTGGAAGGTACTTCAGAACTAGTCAGACCACCACCTGTAACTTATTTTGATTTGTTTTATTTATTGTCAGATGTACCTAAGTACAGTGAAAAGGTTTGTTCATGGGCAGTACAAACAGATCATTATAAGCAAGGACATACAATCACAGAGTGAAAAAACATCACACAGAGCATAGACAAGATTAACTTTAGCAAGATCAGCACCATTTGAAGACTCCATTTATCAGTCTAATAATGGCTGGGAAGAAGGGGTGTGTGTGTGTGTGTGTTTCTGTTACTTCTGCCTGACATGAGAGGTAGCAGGAGAGCATTACCGAGGTACAATGAGTCTTTGATGCTGGCAGCCTTTCAGTGGCATCGAGTCATGTAAAAGGAGTCAATGGTTTGGAGGTTGGCTTCCTTGATGGTCTAGGCTGTGCACATCACCTTCTGCAGTTTCATATGGTCTTGGGCCAAGCAGTTGCCATACCAGACGGATATGGACTTGGACAATAAGCTTTCAATGGTGCATCTGTAAAAGTTAGTTAGGATCCCTATGGACATGCCAAATTTCCTGAGCTGCCAGGAAAAAGAGGTATTGTTGTGCCTTCTTGACCATTGCATCTACATGGGAAGTGCAGAATAGGTTGTCAGTTTTCGTTACTCCTATGAACTTGACACTCTCCATCATCTCAGCCTCAGCTCTGTTGACATAGTTGGGGCATGTTTTCCTCCTTTCTTTCTGAAGTCAATGATCGATTCTTTAGTTTTACCGATATTGAGTGAGAGGTTATTCTCATTACACTGCATCAGCAAGCCCTCTATCTCCTTTCTGTATTCTGACCCATTGTTGTTAGATCTCCATCCTACTCTGGTGACGGCGTAGGCAAACATGTAGATGTTATTCATTCAGAATTTGGCAACACTGTCATGGGTGCACAGGGAGTACAGTAGAGCTTTTGCAAGGCATCAAAAAGCTTTAAAAATATGAACAACTGCTCAGTAGCCAGAGGAACTGAACCATGTGTTTTGGTTCCAACAATTCCAATTCTTCAAACCATCAGATGCAGAATTAAAATCTTTTAAAGGTTTTAACCAAATCAAATGACAACAAAATGTAGACAGATTTCTATGCATTTGCATGACTGAACATTAATAATTTAAAGCAGTTTCTCAAAATCAATTTTAGCTCAGACACCTGAACATTTATCCTACCAACTTTATTAAGCAATAACTAGAACGCATCCATTTTATAACGTTTCTCTGCTATTTGAATCTGAAGATTCACATACGAGCTTGTTTTTTAGCTAAAATTAAACAAAGAACTATGGATGCTGGAAATCTGCAACAAAAACCGAGATTACAGGAGAAATTTATCAGGTCTGGGCAGCATCTGCAGAGAGAAAGTAGGGTTAATGTTTCAGGTCCAGTGACCCTTCATCAGAACACTCTAACTCTAACCCTATCACTTAGTTTCTCAAGTAATTTCTGTTATTGTTGTATTATAGCCAGTTAGACTCTATAGTTTTTGCATGCACAATTTTTTTTGGCTTAATTAGGATAATTTTGTCCCTAAATCTGAAATGTATAGATTAAAGCCTAATTCCAGAGCTTGACCACATAATCTAAGTTGACACTTAAGTGCATGGGATTACTGGAGATGGACAGCTGGAACTGACAACCGGAAGTGGCAGAGACAAACCACTATAAATGCCGAAGGAAACAACACAGAAGCGCTTCACAGGAGGCTCCCAAGCACTGAGGATGTCACCTAGACAGGGGACAAAACGTCTACAACACAAATTCCCAGCTCGGCAAACAGAACCACAACAACATGGGATTACTTGATTATTAAAATGTCTTTCTTCAGATGAGAGAGTTAGCAAAAGTTTGTTTGCCTGTTCCAGTTCAGATAGACTTTAATAGTTTGGCAAAAAATTTGTTGAAGGAATAACAAAGAGTTATTGCAAAGTCCTTAATCAATCTTTCCAAAATATAGGTAGTTCTCCAATAACACAGGTTTATTAAACGTAATTTGGCAGTAACGTGATTTGTGAATTTTTTTAATAAAGGAATCTCCCATTCGCTGTTCCGCACTTCTCATCCCTGGCACTAGGTGTCGGGGTGCACGGAGGATAGGATTCTGCGTTGGCATCACATGATCAGTCGGCACATGCACTTTCTCGTGAAAGGTATTGTGAAATGTTTGTGCTCGTGGTCTTGGAAGAGCATCATGAAAATGCCTCTATAGCCTGAGGACAAGAAGCTGGGAGCAATCCATTAATTTAAAAACTTAGAATTGAGATAAAAGTGAACTTTCACAGAAATTGACTTACAGTAGAAGGTCGGTGTTGAGGAGCTGTTTGAAACTTAGCTTTGTTGTTTGTATTAAGAGTTCTTTTCTCTCTTTTTGTTTAAAAAGCATGTTTAAACAATAAAGAATATCTGCAGACTCATGTCACAGAGGTGTACAGCACAAAAATAGACCCTTCGGTCCAACTTGTCCATGCCAACCAGATATCCCAACCCAATCTAGTCCCATTTACCAGCACTTAGCCCACATCCCTTCCTATTTACATACCCATCCAGATGCCTTTTAAATGTTGCAATTGTACCAGCCTCCACCACTTCCTCTGGCAGCTCATTCCATACATGTCCCACCCTCTATGTGAAAAGGTTGCCCCTCAGGTTTCCTTTATATCTTTCCCTTTTCACCCTAAACCTATGCCCTCTAGTTTTGGTCTCCCCCACCCCAGGGAAAAGACTGTCTATTTATTCTATCAATGCCTCTCATGATTTTATAAACCTCTATAAGGTCACCCCTCAGCCTCTGAGGTTCCAGGGAAAACAGCCTCAGTCTATTCAACCCCTCCCTTTTAGCTCAAAATCCTCCAACCCTAATCACTATGGAGCCAACTGCAAAAAGAACCAGCACAGAGGCTTGGACAAGGTCAGTCAGCTACTCAAAGTGGTCAGAGTCAGGAAACTCTGCACATAGTGGGTGAGGGAGAGAAAGGTGGACAGCACACTGTTATTTTTGGTGCATTTGTGGAGATGTCCTGACGGGGCCGAGTAGGCTGTGCAGAAGAGATTCAGGGTTAGTCAGGGTCAGATGTTAGCAAGGATGACAAGTGAGTGGGGAAGATGTAGCAGGAAATGGTGGGTACAGTAGCAGAAAAAGAGTGATTGTGAGATATCAATGAGAAGATGGTGGCACTTTCACTGGCAGAGTGAAGAAGGTCATTGATCTTCTTCCTACATTTTGTGCATTCCTTGAGATGGTTGAGACTGCACTGGCCTGGATGGTAACCCTGGTCTAGGTTGGCATGGTTCCAGTAGAATGGCATCCTCTTGCCTGAACGAAAAGAACGTCCTACCTTTGCAACACCTCATCCCCATTAACAGCATCTCTCTATCCCTGCCCACATTCGAGGCACCAATTCTCCATTGTCTGCCAAGTCTGGGATTAATGTCAGGAACTATGCAGAGCAGCTCTGGACTGACAGCTTTTGTCTGGGTGCACAATGTCTCTTTAAACAAATGGCACCATGGGTGTTGGTCAATTCTGGGATATCCAAGATGTGGTGAGTTGTTTTGGAAATAGCACATATGATGGTGCTAGAATGTGTGAGAGGGGCACTAAAGGGGTAGGGGGTGCGGTTGGTTATAAATCAGATGGGTTTTGTAAAATAAGGTCATAGATGTGCCCAAGCACCACAATGTGAAATCCTCCAAAAACCTTACTTATATTTAGTAAAATAAATTATGATTCAGCCCTTGACCTATCAAGGCAGGTTTCATTCAGGAATCTGACTTGTGCAGTGTTACCATTGGATGGGATCAGAGGGCTGGCTGGAATGTCATGCAGCTAGCAGATATAGATGCTAATCAAGAGTAATCATAGAATCCCTACTGAGCGGAGACAGGCCATTTGGCCCAGCAAATCTAAACAGACCCTCTGAAGAGTAACCCCCCAGTCCCATTCCCCGACTAATGCACCTGACTTACAAATCCCTGAACACTATGGACAGTTTAGCATGGCCAATTCACCTAAGCTGTACACCTTTGGACTTATGGGAGGAAACCCATGTAGACACAGGGAGCATGTGCAAATTACACACAGACCATAACCCAAGGCTGGAATCGAGCCCAGGTCCCTTGCAACGTAAGGCAGCAGTGCTAACCATTGAGCCACTGATGATTCTGATGAAGTACACTACACAGTACCATACAACAGGTCAGTTATACTACTTCGACTGTGCTATCATTTGTGTTAGGCTAACTATTATTTTTGTTTTGATTTCTACTGGTATTTTTGGTGATTCACCCCAAACCTGTTTTTCCCATAAGCTCCATTATTTTATTGTACGATTTTCTATAAAACGGTGTCACACAGGAACATAACTATGGCACTATTGGAGAACTACCTGTAGATTAACTCAGCGATTTATCTAGTGAGACGTTGCCATATACGAGTCGTCCGTCAATTTCACCTAGATAACAAAATTGCCTGTAAGAACGCTTTGGAACTATTATGTTTTTAACTTATGTCATAGACATTTTTTGTTCATGATTTCTTCACAATGAACTGTGTCTTTGCTTGGCCCAAGAGTTGAACAATTGAGAGCAAACTCAGAGTTGAAATAAGGAATTCTCCTCACTCTATTCTTGATTAGTAACTCTGTTATGTTTGTTGTGCCTAGATTCAAAGTGAGCTAAGTCTGATGGCATGGCCCATGTTGCAGGTCCGTTGAATCACTGTAACATAACCTCATATCACTGAAAGTTCTTTGAAAGCTATTTTCTGAGAGTTTATGACACTGGCAGAGTTTCCTAGGCAGTGAGTGGTTTAATAGAAAATTGCAAAGGCCCTGCCTGCAGATACACAATGTTGGCACTTCAGGTTGAAGCAGAGCTAGTATTTATTAATACTTTGAAAACTTCACCAGGGAAAAAGAAATTTAAATTGTAGCTCCAACTCAAATTAAGCTTGTCAAACATATATTCAAAATGCATGGCATACTTACATTTAAATTGAGTGAGATGGTTTTCCCGTTGATATTTCTTACAGATATAATAATGTAGGTTTGCATTTGTAGGCTTTAAGTGTAATGTATCCTTTCGCTGGAATGCAGAGAGGATTACCATGTTACCATAACAGACATCTTCTAATTTTTCTTCCTTTCTTTTAAGTGATAATGAATCATTTAAACTTGAAGAATACCAGTTGCCTTTCCTGCAGAAATTGCTGTGAGCTATCACTGTTGAATTGATAAATCAGACTTAGTTTCTAGTGCACTTCTGGTAGGAGCGTTATTGTAAAATTAGTTCGACATTACAATGTAAACAAACACAATCTGGAGAGATGCTCAAGCTGTTACAACTCACTAGGACAGTGTTCTGTACAATGAACCCCACTGGAGTTGTACCAATTTTTTTTTAAAAATTAAGATATGCACAGTACTTGAGGTCCAGACCATGGTTGATAGAAAGCACTGACTAGATTTGTGTACTAACCAAAGCTTATTAATTATTAGAAGTAATTAAACTGTAGCTACAAGTAAATAGATATAAACCATTGGCATATGATGTCACTAATTAAAACTCTAATCCTCTTGCACACACAAACAGAGAAAATAGATAATTGGTGGAGGCAAGGAAAAACTGGAAAGTCAGTTCTGTGATCTTTGCTTCACGATTCTGCTGTTGAGATGATCCTATTACAGTCTTCCAGGTTTTGGATATTCAGTTGTCTTTCTCTGGAAGCTTACCTTGATTTGTATGGAGTACAGAGTAATTGATTTACTCGAACAATGTTTCTGATTTATCAATTCAACAGTGACAGCTCACAGCAATTTCTGCAGGAAAGGCAACTAGTATTCTTCAAGTTTAAACTGAGTAGTTTTACAGCTGTGGAGAACAATAGCGCACCCTTTTATGTCTTCCTGTCCACATAAGTCTGTACCTCTGTAACTTGTTTCTACTTCCAACCTGATCAGTAATTTGGAAACCAATCAGCTTCAGTTGTAAACAGCCTCTTGCTGATCTGTGGGCCAGATCTTCAAAATTTCTCTGCTCCTGAGATTTCGAGTATTCTGGCAGTCATCGAGACTTCCTTGTTTTGTCACCTCTTCTGTCGTGCATCACTTCATACTTATCAGGGTTAAATTACATCTACCAACGATCTGTTCATGCAACTAATCCAACCTTCTTTATATCTAAGACCTTCTTCCTCTCTGTCAACTACCTAGCCAATTTTGTGACATTTGCAAATTTACTTATTATCCCCCACATTTTATTCCATATCATTTATACACATTCCAAGCAATAAGGGACCCAGCACATATACCGCCAAACATCAAATCCAGGCAGACAAAAAGCCTTCTAGCCCCATCCTCTGTTTTTACCACTAAGTCAGTTTTGGATCGAATTTGCTCAGTTACTTTGGATTCTATGAACTTTGACCTTCTATACCAGCCTGCCATGTGGAACCTTGGCTTTGTTGAAATCCTTATAAAGTACGCAACCTGCACTACCCTCAGTCTACATACCTGCTCAGTCTACAGACCTGCTCAAAAGATTCAATCAAATTTGTTAGACATGACCACCTTCTGATAAAGGATTCTGGATCAGTGGTGCTGGAAGAGCACAGCAATTCAGGCAGCATCCGAAAAGCTTCAAAATCGACGTTTCGGGCAAAAGCCCTTCATCAGGAATAAAGACAGAGAGCCTGAAGCGTGGAGAGATAAGCTAGAGGAGGGTGGGGGTGGGGATAGAGTAGCATAGAGTACAATAGGTCAGTGGGGGAGGAGATGAAGGTGATAGGTCAGGGAGGAGAGGGTGGAGTGGATAGGTGGAAAAGGAGCTGGGCAGGTCGGACAAGTCCGGACAAGTCAAGGGGATCATGTTGCTGGAGGTTAGAAACTAGGATGAGGTGGGGGAAGGGGAAATGAGGAAGCTGTTGAAATCCACATTGATGCCCTGGGGTTGATTCTGGTAAAATGATCATACCCAATAGATAAGGGTTATAGTGTGCTAACACTTCTGGCATGATGAAGAGCTGCTTGATTTATTAAACACTTTTCTTGTGGTTGATATTCCAATATTAATTTTGATTCAGTAACGTTGCTTGATGGTGGAAACAGTCTTAATGTTATGAGGGTTCCATTGTGATTCCACTAGCTTGAATTGTGTATCCAAGACACATCCAAGTGACAGGCAAACTATCACAAAAGTGAATAAAGAGCATGAATCTCAGAGTCAACGAATAGTTAAGATTGGAATTTACAAAGAGAGCAAAAGGATAAACCAAAATGCTCTGTATTTGAATGCAGTCAGCATTTGATATAAATCAGATGAATTGAGAGTGCAAATAAAAATGAATAAGAATGATCTGGAGCCATAGCAGAGACATGGCTGCAGGATGGCATGGATTGAACCCTGTATTCAAGGCTCAGGACATTTAGGAATAACAGGAAAGCAGGAAAGTAAGGTACCTTTGTTGGTTAATGATGTCATTGAGACCAAAGTTTAGAAAATCAAAATGTGAAAGTAATTTGGGGAGAAATGCTAAAGGTGAAAGTCCATTGTGGGATTGCCATATAACAGTAACCACACAGTTAGGTGAAGTATAAAGGGAGAAATAATGAGAGCCTGTCAGAAAGATATATGATAATCATGGAATATTTTTAATCTACGCACTGATTGGGAAAGTCAAATGGGCAAAAGAATTCATTGAAAATGTTCAGGATAGTTTCTGAGAACAGGATGTTCTGAGGTTAATGAATTAGCAGGTTGTACCAGATCCAGTATTGTGCAAAAAAAGGATTAATAAATGATCTCGTTGTGTAACCATACCTAGGTAGCAGCGACTATAATATGATTGAACTTTACATTCAGTTTGAGGGAGATAGTAGTGGGTCTGAGACTATTTTTGAAAATTTTAATAGGGGAAATTATGGAGCCGTGGAGGCCAAAATGGCTGAAGTGAGTTTGCAAATTATGTTAAAGGATAGGTCAATAGGGATACTAAGGCAGACATTTAAGTGAATAATTCAGAATGTACAGAATTGTGTCACAAAGCTAGTCCCTTTTTTTTCTAAAAGCTGCTCATTGGCTCAAGGAGACTCTATCCTTGTTTTTTTTCAGAGGGGTAATAAACTAGGCCGGGCTCCGATCAGTCTGGTTTGATACAGAGATGAAAAGGATTTTGAGAAGCCTTTTGTTTATATGTAAACCGACGAGACTTCAGGCCAAAGTGGTCATGGTTTAGAAGTGACCTGTATAATGAAAGGGGAGAGGTCAGCTCTCTAGTTGAGCAGGACAGTTTTAGTTCAGTCTTGAACTGGGAAGTTCAACAGTAGGCTATATGGAAACTTTCTCTCTCTCTCTTTCTGCCCTTCAAATGCAACCCTGTAAGCATGTGTTCCATTTATACTGGGTTTTAAAGGAAGTTTGCTTATTGGGACTTATTGCGTATATTCGGAATTGCATAATGAAGTCTAGTTGGATAGGTTGAGTTCTGTAAGGGTTCTTTGTTTTGTTCTTCGTGTTTCATTGTGTAATGTGAATACATTTTTGTCTGTTTTAAAATCTAGTAGTCAACCTCACTAACTTAATCCGGGTAATTTTCACTGTACACTCACCAAAACAAATTGCAAAGTTATGGCCTGAGCTGCCTGCTTACGAATGTTTTGAGTGGTCTGGCTTTGTCCATAACAACTGATACATTTCAATGAATGACAATCCAGGATATAAACCCACTATCCGTGATTTAGTACAAATGCAACAGTAGGGATCAAACTATAACAAAAAAAACATAAATTGTGCAAAGAAGGTGGCAGGTCAGAACATTGGACAAAATATCAAAAGAAATATCAACTTTGAATAGGTTCATATTACTAGTATTCTCATGAAGTAATCATTGTAACAATTGGTACTACAGAACTGGTCTTGGAGCTGAACTGGCTACCTCCTCCTAGTGGAGAAAGTGAGGTCTGCAGATGCTGGAGATCAGAGCTGGAAATGTGTTGCTGGAAAAGCGCAGCAGGTCAGGCAGCATCCAGGGAACAGGAGAATCGACGTTTCGGGCATAAGCCCTTCTTCAGGAAGAAGGGCTTATGCCCGAAACGTCGATTCTCTGTTCCCTGGATGCTGCCTGACCTGCTGCGCTTTTCCAGCAACACATTTCCAGCTCTACCTCCTCCTAGTTCTTTATATCATGATAGGTGGAGTTTATCTGATGATCTCAATTAACTTGTTCAGTTACTAACTATTTTAACCAACAAAATTCATTTGTGAATGAATTCATGCTTTTCCAGTCCTCTGCTTTCTTTGATTATAATTTATATGTTCTTTTGTTAAATTTCTCCTCATGCTGAAGTATACCTCATATGATGCAGTATTTTCATTTATGTCGTCTCTTACAAATACAGGTTTCAAGATGGTCCCCACAGTGCCCAGAAATATACTTAACTGGTCTTGAAGCCTGAATCTGGTTTTTACTCTATAAATCCTCTAAGAGTCGTAGAGTCATAGAGATGTACAGCATGGAAACAGACCCTTTGGGCCAACCCGTCCATGCCGACCAGATATCCCAACACAATATAGTCCCACCTGCTAGCACTCGGCCCATATCCCTCCAAACCCTTCCTATTCAAACACCCATCCAAATGCCTCTTAAATGTTGCAATTGTACCAGCCTCCACCACTTCCTGTGGCAGCTCATTCCATACACGTACCACCCTCTGCGTGAAAAAGTTGCTTAGGTCTCTTTTATAACTTTCCCCTCGCACCCTAAACCTATGCCCTCTAGTTCTGGACTCCCCGACCCCAGGGAAAAGACTTTGTCTATTTACCCGATCCATGCCTCTCATAATTTTGTAAACCTCTATAAGGTCACCCTCAGCCTCTGATGCTCCAGGGCAAACAACCCCAGCCTGTTCAGCCTCTCCCTGTAGCTCAAATCCTCCAACCCTGGCAACATCCTTGTAAACCTTATCTGAACCCTTTCAAGTTTCACAACATCTTTCCGATAGGAAGGAGACCAGAATTGCACGCAATATTCTAACAGTAGCCTAACCAATGTCCTGCACAGCCGCAACATGACCTCCCAACTCCTACACTCAATACTCTGACCAATAAAGGAAAGCATACCAAACACCTTCTTCACTATCCTATATATCTGTGACTCCTCTTGCAAACATCTCATTCCTAAGTCCTCTTGGAACTATTGATTTGAACAGATTTGGAGTGGCAGATTAACTGCCATGCCTGTTTGAGCTCTGGAGCTGCTCCTTCAACTATGGCTGTGGTTGTCCCACTGTTTACTGCATCAGGTGAGTGCTCACTGCCTTCTGGTCTCTAAGTCCATTCTTCCGCAAGGTCTGCCCAGGTAATGGTAACTTGTGCAAATGTTTTATTTATTTTCTCTGTGACACAAGGTTCACTTCAAAATTTACATCTGATGCCTATTGTAATATTTTGCTGCCTTTTCTACAATCACCATGTTTAATCATGTCTGCGGGGCTAACTGCAAAAAGGTTAGGGTTAGGCTCACAACTACTGCTTCTTAAGTCCTAAATTCTTTCCATAAAATAAAACCTCTTTATTTACAAAATAGTAGATGCACATATTCTGTTCAAAACCTGGGAGGCTCCCTTCCAATTCTCTCAACATAATCACATACAATTACATTATATCATTAAACATCATCGTCACTATATATTCTAGTGTAACCTTATTATTTCTAGTATAATGCTTCACTTCACCGATGACAAAGTCTTCACTGGATTAGAGCTAACTTACAGAGCCTGCAGGAAACTTTTCAACTACCATCACCTTCAAACCAAAACCAAAACCATCCTATTCAATGTCATCAAGCTGCAGTACGCAGATGATGTTTGCTTTTGTGCAGTCTCAGAGGATGTATTCCAGACCATCGTCAGCACTTTTATGGAGGCAT
The DNA here is from genome assembly GCF_037043375.1 of Chiloscyllium plagiosum. Classification (NCBI taxonomy): domain Eukaryota; kingdom Metazoa; phylum Chordata; class Chondrichthyes; order Orectolobiformes; family Hemiscylliidae; genus Chiloscyllium; species Chiloscyllium plagiosum. The sequence goes on from NW_028270174.1 coordinate 47,111,896, forward strand.
ATCAGAGCAAGGGTCTCACCATGAAAATCGCAAGATGTAGGTCCTCCATCAACCTAATCTGGCATTGTGGAGTGGACCCCCAATCATCAAGATCCACAGGGGGGCCTTAGAGAACGCTGACTGCTTCCATTAACTCAGCCATGTCCTTTCAGCCAAAGCAGCTATTGATGAGGAGATCCAGCACCACCTCCAGTTTGCTAGCACAGGCTTCAGCTGCCTGCACTAAAGGATGCTCAAGGGCAATGACATCAGATCTGACTCCAAGATGATGATTTAGAGAGCTGTGATGGTTCTCACCTTCTTATATGGCTCTGAGATGTGGACTGTTTACAGCAGGGATCTCAAGGCACTGGAGAGGTACCACCAATGCTGCCACACAAGATACTGCAAATCTGCTGGGAAGAAATATGCACTTCACCAGCATTCTTGACCAGGCTAACATCCCTAACATCAAGGCACTGACCACCTTTGATCAGCTGCAAAGGGCTGGACATGTCGTCGGCGTGACCAACATGAGACCCCCAAGCAGGTGAGACTCCCAGCTTTGAAACAGCAGGCAAGCCCCAGGTGGATGAAGGAAGCACTTTAGGGATATCCTCAGGGCCTCACAGGCGAGGTGCGGCATCCCCACAGACACCTGGCAATCACTTCTCCAAAACAGAGGAGCAGAGCATCTGGGAAGACAGTGAGCACTTTGAGACTTGCGTCAGCAAAAAAGCAAAATCCTGGCGAAAATAGCAAAAGGAGTGTGCTACCACACCAATGCCCCAGCCACCCCTTCCTGTGACCACCTTCTATTCCAAGCATAGCAGAGTGGCCTCACGCTGAGCGTAGATGAGAATTATCCTCACTGCCAATGAATGAATGAATGATTATTTCACTTACCTTTTAGACTTCTGCCAACCTGCACATTAAGATGTTTCTCTGTTTCTCTTCACTTCTCAGAATCTTTCCATTAATTATGTTGCTGCTTGCCATGTTTGCCCAATTTGAATGTAATATCCCACACAACTTGGGGTTCAATTCCATGTTGAAAAATGTGTTGCTGGAAAAGCGCAGCAGGTCAGGCAGCATCCAAGGAGCAGGAGAATCGACTTTTCGGGCATAAGCCCTTCTTCAGGAATGTGTTCAATTCCATGTGACAATATTCTCCCTGCCTGAACAGTCAAGTGATTGCTTTCTATGGTTTATCGCCTCCTTCTTCACTATCAAACACATGGTTGTTTTTTGGATCTTTGGAAAACTTCTCAACCGTACTTCCTACATTTAAATCCAAAATATTTGCATGTATGTCACATAAAGAAAGCAACCTGAACCTGAAACCTGCAAAACCTACTGGAAATGACTTTTCACAATTTTGCTTCCTTCACTGAGACTATTTGGAATTCAATTGTTCACTTTCTCTTGGATCCCATAGGCTCTTACATTTCTGATCAGTTTATCATGTGGGGGGCTTGTTAAAAGCCTCGCTAAAAATCCATGGAGACTTTATCAAATGTGCTACCTTTGTTAATGCTCCTTGTTATCGATACAAGAATTCAATTAACTTAGTCAGAGATAACTTTCCCTTCACAAAACATTGATTAAATAGTGTATTTCTATCAGACATTGAAGTTCCCTTCCGAATTTTCTCCAGTGATTTTCCCATTGCTATGATGAGGCTGACTGGACTTTAGTCACATTAATGAATTAATTAATTATAGCAGATCAGCAATCCTCAGGCACCACATTTACAGGCAAAGAGGTTGGGCACTTTATAGTGATTTGCTATATTTTCCACATTTTTTTTCTCTTTGCAGCTTGGGATATATTTTATACAATGATTTGTCAGATTTTAAAGATGCTAAACCTGTGAATATTTGTTATCTCACTGTGTTAATTCCATCCAGTGTTTAACCATTAACCACATGATCTGCATTATACCCCCCTCTTTTTTGACCATAGACACAAAACATTCATTAGGAAGTCTGTCAATGTAGTTTATCATTTCTTTTACTCCCTAATTTGCTTGGTTATTAGATTAGATTAGATTACTTACAGCGTGGAAACAGGCCCTTCGGCCCAATAAGTCCACACCGACCCGCCGAAGCGCAACCCACCCATACCCCTGCATTTACCCCTTACCTAACACTACGGCAGTTTAGCATGGCCAATTCACATGACCTGCACATCTTTGGACTGTGGGAGGAAACCAGAGCACCCGGAGGAAACCCACGCAGACACGGGGAGAATGTGCAAACTCCACACAGTCAGTCGCCTGAGGCGGGAATTGAACCCGGGTCTCTGGCGCTGTGAGGCAGCAGTGTTAACCATTATAGAGATATGCAAATTATTCAATGGGCTTTGCATGTCCAGCATCATAACAGCTGATGGAGTGCTTGTGTAGGTTCCCTTTTCATGAGGGGACACTGTACAGGTTCTCCAGGAAGATCTGCAGCATAGAAGCAGGCCTTTCAACCCAACTTGCCCAGGCCGCCCAGCCTTCACAATTCAAACTGGGTCCCATTTGCCTGCAAACGGTCCATATGTCTCCAAACCTATCCCATCCCTGTACCTGTCTAAATTGTTCTTAAATGATGAAATTGTATTCACCTCCACCACTACCTCTGGCAGCCAATTTCAGACACTCACCACCCTCTGTGTGACAAAATTGCCCCTCTGCACACTTTTGTATTTCTCCCCTCTCACCTTAAACCTATGCCCTTTAGTTTTAGACTCCCTTGCTAAGGGGAAAATGGCTATATACATTATCAATGCCTCTCATGATTTTACAGATCCCTATAAGGTCACCCCTCAGTCTCCTAGGCTCTGGTGAAAAAATTTCCAGCCTATCCACCTCTCCTATTAATTCAAACCTTCCAGTCCAGGCAGCATCCTTTTCTGTACTCTTTCTAGTTCAATAATATCCTTTCTACAATAGGATGACCAGAAGTGCATGCAATACTCCAAATGTAGCCTCACCAACATCTTGTACAGCTGCAATAAGATGTCCCAACTCCTATACTCAGTGCTCTGACCGATGAAAGCTAGCATGCCAAAAGCCTTCTTCACGGCTGTGTCTACTGTTCAAGGAGTTATAGACCTGTACCCCTCGATCTCTTTGTTCTATAACACTCCCCAATGCCCTAAATTTGACTGTGGAATTTGCCTTTTCAAAATGCAACACCTTGAATTTATCTAAATGAAACTCCATCTGTCACTCCTCAGCCCATTGTCTTTGTGTTGATATGGCACTGATGCCTTTGCTAATCTCAAAGGATGCAATGAAACTCCAGTCCGAGTCCAAGAATTCACCTTGAGAAACACTCTAAGATGCTTCTAAATGCTTGCATAAGCTATTAAAACTACTTTAGCTCTCAGCTGGATGCCTGTCTCATTAAGTCAAATTGGTGTGGAGCCCATTTTGTCGTACAACTCCTGATGTTTATAGAGATATGCAAATTGTTCAATGGGCTTTGTGATTCAATTGAAGATGTCCAGCATTAAAACAGCTGATGGAGTGCCTGCCGAGATGCCCTTTTCATGAAGGTTGACTGTATAGGTTCTTCCGAAAGTGACTAGTAGTTGGAGGATGCATATCCAGCACAGGGCAAGATTTAAGAAGGAAGAACAAATTTGCATTCACTATGTTTCCATATCAATCTAATGCTAAAATATTAATAACACTTTACTATACATCACAGACTAGTAGATCCCACTGCATATAACTGAAATGTGATTAGCCTTGGTTTGTCGCTGACAGTCCCATTAGGACCATTTGTTGTACGCGTGGATTATAATCATGGAATTGATTCCTGAGAAATACTTCACCTGAATATTAAACTGTCAATCTCAGATATGGTAAATTAATGACTACAGCATTACCATCCATGAAGCCCGCAACAGTGTATCAATTCTGTCATTTTCTGAAAAAAATGGAAAGATCTCCTTAAAGGAATGGTGGAGCAAAACAACAGGGAATTAATAATAATTCTCGGAGATTTCAAACTCCAGATAGATGGTGTAACCTGAAGGGATGGGGACATTGATTGCTCTAAAGGTTGTATAGTTGTTATAGATAAAAGAGCAGCACGGTATTTTACCAAAATTATAATTCAGAAACTTGTGTTTAAAGAATAATCACGCTTGTGAGTATATTGCTGTAATATAACAAATATCTGTTTTGAAATAAATATCAATCTAATAATTACAGAGTAAAGGAGTGTAATTTAATTGTCAAACTGAGTCTTTCTCTTGCTCCAGTCAGACATCAGCTTGGGGGAATTGGCAATCAACATTATGCAACCACTTATCCGTTTAGTTCAACTATTGATTCCTGACACTTGCTTTCAATTACTGCTACACAGGCAGCTTTTAAGATACGTGCTACATTTTTTGATTGTCACCAAGGAGGAATAATCAATCCATTAAAGTGAAGCCAAGGGAAATGTGAAGAAGAAATGTCATTCCAAAAAGATCACTTAACACAGACAATAATCAAGCAACACAGTGGTTAAAAAAAGAACTGTATGCTGGAAATCTGACATTAAAATGGAAAGCACTGTAAATGTTAAGCAGCTGATAAATTAATGATTTCAGCTTGTTTCTCCCCCTCAGAACTGGTTACTTTCTGTCTAAACTGTGCCTTTGCCCCTCCTTGATGACTTCTTCTCATTCATAGAATCCCTATAGTGTAGAAAAAGGCTATTCAGCTCAATGAGTAGCCTCTGAAGAGCATCCCACCCAGACCCATCCCGTACCCTAGTTCTGTAACCATGCACGTCCCATGGCTAACTCACCTAGCCTGCACATCCCTGATCACTATAGGACAATTTAACATGTCCAATCCACAAAATCTGCACATCTTTGGACTGTGGGAGGAAACTGGAGCAGCCGGAGGAAACCCATGCAGACACGGGGAGAATGTGCAAGTTCCGCAAAGACTGTCACCTGAGAGTAGACTCTAACCGGGGTCCCTGGTGCTGTGAGGCAGCAGTGCTAACTGCTATGCACTAACCTTTAAATACTCTCCACAACTTTAACAGTTTACATTTTCTTGACCCAAAGAGTCTCTTTTTCACCGTGGACATCTAATCTTCCTGGATCTCGACTCAACCAGAATGACCTAGAGCTCCTTACTTCTTCCTTGAATGGAGGTCAACCAGTCCCCATCCACCAGTAACCTTCAGCACCTGGTTGAACTCATTCTCACATGGGCCAGCTTTCTATTCCGCTCCAAAACCTTCAAATAGAAACCATTCTCATAGAAACTCTTATGAGTCCAGTCTTATTGTGAGATATGCAAACCATTTCTTTCCAGTCCTCGTTCCAGGCTTTTACTTGAGTATCCACCATTACATTATTTGTATCATTTCCTGCTCTTGCCGTGAATTAGGAAATTTCAACAACTTTGCTTCTAATTCCAGTTCTGTCTTGCTTTCACGTGTGCCACCTCCGAACTCTTCAGTTCCTTCCCTTGACATTTTAGTTTTCACTTCTGGGGATAGGCAGTCAACTTCTTTTTCAATAAGTCTACAAATGCCCATATCTGTTTGGACTATTCTTCCTCCAACCTGCTGTACTGTATCTGTAGAAGTTTCCAATTAAACCAGTGGAAATTTCTGGAAATCTCTTGTTGGTTAATTTAACATATGGAAGTTGGAGTGTAAAACACATACAAGCCCCCCCACAGGATCTTGTCTCAAAACTTACCTGAGGAGCTCATTAACTCTGGATAAGTAGGGTAAATTTATCCTATCTAGTTCACTGGCCTCAGGAATAATTGGAGTTCCTTTAGATTAGATTAGATTACTTACAGTGTGGAAACAGGCCCTTCGGCCCAACAAGTCCACACCGACCCGCCGAAGCGTAACCCACCCATACCCCTACATTTACCCCTTTACCTAACACTACGGGCAATTTAGCATGGCCAATTCACCTGACTTGCACATCTTTGGAGTGTGGGAGGAAACCGGAGCACCCGGAGGAAACCCACGCAGACACGGGGAGAATGTGCAAACTCCACACAGTCAGTCGCCTGAGGCAGGAATCGAACCCGGGTCTCTGGCGCTGCGAGGCAGCAGTGCTACCCACTGTGCCACCGTGCCGCCCATGAATATTTTCCGTAATATTCTTGGCTATCTGAAATGACCTGATGGATTTTCTTACAGTCATAGAGTCATAGAGATGTACAGCATGGAAACAGACCCTTCCGTCCAACCCATCCATGCCGACCAGATATCCCAACACAATCTAGTCCCACCTGCCAGCACCTGGCCCATATCCCTCCAAACCCTTCCTATTCAAATGCCTCTTAAATGTTGCAATTGTACCAGCCTCCACCACATCCTCTGGCAGCTCATTTCATACACATACCACCCTCTGCGTGAAAAGTTTGCCTCTTAGGTCTCTTTTATATCTTTCTCCTCTCACCCTAAACCTATGCCCTCTAGTTCTGGACTCCCCAATCCCAGGGAAAAGACTTTGTCTATTTATCCGATCATGCCCCTCATAATTTTTCAAACCTCTATAAGGTCACCCCTCAGCCTCCGACGCTCCAGGGAAAACAGCCCCAGCCTGTACAGCCTCTCCCTGTAGCTCAGATCCTCCAACCCTGGCACCATCCTTGTAGATCTTTTCTGAACCTTTTCAAGTTTCACAACATCTTTCCGATAGGAAGGAGACCAGAATTGCACACAATATTCCAACAGTGGCCTAACCAATGTCCTGTACAGCCACAACATGATCTCCCAACTCCTACACTCAATACTCTGACCAATAAAGGAAAGCATACCAAACACCTTATTCACTATCATATCTACCTGTGACTCCACTTTCAAGGAACTATGAACCTGCACTCCAAGGTCTCTTTGTTCAGCAACACTCCCTAGGACCTTACCATTAAGTGTATAAGTCCTGCTAAGATTTGCTTTCCCAAAGTGTAGCACCTCGCATTTATCTGAATTAAACTCCATCTGCCACTTCTCAGCCATTGGACCATCTGGTCCAGATCCTGTTGTAATCTGAGGTAACCCTCTTCGCTGTCCACTACACCTTCAATTTTGGTGTCATCTGCAAGCTTACTAACTGTACCTCTTATGCTCGTATCCAAATTATTTATGTAAATGACGAAAAGTAGAGGGCCCAGCACCGATCCTTGTGGCACTCCACTGGTCACAGACCTCCAGTCTGAAAAACAACCCTCCACCACCACCCTCTGTCTTCTACCTATGAGTCAGTTCTGTATCCAAATGGCTAGTTCTCTCTGTATTCCATGAGATCTAACCTTGCTAATCAGTCTCCCATGGGGAACCTTGTCGAACTCCTTACTGAAGTCCATATAGATCACATCTACTGCTCTGCCCTCATCAATCTTCTTTGTTACTTCTTCAAAAAACTCATTCAAGTTTGTGAGACATGATTTCCCACGCACAAAGCCATGTTGACTATCCCGAATCAGTCCTTGCCTTTCCAAATACATGTACATCCTGTCCCTCAGGATTCCCTCTAACAACTTGCCCACCACCGAGGTCAGGCTCACCAGTCTATAGTTCCCTGGCTTGTCTTTGCCGCCCTTCTTAAACAGTGACAACCTCCAGTCTTCCGTCACCTCACCTGTGACTATCGATGATACTAATACCTCAGCAAAAGGCCCAGCAATCACTTCTCTAGCTTCCCACAGAGTTCTGGGGTACACCTGATCAGGTCCTGGGGATTTATCCACTTTTAACCGTTTCAAGACATCGAGCACTTCCTCCTGTGTAATCTGGACATTTTGCAAGATGTCACCATCTATTTCCCTACAGTCAATATCTTCCATATCCTTTTCCACAGTAAATACTGATGTTCTCTGACAGGAAGACTGCTGTTGCCTTTGGGGGCAAGTCTCAAGATAGTGCTCACACCTACACACACTTACACACACCTACACACACCTACTCACACCTACACACACACACACACCTACACACACTTACACACACACCTACACACACTTACACACACACCTACACACACACCTACACACACCAACACACACTTACACACACACACACACCTACACACCCCTACACACACACCTACACACACACACACCTACACACACTTACAGACACACCTACACACACACACACATCTTTTTGACAAATTCCCACTCTGCCCTGTACAGGATAATGTTGAACAGATTATCTGGGGAAGGGGGTTTTAGGGTACACCCCGTATAGAACGGCAGGAAAAGTTTTGGGGGAGAGAGAGGGAGGGCGATCAGTCATTTGGAGACAGTGCCTGGGTACCCATCGATGTCCAGGACTGTTCTCGGCAGTATTTCAGTAAGCCAAGTTCATTTTTAATCATTTGTAAACAAAAGACACAATCAGTGTTGGAAACACCTCTTTGATGTAACGTTTCTATCGGGAGCTTGAGACCTTCTTCAGATAATCCGAAATTTGGATAATTGATATTCAGATAATTGAGGTTCCTGTGTATACTGGCCACTGCAACGAATAACGAACTGGCAACCGGAAACAGCAGGAACGAAACCGAATGAATTCCAAAAGACACAGTACAGCCGTGCTTCACAGGAGGATCCGAAGCACTGAGGGTGTCACCTAAATAGGGTCTCTGTGTGGAGTTTGCAATTCTCCCCGTGTCTGCATGGGTTTCCTCTGAGTGCTTCAGTTTCCTCCCACAATCCAAAGATGTGCAGGTCAGGTGAATTGGCCATGCTAAATTGCCCATAGTGTTCAAGGGCGTGTTGGTTAGGTGATTTGGTTAGGTGTAAATGTAGAGTAATAAGGAGGGGAATGGGTCTGGGTGGATTACTCTTTGGAGGGTCGGTGTGGGCGTGTTGGGCCAAATGGCTTGTTTCCTCACTGTAGGGATTCAATGATTCTTAGATAGCAGAACTGGTGAAAGACTTGATTTCAAAAATATACTGTACTCATACTTTACTCAAATCCTGTCTTTGTATGTATACATAATCAAAAACTGCAGTTCAGTTCTATATAGTATCATATCAAAGAAACAAGCAAACATTAGAGTTTCATGTAATCCAAACAAACCAAAGACCTCTCTTATACAGCACATACAAGACCATCTTTACACGCATTTTAGATTAGATTATTTAGATTTTAGATTAGATTACATTACAGCGTGGAAACAGGCCCTTCGGCCCAACAAGTCCACACCGACCCGCCGAAGCGCAACCCACCCATACCCCTAACCTAACACTACAGGCAATTTAGCACGGCCAATTCACCTGACCTGCACATCTTTGGACTGTGGGAGAAAACTGGAGCACCCGGAGGAAACCCACGCAGATACGGGGAGAACGTGCAAACTCCACACAATCAGTCGCCTGAGACGGGAATTGAACCCGGGTCTCAGGCGCTGTGAGGCAGCAGTGCTAACCACTGTGCCACCGTGCCGACCTAGTGCTGCATTTGAAGCACTAGCAGTTTCGTTAACTGAATGGACCCCCAATTAACTTCAGCAGGAAGACTTCAGACAGTGGTCTTTCCCAACTGTGCCTTGGTGGCAGCTGCCTCAAGCTTTAGTGCTTCCCTCCAGACGTAATCCTGGACCTTGGAATGTGTCAACAAGCTTTCGGCAGGCCAAAGAGCATCATTTACTGAGTTGGTGGTCCTCCAGGCACAGTCGATATTTGTCTCAGTGTGCATCCCAGGGAACAGACCCAGGGAAGACCACAGAGTCCTACACTCACAGAGCTGCTTGGGACAACTCCTAACAAAAATCACTCCCCCTTTCTCCAGACTTCATTTCAAAGGCACAATCCAGCAGGAGATGTGTGACAATCTTTGCAGCAGCTTTGAGGGCAGTGCGCGACAGGGCAGACTGACCCAGCATACATAAGAGACCTCACAGGTAGTGCCTTTCCTACCACCAGCCAAGCTTGTTGGGAAGTTCTGGTGATCAGGCATTCTGCCAAATGATTTTGATTGTCTGCTCAGAGAATCACGTGATAGGATCTAGGCTCTCCTTTGCCCTCAGGGTCTCGAGGAATCTACGTGCTGACCCCTTCCTGATGGACCTGTGGTCAAAGATGTTTTTCTTTGCAAATTTCTCCACAAAGGACAGGTGATATAGAATGGTCCAACTACTTGGACTGTTCCGCGACAATGAGGCCATCCCATCCTTCGCAACCATGGACTGGAAGAACCTTAGTACTGAGTGACACTTGGTGATGGTATACTGAGGACAAACTGGAACTTATGGAACAAACCTAAAGCATCAGAAGAATCATGAATGTCAGCACTTTTCATATTTATTTCACCAGTCTGGCCAAGGTAAATAAAAACAACTGCTCAAGTAAATATTTCTAGTAATGTTGGTAGCAAGACTGCTAGTCACAACTTCCAGGATCATGTGAAGGGCTTGAATAAGAGGTGTTAGTCACAAAAAAAAACCCTAACCACGACAAGAAAATTCCAGATAAAATTTCTTTTGTCTATTATTATAACCATGTGAGGTGGGGTTTCTCGGTTCCCACTTTGCAAACTCTTTGAACTTCTAGCATGTAGCTCACTTGAAGAAAAATGTAACTAACCAATTCACCAGCAACACTAAAGAGTGATTCCTTAAGAGAAAGAAGAGCAATAGTAGAAAATAGTAGAATCATAGGCTAGTCTTGCCAAGAGCAAATTTCTTCAACTTCAAGAGTAAGATTGGGATCCCATTTCTGATTAACACCTAGCCATTCGTGTTGTGATGTACAGAGCACATGTTGGGTTCAGCTTCGGTATTATGAGATGAATTCTGTAAATATCTGTAATAGAATATATATTTCTTTTGTACTGATTTGTGGGGATGTTGGCATTGCTGGCTGGTCAGCATCTATTGTCCATCCCCAGTTGCCCTTGAGAAGGTGGTGGTGAGTTGCCTTTTTGAACTGCTGCAGTCCACCTGCTGTATGTTGACCCACAATATCATTCGGAAGTGAATTCCAGGATATAGTTGCAAGTCAGGATGGTGCATGGCTTGAAGGGGAACTTGAAGGTGGTAGTGTTCCCATTTATCTGCTGCCCTTGTCCTTCTAGATGGAAATGGTTATAGCACAATTTATTAGCTAAGTGCAATAGTCTTAGAACATAGAACTATACAGTACTTGAACATGTTACAACATTGTTCAGCCCATAATGTTGTGCCAAATATGACGCCAAATGAAACTAATCCCTTCTGCCAGCCCTTGGTCCATATCCCTCCATTCTTTGCATATTCATGTGCTTATCCAGAAGTCCCCTAAATGACCTTATCTATCTGCCTCCATCCCCACCCTGGCAGTGCATTCCAAACTCCTACCACTCTCTGTGTAAAACACCTGCCCCTCACATTTCCTTTGAATTCCTCCTCTTACCCGAAGTACGTGCCCCCTGGTATTACACATTTCAACTCTGGGAAAAAGATTCTGATCGTTAACAATACCTATGCACCTCATAATGTTATAAACTTGGATCAAGTCTGCCCTCAGCATCTGCCGCTCAAGAGAAAACAAGATGAGTTTTTCTAGCCTCTCCTGATAGCTCATACCCTCTAATCCAGGCAGCATCCTGGTAAACGTCTTCTGCACCCTACCCAAAGCTTCCACATCCTTCCTGTAATGTGGCGACCAGAATTGAATACAATCCTCTGTGTGGCCTAACCAAAGTCTTATAAAGCTGCAACATGACATCCTGACTCTTGTATTTAATTCCCCCACCAATAAATGCAAGCATACCATACACCTTCTTTATCATTCTATCCACTTGCATGGCCACTTTTCAGGGATATTTTGCTTATAAGTAACAGATGCCATGGATATTAGCATCTGAGTGGGCCTGTGTAATAACAGCAAGACATTTGTTTTGGCTAAAGTTTTCAATTGTTATAGCTTTCAGTTATGGAGCTTCACTTGTTCTTCGATTTTGAATAACTTCCATGCATGAAAACTTGCCAAATTACTTTGTAGGGAATTAGTTGACACAGTAAAACTGTTCTAAAAATCATTGAATTTTGATTTCAGTTTTATCTGTGCCACTCCTGAAGTTGCTGATTTGCATCGAGATTGAATTCCCTGGGTGTTAGCCACACTTCTTTGTCTTTTAAAAATTATTGTACATAGTGGGCCTTTGTACATTTGTTAGGCTTTTTGATTGTGAATGGTATTACTGTAGAATCTGCAGCATATCTTCGCATGATGTTGGGTCTCTGAATGGTCCATGATATTTTATGTTCAGGCAAGCTTCCTAACTAAGTGCATTATAGTAGAACTAACCTTAAATTAAAGGGGGGTGGGGGGGTGGGGGTTGCATAATGGTGTTGTCACAGAGCAAATAATCCAGAACGCCAATCCAGTGTTTGAATCCTGTCATGGCAGATAATAAAATTTGAATTCATTAAAAACAATCTGAAATAAAGAGCTTACCTAGAAAGAAAATTTACTGTCCTAATCCAGTTGTCTTATATGTGACTCCAGACTCACAGGAAAATATTTATTTTAAACTATCCTCTAGGCAATAAAAGTTAACATACCCAGCAACACCCACATTCTGTGAGCATTTGGTGGCATGGTGGCTCAGTGGTTAGTGCTGCTGCCTTATAGCACCAGGGACCTGGGTTCAATTCTAGCCTTGGCAACTGTCTGTTTGCACATTCTCCCTGTCTGTGTGGGTTCCCTCCTACAGTCCAAAGATGTGCAGGTTAGGTGAATTGGCCATGCTAAATTTCCAAAGCTTTTATGGACGTGGAGGGTGGGTGCATTAGTCAGGATAGTAGGGAAATGGGTCTGGGTGGGTTACTCTTTGGAGGGTTGGTGGGGCTTGTTGGGCTGAAGGGCCTGTTTCCACAGTGTAGGGATTCTAGTCTATGTTATTTTTTCAAATTCAAACTAGACTACATTAAGGACAAAGGAATATCATATTGATCCTTATATGGTCATAAACAATAATTTTATCTCTTTACCTGTAATTGTTCTTCAGCAAATGCATCAAAAAACAGCTATCCTATTTCATAAGATTCATTTATATCCACTCTTCAATGTTATGAAAACAAGAAGCTAATTACCTTGTGACTGCAACACCTAACATTGATTTTTATGTTGACAATTGAGTTCTTAATTCAATCTCCAAACTTTTCTTGAAGATCAAAATCTCCTACTTCAACTTTGAAGAAAATGTATTAATGTTGCCAAGAGTATCTGAAGAGCAAACAAAGCTCAGGAAAACATGGATTATCAAAGGAACGTAAATAATTAATTCACAACAAGATGTTTGTGAGAAGGAATCTAAGAGAACTGAGGTCAAGTTGAAAAAATAGATGCAAGCTTTCAAAAATGATGCACAAATCCATAGACTGTAGAACAGAATTAAATAATGAATGTGCCTGGTAAAGCATAAAGAAATCATATTACACATCTTCACCAGGCCAAATTAACTTGTAATATCTTGTCAATCGTGTAAGGAAAGGAAACATTCAAAGGGAATTCTTGGGATCATTTTAACCTATCAAAGAGTATGCATTTGGGTGTGGATCAATAAGAAAACTGGGAAAAATGTGAGCATGTTGTAAAGCAATCTCCAGCTCTTGATATCTGGAATTGTTCTATAATTCTAGTTGGGGATGAGAACATCTCGGGCAAGGCCAGCTCTAATTGTTCTTTGGAATGAATTGCCTTGTTGAATCATTGAAAGCCATTGGGTATAAGCATATCCACAGAGCTATTAGGAAGGAAATTCCAAGAGTTTTGACTCACTCTTTGAAATGGTCAATGGGTGCTGGTGAAGTGGGCTAACTTTCCCTGAATGTGTTTTTTAAGGCAGTGTCTGCAACTGCACCGTTCCATATCCACGATGTCATGGCGTCATGTCCAAAGGCAGCATGTGTAGAGAAAAAATCCAATATTGAAATGGGATTCAGCACGGGGCAGTGAGGATATGGAATGCCAGGACAAGTGTAAGTCCCCTGGACAGCGCTTTCCAAACGTTCAACTTCTACCATCTAGAAATACATTACTGTTCCTTCACTGTCACTGGGTCAAAATCCTCCCTAACCTTCTCCCAAATAGCACTGTGGGTGTACCTACAGAACATGGAATACAGAGGTTCAAAAAGGCAGGCCACAACTTCTCAAGGGCCATTTGGATGGGCAGTTAAGGCAGACGTAACCTGAGATGCTCATATTTCATGACTGAATTATCAATCGCATCTATTGTGGTGGTCTGTAGTACACTACCCAACTTGGCACTAGATCATGATGTCACCTCCAAAGATTAGAATGGAGAAGATATAGTGCACTGTCACTTTCTTGAATATTTCTGCTCTTCTGTCTTTTCATTCATGATGGAAAGCAGGTGGAAATCTCCCTTAAGTAGATGTTGAGTCCCTTTCAATAATACTCTACAGCTTTGTCACTGATGCATCCACAATGGCACATGAGAGAATGGGCCTTAGACTAAACACCTAGAGGACAAATGTCCTCTACAAGCCTGATCTCTCTGCACAACACTGCCCTGTGAGGTCAAGATCCATGGCAAGATCACTTGACAATATAGATCAATTCCCATAGCTTGGGAGCCTGCTGTCAATGAAGGCAGATGTTGATGATTCAAGGGTATGATTAGGAGAAGAATTAGATCATTTGCCCTTATAAACTTACTTTGTCATTCAATATGATCATGTCACTAACAACATAGGCAAGGCTAGAAAGGAGGACCTGTTTGGGGATTATCAAGCACTAGGAAAGAAATTGAAGAACAGGTCCTCAAGGGTCATGATCTCTGGATTACTGCCCGTGCCATGTGCTAATTGGCATAGGGATAAGAAAATTAGGGAAGTAAACATGCGGCTAAGAGATTGGTGTGAGAAAGAGGGATTCATTTTCATGGGACATTGGCATCGGTTTTGGAACCGGAGAGATCTGTACCGATGGGATGGTCTCCACCTGAACTGATCTGGAACCAGAGTTCTGATGAAAAGGATAAACAGGGTGGTCACTAGGAATTTAAACTTGTGAGTGGGGGAAAGGAAAAGGGAAAGCAACGGGGAGTATGGAGCCAAGTAGAAAGATAAGCAGCAGGTTAACATGTGTGCAGGGTTTAAATTCAAGGCGGGCTAGGAATAAAGCAAAAAGGAAGGATAACTCAGGGGATATTACTAGAGGTGATGGAAATCATGAGGATAAGAAAATTAGCGTTAAGGCGCTTTATCTAAATGCTCGTAGTATTCGTAACAAAGTAGATAAATTAACGGCACAAATCATCGTGAATGATTATGATGTGGTAGGCATAACAGAGAGGTGATTGCAGGGGATTCAGGACTGGCAGTTAAACATTCAAAGATTTACAACTTATCGAAAAGACAGGGAGGTGAGCAGAAGGGGTGGGGTTGCCTTGTTAGTTAGGAATGAGACTAAATCTATGGCACTGAATGACATAGTGTCAGATGATGTGGAGTCTGTGTGGATGAAGTTAAGGAGCCACAAAAAACCATAATTGGAGTTATGTACAGACCTTCCAGTAGTGGTCAGGACCAGGGACTCAAGATGAACCAAGAAATAGATAGGGCATGTCAGAAAGGCAAGGTCACAGTGATCATGGGGGACTTCAATATGCTAATGGCCTGGGTGAATAATGTTGCCAGTGGATCCAAAGAAAAGGAATTCATGGAATGCTTACAGGATGGCTTTTTGGAACAGCTTGTGATGGAGCCCACAAGGGAGCAGGCTAAACTGGACTTAGTTCTATGTAATGAGCCTGACTTTATAAAAGATCTTAAAGTAAGGGAACACTTAGGAGGCAACGATCATAATATGGTAGAGTTCAGTCTGTAGTTTGCAAGAGAGAAGGGAAAATTGGATGTAATGGTGTCTCAGTTAAATAAAGGTAATTACAGGGGCATGTGAGAGGAACTGACGAAAATTGACTGGAAGCAGACCCTAGCAGGGAAGACAGTAGAGCAACAATGGCAGAAGTTTCTGGGTGTAATTGAGGACAGAGTACAGAGGTTCATCCCAAAGAAAAGAAACATTATCCAGAGTGTGTGAGGGGGGGGGGGGGGGGGGTTGGATTAGACAGCCATGGCTAACGAAGGAAGTCAGGAAATGTATCAAAGAAAAAGAGACAGCCTATAAAGTAGGTAAGAGCACAGGGAAATCAGAAGATTAGGAAGACTACAAAAATAAACAGAGGACAACAAAGAAAGAAATAAGGAGGAGTGGATCAATTATGAAGGTAAGCTCGCCAGTAATATTAGAAATGATAGTAAAAGTTTCTTTCAATACATAGGAAATAAACGAAAGGCAAAAGTAGAAATTGGGCCGATACTGGAAGTCTAGTGCTGGGAGATAAGGAAATAGCTGAAGAACTTAATAAATACTTTGTGTCAGTCTTCACAGTGGAAGACATGAGTAATATCTCAACAATTAAGGAGAGTCAGGAGGCAGAGTTGAGTATGGTAGCCATTACAAAAGAGAAAGTGCTAGTAAAGCTAAAAGGTCTAAAAAATCGATAAATCTCCCAGCCCCAACGGGCCAAATCCTAGAGTTCTGAGAGAGGTGGCTGAGGAAAGAGTGGAGGTATTGACTATGATCTTTCAAAAATCTCTGGAGTCAGAGAAAGTCCCAGATGATTAGAAAATTGCTGTTGTAACCCCCTTGTTCAAGAGAGGATTAAGACAAAAGATGGAAAATTATAGGCCAATTAGCCTAACCTTGGTTGGAGGCTAAATTCTAGAATCCATAATTAAGGATGAGATTTCTAAATTCTTGGAAGTTCAGGTTCGGATTAGAACAAGTCAGCATGGATTTAGTAAGAGAGATCATGCCTGACAAACCTGTTAGAATTCTTTGAAGAGGTAACAAACAGGTTAGTCCAGGTAAACCCAGTGGAGGTAATCTATTTAGACTTCCAAAAGACCTTTAATAAGGTGCCTCAGAGGAGGCTGCTGAGTAAGGTGAGGGCCCATGGTGTTTTAAGTGAGCTCCTGGCATGGATTGAGGATTGGCTGTCTGACAGAAGGCAGAGGTTGGGATAAAAGGTTCTTTTTCAGAATGGCAGCCGGCGACAAGTGGTGTCCCACAGGGTTCAGTGTTGGGGCCACAGCGGTTCACTTTATATATCAATGATCTGGATGAAGGTACTGGGGGCATTCTGGCAAAATTCACTGATGATACAACGTTAGACGGACAAGCAGGTCGTACTGAGGAGGTGGGGAGGTTACAGAAAGATTTAGACAGTTTAGGAGAGTGGTCCAGGAAATGGCTGATGAACTTCAATGTGAGCAAGTGCGAGGTCTTGCACATTGGAAAAAAGAATACTGGTATGGACTATTTTTTAAATGGTGAGAAAATTCATAAAGCCAAACTGCAAAAGGATCTGGCAGTGCTAGTCCAGGATTCTCTAAAGGTTCATTTGCAGGTTGAGTCCATGATTAAGAAAGCAAATGTAATGATGTTGTCATCTATCTCAAAAGGGTTGAAATATAAAAGCAGCGATTGCTTCTGAGACTTTATAAAGCTCAAGTTAGGCCCCATTTAGAATACTGTGTCCAATTTTGGGCTCCACACCCCAGGAAGGACATACTGGAGTGTGTCCAGCAGAGATTCACACGGATGATGCTTGGAATAGTAGGCCGAACATATGATGATTGGCTGAGGATCCTGGGACTGTCTTCGTTAGAGTTTAGAAAGTTGAGGGGAGATCTAATAGAAACTTACAAGATAATGCATGGCTTAGAAAGGGTGGATGCTGGGAAGTTGTTTCCATTAGGCATGGGGACTAGGACCATTAAGCACAACCTTAGAATTAGACGGGGTCAATTTAGAAAGGAAATGAGGAGACATATACCCTATGTCTTATGGTCTTATGGTCATATTCCAAATTCTAAATTCTCATCAATAACATTAGATTCCTTTGCCTAACAAGAACGTATCTACCTTTGTCAAGATCTATTTTGACCTTGACTCCAGACTCCATCATCTCCTGAAGCAGGGAACTCTAAAACTGCACAGTCACCCGACAGAAGAAAAATTATGATGTTTAATTTCGCCTCCAGTGAGTCAGCAAAGCTTTTGACCATCTGAGAAACAGGATATTTTATAACATATATTCTGCTCCATGGTACAGAAAACAGTAATGTTACCAGTTCTCCCTAGTGTTTCAGAGACAAATGTACAGCCGACATTTCAAATCTTCTGAGAAAAATCACAAACAATGCCTCTGGAAAATTCTGCAAATCCAGTATCCCCTCTTGGACCAACATCCCCAATATGGAAACATCACTTATGGTCAATCAGCTACGTCATATTTTCCACATCCCTGTTACAAGAATTCCAAAACATACTCTCTACTCTGAGTTCTATCATGTCGAATGGTTACTAGCAAGGCTTCAAGGATAGCTTCAAAGCCTCCATGAAAAAAAACATTTTCACCAATTCATGTGAATCCTGAGACTGTTATACCCAAAGTGGCAAGACACATCTGCAAAGGTGTCAAAATCTTTCAGCATCTCCGATAGACCCAGATGCACACCAAGGACAAACAGCAGAAGGGGGGCGTGTGAAAATATCGTAACTAGCCACTTAAATAAGCATCATCATCTGCTCCACCTATGGCAGGGGTTGTGGATTCAATATTTTGGCTATTTAATCATTTCATGACCCACAACCTGAGAATAGAAGAAAGTCATCTTTGATCTCAAGGAACTGCCGAATTAGAGAAGGCTCCTTTTCAGATAATTGACAACCTCAGAGATTGTTGATAGCTTCTTGACAGTAAATTTATCTTCTCTCAGCAGACACAGTCTTATGACTGGATCTTTTATTCCTATGATAATCCCATCTCAGTTCCCCAAATTTATGCCATTCAGCTGGACATCTCAGTGACACCACATACTGATCAATGTTCTCCCCCTCTTCCACAACCCTAATATTAAAAACATTTTGTCCAAAAATAGCATCAGTAGGGACTTGAAAAATTGGTTTTCAAGGCCTTCAATATTTCTCCAGTCTGTCTTTTCTGCTTCTTAATGAGGCCTAGGATGCAATATAGCTTGTGGTATGTTTTCACTCCTGCACTGATAACTGCGTTGTCACTCTTCTTTTTCAGGTTTTCAACTCTGGGACTAGCTTATAATTTTACTATTGAGACTGGGAGAAGTTGCAATTATGCCTTTCATCTCCACAGGAGCACAGCCTAGAAAATTCAAAGGGATCTTGACTCAACCAGTAGCAGTATGTTGCAGATGAAGTGCTAATTATTCCCTGTTGTTCCTTACAATTGCAGGTTTCCCTACAGCTCAAAATCCACACAATTTCAGCTGCACACTTCTGATATCATGTGTTGGTTTTTTACTTCTAAACTGACATTAACTACTTCCAAGGTCACATGATTATGCAGCTCACACGTACTGTGTGCAAATGCATTTCTCTACGCAGCCTACAAAGCAATGTTTGAGCTTCCATTAAAGCTAATAAGGCTTTGAACATTGACTCTTGTTGTCATGGTAATGCTGCAACATTGGAAGAGGTGGTCACATTTCTAAGGAAGACTGCAGAATATTACTACCGTGAAAGATTGGTGCTGAAACTCCTTGGCTTTCTTTCCAATAGCTACATTCTGCACCCCCCCAACCCCAGTGCACTTTCAGCAGAAGTGTTGTTGGACAGTGCTAAAAGTCCTGGGGCTTTTCGGTTTTAGTAGTAACTAATCCATTTCAATGAATATTGGCTTTTAGTTAAACCTCTGTGGAAATGGGCAGCCGGAGGATTTTTTCTATCATTTGCCACAGTTAATTTATGTTATCCAGTGCTTAATTTATTTACAGCTTTTCACACAATGAATAATCATAAGTTGAATGCAGCATTGCAATATTTGAATGATACATTTGATAATTAGAAACATGAATTGCAACCTTGATATATCTGAAAAAGTAAATCACAGGCAGAATTACATTTCTCTGTCCTCAGCAACATTGTGGGCTGTATTTTACCAAACATCAGCTACCTGTCAATTCCAGAAGCTTTCACGGACCGTTTGTCTGAATGAGGTCTAGCGTGTTTTCTCAAACAACTGTCTGCTGCCCACCTTATTACATACAAACCACATCTGCATGGCCCTGCTTTCACACTACCTTGTGCTCACCAGCTGCAGAAGAACTTGCCATTGCTAGAACCTTCCAGGATTTGAATCTCCAGTGGCATAAAATATCATAACTTTTACAGTCAATTTAGAATGTAAGTATTGAATAAAGATTTTAATGGGAAAAGTAAACAGCAGACATCAATTAATGAATCTTTACCAGGTTGTAACAACTCAGAAAGTCCAACCGGAAGGGAACATTATTTATTGTTGAATACCAAAATACAGCCAAAACTCATGGCATACATGTGCGAGTCACAGGCCGGGGCAGTCAGTTCTGCAGGCCATCTCTGGGTCTGCTCTTTTTTGCACATCCAGAAGTGCTCTTAAATATAGCCAAAGAGTTTTTTTCCATCATCAAATAATGGTGACTTTTTTTTGTTTTTAATTACTAACCACCACCAATAAATCACCTGTATAGCCAACTGGATATTTACTTGCAAAGCCCGTTACAGGAAATGCAAACTATTAGAATGTCGGGGGAAGTAGGGGGAAGGGGTTCTAAATCAAAATGGAGTTGGAGGGGGAAATCAAGTGCTCTATTCCTTGCGGTGCCCACCTCTCACTGAAGGTTTTGAGAGTATTGGTGGACACTGTGTTCTCCTTGTCCAAAGACACCCAGACACAAACGTAGTCATGGAAGACGGCAGGCAGTCAGCTGAAATAAGCCCCTCCACAGCCGCTTAATAGCCAACTTGGCCAGGCCCGAGAACAGACCCACAAGGAGGTCCTCCAATTTACATCCACCTTGCTGCATTGGATGACCAAAGGATTGAAGTGGGGCTGAAGTGCAACCAAACACAATATAAGAAATTGCAAATAATGAAAAGGGAAGCTGCAATGCCCTAGGTCTGGTTAACTTATTTTTTCTTTCTATTTCTATCCCAGAAGTGCTCTTATGCACAACTGTTGTTTTATCCCCATCACCAAATTACTGTGACTTTTTGTTTTGTTTTTATCCACCAACCAGCAGCAGTAAATCACCCATGAAGCCAATTGAATATATACATGAAGAGTGTCTCTTCACGAAGAGCTCAGATGATGAGTTCTCGCTTGCAGGCAATTGTCTGTTACCAAGGAAACTCATATTCATCGAGTTCCACAATTAATTACTGAGATCCCACTGATTTTTTAATTAATAAACCTTGGAGGGATTCTCATATACCTTCCCTTCCAAGTCCAAGAGATCCCCCTCACTCCTGTAATGTTAGTGCCTCTAGTGTTATTTTGCCCACAGCTCCATTCTTGTTGTTTTACACATTTGGTCAAGGGCTTATCATAACTAGGCAAATGTCTCTTCCATGAAGGGTGTCCAAGAGACTTGTCCTCGGTCTGTGTCCATCAAAATATTTGCCTCTGTGGAGGATGCTTGCCAGATGTGGTTGACGTGTTTCTTTTGTGACCTTCTCTCTGATTTTGTCAATAGCAATCGTGTTTTTTAAGGATAACTCTCAGGATCCCTGGAGAACTCTCTCTGAAGTTGTTTACATGGACCTATTTTCCCCCTATTAATTTTTGAGGCTGAGCAATAACTTTGACTCTGTTGTATCCTAGGAGTTGGAGCCGCTTTTTATGGTTTTTCTCCTGCTCTTTGACATAGAAACATAGAAGATAGGAGCAGGAGGAGGCCATTTGGCTCTTAGAGCCTGCTCGGCCATTCATCACGATCATGTCTGGTTGTCCAATTCAATAGCTTAATCCTGCTTTCTCACCATAACCTTTGATCCCATTTGCCCCAGTGCTATATCTAGCTGCCTCTTGAACACAGTCAATGTTTAGGCAACAACAATTTCTTGTGGTAATGGATTCCACAGGCTCATCACTGTTTGGGTGAAGAAATAGGTCATGGGCGGCACGGTGGCACAGTGGTTAGCACTGCTGCCTCGCAGCGCCAGAGACCCGGGTTCAATTCCCGACTCAGGCGACTGACTGTGTGGAGTTTGCACGTTCTCCCCGTGTCTGCGTGGGTTTCCTCCGGGGGCTCCGGTTTCCTCCCACAGTCCAAAGATGTGCAAGTCAGGTGAATTGGCCATGCTAAATTGCCCGTAGTGTTAGGTAAAAGGGGTAAATGTAGGGGTAGGGGTATGGGTGGGTTACGCTTCAGCGGGTCGGTGTGGACTGTTTCCACACTGAAATTAATCTAATCTAATCTAATATAATCAAAAATATCTCCTCACCTCCATCCTAAATGGTTCCCCCCGAATCCTCAGATTGTTATCCCTGGTTCTAGACACTCCCACCATTGGGAACATCCTCCCTGCATCTACCCTGTCTAGTCCTATTAAAATTTTACAAATCTCTATGACAGCCCCTCTCATTTGTCTGAACTCAAGCAAAACTAATCCTAACCTCGTCGATCTCTCCTCATACATCAGTCCCGCCATCCCAGAATCAGCCTGGTAAACCTTCACTGCTTTCCCTTGAGAGCAAGAACATCCTTCCTCAGAAAAGGAGACCAAAACTGCACACAATATTCTAGGTGGGGCTCATACAACTGCAACAACACATCCCTGCTCCTGTACACAAAACCTCTCACAGTAAAGGCCAACATCCCATTTGCCTTCTTTATCATTTGTTGCACCTGCACGCTTACCTTCAGCGAGTGGTACAGGAGGAACCCAAGTCCCGCAGTACACTCCCCTCTCCCAATTTACAACCATTCAAGTAGGAATCTGTCTTTTTGTTTTCGTTTCCAAAGTGAATAACCTCACATTTATCCAAATTATACTGCACCTCCCATTGATTTGCCCACTCACTTAGCCTGTCCAGATCATACTGAAGGACCTCTGCATCCTCATCACAGTTCACCCTCCCATCCAAGTTGATAGCATCTGCAAACATTGAGATTTTACATTTTGGCCCCCCATCCAAATCATTAATATATATTGTGAATAGAAGGGGTCCCAGCTCCAATCCCTGTGGCACCCCACTAGTTACTGTCTGCCAATTTGAGAAGGACCCATTAATTCCTACTCTTTGTTTTTGCCTACCACTTTTCTATCCATCTCAATACACTTCACCAATCCAATGTGCTTTAATCTTGCAGAATTATTTCTTATGTGGGACTTTGTCAAACGCTTTCTGAAAGTCCAGTGTACCACATTGACTGGTTCCCTCTTGTCAACTCAGGGAGAAAGTGAGGTCTGCAGATGCTGGAGATCAGAGCTGAAAATGTGTTGCTGGAAAAGCGCAGCAGGTCAGGCAGCATCCAGGGAACAGGAGAATCGACGTTTCGGGCATAAGCCCTTCTTCAGGAAGGCTTGTCAACTCTACTAGTTATGTCTTCATAGAATTCCAACAGATTTGTCAAGCATGATTTCCCTTTCATAAATCCATGCCGACTCTGACGTTGCCACTGCTTTCTTAATGCTCCACTATAAAGTCCTTGCAAATGGATTTGAAAATTTTCTCCACTCTCAATGTTAGTCTGACCGATTTATTAAACTCTGGTTCTCTCTACCTCCCTTTTTGACTACTGGAGAGTCATTAGCTTTCCTCCAATCTGCAGGGACTGTACCAGAGTCAATATAATCCTGGAAGATGATCACTAATACATCCATTATTTCTAGAGCCACTTCCTTAAGTACTCTGGATTGTAGATTATCAGGCCCTGGGGATTTATCCACCTTCAATCCCCTCAATTTTCCCAGCACTATTTCTCCACTTTTATTGATCTCCCTCAGTTCTTCTCTCTCACTAAATCTTACATTCTCCAACATTACTTGCATTTGACCTGTGTCCTCTTTTGTGAAGACAGAACCAGAGTATATATTCAGTTGCTTAGCCATTTCTTCATCCCCTATTATACATTAACCAATTTTCCCTTCTACCTACATTTGTTTTCACCAATCGCTTTCTCTTCACATATCTATAAAACTCTTAGTTTCCCCAACCAACTCTATTTTGATTTAATCCCTGCCCTCCCCGTCTCTGTTTGATCACACATCATTGCCCTTTGATGTGAAGGGCACTGCTTGTCACTGGCCACTCGGGTATTTCCTTTCATCCTGGTGGTGGACATTGAATAAAGATTTGTGCACCTTGTGTCTCTCACTGTGTCTCACACCTGCACACACACAACATGGGGGCTGGGGAAAAAAATAACACTACTGCAGTTAGGCGGTAGTGTGTGAAATATAAAAAAAACAAGAATGTCAGAGGTTTTGTTCACTCTGAGAGCTGGCTCTGAGGGAGTTGGATCAGTGTGTGTGTGTGCAAGAAAAAGGAAAAAGAAAAGAAAAAAGAAAAAAAAACGAACTCTTAGTATCAGTCTTTATGTTCCGTGCAGTTCCCTTGGTCGTTCTTTGCTGAATTCAAAACTGCTCCCAATTGGCTTGGCACTCTCAATATTAGTTTTCTTGGCCCATCTTTATGCCAACATGGTGTAATCCACCCTTGTCAACCCTGTAGCCTTGTGTGCAGGTGTGAGATATTTTCCCTTTTTAGTTGGATGGCAGCCTCAGAAAAATAGCCTAAGACCTCCTCCAAACGCCCCACATGTTTCTTTGCAGTTGTTTCTGAGATTGACAGTCTATCTGGATGACATTTTAATCTGGTCACCCCTCAGAGAATATTCTCCATTACCCTTTGAAAATGGCACAGGCTGACAATACCCTAAAGATTAAGTGAGTGTACTCAGAGTATTTATAGTAACATAATTCCTGGATGACCACTCAAGCTCCAGTTGAAGGTAGGCCGAGCTCATCACATTCAAGTTAAATAATATGTGACACCAGTTTCTATGTATGGCATAGGGTATCTATTTAAGCAGGAAGCTCTGTTGACTGTCAATTTATAAATTCCACAGAGATGAACTGAGTTTTCAGATATTACTAATGAGACTGCGAGTGTGGCCTATGCAGCAAATAGTGCTGGGAGTATGATGTTAGTTTCTCCAGGTGTTCCAATTCAGCCCTTACTCTGGTGCATGGGACATAGGGAACTGGTCTTGTCTTGAAGTATTTAGGTTGGACGTCTGGATATATATAAATCTTGGCACTGGCACCCTTTACCTTCCTCAGGCTCTCTTGAAACCCTTCATAATATTTCTCTATGACTGCATACGGACCACCAGTGTCCATTTCAAAGATCTGTTGCCAATCAAGGCAGATTTTCTATAGTCTCTTCCCAGAAGGTTGAGACCTGGCCTTTACACTACCACTAAAGGAGTCAGGCTAAAGAACAAATAAAGATCAAAGAACAATAAAGTGCAGGAATAGGTCCTTTGGCCCTCCAAGCCTATGCTTTTACCCTTCACCGACAGGATCCCTATCTCTCTATTCCCTTCCTAGTCATGGATTTGACCAGGTGCTTCTAGAATGCTGCTATTGTGTCTGCTTCCACCACCTTCTCTGCAGCGTGTTCCAGTCACTTACCACCTTTTGTGTGAAAAACTTGCCCTGAACATCTCTTTTAAACTCTGCCCCCCACCCACCTCCCACACACCTTGAGAAAAGCCTCATATTTTCAACGATATCCATATCATTTACAATCTTATAATTTTGATCAGGACACACCTCAACCTCCTGCAGCCCAGTGAAAACAAAGCCCTATCTACCTAACCTTCCTTCATAGCTAAAATCCTCCATCCTGAGGCAACATCCTGATAAACTTTTTCTGTACCCTCTCCAAAGTATCCGTCATCTTTCTGGTAGTGTGGTAACCAACATTGTATGCAACATTCCAAGGTGGCCCGAGCTAAAGTTGTATAAAGCTGTAGCATAACTTGTGTATCATTATACTCAATACCCATTCTAATGAAGGAAGCATGCCATAGGCCTTTTTTGCTGTCTTATCCACCTGATCGCCTTCAGTAACCTGTGCACACCCAGATCCCTCTGCATATTAATACTCCAAACGGTTCTGCCATTCACTGTATCATTTCCACCTGTACTTGACCTTCCAAAATGCATCACCTCACATTTGCCTGATTTAAACTCCATCTGCCATTTTTCTGTCCATGCCTCCAACTGATCTATATCCTGCTGTATCTTCTGACAATCTGCTTCATTATCCACAACTCACTAATTAGACCAGCCATGTTTTCCTCCAATTCATTATGTAGTCCACGAACAGCAGAGATCTCAGCACTGATCATCGTAGAACACTTCTAGTCACAACCCTTCATTCTGAAAAGCATCCTTCTATCCCTACCC
Source organism: Chiloscyllium plagiosum (assembly GCF_037043375.1). Classification (NCBI taxonomy): domain Eukaryota; kingdom Metazoa; phylum Chordata; class Chondrichthyes; order Orectolobiformes; family Hemiscylliidae; genus Chiloscyllium; species Chiloscyllium plagiosum. The sequence goes on from NW_028270174.1 coordinate 47,138,155, forward strand.
TCTGTCTCCTATGACTGTGCCCATCTTGCCAGCTCACCCTTGATACCCTGTGACTTTACCATTTGACTGTGTGTGTGTCCCTGCCTAACTCGGGTTACAATAGTCCCAATAGCATGTCAAGACTCCCCAGTGCATGCAGCCAATGTAGCTTTGGGTCTCGCAGGTTTAAAGGCAAATACCCCATCAGAATTTCCTAAAGGTTTTGCCCTCCAACAATAAGTACAACAGTACCTGTATAGGGGGAGGCCATTTACTCAGAGTTTTATCTTAACTGGGGCTATTTTGGGAGCAGTGATGTAATTTTAGCTGTATCAATTCTTCAGCCCTGAACTGATTTATTTGCGAAGCCCTGTCTTGAGGTTATTTCATCCTTTAGCCTGGATGGTGCACACTTACCCTGTTTTGATAGCTTTGTCTGGAGCAGAGCCCATGACTACAATGCAATATTCTTGCTCCTCACTGTATTGTGGATAAACTTCCCATCCAATTCTGCAACATTACAGTCATTACATTCAAATTGCCATTCCTTGGCAACCAACGGAAGCTGAGCATTGGGAGTTGGCTGTACAGTATGGGGCTAGCCCAAAGTGGTACAATGGGACTATAAATGGACCCCGAAAGCTCCTGAGACCCTTTTCCTCCATTTTCATGAGGAAGCACCAGTTCTTGAGGTCTAGATCTGCTTTGGTCCAAAGCTTCCTTTGGGTCACAATAGTATTAATTCCTAAACTCAGTAGATTCCTTAACATTCCCCAAAATGCTGACCTGTACTCACAGTGCTCTGCCAATTTCTGCAGTCTTATCAAGAATTCAGGAAGTCTGTTTGCTTTGTTAAACCTGTAATGCTGCAAAATAAATATGGTTTGGCATTGTAGTGGTCCACTAGCATATCTATCAGTTTGCCAAAATGTTTTGACTTTGTGGCTGTCAGCTAAGGTAAACTTTTATGAACCTGAAAGTTAGGGCCCCCACAAGTAGTCAGGAGAATGACTTCCTATTGGTGATCCATTCAATTCTATTTGCCTGAAAAAAAATCTCATTCTATGGCATATTGGGACCAATTCTCTACATCTACAGCATAACGTTCCACTTTCCTAAACAGTAGCATTTCTAAATTTCCCTGTCTCGGTCTTATCCGGTTTGTTTGAAGGCAAGTCTGTCTGAAACTTTTCTTTACTCTCATCGCCAATGTAATAACTCAGGAAGCCGACCAAAAAGGAACATCATTTATTGTTGAACACCAAAATAGAGCCACTGCTTACGGTATGCCTAGGCTACCCACAGGCTGGGACAGACAGTTTTGCACACCCATCTCTGGATCTACTTCATAAAAGTGGTGAATTCTAGCTTGGTAGGCCATTGCCAATTGGCAAGGGAACTCACAGGCAGATTAATTAGTGATTCTCCATGACCCTTGTAGGCATTATTGTACAGATAACTTATTTATCCTAGAGGTTGCTGTCACTAGGACTCTGTGAGAAATCTTGTACAAAAAGAAGTTAATGTTCAAAGAAAATCCGATTGAAGATTTGAAGTCAGAAGAGATTTAGAAATATGGATAGAGCATGGGTAAAAACAACATCTCGGATAAGATTAGCTATTCCCTGACTGGGTGAAGGAGACATTAATGATATTAACCTGTGATTTAAAATGGACATGTGTCTTTTGTTTGCATAAAACAAGACTTGACTTTGGATAATAAGATGCTTATGCAAAAGGGAGATACTATGAAGGTATTCCATTTTTCTGTACTTTTCACCTTACTCTAGTCAAACTGGAATGCTGCTCACCCAGCATCATTTGAATAACATGATCATAAACCTGTACATAGTATCTGGTGTCAATTATTAGAAATTACCACAGCACAACTGTACACATGGTCAAAGACTGCAAGCCAGAAATTGCCATTCACAGTTGTACAATTGAATGGACCTCATTAAGACAGGGACATCAGTACTTGGGGGTCCTGCCAAGTGGGATGGTGGAGAAGAGCACTACCAGAGGAGATCATGTTACCAGACACTTCCAGCCTGGTCTAAACTAATTGCAAACATGGCCAATACAACATCCATGATCCAAAAATATGGTCAGCAATGCCACAAGAAGGTTATTGACCTTCTGCTCTCCACTGGCTTCTCTCTAATACATCACACTCATTCTCATTCTGCTTCTACACCAACCTCCCAATATGGATTATGATCTACCATTCTCACTATAATGAACAGCATCTACCCTCAATTACCCTCAATCTTTAGAACTGCCCCCAAACCCCCAACAACACTAACCCTACGTGCCATCTATGCTTTTTTGCGTACTCATTCAGGATACCTCACCACCTCTCCCCACCTGCCCCTGCACTATCAGCTGTGCCAGCCACTTCCATCTCACTCACTCACTCACTTGGTCTCATTCCAGGAGAAAAATACCCATAAAATGGCAGAGGGAGCCACGACAGGATGCAGGGTGCCCAACATTCATCTCTCCTCCTTCTATGAGGAGAGAATCCTTGCCGTCTTGGGAGAGGATAAAGACAGCTCCTGTGGTGATGCCAAAAACTCTATGCACCAGCAGCCAAGTAAGATTCATTGCAAAGTGCTAACTTGGTCTCTGATGACTAGCACTGTGAATGTATTCCTAACATATCTAAGGTTCCATACTTATTTCACAATCAGTTTCTTTATTATCCTCCTGCAGGCACCAGTGGTATCGCACAGTCTCCACCCTGAATGTCCAGCTCCTCATGATATTATCTCTTCATCTACCTCTGAGGAATAAGCCACAGACTCCTCAAAGGAAGCACCAGCACCTTACCACAACTGGCCGAAGAAGAAATGCCCAAAGTCACTGGCACTCAGATGACAGCCAGAGAGAAGGCACCTACTCAGCAGTAGGCAGGAGAGGACATTATGATGCCAACCATTAATAGCTTCTTCCAAACAGATCAGCAGACCCAGGAGTAGAAGGTACATTTGTTGGAGACACTTAGGAAACTCAACCAAATGTTGGAATATCCGTAATGGTCTCTGTTTCCTGTTAACTCTGGCATGTTTGTATCTGGCTGTCTCCATGAACAGATTAGCAGGTCCCATAGGGAACCCAGGTCCAGCTCACTCACTGTTGGACATGTGCATTGACCTGCCTTCCCTCACTCTGGACAGTTGTGTCCCTTACTATTGGCAAAGGATAAAGGGCATTGAGATCTGTCTTGGTGCCTGTCCTTTACCAAAAGACAAAGCAGTGCCATAGGTATCCAGCCAGAGGAAGCACATAGAAGGCACCCTCTCCTCCACCCCGTGTGCAATCTCTTTGGAAGCTTAACCTGAGGGAAGAGAACCTGCACCTCGCTAGGAAACACTTAAGGTTTTCGGATCCTTTAGCTACAACAACCCCCCCGCTTCTACTTGGGATCACCTGTCCAAAACTCCAAAGCCAACAGGTTCCATTATAAGATAGAGGCTGGGACTTCACCGAGATATAATGGCAAAGAAAAGAAAACAATAAACCTGTGAGACATTGGTGGAACATGTTTCAATATATGTTCACTTCTATCATCAGCTCTGTGAGTTACTGTCTTGGCAGCTGCAACAGCACGGAAACAGACTCTTCAGTCCAACTTGTCCATGCCGGCCAGGTATCCTAAATTAATCTAGCCAGCATTTGACCCATATCACTGTAAACCCTTCCCGTTCACAGACCCATCCAGATGCCTTTTAAATATTTTAGATTAGACTTGATTAGATCCCGTACAGTGTGGAAACAGGCCCTTCAGCCCAACAGGTCCACACCAACCCTCCGAAGAGTAACCCAGCCCCCTCTGCCTAATGCACCTAGCAACTATGGACAATTTAGCCTGGCCAATTCACCTGACCTGCACATCTTTGGAATGTGAGAGGAAACCAGAGTACCCCAAGGAAACCCACACAGACACAGGGAGAATGTGCAATACTCCACACAGACAATCGCCCAAGGCTGGAATTGAAGCTGGGACCCTGGTGCTGTGAGGCAGCAGTGCTAACCACTGAGCCACCGTGCCACCTATTTTAATTGTACCAGTCTCCACTCCTTCTTCTGGCAGCTCATTCCATACATGCATCACCCTTTACTTGAAAAGTTGTCCCTTAGGTCCATTTTAAATCTTTCCTGTCTCACCTTAAACCTATCCCCTCTAGTTTTGGACTCCACCATGCTGGGGAAAAGACCTTGGCTATTCATCCTATCCATGCCCCTTATGATTTTATAAACCTCTATAAGGTCACTCCTCAGCCTCCAATGCTCCAGGGAAAATAACCCCAATGTGTTCAGCATCTCCCTATGTGCAAACCTTGCAACCCTGGCAACATGCTTGTAGATCTTTCCTGAACACTTTCAAGCTTCACAGCATCTCTGCTATGGCAGGGAGACCAGAATTGAACGCAGTATTCCAAAAGTGGCCTAACCAATGTCTTGTACAGCTGAAACATGACCTCCCAACTCCTGATACTCAATGCACTGACCAATAAAGGCAAGTGTACCAAACACCTTCTTCACTACCCTGTCTACCTGTGACTCCACTTTCAAGGAACTATGAACCTGCACCCCGAGTTCTGTTTGTTCAGCAACACTCCCAAGGACCTTACCATTAAGTGTATAAGTCTTACCCTGATTTGCTCTATCAAAATGCAGCATCTCACATTCGTCTAAACTTTTAATAAATGTTAGGAAAAGTATTAAAAAGGTCAAACTGATAAGTTGCATTTGCAGTTGGGATAATACAGGGGGAGTTAACCTCTGCAGCATCAACATATTTACAGTCGAGGATTTCCTGCAAATCAGTTCCATTGATTAACATTCACAAAGTTATACTGCCTATTTTGCTTTGGCAAAGGACTATAGGATGCTGAAGATGCTGTTGAGTTTGAAGAATGTCTTACCTCGTACAATGCTGCAGCTCTCATCATCATCCATTAGATAGCCCTGTTGTGTCATTTAGTTATCTGGAGTAACCAGTGTTTTCTGTATGTGCCAAACAACACCAATTGCCTAGATGGGACCTACATGAGATCTTAATATAGAGAGGCATCTTATCACCTTTGCTGGCCCAGTGGAAGAAGGTGTTACATTGCTGATATGTTATCCATCATGACCAGATGATCTGATCACTACCACCCAGCAGAAGGTAGCACTACTGCCCTTCTCTCCTCTTTAGAGCATTCCATGGATATTAGCAACTGTGAATCTTCTCAACTTCACTGCATCATGAGGCCATCTATGGCAGGAATCTCCATATTAGAAAACTGCCCCACATTAACTGAAGGTTGATTCTGGTACTGGCCTTCCAGACACATGTGTTCCATATGCGTTCCTGTTGATACTTTCAGGCTGCAGAGATGAGAGCTTCTTCTGTGTCTGAGTCCACTAGGAATGATTTCAATCCAAATATTGGGAAATGGAAACCCAATGGAATTCCTCGATATGGACATTAGCCAGATTCAGATGTGTGCTGCTCATGCCTTTTGGCACATAGGTAGAAAGAAATTGTACATTTAGTAGCAAAATTGAGAAATTCACATGGCCCACACCAATCTCCATGTTATCCAAGAAATAACAATATAGCATAAAAGATAATGATATGGACTATAGTTGAAGATGTGAAGTGAGCAGCTACTGGATCTTATGCAACTTTGGAATGTGAGTACAACGTTTGGAACTAAGATGATCATTTACAGCTTGCCTGACATTACTTGTTCCTCATAGCTATCCTGATAATTAATTTATAATATTGAAACGATTTGAGGAATTTTTAGTCAAGACAGTTGGCCAATGCATTATGTCCACCTACAAAATGATGTGATAACAGATGTCTTTATTCTGTGCTATGTCAGTGTTTCTTTAATGGGTTTGAAGGGCTCACATTTCACCCACTCCCTCAGAGAAATAAAACACTTCTTTGTTGTCTGTGTTTTGAACACTTTGACCAGTTTCTACGTAAACTCACTCTACCTGGAGCAAATGCTTATGAAACGAACAAAAGGGGCAGAGTCAACTTGCAATTCAATGCAATTTTGATCAAAAAAAACATAAAGGAAGCTGTAGAGCTAAAATCCTGTTCTTTTGTCACAATCCTTAATCTGAACTATTGCTGGTTACCAGACTGGGATGACCTGTGCAGTTAAACCTGGCGAAGCTGCGTAGTCAGCTCTGATGACCTTGGCAAAGGTTGGTCTCACATATGGTCCTGTTCTATCTATCTAACTATCTACCTCTCTCTGGGGCTGCCCTTGGCATCCATCCATTGATGTGTTAAGGGTGCATCTCCTTCTCCATATATAGTTATAGAGGGAACCCATGCACAATACCCAAATAAGCCAGTTTCCCAGGCCAAGTCCAGGCCTGTCCTTGACTGCCTTTGTCTTGTTTTGATATGCTCCTGTCAGTTCCATTGGGCTTGACTCCTAAAAGGTTGTCAATTCTGGTTTCAGGCCCAGCCATTCAGCTCCTGGGCTATCTGGACACATACTGTACCCACACTGGATCTTGTGGCAGACATCTTTCATCTTGATTGTGCACTTTCCATTTGCATAAGGTTGGAAAGCAACACAAGTCATTCTTCATAGAGTGAATCGCAAGGTCTACCACTCAGCCATCAGTGCTCTTCCCATCAACCCCATCAGCTTTGATCTTCCCCACATTCCCATCCAACTCTTCCATTAAACAGTTCTCCCCATTTTACCCTGAGACCCAGGCATGAGGCTTTGATATGCCAAACATTTTGATGTTCTGACACCTTCCACCTCATCAAAGCCAGGGTGGTGCAGACTGTTTATGATATCCCTCCCAACCCTACAGACCCATTGTTTTCCATGGTCTGTTATCCTTAAATGTTGAGTAGCTTCACAAATATTATCTCCTTAATAGTCCAGCATGTTGCCTCCAATCTCCACTTCTGACTTAGCCAGTGACACCATCACAACACTGGTCTGAGATAGCCCCCTTGAGTTTCAATGAACAGACGCTGACTCAATTAGAAAGACAGCCCCAACTGATGAATAATTACACTCCTGACTGATGTCTATGCAGTTTTCCAACTGGCTTACTGCTGATTAGTTGAACTGGAATTGTAGTGCCATGGCACATTTCCCAGACTATAATGAAAAATGCCCCTAATCTTGATCAACCGGAGCATCCAAATGCTGGTGTCCATGCTCCTGGATAATATTGGGGTGATGTCCTTGACTTACTGTGCCCACTTATCCACTAACTGACAAACGTTCTTCTTGGCTTAACAGAGGATGAGTCCCCTTAGACTTTGAGATGTGGCCATTTGGTTGATGCACATGCAGTGTATTTGTCATCATGCTGGCATGTGCTGCAGGAATAACATTGATGTAGCATAGTGCTACACAAAACCGGTTCATCCTATTGACCGACCATTGTTAATAAACATGATAAGCTGCCTGGCTCTGTATCTGCACTAAAAAGCAAGGCAAGGCAAGGTAAGACAGACGTTTTGTGAGTCTGCATTTTCTGAATGAGGCAATAATGTGTAAAACGTGGAGGCAAAGTAAAGTTTCTGTGAATATCCAAGTAATGAGTGAGCTTGGAGAGAACAAATAAAGAACCATGAGATCACCATTTTCTAATACAAGTGTACAGTGGCCATTACCATGCAAGTTGCCAGTGTGCTCCAAAGTGCTTTATTAAACTGCATTCTGAGAGAGTCAAAGATGAACCATGGTGAACTGATGAGGCTGGTGCTAACTCCCACAGATGAAAGATGCAGACAGTCGTTGCCTATAAAGTGTGCCTGAGATTTTAGGGACTGCTGACCAAGATGGACGCCTGGAGGAACAAGCAGTGAACTGGAATTGTCAGATAGTTACTCCGACCTCCATATAGGGAATTGTTGCTGCCTAGTTTTTCTCCATTGCACTGAAGAATAGCAAATTGCATTTACATAAGGTGAGAGTAGGTTCTAATGAAATGTTAATCTAGGCAAATCGGCCTCCCTGCTCTCACTAATGAGATTTTCATCTTGCTGTTAAAATTTTGGGTGCAAAATTCATCTTTTTTTTTCTTGATGACAAAAATCTTATTTTTCTGATCTAACAATATATTTAATTGACTGGCCATTGCCCACACAGTTCAGCAGCTGGGAAAAGTTGATCCATTGTTTCAGGATTATATTTTCAGAAATTTGTTGTGAATATAGAATTCTTCTAATATAATTAAAAAACAACCATTTATGATTAGACATCTGCGTAGCCGATTTAGCTAATAATTAAACAGTCCGTTGGACACAGAATCTATCACAATTATGGATAGTGGATGCATTTGGTCCCTGCACCACTTTTACTACAGTTTAACAAAAAATAAAAACATTTGTCTGATGAAGTGAAGGAAGAAATTGCATTTTAAATGTTCAATTATATGCTTGGGTTATACTTACTCAAAGGAGATAAAAGGTTACATTTTAAAATCAACCACAGGCTTCCCAAAGCACTTCATAGACAAATAAGTACTTTGGTAGTGTGGTGCACAGCATGGTTCCAAAATCAACAATAAAATAATTGCCAAATGATCTGTTCTAGTGTTGCTTGTTGGGCTATGAACATTGATAATGATATTGACAAGAATGTCCTTGCTCTTTTAGATGTGTCTGTAATATTTTGTGTCCATGTGAACAGTTGGGCGTCAGTTTAACATCTCACCCCAAATTCTGCAAGTCCAAAGGTATAGTACTCCTCAGTAGTGCATAGATACTGCACTTTGTTGTCCAATTTAAATCTACTCTCTGAACAAGTCATTGCTAGTGTTTATACTTCACGGAAAGAATCAATTGCTCATTTATTAGTTTCATGTTTTCCCATCATAATCTTTTTTTTCTTGTTTCTTCCCATAATGATTCTTTGTGTGGTAATCACTAGACTTTTACATAGATATGTCTTACAAAACTTTATCTGTTTGCAACCTGAATCTGGTACATGGATTATGGAACTGGGCAGTGAAGGTTTAAAACTCAGACACGTGTATAGTTTGGGGAACAAGACTGGTTGCAATTATACAGCAGCTCCTGAACCCCAGTTAGAATGAAGACAATGAAAGCAGAATGTTTATATGTTGTCCCAATTTCGGTTAAATTTTCATTGTGACCTTTTTTTTTATAATGTTTATCTTAACCAAGGAGAAAAATTATTCATGTTCCACTCTTGTGATTGAAATGTGTTACAATAAAATTATACTAAAACATGAACGACCAATTTTCAGCTTTCATGATCTTATTTTAAGACCTGGGATATTCAATGACTGACATGGCTTCAGACTGCATCATCCCATCTGGGGCTAGCTGGATAATGCAACAGCAAAGGCACTCACAAAGCAGCAAGTTGGAAGCAGTAATTATATGATCATCAGAGAAAAAAACAAGTTAAGGTTCCATGGAACTACTGCCACTCTCCCAGAGTAACACCTTAGTAATCCTAATGATCTGTTGAAAAGAGATTGATCAACTGTCAATACCCGAAAAGCCACTTTGAATTATGTGATCCAGGATCGTGTTAGCAGCAGTCTCAACTTTGATTGCCGTACATTAATAGAAACTGTCAGTGTCACAATGCAAATTGCCACATCTGCCATCAGCCATTATCTCGCTATGGATGCACTGATGGACATGATAATATCTTGTATATTGAAAAGGATGAACTTCAATTTCATGATGCCACATGGCAAATTGGATCTGACGTCCTCTGGGCTCTGTAATCAGAGGCAGGTTTTCTGATTGATGTTCGAAATTGGGGTCCCTTTAAAACAGATTTTTTTCCCAGTATTCTCCTTGTAGCATCATATCTCTTCTAACTTTGTCACAGAACTATTTCCTTTGCCCAAGCATGAACAATTTCAAATAAACAAGGACAGAAGGAAGATGGCGCTAAGGTCACCAGTAAGGACAACCATAAGTTAATAGACGAGAGTGTGGTGCTGGAAAAGCACAGCAGGTCAGGCAACATCTGAGGAGCAGGAGAATTGACGTTTCGGGCATAAGCCCTTTTTTTAGATTAGATTAGATTACATTACAGTGTGGAAACAGGTCCTTCGGCCCAACAAGTCCACACCGACCCGCCGAAGCGCAACCCACCCATACCCCTACATTTACCCCTTACCCAACACTATGGGCAATTTAGCTTGGCCAATTCACCTAGCCTGCACATCTTTGGACTGTGGGAGGAAACCGGAGCACCCGGAGGAAACCCACGCAGACACGGGGAGAACGTGCAAACTCCACACAGTCAGTCGCCTGAGGCGGGAATTGAACCCCGGTCTCTGGCGCTATGAGGCAGCAGTGCTAACCACTGTGCCACCGTGCCGCCCACAGGAAATCGGGAAAGCTCCTCCTGATGAAGAGCTTATGCCCAAAACATCGATTTGCCTGCTCCTCGGACGCTGAACTTTTCCAGCACCACACTCTCGACTCTGATCTTCTGCATCTGCAGTCCTCACTTTCTCACAGAGAGAAACAGAAGTCTAAATATCACCAGCCTGACAGGAACTGGCTGGGAGACAGAACGACTGGTAAGATAGTAAAAGATTCAAATGTCTTCTCTCTGTCACACCATGTTACAAATAGGAACCATATAGGCAGAGCAATCTACCAGGCAACCAGTAGAGTCATATAAGTGCCAATCATGGGCACTTTACACCCCTATTGGCATTTTGTCTGTGTCAGCAATGGACAGTGCCACATGGTGAGATGTCTGATAAAAGAATGTTGGCCTCCCCATAAGAACATGTACGAGGACCATTGCTTTTTGACTGCTCCACTGCCCCAAAACATTCAAGCAAAACAAAAAAGGACCAAGGGTAGATTATAGTGAAGGAAGAGGAAAAATAAGAAGTGCACTATTTGCATCATCTGAACTTCATTATTATAAGACTGCCAGCTGGGGAAGCATTGGGAACCATTGCTTCATGCTTTACCAGGATGTTGCCTGGTATGATAGAAAGATCGTATGAAGAAAGGCTGAGGCACTTGGGGCTGTTTTCATTGGAGAAAAGAAGGTTTAGGGATGACTTGATAGAGGTGTATAAGATGATTAGGGGTTCAGATAGGGTCGACAGTGAGAATCTTTTTCCACGTATGGAGTCAGCTATTACAAGGGGGCATAGCTTTAAATTAAGGGGGGGTAGGTATAGGACAGATGTTAGGGGTAGGTTCTTTACTCAGCGAGTCGTGAGGTCATGGAATGCCTTGCCAGTAGCAGTGGTGGACTCTCCCTCATTATGTGCATTTAAGTGGGCATTGGATAGGCATATGGAGGATAGTGGACTAGTGTAGGTTAGGTGGGCTTGGATCGGCGCAACATCAAGGGCTGAAGGGCCTGTACAGCGCTGTATCCTTCTATGTTCTATGCTCTATGCTCCAACAGTGACCCATGACCTCAGCAGTGCCATTTCCAGGAAGGGTCAGCAGTTCCTCTGAGACAGGTAAGAAGGGGTAAGATTAAAGAACCTTGGATGAGCAGAACAGAGGAACTTCTTGTCAAAAGGAAGAAGGCAGCTTATGTAAGGTGGAGGAAGCAAGGATCTAGTACAGCTTTAGAGGATTACAGGCTTGCTAGAAAGGAGCTCAGAAATGGACTGAGGAGAGCCAGGAGGGGGCATGAAAAAGGCTTGGTGGGAAGGATTAGGGAGAACCCAAAGGCATTTTACTCATACATGAGGAATAAGAGAATGATCAGGGAGAAGGTGGGGCTGATCAGGGATAGCGGAGGGAGCTTGTGCATGGAGTCTGAGCAGATAGGGGAAGCCCAAAATGAGTTTTTTGCTTCGGTTTTCACTAAGGAAAGGGAACTTGTTGTGAATGAAAACTTAGAGGAGCTGGACCAGATCAAGATTGATGAAGTTGATGTGCTAGAAATTTTGGGAAACATTAAGATTGATAAGTCCCCACGGCCAGACCAGATTTATCTAGGCTGCTCCGGGAAGCGAGAAAGGAGGTTGCTAAGCCACTGGCAAGATCTTTGCCTCCTCACTCTCCACGTGAGTCGTACCGGAGGATTGGAAGGAGGTGAATGTTGTTCCTCTTTTCAAGAAGGGTAATAGGGAAATCCCTGGCAATTACAGACCAGTCAGTCTTACCTCTGTGGTCAGAAAAGCTTTGGAAAGAATTCTGAGGGATAGGTTTTATGACTATTTGGCAAAGCATAGTGTGATTAAAGGCAGTCAGCATGGCTTTGTGAGGGGCAGGTCATGCCTCACAAATCTTATTGAGTTCTTTGAGGAGGTGTCAAGACAGGTCAATGACAGTCGAGCAGTGGATGTGGTGTATATGGACTTCAGCAAGGCATTTGATAGGCTTCCACATTTGATAGCCCTTCCTGAAGAAACGTCGATTCTCCTGCTCCTTGGATGCTGCCTGACCTGCTGCACTTTTCCAGCAACACATTTCCAGCTTCCACATGGTAGGCTCATTCATAAAGTCAGGAAGTATGGGATACAGGGAGATTTGGCTGTCTGGATTCAGAATTGGCCGGCTGACAGCAGGCAGAGAGTGGTTGTAGATGGAAAGTATTCTGCCTGGAGGTCAGTGTTGAGTGGGGTCCCGCAGGGCCTCTGCTCTTTGTAGTTTTTATAAATGACTTGGATGAGGAGGTTGAGGGGTGGGTTAGTAAATTTGCAGATGACACAAAGGTTGGAGGTGTCATCGATAGTATCGAGGGCTACTGTAGGCTGCAGCACGACATAGACAAGATACAGAACAGGGCTGAGAAATGGCAGATGGAGTTCAACCTGGATAAATGCGAAGTGATGCATTTTGGAAGGTCAAACTCAAATGCTGAATATAGGATTAAAGACAGGATTCTTGGCAGTGTGGAGGAACAGAAGGATCTGGGTGTGCAAGTACATCGATCCCTCAAAGTTGTCACCCAAGTGGATAGGGTTGTTAAGAAAGCATTTGGTGTTTTGACTTTCATTAGCAGGGGGGTTGAGTTTAAGAGTCACGAGGTTTTGCTACAGCTCTACAAGTCCCTGATGAGATCACACTTGGAATATTGTGTCCAGTTCTGGTCGCCCTACTATCAGAAAGATACAGAGGCTTTGGAGAGGGTGCAAAGAAGGTTTACCAGGATGCTGCTTGGACTGGATGGTTTGCCTTATGAAGAAAGATTGAATAAGCTTGGATTTTTGTCTCTGGAGAGAAGGAGGAAGAGAGGAGACCTGATCGAGGTATACAAGATAATGAGAGGAATAGATAGAGTCAATAGCCAGAGACTTTTCCCCAGGACAGGATTGACTGGTACGAGAAGTCATAGTTTGAAGATATTAGGAGGAAGGTATAAAGGAGACGTCAAAGGTAGGTTCTTTACACAGAGAGTTGTGAATGCATGAAATGCGTTGCCAGCTGTGGTGGTGGAAGCAGAGTCATTTAAGCGACTGCCGGACATGCACATGGATAGCAGTGAATTGAAGGGTGTGTAGGTTAAGTTATTATATTTAACATTAGGATTAAACCTCAGCACAATATCGTGGGCCAAAGGGCCTGTTCTGTGCTGTACGTTTCTATGTTCTATGTTCTATTGTCTTGTCAGTGCTGTCTTGTGAATGGACATTAAAGCATGCAGACATGTTAATCCTTCTCCATTTCTCCCCAGATGCTGTTCTTGATCACGCTTTCCTCAAAAAGATGGAAGTGTGTCAGTGAATGTCCTGCAGTATGTTTGAGTAATGTGGCTGCCATTGGTGAATAGCTCCACCATATGTGAGTCTTGAGTGTGAGGTCTGCAGCAGTGCAAAATGTGAGAGGATGAAGTCAAGTATAAAAGATTGAATCCTGATTGATAGAGATGTTGGGTGACAACAGTGTGATGACTTGAGCACTGGTTAAGGCTGGTGGTGCAATTGGTAATCATTTGAAAATTAAGTTGACAATACCTGTGAGATCATTGTACTGCACATAGGATAAAAGCAAAACACTGCAGATTCTAAAGATCTGAAGTGAAAACAGAATGTTCTGCAGAAACACAGCAGGTCTGGCTGTATCTGTGAAGACTGAAACAGAGTTAAAGTTTCTAGACCAGTTAATTTGCTTTGGAACTGAAGGGAGCAGTAAAATAATAGATTTTATGCTATTGGCAAAGTGGGTGGACGAGCAAGTGGAACAGATGTGAGGTTGCCAGGGATGAAGAGAGTGCTGATGGTAGTAAAGGAGAAATATAGATGCAAAGTAAGTGTGAGTAGCTGGAATGCTGTAACTGCTGACACTAGGGCATGCATGCAATTCTCTGCTTTTAATCATGCTTGAGCATGCATAATGTTTTGAAAATTATGACCTGCGATCTGAGATGAGGAGACAGCATGGAGGGAGGTTTGAGATCAGGATGGGTGTGGAGGGGTGGGTGTGGGGGATCAATAGGGGACGGGAGGATGGGAGCAGGAACAGTGTCCACACCTGGGAGAGAACCAGTATTGATTGGGGATGGTGGAGGGGAGTGGCAGAAGGGAGCACGTGAGGGATGAGACATGAGAGGGAGACCTTCCTGGGTCCTCCTAATCAAACAACCTACTCCTCCAGGCTTTTTGGCCCTGCCATCATGGACAGAGTGAATCCACAGCATCTTGCATCCAATCTAATCACTTAACCCCATTTCAAAAGTTCATAAGTGTACTTCCCTGTGCATATACATTGCTTCATTTGCATATGACTTAACGTCTAAGTTCTACATGATGGCATTGTTTTTGGAATCTCACATATACACACTCACGTATTCGTGCCCATGTGCTGTTGCCCACTGTTATGGATGCCACTAAATACTACCTAGTCCCAAACAGGTTGCCTTTGCTGAGTACAGCCCCATGCAAACAAGATACTGGCTGGAGGGTCGGGAGCCTAATCAAGGTGGAGAACAACATTTATACTGTGAAGTTGTTGAATTCACCATTGCATACTGAGGACTGCAAAGTGCCTTAGTGGAGAATGAGAAACTGTTGCTGCAGCTTGTGTTGGGCTTTGCTGATGCACTGTAGCAAGCCCAGGATGGAAACATTAACATGACCGAATAGTAGTGTCTTGAAGGTTGTGATCTATGACATTAACCTCTGTCAATTGTGCTTCAGCTGAGTATGTCTGAAGAGCTGCCTGTTACTGTGTCGATAGAGAACACCTCTCCTTCTTTTACTTTTGCTTCTAAGGCTTCCAATTTCTTAGTGAAAAACCCTGGTGCATGTTCGGTCACATATTTAATCATTACTTTTTTTAAGCACCAAAATTCAGTACACAAATTATTCTATCACCATTACAGCAAGAAATGAGTCAGTTGCACTAAGTTACATGAAGTCTTTGCCATAATGGCTGGTTCAGCTGGTATCTTAATTGAGAATGGAGATCAGGAATAACCCACAGGGAATCTCAGGGCCAAGCTCTTCGTGGTTCAGTCTACCTGTATGATGCTTTTGATTTCCTACAATAATTTGATTTGCAAACGTTGAACGTAGTTGATCCAGAGACCTTCAGTACAAAATGATTTGGAGATGCTGGTGTTGGACTGGGGTGTACAAAGTTAAAAATCACTTAATTTAAAAATCATTCAATTCCTGCCAGGCACCACTTGTAACTAATGTGAATGAGACTGTGTTTCCACATCTTGATTAGTTATTTCGATATTATTCTTTCGTATGAAAATTATTTGCTTAGTGTCAGTTTCGCATTGACAGGACTAATAGTGATTGATCATCGTTTATATATTTACTATACCTGATAACCACCTAATGAAGGAGCACCACTCCAAATTAACCCTGCTTCCAATTAAACTGTTGGACTATAATCTGGTGTTGTGTGATTTTTAATTCAGTACAGAAGCTTGAGTTCTATTTCAGGCACCAATATTTGAGTTGTAATTACAGCATTCTTTTCAAAAAAGTTACATCAAATGTTTGCAAATGTGTTTCACGTGTGCTCACCAACTATTATTACATCACGCAGTTTCTGCTAGTGTGAGGAGGAGAGGTGTTCTCTATGTACACAGTGAGCAGGAGGCTCCTGCCATATGGACTGACAAGGACGTCCCAAAGTAGCCATGCCCCTATCAGCAATCCAGAGTAGGGTCAGTCCCTGATGGCAAAGAAAGAGAGAGAGGCAAAGGAGAAAAAGCCATCGAGAGAGCTGGGACCAGCTGGAATGGCCCACGCCTCCAGCTCGGATGTGGCAGTCACGGGATTGGTGATGGCAGAGGCCCGTTTCAGTGACCCAAGTAATGTCAAGCAGCAACTGCAAGAGAAGAGGAGGAGGAACAAAAGGAAAGGGAAAAGATGAGTTGTATTGCAGTAAAATCTTGCCTTATATTCAATGTTTCAAGATGGCACAGAAGCATGGCAACACGTTGCGCATAACACACAAATAAAACACTTTTCATTGTATTTTTACATACATGTAACAATAAATCTAAATATAATCATTTAATTCCTGCCAGGCACCACTTGTAACTAATGTGAAGGAGACTGTATTTCCACATCTTGATTAGTTATTTCGATATTATTCTTTCATATGAAAATTATTTGCTTAGTGTCAGTTTCGCATTGACAGGACTAATAGTGATTAATCATCGTTTATATATTTACTATATCTGATATGCTCTCAAGTTAAATTGCCTCCGTTAAACAGCAGCTATCCTTCCACCATTTCATTGCTCCCTTGATTGTCAATGTAATAACTCCACAGAGGCCAGTATCCCATCACCTTTATTCACACATGGAGCGCCGTTGTCTTTTGAGCCAGCTCTCAGAGTGAACACAACCTCTGATACACCTGTCAGCCAGGCCTCCCTGATTGAACCAGAATAATAGGCCAAATCAGGAAATTCATATTCTATGATGTCCAACTGGCTGACCTAGTTACATTCACTATAGTCATGTGCATACTTGAAAGCCATCTCAGACAAAATCATTTTTAAAAGCTACTGAGACATGTGTGTTGCTTTATTTCTAATTTTGTATTTATAATTGCATAACCATTTCAAATCTACATTTTTTCCAAATGCAATTATAAGAGAGAAAGAAATATCACAATTATAATTCCTTGTGCAGTCTCCTCATGCTATTCCGATGGGCAAAAAAGGATCAGGCAAGGGATTAACATCCTAACAATCAAGGTCCCATCTTAATCCTGTTGTGTTTCTGGCTGCCATAGCAGTAATGAAGGAGATTGCAGCCTTTTGCAAAGCTCCCATGTAATAGCAAATGGGGCTGTCTTAGAAAACTCGATGATAACATCAGCAGCATGTAATCAGCTCCGTGCAAATGCAAGACTTGTTGCTTGGTAATTGTAACAAATTAAGCAAAGATGACTGGCCAGAAGGGAAATATTACCTTCATTTGATTCCTTTGCAAAACAGTCAGAGCAAACCCGATGCATGGAGATACTGAACCTCCCTGGTATCCCCATAATTATCATTCAGGAAGGATAGCCAGTCTGTCCCTCCAACAAGGTGAGAAATGTGATTTGAAATATTATTGTCACATGTACCTACAAACAGTTAAAAGCTTTGTTTTGCATGATACAAAGTGCGTAAGGATAATAGAAGAGTGCGGAATACAGTGTTACTGCTGCAGAGAAGGTGCAAAAGAGCAAGATCAACATTAAATTTAAAATTTGAGAGGTCCATTCAAAATCCTAAGAATTGTGTGGAACAAGCTGTTCTTGGAACAAGCGCGTGTGTTTAAGTTTTTGCCTGATGGAAGACGTTGGAAGAGATTATAACCGGGGTGGGAGGAGTCTTTTATGATGTTGGTTCCTTCCCAAGGCAGCAAGAAGTGTAGATGGAGACAATGGATGGAAGGCTGGCTTGTGTGATGGACTGAGCTGTGTTCACAGCTCTGTAGTTTATTATGGTCCTGGGCAGAGCACTTGCCATACCAAGCCATGGTGCATCCGGAGAGAGTGCTTTCTATGATGCATCTATAAAAATCCTTACAGGCATGCCTAATTTCCTTAGCCTCCTCAGGAAATAGAGGTATTGTTGTGCTTTCTTGACTGTCACATCAACATAGAATGAGCAGGACAGATTGTTAGACATCATCACTCCTAGAAATTTGATGCTCTTGATCATCTCCACCTCAGCACCATTGATGTAGACAGGGGCATGCCGTCCACCTTGCTTCCTGCAATCAAGGAGCAGCTCTTGCATTTTGCTGCTATTCAGGGAGGGATTGTTATCTTTATACCATGCCAGCAAGCATTCTACCTCTTTCCTGTATTCTGTCTTGTCATTGTTTAAGATCCAGTCTGCAACAGTGGTGTCATCAGTGAACTTGTAGATGGAGTTAGGATGAAATTTGGGCATACAGTCATGAATGTACAGATAGTAAGGGGCTGAGGACACAGCCTTTCAGGGCGCAGGTGTTAAGGATAGTCGTGGAGGAGGTGATGTTGCCCATTCTCATTGATTGTGATCTGTGGGTCAGGAAGTCGTGGATTCAGTTGCAGTGGACAGAGCAGAGACCTAGGTCTCAGAGTTTGAAGATTAGTTTGGTTGGAACTATGTGTTGAAGGTGGATTGCAGTCAATAACTAGAAGCCATTTCTAGGTAACTTTGTTATCCAGGTTTTCTAGTGATGAGTATAGGGTCAGGGAGATGGCGTCTGGCATGGACCTGTTGTAACAGGAGGCGAATTGCAAGGGATCAAGGCAGATTGGCAGGCTAGAGCTGCTACAAGCCATGACTAATCTCTTAAAGCATTTCAATAATTATGGAGGTCAGAACAACTGTCTGGTAGTCATTGAGGCATGATGCATGAGTTTTCTTTGGTACCGAGATGATGGTGGTCTTCTTGAAGCAGGTGGGGACTTCAGATCGTAGTAAGAATCTGCTCTACTGATTGACTGCAGTGGACTGTTTCATGACAGTGGCCTCCTACCAACAGTTTCTCACTGCTGACCACTGGCCGAGCAGTTAACCTGATCAGAGTTTCAGGGTGATTCTACAATCTTTTTTAAATAAGACCTTGCCATGAAAACCACTTGGGCCTCCATTTCCTCAGAATTTGTCTTCTCACTTGATCCACAGGATGTTGGTATTACTAGTCAAGTCAACATTTATTCCTCAGAGAACAGTTAAGAGTAAGCTACATTGTTTTGATTGGAGTCACATGTAGGCAAGACTTGGTAGGAACAGCCGTTTCCTCACCCTAAAGGCATGAATAAATCAAATGTTTTTATCCAACAAACAGCAATGGTTTACATGCCGATGGAAGGCATGGTGGCTCAGTGATTAGTACTGCTGTCTCAGAGTGCCAGGTCCTGAGTTTGATTCCAGCCTTGGGTTCCGGTGTGTGTGTGTGGAATTTGCACATTCTTCCTGTGTCTATGTCTGTTTCTGCTGGGTGCTCAGGTTTCTTCCCATGGTCCAAACACCTGCAGGTTGGGTGAATTGACCATGCTAAATTGCCCATAGTGTTCAGGGATGTGTAGGCTAGGTGAATTAGCCAGGGTAAATCTGGGGTTACAGGGATAGAGTTGGTGACTGGGTCTGGGTGGGGTACACTTTGTGGGTCAGTGCATGCTCAGTGGGCCAAATGGCCTCTTTCTGCACTCTGGGGATTCTATGATTTTTCATTGGACTCTTAATTCCAGATTTGATTTTGAATTCCAGATTTTTATTGAATTCAAATTCCACTGTCTTCTGCAGCAGGATTCAAAACCGGGAGCCCAGAACATTATCTGGATCATTGGATTATTGGTTTAGCAATTAATGCACTATGATTAGATTAGATTACTTACAGTGTGGAAACAGGCCCTTCAGCCCAACCAGTCCACACCGACCCTCCGAAGAGTAACCCATCCAGACCCATTTCCTTCTGACTAATGCACCTAACACTATGGGCAATTTAGCATGGCCAATTCACCTGACTGGCACATCTTTGGACTGTGAGAGGAATGGTGACATTAACCGCCTCAACCTGTCGACCCCGCTCCCCAGTCCAACCTCTCACCCTTACAACACGCAGCCCTCCAATCCCTCTGCTCTAATCCCAACTTCACCATTAAGCCAGTGGATAAAGGGGGCGCAGTGGTAGTCTGGCGCACTGACCTCTACACCGCTGAAGCCAAACGCCAACTCGAGGACACCTCTTCCTACCGCCTCCTCGACCATGACCCCACCCCCCCATCACCAAACTATCATCTCCCAGACCATACAGAACCTCATCACCTCAGGAGATCTCCCACCCACAGCTTCCAACCTCATAGTCCGGGAACCCCGCACTGCCCGGTTCTACCT
This sequence comes from Chiloscyllium plagiosum, assembly GCF_037043375.1. NCBI lineage: Eukaryota > Metazoa > Chordata > Chondrichthyes > Orectolobiformes > Hemiscylliidae > Chiloscyllium > Chiloscyllium plagiosum. The sequence continues at coordinate 47,158,398 of NW_028270174.1, forward strand.
CCTTCCCAAGATCCACAAGCCTGACCACCCTGGCTGACCCATTGTCTCAGCATGCTCCTGCCCCACTGAACTCATCTCTACCTACCTCGACACTGTCCTATCCCCCTAGTCCAGGAACTCCCCACATACGTTCGAGACACCACCCACGCCCTCCACCTTCTCCAAGACTTCCGGTTCCCTGGCCCCCAACGCCTCATCTTCACCATGGATATCCAATCCCTCTACACCTCCATCCGCCATGACCAGGGCCTCCAAGCCCTCCGTTTTTTCCCCTCCAGACGTCCCCAACAGTACCCTTCCACCGACACTCTCATTCATTTGGCTGAACTGGTCCTCACCTTTAACAATTTCTCCTTTGAATCCTCCCGCTTCCTCCAGACCAAAGGGGTAGCCATGGGCACACGTATGGGCCCCAGCTATGCCTGTCTCTTTGTTGGCCACGTAGAACAGTTGATCTTCCGTAATTACACCGGCACCACTCCCCACCTCTTCCTCCGCTACATTGATGACTGCATTGGCGCCACCTCATGCTCCCGCGAGGAGGTTGAGCAATTCATCAACTTCACCAACACATTCCACCCTGACCTTAAATTTACCTGGACCATCTCTGACACCTCCCTCCCCTTCCTGGACCTCTCCATCTCCATTAGTGACGACCGACTTGACACTGACATTTTTTACAAACCCACCGCCTCCCACAGCTACCTGGATTACACCTCTTCCCACCCTATCTCTTGCAAAAATGCCATCCCGTATTCCCAATTCCTCCGCCTCCGCCGGATCTGCTCCCAGGAGGACCAGTTCCACCACAGAACACACCAGATGGCCTCCTTCTTTAGAGACCGCAATTTCCCTTCCCACGTGGTTAAAGATGCCCTCCAATGCATCTCGTCCACATCCCGCACCTCAGCCCTCAGACCCCACCCCTCCAACCGTAACAAGGACAGAACGTCCCTGGTGCTCACCTTCCACCCTACGAACCTCCGCATAAACCAAATCATCCGCCGACATTTCCGCCACCTCCAAAAAGACCCCACCACCAGGGATATATTTCCCTCCCCACCCCTTTCCGCCTTCTGCAAAGACCGCTCCCTCCGTGACTACCTGGTCAGGTCCATGCCCCCCTACGACCCACCCTCCCATCCTGGCACTTTCCCCTGCCACCGCAGGAACTGTAAAACCTGTGCCCACACCTCCTCTCTCACCTCTATCCAAGGCCCTAAAGGAGTTTTCCACATCCATCAAAGTTTTACCTGCACATCCACTAATATCATTTATTGTATCCGTTGCTCCCGATGCGGTCTCCTCTACATTGGGGAGACTGGGCGCCTCCTAGCAGAGGGCTTTAGGGAACATCTCTGAGACACCCGCACAAATCAACCAAACCGCCCCGTGGCCCAACATTTCAACTCCCCCTCCCATTCTGCCGAGGACATGGAGGTCCTGGGCCTCCTTCACCGCCGCTACCTCACCACCAGACGCCTGGAGGAAGAATGCCTCATCTTACGCCTCAGAACACTTCAACCCCAGGGCATCAATGTGGACTTCAACAGCTTCCTCATTTCCCCTTCCCCCACCTCATCCTAGTTTCAAACTTCCAGCTCCACACTGTCCCCTTGACCTGTCCGGACTTGTCCGACCTGCCTGCCACCTATCCACTCCACCCTCTCCTCCCTGACCTATCACCTTCATCTCCTCCCCCACTCACCTATTGTACTCTATGCTACTTTCTCCCCACCCCCACCCTTCTCTAGCTCATCTCTCCATGCTTCAGGCTCTCTGCCTTTATTCCTGATGAAGGGCTTTTGCCAGAAACGTTGATTTTGCTGCTTGTCGGATGCTGCCTGAATTGCTGTGCTCTTCCAGCACCACTGATCCAGAATGTGGGAGGAATGGTGCCATGTCATCGCTTCTTGTGATTCGTGTTGCACCCTTTCAGGCTATTGTCTAACACCTCAAGTATTGAGATCAGATAGGTTAAGCATATAACATGGAGGAGCAGTTTTAATCCATTTGGACCATTGAATCTGCTCTGCCATTTACGAGAGCATGGCTAATCGGAACATGAAAACATAGGAACAGGAGTAGTCCATTCAGCCTGTCACGCCGGTTGTACCATTCAACGAGATCATGGCTGATCTGTGGCCTAACTCCACGTGCCTGTCTTTGGCCCATATCCCTTAATACCTGACCTGACATTCCTCAACTTTACTACCCTATCTTTTCCACATCACATCATTTCATAATTAACTAAACTCTGTCCATCTCAGTCTTGAATATACTTAATAACATAACCTCTGCAGTACTGTGTACTAAAGGATTCCACAGATTCACTACCCTCTGAGGAAGAAATTCCTCAGTATCTCAATATTTGATGAATGAGTTCTTAAATGGTTTCAGATCCTGGACTGTCCCACAAGAGAGACAGCCTCTCTGGGTTTACCCTGTCAAGCCCCCAAAGAATCTTGTATGTTTCATTACAGTCTTTTCTCATTCTTATAAACTCCAATGTATACAATCTACTTATCCTTTCATCAGAGGAATATCATTCCAGACCAAGATCAAATTAGTATACCTTCTCTGGACTGCCTTCAATGCCAAAATATTGTTCCTTAAATAAGGAGACTGAGACTGCTCAGAATAATGTAGGTGTGGTCAAACTAGTGTCCTGTACAGTTTTAGCAGACTTCCCAATTTTTTAATATTCTATTCCATTTGAAATAAAACATTGAGTTGCCTTCCATCATACTTGTTAAACAAGTACACAAGCCTTTCACAATTTATGTATGAGGATCCCCAAATCTCTCTGTTCTGTAGTTTTTTTTCCTATTAACTAATGTTCAGCTCTTCAATTCTTCCTACCAAAGTGCATAACCTCACATCTTGCTCATCTGTCAAAGTTTTGCACACTCAGTTAATGTGTCTAGATCATACTGTGGACTGTTTTTTTCATCCTCACCACTTTATCCAATATATTCATGTGTCATCTGCAAACTTGGGATAACATGGTCACTTTCCTTGCACAAGTCATCATTAAAATATATTATAAATAATTGTCCCAGACACGGACCCCCCCCTGTGGCACTCCTCTGGTTTCAGGCTGTTGCCCTGGAAATGTTCCTCCTCCACCCAAGGAGGAACATTAGTTAGTCATTCCACAATCCGTGCAAACATACTACATCTAACGCGATGGGAATCTTATCTTATTAAGTAGCCCAACATACGATATCTTTATCAAAAATCTTTCTGATATCCAAACATGTTCCATTCACTGCTTTCCATATCCTGCTTTTATCTATTCTGCTTGCTATCTCCTCAAAGAATTCTAATAGTGTTAAGAATGCCACAGTGTTAAGGGTTTAGACGGAGATGAATTTGTTAGGTGTATACAAGAAAACCTTTTGATTCAGAATGTAGATGTACCTACTGGAGAAGGTGCAAAACTTGATCTACTCTTGGGAAATAAGGCAGGGCAGGTGACTGAGGTGTCAATGGGGGAGACATTTGGGGCCAGTGACACCACTTTTTTAAAATAGTGATGGAAAAAAGATAGACTCAATCTAAAAGTTGAAGTTCTAAACTAGAGGAAGGCTAATTTTGATGGTATTAGGCAAAAACTTTCAAAAGCTGATTGGTGGCAAATTTTGCAGGGTGAAGGGACAGCCGGAAAATGGGAAGCTTTCAGAAATAAGATAATGAGAGTCCAGAGACAGTATATTCCTGTCAGGGTGAAAGGCAAGGCTGGTAGATATAGGAAATGCTGGGTGACTAGAGAAATTGAGGGTTTGGTTAAGAAAAAGAAAGAAGCATTTGTCAGGTATAGACAGGATAAATCAAGTGAATCCTTAGACGAGTATAAAGGCAATGAGAGTATACTTAAGATGGAAATCAGGAGGGCAAGTAGGGTTAAGGAGAATCCAAAGGGTTTTTACAAATATATTAAGGACAAAAGGGCAATGAGAGAGAGAATAGGGCCCCTCAAAGATCAGCAAGGTGGCCTTTGTGTGGAGCCGCAGGAGATGGGGGAGATACTAAACGAGTATTTTGCATCAGTGTTTACTGTGGAGAAGGATATGGAAGACATAGAATGTAGGGAAATAGATGGTGACATCTTGAAAAATATCCATTTAACAGAGGAGGACGTGCTGGATGTTTTGAAACACATAAAAGTGGATAAATCCCCAGGACCTGATCAGGTATACCCTAGAACTCTGTGGGAAGCTAGGGAAGTGATTGCTGGGCCCCTCGCTGAGATATTTGTATCATCGATAGTTACAGGTGAGTTGCCAGAAGACTGGAGGTTGGCAAACGTGGTGCCACTGTTTAAGAAAGGTGGTAAGGACAAGCCAGGGAACTATAGACCGGTGAGCCTGACCTCGGTGGTGGGCAAGTTGTTGGAGGGAGTCCTCAGGGACAGGATGTACATGTATTTGGAAAGGCAAGGATTGATTAGGGATAAGAGCTGAAAATGTGTTGCTGGAAAAGCGCAGCAGATCAGGCAGCATCCAAGGAGCAGTACAATCGACGTTTTGGGCATGAGCCCTTCTTCAGGCTCATTAGGGATTGACTGATTCGGGATAGTCAACATGTCTTTGTGTGTGGGAAATCATGTCTCACAAATTTGATTGAGTTTTTTGAAGAAGTATCAAAGAAGATTGATGAGGGCAGAGCAGTAGATGTGATCTATATGACTTCAGTAAAGCGTTCAACAAGGTTTCCCATGGGAGACTGGTTAGCAAGGTTAAATCTCATGGAATACAGGGAGAACTAGCCATTTGGATACAGAACTGGCTCAAAGGTAGAAGACAGAGGATGGTGGTGGAGGGTTGTTTTTCACACTGGAGGCCTGTGACCAGTGGAGTGCCACAAGGTTCGGTACTGGGTCCACTCTTTTCGTCATTTATATAAATGATTTGGATGTGAGCAGAAGAGGTACAGTTAGTAAGTTTGCAGATGACACCAAAATTGGAGGTGGACAGCGAAGAAGGTTACCTCAGATTATAACAGGATTTTGATCAGATTGGCCCATGGGCTGAGAAGTTGCAGATGGAGTTTAATTCAGATAAATGTGAAGTGCTGCATTTTGGAAAAGCAAATCACAGCAGGACTTATACACTTAATGGCAAGGTCCTGGAGCGTGTTGCTGAACAAAGAGACCTTTGAGTGCAGATTCATAGTTCCTTAAAAGTAGAGTTGCAGGTAGATAGGATAGTGAAGAAGGCATTTGTTTGCTTTCCTTTATTGGTCAGAGTATTGAGTTCAGGAGTTGGGAGGTCATGTTGCAGCTGTACAGGACATTGGTTAGGCCACAGTTGGAATATTGCGTGCAATTCTGGTCTCCTTCCTATCGGAAAGATGTTATAAAACTTGAAAGGATTCAGAAAATATTGACAAGGAGGATTGGAGGATTACTAGGGTTAGAGGATTTGAGCTATCGGGAGCGATTGAATATGTTGGGGTTGTTTTCCCTGGAGCAGCAGAGACTGAGGGTTGGCCTTATTGTGATTTATAAAATCATGAGGGGCATGGATAGGATAAATAGACAAAGTCATTTCCCTGGGGTGGGTGGGTGAGTCCAGAACTAGAGGGCATGGGTTTAGCGTGAGAGAGGAAAGATATAAATGAGACACGAGGGGCAACTTTTTCATACAGAGGCTGGTGTGTGTATGGAATGAGCTGCCAGAGGGAGTGGTGGAGGCTGGTTCAATTGCAACATTTAAGAGACATTTGGATGGGTATATAAATAGGAAGGGTTTGGAGGGATATGGGCCGGGTGCTGGCAGGTGGGACTAGGTTGGGTTGGGATATCTGGTCGGCATGGACAGGTTGGACCAAAGGGTCTGTTCCTGTGCTGTACATCTCTATGACTCTATGTCTCTAATAAATTTGTCTGGCATTATTTCTGATTCAGGAAGCCATCCTGACTGCTTGATTATATTATGCACTTCTAAATGCTCTATTATCACATCCTTTGTAATATGCTCTGACATTTTCTGAAGACAAATATATGGCAATCTGAAGAATAGCTACCTGTTCCTTTTTGTATCCTCTTTTTGAATAACTCTGTACTTTTCCAGTTCCCTCTGACTTTCCCAGAAGCTTAGGTTTCCTGAAAAATTCCTACCAGTGTGTCCACGATCTCTGCAGTTATGACATTTAATATCCTATGATGCGTGCCATTGCATCCAGTGAAGACTTATTAGTCTTTAGTCCCATTAGCTTGTCTAGTACAATTTATTCTAGCAACAATTATTGTTTATATATACTCACCCCTTTTGCCTCTCAATTGTTTAGCATTTGTTGAACAATAGCAGTGTCTTTTACTTTGAAAACTGTTGAAAAGTGCCTATGAAACTTACCTGCCATTTCCAGTTCCACACTTTTACTTCCCCAGCGTCATTCTCGAATGGTATATAAAATGCATGGAAAATGCTTTATTGTATCCTGGGAATGTTTTGCAAGTATTTAACATGGAAGTGAAATTAATTCTGTTACATAAATAACCCCAAAGCATTTTAGATTCTGCAAGTCCCATTATCAAGATTAGATTAGATTACAGTGTGGAAACAGGCCCTTCGGCCCAACAAGTCCACACCGACCCGCCGAAGCGAAACCCACCCATACACTTACCCCTTACCTAACACTACGGGCAATTTAGTATGGCCAATTCACCTGACCCTGAACATCTTTGGACTGTGGGAGGAAACCGGAGCACCCGGAGGAAACCCACGCAGACACGGGGAGAACGTGCAAACTCCACACAGTCAGTCGCCTGAGGCGGGAATTGAACCCAGGTCTCTGGCGCTATGAGGCAGCAGTGCTAACCACTGTGCCACCATGCCACCCACTAAAATGCTTTGGGGTTATTTATGTAACAGAATTAATTTCACTTCCATGTTAAATACTTGCAAAACATTCCCAGGATACAATAAAGCATTTTCCATGCATGTTATATACCATTCGAGAATGACGCTGGGGAAGTAAAAGTGTGGAACCGGAATATCAAAATATTAAAGAATGTCCAATTTATGTTTTTAGTTGAATTGGTTATAGTCCAACTGGTTTTGGAGCACTCCTTCTTCCAGTTGAAGTCATCTGATAAAGGAGCAGTGCTCCAAAAGCTTGTGATTTCAAATAAACCTGCTAGACTATAAATCGGTGTCATGTGACTTCTGACTTTGTCCAACACAGCACCTCCACATCTTAGTTGAATTGCTCATGTGAAAAATAGCAGTCTAGGCACCATGTGAACTTCTACTCTGCTTTGATTTTTAACACTCCTCTGGATTTCAGGAGCATATAGCATAGTCTTCAATCTAATAAGATATCTAAAACACAGCAACTCTGTCATTCCCTCAGCCAGGATCTCATTTCTAGGATAATGACTGTATGTAATTTCAGGGAGATGTCAATGAGGACACCATTCAGGTAATATTTCCAAGTGGGTTCACAGCTGAGTGATTGTCTTGGTGTATTTATTTTTAGTTCACACTAATGAACATATATATTAAAAATGACGAGAGAACATTTTTCATGTTGGTTTTCACAATTGCTCCAAAAATAGCATTGGAAGTCTTTCTGTTCTGTATCTGATGTGATGTGAAAATTAAAGCTGCAATAAATCTACAAGCAAATATTAATTTCCAGTTAACCTCAAAAGTCTATGATTATTCTTTGTCTGGATTTGTGACTTTAGAATATCAATCGGCCTGCTTCCAGACAGTATATTACAGAAGAAAACCTCCTAGAGATATTGCAGGCTTGAGACTTAAATGCCTGGATTGCTTCACATTTTCAGTGAGCCTATCTAATATTTTTGCACCTCCATATCTACGTCTAAAAATTCAAAAGGACCAGAGGGAGCTTGACCCATTGTGAAGTGGTTCTGAGACCTCTCCAAAGGTGGACTGACTTCTTCAAATTACTGCAGCTACTTTAGACCTTTTGCTCAAATGTCTAAATCCCCAAAGTCAGTTTTTTTCACCCTCCACCAACTAATGTGGACCTGTTTTAAGGCATCTGTACTTTTAGACGTGTTGCTGCCTCTGTCAAATATGTATGTGAAAACAATAACTCGTCTCTGTTTACAGCCCCAACTCCAATGAAAATTGTGAATGATTGGTTCAAGGATGCCAGATCTGGCATGGGACTCCAGCACCATTTTTTTTAAGATTAATGAAAATATGGGTATACCCATGACGGCCTTGGCTCGAATCTAGTACATTTAGCTCTAGATCAGTCCTTGTAATCTCACTGAGATTGCTGTACTCTCACTTTGACAGGTAAATGTTCATCAGAACTCTGAGAAAATACTCTTGCACCTCAGGCGGAAATAAAAGATCCCATTGAATTATTGAACAACAGGTAAGGTGTTCTCAATGTGGCCTGGTCAATATGTGTCCTTCAAACAATAGTGGTAAAGAAACCAACTGTTCATTATCTAATTTCTTGATGCGGGGCCCTGCTGTATGCAAAATTCATTGCTATGTTGCACTGAATTCAACATCTACTGGAGTCAATTAGTTGAAAATTATTTGGAGGTTGTGACAGACATTCCCAGTATATTTCTGAATTCAAGCCTAAAAGAATAAGGCAGAGGCTGGGTAGCTCTTATTCTCTCAAACCCTCTTCTGAAGTGGAATACTTGCAATTAACTCTGGGTGGGTGTAGCTACAAGAATTTAACGCATTCCAGGGCAGAGTAGTTCGATTGATCTGATCCTCTGCCATTGGACTCGGTTTTTACCTTCACTACCACTGGTGCACTGTATCTGGAGTATGTATAAGATGCACTGCAGCAACTCTGTGGAATCTTGCAGGGACCTGAGCAATGTGAGCAATGATAGGATTTACTATAGAGTTGGACAAAAAGTCCAGCTGACTTATCTTGTCATCAGGATCAAGTCGCTACATCTTCCATATTGCTGAGTAATAAGACAGGCTTATTGCGAAAGCATAACAACTTGCCAACTAATGGGAATTGTTAAATGTCTGGCTAACGAGCCAATTCACTTCATTTATATTGAATTTTCTATCTTGCTGAATGCACCATCAAGCTAGAAGTCAAGGCAGTATCTGTGAGTTTAGCTAACCACTAGCTTCAAGAAGCTTCTATTTCATTCAGCACCAAACAACATCTCTAGGCATGATTCATGGGCACCAGCTGCTTGCACCCTTTGTCCATAGACATTGGCATCTGGCAATTGCCAAACCTTCAAAACCATCAGGGCATCTTTCCAGTCCACTTTTGGGCACAGATTTGAAGGGCACACTGAACTACCAAATAAAGGCAATAGCAGGGACACTCTGCACACACAGACATGTACCCATCCAATATATTAGATCAGGCTGCATCTCAGGACATCTCACTTGCTGTCTTTGTGTTTGCTGACTTTTTGTCTATCTACATACTCGTAGCATCTCTGCCTTGTCTACCATGCCTTACCAGTTAGAAGAATGTCACTTCAGCCAGAGCTAAAGGCTATTTCTATTGCCATTATTGACAAGCTATTTTGCAGAGACACACAAACTGGCTACTTGTCTGTGTGAATCTGTCCAGGGGTGAGGGAGAACATCTTGATAGTGGCACACTGAGACATTGGTCTCACATCTATAGCATGACACTAATAACTGGCTGTGCACTCAATGTCCATCCTGTCTGTCCCCTCCAATACTTGGAAGTTCAGTCTAAGAAGAATTAACTTGCCTCGAGCAAGAAGATCCTCAACATATCTGGCCTACCCAAACAAAACACTACTGGCATCACCCAAGCAAACCTCTTAGGCGATGGCCTCTGATATAGAGAAGGTTCCCTCCACCCAATCTGCAGAAAAGAGTGGTCCAGTATGGCCCATTGGAAGGTGAAGAGGGTAAAACTGCATTGACAGCACATGAGGACAATGATTGACAGTTAAGTATCTAGTTTGATTGATTCATTAACGGCTGTTTTTCAAGATTAATGTAGTTGTACCTGTGTGTGTAGGACATGGCTGCATCATTGCTTCCTGTGGCATCACACCTTGGGAAGTAATGAGGTGCAATAGTTCAAGATCTACCATGAATGTTAATTACATCAAATGGGAGCAGGGAGAGAAACATATGGACATAGCATCGGCTTACGTCGACACCTCAGATCACCCCCCCGCCCCGCTCCCCTCAACACTGTCTGCTTGCACAGAAATGTATATATCAGGCAGTTTCTCAGCAGTGACTGTGCTAGTGAGGTTCTAACAAACAGAGAGATTCAATGCTGTAGGAGATTCACTGTGCATACCTATGTCACTAACATATTATGCATTCAACCCCACTGTTCTTACCTTATGAATGCCCAGTGACTGGGTGCAGATGTAATCACCTAGCTCACACATTAACTCATTTACCTGCTTAGTGAAAGTGCATTCATGGCTATGCTCCTCAACATTCTCTTAAATATTCTCCTGAACATTATGCACTTTTCCTGTCCTTCACGATGGAAATGACCATGAGTGGTTTGCTCCCACTGGTTTTCCACTTTAGTCTTAGTGCGTCACTGAGTCACCCAACTCACTCTCTCCTGCCCATGCCTATTTTGTGAACGCCAAAGGCTTCGCACTTTTTGAGATCACCAGCGAAGCCATGTACATGTACAGACACCTGTCTACCTGCACCCTACAACCACCCTGTCCTTTCTCCTTACTTTCTATAAACTGGGGTTATGAGAATGGCATGACTCACTTCTCGACTTAACCTACCCGTGCTGGGCCAAATCCCTAGCTGCACTAGTCCTGACTACAGCAAATATCTCCCCTAGACTGCCCCCCACGTAGACAACAAACAGACTGTGGCCTGCTCCCTGAAGCACAGAGGTACGGTTGACCCTAATGGATGGGTGTAGGACCATTCGGCGCAGCCACTTTGGTGCGAGCAATTCGGCCCGGCCGGTTTGGCGCAGCCCATTTAGGCGCAGATCTGTTTCAGCGCAGCTCATATTTATTCCTTTTCAGGCTTGGTTAAAAGCATTAATGAAAGCAATAAAAAGAAAAATAATGTTTATCCTCATTAGTAAAAATGTTTAAAAGAAAATAAAAATAAAAAAAAACTTCCATCTACAGTTTCAGCAGCTCACACTTTTATCTTTGAAATGACAGTATTTCTTTCCACCTTAGATGCCGAAGCTGCATGCAAATGTTCATTAATTTGTTTCACTAGGTCACTATTTATAATGTGAATTTGAGTTTTGCAAATGTCCTTCCTCTCACATCTCCAAAACTTTGTTATCTTATCAGCAGCATATCTATCAAATACGTGTTGTATGAGCACTTTTCCTTTCCACCTTTTGACAACAAAATTGTTGATGGCATTTTAATGGGTTATATTTTATTTTAATAATAACTACAATGTACTGAATAACTACACAACAGCGACAAAATGGGTCTGCGCCAAAATGAGCTGCGCCGAATGGTCCCACTCTGCTAATGGACACCTGATGACAGCTGAAACCTGGGAAGAGGCTGTCTTTCACTGACTGCAGGAGACTCCATCGACTAACGGATGCCCCCATGGATCCCACTGCTGATTACGGCCCTCAGACATGTTGCACTGTTTGCTGCAAGTGCAGTGAGTTTGGTATGAATGCTGTTGCCACATGGTACAGCGATCAGACTGATATATGTGCCCTTGACTGAGAACTGCTGCAAAGCAGCTTCCTGGTTGTCTGACTGCACCAATTGGCACTGCACGGTACAGTAGGCATGCTGGTTGACACCAAGTGGATGTGAGTTGAGATTTCAAGGGGGCAGCCCTGGGTGGGCAGCCTGATAATGAGACAAGTTGGGCTATCAGGTTAACAAGTGGTAATTGCCATTGCCATTGCCAGGTGAGAATCTCACCTCCACAAGTGAGTGCTAAGAGGCCAAGTGATGAACCCAGAAATGCAACCTGATCCAGTCAATAAGCTGGGTTCCCTCTCCCTGCCTGCGAAAGTGTCACATATCGCCCCAATAGGCACTCACCTGTCTTCAGCCTATCTGGCTGCTCATGGCATTCCTGCCTTGCTGTGACTTACCTTTATTTTGTGTGCTTTGCTCCCTCAGCCAGTGATACCAGGCAGACAGTACTGTTGTGAATGTGGACTGCATGTGGCCTTTCATTGTGGAGTGTGTCATGAGAGATTGGTGCCTGATGTCCAACACGAAGATTCTTTGGAGCAAGCAGCAAGTTGAAGTCACCAGGTACCAGCTCTGATTTCCATGTCGAGAATTCTCAATACCTAGATTGTTTGGTATATTTTCAAGGTAGTAAATTGCATATTAAAGAGGTGAGATGTGACTTAGCATTCAGTAATCCTCTTAATTGGGAAGTTGTCGCTGCCAAGTGAAAACTCACCTCACCAAATGTATAAAAGAAGCAGTGAGTTGTTCCTTATGTTTGGATAGACCTTGCCAGACCTCTCACATAACTCTGCTGCAAATCCTGCCACAGCAATGTTACTCAGACACCTATTAGGTTCTGCCCATGTGTTCTCAGGCTAACTGATTTTAAAACACTGGATGGAGGAGAGAGTCCCAGAGAGATAGGCCGGGATTGCAGCAACTGTGGCCAGCAGAGGATAAAAAACTGTTTCTTCTCAAAACCACCGAACTCATGGAGATTTAAAGGCACATCAGGTTTGTCCAGGCATGGCCAGAGGAAGGAATCATTGTGGAGTGAGCCATGATGTTTCAGGTTAGTTGAGGACTGAAAATCTAAGTAAAAGACCATTGACAGTCAACGGATATTACTGCTCACCAAAACTTTGAGATACAAATCTTTAGAAGTTTGGAGTAACTTTGATGTGCCTCTTCAAAATAATGCAAGTCTGTAAAGAACAGGCTATATTGTTTGAGTGCAGCATAGGATTTCAAGAATATTAAAACACTAATAAGTTATGTTCTTTCGTAGCTTAATTACTATTAGCCCACTAAGTCATAGTTTATGTTAATTTTAGTTTGATAGTGTAAAACTTTCAAATCTTGAAATCTTTTTGTAAGATTCTTTTATGCTGGTCACTGAGAATTCAAATCTTTTTTAAAAAGTTATCAGTGATCGGAACATTATTGAAACAGAAGCTTCAGAGTTGCTGCAGTGCATCTAAATTGGGTCTGCAACTGCAAATTGGACTTGTTACATCAGGCCCAAATTTATCATTTATTTCTGAGGGACAATGTCACCTGAAAAATGTATGTTTGGCCTCACATATTTCAGAGTTAAAGATGTCTCGTGAGGCTGGCTACCCAGATGAGTTTCCAACCTGGTAAATGTAAACAGCAACAGCTTCACCAGACTCTGCAGTTTCACAATATAAATATACAATCAATACTGACTGTTCTGAGGAAGGTAACAGATGTTGATAACTGTAGATAATGTGCAAGGCAGGATAATCCTGATAAAAATGTCGATTGTCTTATTAAAATATTTCATGATGTATGGTGAACCAAGAAATAATGCAAATCACTGATGTATTTTATGGAGTTACAATTCTTCATGTCAATAATTTTAGTGTAAAAATTAGATTAGATTCCCTACAGTGTGGAAACAGGCCCTTCGGCCCAACAACTCCACACCGACGAGTAACCCACTCAGACCCATTTCCCTCTGACTAATGCATCTAACACTACGGGCAATTTAGCATGGCCAATTCACCTAACCTGCACATTTTTGGACTGTGGGAGGAAACCAGAGCACCCGGAGGAAACCCACGCAGACACGGGGAGAACGTGCAAACTCCACACAGACAGTTGACAGAGGCTAGAGTCGCACCCGGAACCCTGGCACTGTGAGGCAGCAGTGCTAACCACTGAGCCACCAAGCCACCATGAAATTGGTTGGATGGCAAAATGGAAAACCATATTCTGTATTCACATCACTGTTTTACTAAAATTAACCAAAGGATGATTGCCATCCATTCTATTCCTCAAGGGAATGTGTTTAATGTTGAAACAACAAAAAAAGCAAAGTGCTATGTGATATTGATTTTGGCAATAAAAATATTCAGGATTTTCAAATTTTCTGCTTGATGGATTCAGTAAGATTCATTGTCCAATTCACTGTCTGTGATTGAATTTGGAATTATCCTTTAAACCAGTAGTAAAAGTTTAAATTTATACCACACCTAAGTAGCTTGTAAAGTATTTAACTTTACAAATGGATTTCTGTTGAACAAACCTGATTGTTATGAACTAATATGACGCTGCTGTGGACATGTCTGCAAGCTGCTGAATAGAGCCACACTAATAACAGTGCACAAATCCATTCTTATTTTTATGTTTACATTTGGAGATATGTAGTTCAGGCTATATTTTCCATGACAAAGGCCCTGGATCTGTTGGTGTTTTTCTGGCTTCTTTATGCAAATTCACCAATCACATGCGCAGGATTGATACACTAAAAGTAGATTATTTACATCTAGGTGACAATATTTAGATGGGAGAAAGTGAGGACTGCAGATGCTGGAGACCAGAGTTGAAAAGTGTGGTGCTGGCCAGGCAGCATCCGAGGAGCAGGAGAATCGACATTTCGAGCATAAGCCCTTCTTCAGGAATGAGGCTGGTGTGCCAAGCAGGCTGAGATAAAAGGTAGGTGGGGGCGGGGGGAATTTGGGGGAGGGGCGCTGGGAATACGATAGGTGAAGGAGGTGAGGGTGATAGGCCGGAGAGGGGGTGGGGGCGGAGAGGTCGGGAAGAAGATTGCAGGTCAAGGGGGGGGTGCTGAGTCCGGGCGTTGGGACTGAGATAAGGTGGGGGGAGGGGAAATGAGGAAGCTGGAGAAATCTACATTCATCCCGTGTGGTTGGAGGATTCCTAGGCGGAAGATGAGGCGCTCTTCCTCCAGGTGTCGTGTGACCAGGGTCTGGCGATGGAGGAGGCCAAGGACCTGCATATCCTTGGCGGAGTGGGAGGGGGAGTTAAAGTGTTCAGCCACGGGGCTGTTGGGTTGGTTGGTGCGGGTGTCCCAGAGGTGTTCCCTGAAACATTCTGCAAGTAGGTGGCCTGTCTCCCCAATGTAGAGGAGGTCACATCAGTTGCAGCGGATACTGTAAATGATGTGTGTGGAGGTGCAGGTGAATTTGCGATGGATATGGAAGGATCCATTGGGGCCTTGGAGGGACGTGAGGGAGGAGGTATGTGCGCAAGTTTCTTTGATGTTCGAAATGGCTAGGAAAAAAACGTTTGTTCAGTGTATGAATTCTTCTGAGGATGAAGAACAGCAAAGGTCCTTTTCAGGTCTGGGAGAGTACTACAAACCGACCGACTCCCACAGCTACCTAGATTACACCTCCTCCCACCCCTGCCCCCTGTAAAAACTCCATCCCATATTCCCAATTCCTTCGCCTCCGCCGCACCTGCTCCCAGGAAGACCAATTCCAATACCGAACAACCCAGATGACCTCCTTCTTCAAAGACCACAATTTCCCCTCAGACGTGGTCGATGATACTCTCCACCGCATCTCCTCCACTTCCTGCACCTCTGCCCTTGAGCCCCGCCCCTCCAATCGCCACCAGGACAGAACCCCACTGGTCCTCACCTATCACCCCACCAACCTCCATATACATCGTATCATCCGTCGTCATTTCCGCCACCTCCAAACGGACCCCACCACCAGGGATATATTTCCCTCCCCACCCCTATCAGCGTTCCGGAGAGACCACTCCCTCCGCGACTCCTTCATCAGGTCCACACCCCCCACCAACCCAACCTCCACTCCCGGCATCTTCCCCTGCAACCAGAAGAAGTGCAAAACTTGCGCCCACACCTCCCCCCTCACCTCCCTCCAAGGCCCCAATGGATCCTTCCATATCTGCCACAAATTCACCTGCACCTCCACTCACATCATTTACAGTATCCGCTGCACCCGATGTGGTCTCCTCTACATTGGGGAGACAGGCCGTCTATTTGCAGAATGTTTCAGGGTACACCTCTGGGACACCCGCACCAACCAACCCAACCGCCCCGTGGCTGAACACTTTAACTCCCTCTCCCACTCCACCAAGGACATGCAGGTCCTTGGCCTCCTCCATCGCCAGACCATGGCAACATCTTCCGCCTAGGAACCCTCCAACCACACGGGATGAATGTAGATTTCTCCAGCTTCCTCATTTCCCCTCCCCCCACCTTATCTCAGTCCCAACCCCCAGATTCAGCACCGCCTTCTTGACCTGCAATCTTCTTCCCGACCTCTCTGCCACCACCTCCTCTCCAGCCTATCACCCTCACCCTCACCTCCTTCCACCTATCGTATTCCCAGTGCCCCTCCCCCAAATTCCTCCCCCCCACCTTTTATCTCAGCTCGCTTGGCACACCAGCCTCATTCCTGAAGAAGGGCTTATGCCCGAAACGTCGATTCTCCTGTTCCTCGGATGCTGCCTGACCTGCTGTGTTTTTCCAGCACCACACTTTTCAACGACAATATTTAGATGCATTTTACAGGATAGCTCAATAAACACATCCACCACAAGGACTGAGCGACCACCATTATACTCAGCAATAACTACAAGTCGAGCTGCATGAACTGAAAGCTGGTCATATGCTGTTTTTATCCTGGTTGCTATAGGAAATATATTGTGAAATCTGAAAGGGTTCAGAAAAGATTTCCAAGGATGTTGCCAGGATTGGAGGCTTTGAGCCATAGGAGAACCTGAACAGACTGGGGCTATTTTCCCTGGAGCATTGGAGGCTGAGGAGTGACCTTATAGAGGTTGATAAAATCATGACAGGCATGGATAGGGTGAATAGCCAAGGTCTTTTTCTTGTGGAGTCCAAAACTAGAGGGGATAGGTTTAAGGTGAGATGGGAAAGATTTAAAAGTTACTTAAGGGACAACCTTTTCATGCAGAGGGTGATGGATATATGGAATGAGCTGCCAGGGGAAGTGGTAGAGGCTGGTAGAATTATAGCATCTAAAAGGAATCTGGATAGGCAAATAAATAGGAAGGGTTTGGAGAGATATGGGCCAAATGATGACAAATGAGACTAGATTAATGTAGAATATCTGTTCAGCTTGGATGAGTTAGACTGAACATCATTTGCACATTCTCTTGAAGTGGTATTACAACATTGTCAGCACACTATGACAAAATCAAAGAATCATAGAATCCCTACAGTGTGGAAACAGGCCATTTGGCCCATCAAGTCCACACTGACCCTCCAAAGAGTATCCCACCAAGACCCATTCCCCTACCTATTACTTTAACATTTTCTCTAGACTATTGCAACTAGCCTAAACATCCCTGAACACTACAGGCAACTTAGCATGGCCAATTCACGTAACAAAAGCTCACAAAGTCACAGCAACCTCACCAAATATATTTTGATGGAAATAATTTTATACCATAATTGTTACCATAATAAACAGCTACATTTATTATCCACTGGTCAATTAAGTGGGTGATTTCCCTGCCAAATCTGTGATTCTACTAAATTATTCTTGACAACGTTATTGATCAATCTTTAATGTGTTTATAGGAAATGTTTTTGCCTACTTCATGATCTGCTTGAAATAGATGTATAAATATTTATACAAAATACAGGGGACAGAAAAGTGACAATTGCTAAAATTACTGTCAGCAATTTCTAGGCTGAGTATATAACTGTACAATGAAAAATTAAAGTCAAGTAATGTCTATTTTTACTTATGATGGGTCACGTGATTTTCTCTGTTGTCATTGATCCAGGTTATTGAGATTAATAAATTAAGGGGAGAGGTCTTGTATTTTAGTGGATATTATCCCTAAGCCAGAAGTTCAACTCTGGAGATTGGCATTTGAAGGCCAAGGAAAGTTCTTTTGTAACATGACAAAGAAGGTGCTTAGAGTCATACAGCATGGAAACAGACCCATTGGTCTATGCTGAGATATGATTAGATTAGATTCCCTATAGTGTGGGAACAGATCCTTCGGCCCAACAAGTCCACACCGACCTCTGAAGAGTAACCCACCCCGATACATTTCCCTCTGCTAATGCACCTAACACTATGGGCAATTTAGCATGGCCAATTCACCAGACCTGAACATCTTTGGATTGTGGGAGGAAACCAGAGCACCCGGAGGAAGCCCACACAGACACGGGGGGAATGTGCAAATTCCACACAGAGAGTCGCCCAAGGCTGGAATTGAACCTGGATCCCTGGCACTGTGAGGCAGCATTGTTAGCCACTGAGCCACCGTGCCGCCACTAAATTAATCTAACCCCATTTGTCAACATTTGGCCCATATCCCTCTAAACCCTTCCAATTCATATACCTACCCAGATGCCTTTTAAATGTTGTAACTATACCAGCCTCTACCATTTCCTCTGGCAGCTCATCCAATACTCGCACCACCCTCTGCGTGAAAAAGTTGCCCCTTAGGTTCCTTTTAAATCTTTGCCCTCCAGCTTTGTATTCCTCTATCCTTGGGAAAAGACCTTGGCTATTCAACCTATCCATGCATCTCATGATTTTATAAACCTCTATAAGGTTTATAACCTCCGATGCTGCAGGGAAAATAGCCCCGGCCTATTCAGCCTCTCCCTTTAGCTCAAATCCTCCAACTGTGGAAATGTTCTTGTGAATCTTTTCTGAACACTTTCAAGTTCCACAACACCTTTCCTATTGCAGGGAGACCAGCATTGGGTACAACATGACCGCCCAACTCCTGTACTCAAAGCATTGACAAGTAAAGGCAAACATACCAAATGCCTTCTTCACTATCCTGTCTACCTGGACTCCACCTTTTCCTTTGAAGCATGGATATCATGTTATGGAAAAAAATATTGGAGCCTCAATCACCACTATATGTAGCTTCAGGCCACAACATCCATGTGGGAGAGTATGTTGCCAGAACAATGTTTTTTTTATTTCAAAAATAAACTTTATTCATAAAATTATTTGGATCTCTTTACAATTGGTCATGCCATTCTTGTGCACACATTACATTGCTTTACTTACAAACATTGAAATTTATTTTTCCTATATACAAGTCTGTACATTTACTATCCAGCTCTTCTGCTGAGGCATCTGCGGAGCCCAGATGACTGGGTGGGCCCCCTGTTCTTCTTAGGCAGGCAGACGTTACACGGTGGTCTTTCCCCACTGCACCTTGGCGGCAGCTGCCCCAAGCTTCAGCGCGTCCCTCAACACGTAGTCCTGGACCTTAGAATGTGCCAGTCTGCAACACTCAGTCGGGGTCAACTCCTTCAGCTGGAAGATCAACAGGTTTCAGACCGCCCAGAGAGCGTCCTTCACTGAGGTGATGATCCTCCAGGCACAGTTGATGTTCTCGGTGGCCGGGGAACAGGCCGTAGAGCACGGAGTCCCGCGTCACGGCAGTGCTCGGGACGAACCTCGACAAACACCACTGCATTCCCCTCCAGACTTCCTCTGCGTAGGCACATTCCAGAAGGAGGTGTGTGACAGTCTCGTTCCCCCCGCAGCCGCTTCGAGGGCAGAATGCGGTGCGGCAAAGAGTCCGGGCGTGCATAAAGGATCTCACAGGCAGAGCCCTTCTCACCACCAGCCAAGCCATGTCTTGGTGCTTGTTGGAGCGTTCTGACGATGAGTCATTCTGCCAAATGACTTTGACAGTCTGCTCAGGGAACCGCTCGATAGGTTCCGCCCCCCCCTCCTTTTCCCGAAGGGTCTCAATGACACTACGTGCTGACCACTTCCTGATGGACTTGTGGTCAAAGGTGTTTTTCTTCATAAACTTCATTGCCAGAACAATGTAGACTACTTGGGGTAACTGGTTGACTCAGTTCCCTGGACAGCTAGCATGGATCAAATTGGTGCAAACAACATGGAATTCAATCCTTATTCTGATTGTAGTGGATTTGGGGCAAAAACAGAAATTGATGGAAAGCTCAGCAGGTCTGGCAGCATCTGTGAAATCAGAGTTCCCGTTTCAGGTCTGGTGACCCTTTCTCAGAACAGATGGTAGCTAGGAAAATGTTGGTTTTTATGGAGAAGATAGGGTGGAGGGAGAGTGTAAGGAGTAAATGATAGTGGAGATAGAGCTCAAAGAGAGAATGGTTGGACAGACAAGGAGTAGATAATGATCTGGCTTGGAAGGAGAATAGCTGTTAATGGAGACTGTTAGTAGTTCACAATGGGAATTTGGGACCTGTCTCCCTGCAGATGATCGACGTTGTAGCTCCTTAGGCTGACCTGCTCCAGCTAGAGAGCTCAGTCAGAAAATGAGCATATTCATATATCAGAGAAAACATTAATGTATTTGGAAAATGACCATTCCAAAATGTTGGAAACAAACAAATAAATTCCTCAAAGTTTTCAAAATTTACTGAAGCTTTGGGAATGCAAAAAGCCATTTATCCTTGCTTTTCTGTGGTCATCCAGCAAAATTACAGCGACAAGCTAAGAGAACCTCAAGGAATTTCAAGATCAAGGTATCCAAAATCTATATTTTCTTGGAAGACTTTGATGTTAGACTCTTCTTAAAAAAGGGCAAGCTCGATCTAAAGTATATTGTTTTTCAGAAGCCCACACAACACTAAAGCTGATATATATATGAAAGTACATTTCCTTGGAAAATGCAGGAATTTACACAGGAAATTAATATGTTAAAAAAATGGATGAATAGGCCCATTCAGGTCAAGCGATTAAACCTTCAGAAATACATTAAATCGCATACAAGTATTTCTGGTATACTGTGGGTTTCATCAACGCAAATTGGCTAAAGTATGATTGACAAATTGTGGCCATTAGGCGAAAGTGAGGACTGCGGATGCTGGAGATCAGAGTCAAGATTAGAGTGGTGCTGGAAAAGCACAGCAGGTCAGGCAGCATCCAAGGAGCAGGAAAATCAACATTTTGGGCAAAAGCCCTCATCAGGCTCATTCCCGATGAAGGGCTTTTGCCTGAACTGTCAATTTTCCTGCTCTTCGGATGCTGCCTGACCTGCCGTGCTTATCCAGCACCACTCTAATCTTGAAATTGTGGCCATTGTTTGGATAATGCAAACTTTCGACTGTACCGGTATAGCAATTTTCTGTAGCATGATTTTCTGTCGTGTGAGGTTTCACAAGAAGGCATCTAACACGTTTTACCAAAAATACCTATATTACACATTTAAGTTCCATACTCTCTGCCCTTTATCTGCAGCCCTGGAAATTCTTTTCTGTCCACATGCTTAGCTAGTTCACCATTTAAATCTCCATGATTGAATCTGTTCCCAGTGCACACTCAGACAGGACATTCCAGATCTCACTATGTAATAAAGATTTCCCTTACGACACCTCTGGTTCATTTGCTAATCACCTTAAATTGATATTAGAGTCATAGAGTCATACAACATGAAAACAAATTCTTCAGTCCAATTGGTCCGTGCTGACCTTTGAGGGGTGACCTTATAGAAGTTCATAGAATCATGAGGGGCATAGATAAGGTGAATTAGATTAGATTAGATTACGTTACAGTGTAGAAACAGGCCCTTCGGCCCAACAAGTCCACGCCAACCCGCCGAAGCGCAACCCACCCATAATAGCAAAGGACTTTTCCCTAGAGTGGAGGAGTTCAAACTAAGGGACATATTTTTAAGGTGAAAGGAGAAAGATTTAAAAAAGATATGAAGGACAACATTTTTACACCGAGGTTAGTATGTGGAATGAACTGCCAGAGGAAGAGGGGATGCAGCTACACTTACAAAGTTTAAAAGACATTTGGATAAGTACGTGAATAAGAGAAGTTTTGGGGATATGGGCCAAATGCAGGCAAATGTTCTCTGATTCTTGGGAATAGTTACTGCTCATCCACTCTATCCCATTCTCCCAATTCCTCCATCTCTGTCACATGTGCTCTGATGAGGAGACATTCCACTCCCAAGCATCCCAGATATCCTCCTATTCCAAACAATGCATTTTTCCTCCCGGTGTCATCCAGACAACCTTCCAATGCACCTCCTCCATTCCCCACTCCAATACTCTAAACACTGTCCCTTCAAACATGATAATGTCCTCTCTTTCCATGCCACCAGCCTTCACATACAACATATCATCTTCAAACAGTTCTGCCAACTCCAATAAGACCCAACTATACCTTACCCTCCCCAGCCCTCCATGCTTTCTGCAAGGACCATTCCCTTCACCACTCCCTGGTTCGTGCAACATGCCCCGCCAACTCCTCCAACCTCCCCCCCACTCCCAGTATCTACCCTCACCTCCATCCAGGGCCCCAAACAATCCTTCCAGGTGAGACAGAGGTTCACCTGCATTTCTTACAACCTAATCTACAACATCTGGTGATCCCGATATAGTTTTCTCTACATCGGTGAGACCCAATGTATACTCGGTACTGTTTTGCCGGGAATCCTCACTTGGCCCAAAGGCTAGCCTGACCTCTCGGTCACTGCCAATTTCAATACCCTCTTCCATTCCCCCTCCAACATGTCCATCCTCTACCTCCTCTATTGCCGCAGTGAATCAGACCGTAAATCAGAGGAACAACATTGCATCTTCTGCCTGGGCAGCTTTTAGCCCGGAGGAGCTATAATTTCAAATAATCCTCCCACCCATCCCCAGGGTCCCTTTCCAGCCCTGCCTCCTCCCTTCTATTTCACCTACCGACCCTTCCTTCCAGCTACCAACCAGATTCATCCTCCCCATCGACCAACCAGGTCATACCCACTACCTGTATTCACCTATCACTACCTCATCATTCTGCTACCCTCCCCACCCCACTCCCACCCCCGCCTCCACCCCTCACTGTCTTTATCTGTAGCTCCTCTATCCCCACCGCCAGTCCTGAAGAAGGGTTATACCCGAAACATTGACTTCTCCATTACCTGATGCTGCCTGGCTTGCTGTCTACTTCCTGCTTGTCTAACCAGGGAACAGGCTATCCTGTACCTGCTAATAAGTGATGAAGCAGGTTTAATAATTGACCTCCAAATAAAATATCTGCTGAGAAGTAGTTATCTTGACATGATAGAATTCAATAATCAATCTGAGTGTGACAAATTTGGGTCAGAAATCACTATGTTTAACTTAACTGAATAGTATATAATGAAATGAGGATCGAGTTAGCTAAAGTGGACGAGGAAGATAGATTAAAAGCAAATACAGTGGCAAACATTTAAGGAGGTAATTCACAACTCTCAGCAAAAATATATTCCAGTAAGGAGGAAAGGATTCCAAGTGAGGAATAAACCAACCATGGCTAACCATGGAAGTTAAGGAGAGTATGAAGTTGAAAGTAAAAATATATAAGGAGGTAAAAGTCAGTGATTTCCGTGAAGATGGAATAAATTCACTATCCAGCAAAAGAGGACAAGCAAATATAATAAAAAGAGAGAACATAAACTACAATGTCAAACTGGCAAGGAATATAAAAACAGATAGTAAGAGATTCTTCAAATAGTTAAAGAGGAAGAGTCATGTCAAAGTGAACATTGGCTGCTTATGTAATGAATCTGGGGAGATAGTTATAGAATCCCTACAGAGCACATAGAGACCATTCAACCCATTGAATCTGCACCAACTCTCCAAAGAGAATCACAACCCCCACCCTACCCCATAACCACACTTTTACCATAGCCAGCTTATCTAGCCTGCACACTATGGAACAATTTAGATCGGCTAATCCACTGAACCTGCACATCTTTGGACTGCGGGAGGAAAATGGAGCACCTGGAGAAAACCCACACAGAGACGGGGAGGACATGCAAACTCCATACACCCAGTCACCCAACACTGGAAGTGAACCTGGATCTCTAGCCCAGTGAGACAGCAGTACTAACTAAAAAGCCCTGTGGTTATGGGGATAAAGGAAATGGCAGAGGATTAAAACAGATATTTTGCATCAGTCTTTGCAGTAGAAGGTGTTTTGAAAATCCAACTAATACAGTTTTGAATCCCGTGAATATGGATAAGGAATTAAATGGCACCACCATCACCAGAGAATCAATATTAGGCAAACTAATGGAACTAAAGACAGATAAGTCCCCTGGTCCAGATGGTTTGCATTTGAAGATACTAAAAGAAATAGCTGTAGAGATAATGGATGCATTGGTTACAATTTTTCACAAAATCTTGGATTCTGGTGCCAGAAGACTAGAAAACTGCCAATGTGACACCCTTATTTGAAAAGGGAGGGAGGCAAAAATTAGTTAACTATAAGTTGATTAGTCTAACAGCTATCATTGGAATTAATTACGAAGGAAGTAAAAGCACCATATTTGGAAAATCATAATCCAACCATGGGGCGCAACAATCGCCAGACAGGGATGTTCCCTCCCCTTCAAGGAACACTTCAGTGGTCTAGGACATGTGGCCTTGGATCTTTGGGTGACTATCCTCCAAGGAGGACTTCAGGATACGCAACAACGCAGAGTGGCTGAGCAGAGGCTGATAGCCAAGTTCGATACCCCTGGGGATGGCCTCAACCGGGACCTTCAGTTCATGGCACACTACAGGTGACCTCGCTACATTATACTCTGTCTCACACACACACACACAAGCACACATACACAGACATTCTTATATGCTCACACACTCACACAGACCCTCTCTCATACACGCATTCTCTCTCACACACACGCACACACACACATATACGCACACACCCACACTCACAACCATGCACACACCCTCTTACAGGCTTATACACCAACACACTCATACACACACTTTATCAAGCATGCACACATGCAAACACACTCTCTCTCACGTGTACTCACACTCACATGCACATACTCACACAGTCTCTTTCATACACGCACACACACATATAAGTATAAGGGAAGCTAATGCTTCTAAATAAACCTGTTGGACTGTAACCTGGTGTTGTGCAATTTTTAACATAATCTAATCACATTGATTCTCTAGTGATGGCTTCATGAAAGGGAAAACATATCTAACTAAATCATTACAGTTCTCCCAGGAAGTTCCAACATGAGTATATTAGAAGAGAACCAGTGGATGCATTGTATTTGGACAGCCAGAAGATACTCACAAAAGGCTAAGTCATAAGAGTCTATGATGTTAGTAAATTGGCGTGGATTGAGAATCAGTTAATGGACCAGAAACAGCAAATAGAGATAAGGAGCTCTTTATCAGGTTGGCCACCCCCTGTAACTACTAGTGTTCCACAGGGACTAATACTAAGACTGCAACTGTTTACAATATATGTTAATGATATTGGGGAAAGGAATCAAATGTTTTGTAGCCAGATTTGCAGACAACGCAAAATAGGGGGAAAAGCAAGTTGTGAGAGGATACAGACAGATAAGTTAAAAAAGTTGGCAAAATTTGGTAAATGGCGTATAATGGGGAAAATGTGAAGTTATTCATTTTGGACTGGAGAACAAAAAGCAAGTTTTAAAAGAGAAAGTTGCAACAAGCTGCAACACAAATGGATTTGTGCATGAAACACAGAAATGTAGCACATAAGTCAGCATATAATTAGGAAGGCTATTGGAATGTTAACCCTTATTTCAATGGGGTTGGAATATAACAGTATGGAAGTCCTACTGCAAATGTACAAGGTGCTGATACTCTACATTATGATTAGATTCCCTACAGTGTGGAAACAGGCCCTTCGGCCCAACAAGCCCACACAGACTTGATGGACCTTTCTTGTGCTGTAATTCTCTATGACTCTATTAGGTTAGATTCCTTGCATTAATTTGGGGTAAATACAGGGTAGGGGAATGGATCTGAGTGGGTTACTTTTCAGAGGGTTGGTGTGGACTTGTTGGGCTGAAGGGCCTGTTTCCATACTGCACACTTCTTTAGTTGTAGGTGTCCTTCATAACACAAAGTGTTTCGTTGTCAACAATGGTTACAGTATAAGGATGCACATTGTCTGGCATACGCAGCCTAGCCAGTAAGGGAGCCATGGTGACTGATCCCAGCAAACCAGACTGGGCAGGCAGGAGGGACTGAAAACAAAAAGGGTTCAAAACAAAAGGGACACAACAGAAAAGTTACTGATAGGAGTCTAAATATATGGCAGAGAAATAAACTTAAGGTATGTGGTTGTTTGGGGTACCAGAACGTTCCTGGGAAAGAGAAGAAACAGCAAGGCAAAGGGGAGAGTTACAGTGAAAAGACAAGAGTGAGAAGGAAGAGTGAGAGCTTCACACTGAGAGTGGGGCATACACCATTCCTGGGAGAGCAAGACTGATGTATGAAAAGAGACTCAAACAGTTCGGACTATATTCACTCATGTCCAGAACAATGAGGGGAGGATCTCATAGACACCTATAAAATTCAAACTGGATGGCACAGAGTACATACAGGAAGGATGTTCCAGATGACCAGGGAGTCCAGAACCAAGGGTCACAATCTAAGGATACAGAGTAGGCCATTTTGGACTGAGATAAGCAGAAATGTCTTCACCCTCAGACTGATGAGCTTCTGAAATTCTCTGCCGCAGAAAATGTTTGGGGCCAAAACATTGGATATTTTCAAGTAGGCGATATATATATAGATTTTAGGGCTAAAGAAATCAAAGGGTACAGGGAGAAAGAAGGGGCAGGGTACTTATTTGGATGATCAGCCAATGGTACATAGACTCAGCAGTCCGAATGGCTGACTCCTGCTCCTGTTTTCTATGTTTCCAAGTTTCATTGGTGTCATAAGGTGCACCAGCAAAGTTAAAGGAGCAGAAGAACTGAACAAGGGGCAGTGTAAAGTTAAGTGTGGGCATAGGAAACTGAATGTGTCTGGGTTCAGGGGAAGCTCAAGAAGGTCAAGGGAGATCAGATGATGACCACAGCAATAGGGGAGATAGAGGGATGAAAGCAGGGATGTCAAGGGAAAGGAGAGGTCTATCTGCAATGTTGGTGGGGAGTACTGCGGGTCAGAGGAGTGGTGTTAAGGGTGAAAGAATTGAAAGGAAAACTCACACTTGCTATTGTTCTCTTCAGATTGGTGAAAAATATTGATGCACAAGAATGTGCAAATAAAATGGGGTGGCGGGGGTGGGGTGGAAACGAAGCATCTAAGGCTTGTTCCTATACCCGCCCCAGAAAGTGAATCAAAACAGAAACCAAAGGAAAAAAAGGGTCTACAAGTGTGCAGTTAGGGACTTAATGCTGAAATGAAGTACTCACACAGTTAAACGGCTAACAATCTCTCACCACTTATAGCACTAACATGCTAACCCTTTTGCCTAATGCTTTGACCTCTGAACTAAAGGATAACTCAAACTTATCAGGATTGATTGTAGCGGTGATGGGGGTGTTGGTCTATATAAGCTGTGCAGGAATGCTCACTATCCTGGAGTTGAGGTTGCAACAGAACCTGCAAGAGAACATTGCAAAGTAGGAGAACATAAATCCTGGCCAAAGCTTAGAGCCCACATGACTTACCTTGGGGGTTGAGGATACAGTGAGATCTTTGAGGGAGCAGCTGGTGCTGAGTTTGAAACAGAGTGGAAAGCAGAAAAGCTGTAAATTCATTTGTTAGTAAGAAACTTCTGCTAGGAATTGTCTACAAATTGCTGTAAATTAGAAAATCCTATACTTCTTGAAACAATCAGTTTCACTTGTATTTAACTAACAATGTTAGGACCAATATAACAAGGTGATAAAAGTAACAGATGGGAAGAAAAGGTTAGATTTAAAATAAGGTCTCCTAAGTCTTAAGGCAAGGCCTTGCAATACAGCAGGAGCATTCCGAGTTACAGGAGGTGCCCAGCATAATTTTACTTCTTTAAATGGAGTACCTAACAAGCTTAATCTAAAACAAAGTCATCGCAGAGGTACTTGTACCTGTGATAGTCCTTCCTGAGCTATGTGAGGTCATGAACACTTCCTGTGTCCCTAGTCCCTAGTCACCATATTTACAGGAAGTGTGTTCAACTGCATTTACTAGCTAATCACACATCTGAGCTGGTGTGGTGGGTGGTCTCACTGTGGAGCATCTGTGATGCTGAGATTATACTGAGCACAGACAGTGAGATGGTCACACTGCAGGTAAACACTGAATACCCTGTAGACAGAAAGTGACCATTAGGCAGAGTAGAGGAAGACAGGAACTGCAGGCATCTCGTGCTGCAACCCTGTCTTTGTTATAGTGTACAAGATACTTCTAGGAATGGGTATTTGTCAGGGATAATAACAAGTGCCAGGTTCATGCACCACGGGCGGCTCTGGTACACTACAGGGGAGGATAAAGAGTGGCAAGGCTATAGTGATAGGGGATTCATTAATAGGGGGAACTTCAGGTACAAAACTGCAGGAGGTTATGACAGAAATTCATTAATGTTTGTTCAAAAACGCTTTCTGAATTTATGACCTCTTCCACCTAGAAGGGTAAGGACAACAGATACATGGCAACACCATCACATTGTTCTATTTATTCCTCACTCCTCATTGCCTGTGAGAATGTGATGGTGAGCTGCCTTCCTAAGCTGCTGCAGTCCATCTGTTGTAATGTATTCCCACCGTGCTATTTGGGAGTTAGAGGATTTTGATCCAGCCACAGTGAAGGAATGGTGATGTGGTTCCAAATCAGGATGGTGTGTGGCTTGGAAGGGAACTTGCAGCTATCCAAGTAATCTGCTGAAGGACGAATTGCCAGACTGTGGTGAGATTGTGACAAATTCCCCTGAGAACTGTCACCTTGTCATTCAAGTATTGACTATGATGAGATACATTTGGGGAATGTGTTTGCCACACTTCAACAGCTAGTGTTACGTTCAAATTATGACATACGAATGTGGGGATTGCAACCCTGCTATGAGTGTAAGGGTGAGGTCAAGCTATGTATGCAAGACTTGATTCACAATTTCTAAATCTTAGCGAGATGTGAGTGAAAGTCGTCTTGTGAATTAAGTATTGTGTGAAGTTAAGGACACATGAGGATGATTTCACTGATTTTGACCTCATGTAAGGTTGTAAAACCATTTTTGTTGCCATACCTAGACTTTTGAGATTGGTACTACTGACAATGATCACTGCTATCATTTACAGTCTCAGCTTTCTTGGTATGTGCCCGCAGCGTCTACCAGTGCCCTAAAGGAAGAGAGCCTCTCTCTTCCTGTCCACATATTATACCATACCTTCCAGTGCTGCATCAGATAAATTTGGACATTCTCCTTGGCCTGTTGTACTATTTCTTGAGCTTCCACTTGGTCCTCCACTTTTACACACTCTCTTTTTAAGGAACATCCTAGTCTTAAGTTTGTAGGCTGTATTGAAGCGGTGGAAGCTAAGATGCACACTACAATCATCAAAATCAATAGGTAAAGTTTATATGTTGTTTTTAATACAAAGCAATTAACTTGCACATTGGGATTGCCATGCCCAGTTTCTGGAACTCTCCAGTTTAGCTCCTTTTATAATCTCAGTTCTGGTCTCACCCTTATGAATCATTGATGCACCGGAATGCTCTGCTTCTATGTCATATGGAACTCCAGAATTTGCATAATAATTTAAGTGTGGTCCAACTGCTCAATCTTCTGTAAAGTTGAAGTTTCAGTGTTTTAGGGCCCTTCACATCTATCACTGTGTTGCATGGTTGTTATTCTAGTTTTGGAGAGATTACTGAATTGTAATCTGCATGTTCAAACAATAACAATAATAGTTAATTATATCTCAGCAATCTATGTAGAGTTTAACTTCAATATAGCTTACTTTCTGAAGCCATGGTTATTCTCCTCCAAGTTATGTATTTTCTCTCAGTTATGTATTGTCTTATGTTACTATTATGGAAGGTACTATTCACACAGTTCCAGATATTACTCTTTACAATCTTACGATATATCACAATTTTCAATTCTACTCTTCTCGCTGTAGTGCACTGTTTGCATATTTATGGATTTATGAAGCTATCTTGCAAATTTTAGTAACTATTAAAACTATACCTTTCACCTTTTTTCATTACATTTAGACCTTGACAAACCAAATTTCCCACATGATTTCCATCCAAATAGTACTAAAATTTGGAGTTTCAGCAATTTTTTTCTACTTTAAAATCTTTATGCCAGAATTGTCCTCGCATACAAAACCTGCCAAACTCCAACTTGACTGAAAGAAGCTCCCATGAATACTCCCATTTGGGAATGTTTCTCATATTACCCCCAGAATTCTAGTTGCCAAGGTCACTTATGGTCACATTAATGCATTGCTAAAAACCTTCAGCTGTAGTCAATTGATGGTTAATTGATGGCTCAGTCAAGTACTACCATGACACTGTTGTGGCACAGTAGTAGTGTGAAAAAAGAAGTACAGTGCCTCAGAATCCGAATTTAATTCATCCCGGGAGGCTGTTCGGATTACGAAAAGTTCGGATTCCATAGAACATAGAATATAGAACATAGAACATAGAACAGTACAGCACAGAACAGGCCCTTCAGCCCACGATGTTGTGCCAACCACTGATCCTCATGTATGCACCCTCAGATTTCTGTGACCATATGCATGTCCAGTAGTCTCTTAAATGTCCCCAATGACCTTGCTTCCACAACTGCTGCATTCCATGCTCTCACAACTCTCTGTGTAAAGAACCCGCCTCTGACATCCCCTCTATACTTTCCTCCAACCAGCTTAAAACTATGACCCCTCGTGTTAGCCATTTCTGCCCTGGGAAATAGTCTCTGGCTATCTACTCTATCTATGCCTCTCATTATCTTGTATAACTCAATTAGGTCTCCTCTCCTCCTCCTTTTCTTCAATGAAAGAAGTCCGAGCTCAGTCAACCTCTCTTCATAAGATAAGCCCTCCAGTCCAGCCAGCATCCTGGTAAACCTCCTCTGAACCCTCTCCAAAACATCCACATCTTTCCTATAATAGGGCAACCAGAACTGGACGCAGTATTCCAAGTGCGGTCTAACCAAAGTTTTGTAGAGCTGCAACAAGATCACACGGCTCTTAAACTCAATCCCCCTGTTAGTGAAAGCCAAAACACCATATGCTTTCTTAACAACCCTGTCCACTTGGGTGGCCATTTTAAGGGATCTATGTACCTACACACCAAGATCCCACTGTTCCTCCACACTGCCAAGAATCCTATCCTTAATCCTGTACTCAGCTTTCAAATTCGACCTTCCAAAATGCATCACCGAAACTATTTTCCCCATAAGAAATAATGGAAAGTGAATTAATCCATTTCGGGACCCAAAAAAAAAACATTTTCAAGGCACTTTTAACTGCAAATACACATGGTTAAGGTAAAATAAGATGAGTAAATGACCTAAATATCAAGTAATAATAATAAAAGAAATAAATGTAATAACATGGAAATAACTTCATTTACCTTAGTGCTAATGATGAATGCACTTATTTGCTTCACTGCTCTTTTTGGGTGCCATGGTGGTGCAAAAGGGTGATAATTAAAAAAACAGCACAAATCATGGTGGAAACACGAGGTAAACTAGTGATGGACACACGAGAGGTGCTTTCACGACTACCTCCCAGGACGAACTGAACAAACAATGTCCGACCTGAACAGCACGTGGTGTTCGGATTCTGAAAATGTGTTCGGATTTTAGGGCAAAATTTTCTCGAAATAATTGTTCGGATTCCTAGTTGTTCGAACAATAGGGCGCTCAGATTCCGGGGTCACCACTGTACTACCATTAGGAGAACGTCTGTGCCTCAATGGAGTGTGCATTGGACCTTTATGAAGTAGCTGAAGTTGCCATTCAAACGTTAAGGGTTTGAGTCTCACCAGAGACAGGTTTGCCTACTAGTCTGAAAATGTCTGATCTTGGAAGCTAGGCAGACTCAGGATGGTTAGTGCTTGGATGAGTGACTGCCTGGGAATACCAAGAAAGGGCACTATTGAGGTTCAGTGGTAGTGTTCCTATCCCTGGACTGAGAAGCCTTGGTTCATGTCCTACCTGGTCTGGAGAGGTATAATAATATCTCCAAATAGGTTGATTTGGAAAAACAGGTTAAATAAAGAACAGGTA
Organism: Chiloscyllium plagiosum; assembly: GCF_037043375.1. Taxonomy (NCBI): domain Eukaryota; kingdom Metazoa; phylum Chordata; class Chondrichthyes; order Orectolobiformes; family Hemiscylliidae; genus Chiloscyllium; species Chiloscyllium plagiosum. The sequence goes on from NW_028270174.1 coordinate 47,190,261, forward strand.
CCACCATTGCTTCAAATTCAGGCTAAATTTGTTCAAATTGAGTCAATTGATTTGTCCTTGTTGTATCAGATTTGTGATCTGTTTAACTTCACTGCTTACTTCAACTAATTTTCAGTTTAATTCAGTTATCTTCCGGCCTTATAGGCCAAATACCAGGCAATAATTGATTAAAACTGATAATGGAGATTTTTTTTGTACTGATTCATACAAACCTTTCTATCTTGTGTGATGTTGATGAGTTTGAGAGATTGGTCTTACCGATGGGGAGCAATGCTTAACCTACTTAGGGCAGGAATTTTCCCAGCAGCTGAATTACCTCAGCATTTTCAAGAAAGTTTGAAAAATGCACAAATTTGTGAGATCAATAGAAAGGAGGTATCTAGCAGCTAGACCAAACACTCCCAATCTCCCAACACCACATAGAAACAAGATGGCAACTGTTCCTAACGTAAAATACATAGCAGGAACCTGGCAATTCCAGCTCAATCCTTGATCCTCTGAGCCTCCATTCTGTAGGATTGAGCAAAAGTACACATCATCTAAAATTCTAGACAAGACCCTGCCTTTTCAATCTTTTAAAAGTAAAGGGGACAGCTGGGCTGAGGTCTGGGAAAAATACATAGATACAGAGATGACTGCTTGAAACCACTGTTCAGCCTGAAATTCCAATATACACCTCTTCTCTAACAGAACAATCAACTCAACATAACATTCTAGATTGAGCTAAAAATCATATAACACCAGGTTATAATCCAGGTTTATTTGGAAGCATTAACTTTTGAGGCACTGCCTCTTCATCAGGTCATGGTTTGGAGATGCCGTTGTTGGACTGGGGTGTACAAAGTTAAAAATCACACAACATCAGGTTATAGTCCAACAGGTTTAATTGGAAGCACACTAGCTTTCGGAGCGACAATCACGTGATGAAGGAGCGTCGCTCTGAAAGCTAGTGTGCTTCCAATTAAACCTGTTGGACTATAACCTGGTGTTGTGTGATTTTTATCTTCATCAGGTGGTCGCGAAACAGGTCTATAAGACACAGAATTTAAAGCAAAAAGGTTACAGTGTTATAGAGCTGTAATGATATATTAAACAAATTTAGATTAAGTCTTTCATCTCTTAGAATGGGATATGCTAGTTTCGGCTCTTTAATATGTAAATCCCAGAACTCCTTTTTAAGTTACATTCTCAAAACAGCTTCAGCTTTTCTACCAATAGGTGCCATCTCAGCTCAGACAATGCACTAAAGGTGTGAGGTTAAAGTCTGCCTGTGTCCCAATGTTGAGTCAGACTGGTTCGATTTCTAAAGTGGGGCTTAAATAATCTTACATGGATTCATGCAGTTTTTGAGCAAGACAAAATGTAATTCTGCAAATACAAATTCGTCCCATAAACTTATATGTGTGTGTGCAGGAGAGACAGAGTGTGTGTGAGAGAGAGAGAGAGAGAGATGGGGTATTAGCCTGTGAGAGGGTGCATGCGTGGGTGTGAGTGCAGGGGGTGCATGGTTGTGCGTATGAGAGAGAGCTTGTGTATGAGACAGGGTCTGCGTGAGTGTGTGTGCGCGCACGCGTGCACTGGTGTGTGTGCTCTCATGTGTGTGTAGTGTAGTGGGGTCACCTGTAGTGTGACATGAACCCAAGGTCCCGGCCGAGGCCATTCCCACGGGTACTGAACTTGGCTATCAGCCTCCACTTGGCCACTTTGCGTTGTTGTCTGTCCCAAATTCCACCTTGGAGGATGGTCACCCGAAGGTCCACGGCCAAAATACTCAGACCTCTGAAGTGTTCCCCGACTAGGAGGGAGTATTCCTGGCTGGAGATTGCTGTGCTGTGCCCATTCATCCATTGTTGCAGCCTCTGCTCGGTCTTGCCAATGTACCATTCCTCAGGGCATCCTTGCCTGCAGCGTATAAGATAGACAGTGTTGGCCGAGTCACATGAGCACTGCTGCATACATTGGTGGTGTCCCCAATGGTGGTATCCATGTCGACACTCTGGCATGTCTTGTAGTTCTTATGAGGGCATCCTTCAGGGATCTGTCATGTTCCTCCTCATCTGAGCAGATCCTGTGTGTGTGTAGGGTTTGTCCATAGGGGATGGCTGTTTTAGTATGTTTCAGGTGGAAGCTGGAGAAGTGTAGCATTGTGAGGTTATCATTGATTTTGTGATCGAGTGAGGTGCTGAGGTGCCCATCCTTGATGGAGATGCATGTGTCCAAGAATGAAACAGAAATTAAAGAGTAGTCCATGGTGAGTCTGATGGTGGGATGAAACTTGTTGATATCACTATATAGTTGTTTCAGTGACTCCTCTCCATGGGTTCAGGGGAAGAAAATGTCATCAATGTACCAGGTAGAGTGTTGTTGGAGTCCTGCATAAAGAAGAAGTCTTGTTTGAGCCTGTGCGTGAAAATGTTGGTATATTGGGTGCAAATTTGGTCCCCATGGCTATTCTGTGTCTGGATGAAGAACTGACTGTCAAAGGTGAAAATGTTATGGTTGAGGATAAAGCTGAAGATTTGTAGGATGGTGCTAAGAGATTGGCAATTTTTGGTGTTGAGTATTGAGGCTGACACATCATGGGGTACGCTGGTGTAAAGTGCTGACACATCCATTGTGACGAGGAATGTTCTTGGTTTGACTGGTCTGTGGATGCTGAGTTTCTGTAATAAATCTGTAGTGTTGTGACAGAAGCTGGGGGTCCCCTGTACAATGGGGTCACAGGATGCCTTTGACATAGCTAGAGAGATTCTCACACAGGGTCCCATTGCCGGATATGATGGGATGTCCTGGTGTCGGCTTTGTGTATCTTCGGAAGGCAGTAGAAGTTGCCTACACGAGACGTATGGGATGAGAGTACGTAGGGAACCCTGAAGGACTGGATCCAAAGTCTTGATCAATGTTTTTAGTTCAAGGGTGAGCTCTTTGGTCAGATCAGCAGGTAGTTGCCTGTAATTTTCCTGGTTGTTCAGTTGTCGGTACACTTCCTTGCTGTAAGCTGTTCCTTGCTATGTCAAAGGCAGCTTGAAACTCATTGTACAGGGGACCCCCCCACCCCCAGATTTCTTACAGAAGCTCAGCACCCACAGACCAGTCAATCCGGGAACATTCTTCATCACAATGGACACTTCAGCACTCTACACCAGCATTCCCCACGATGATGGCATCAAAGGAACAGCTTCAGTATTTAACTGCCAATCTCTGAGCACCATCCTACAACTCATCCACTTTATTCTTGACCACATTTTCACCTTTGAAAACCAGTTCTTCATCCAGACACACAGAACAGCCATGGGGACTAAATTTACATCCCAATATGCCAACATTTTCATGCATAGGTTCAAACAAGACTTCTTCTCTACACAGGATCTCCAATCAACACTTACACCAGGTATATTGATAACATTTTCTTCCTCTGGATCAATGCTGAAGAGACATTGAAACAACTACACAGTGATATCAATGAGTTTCATCCCACCATTAGATTTACCACAGACTACTCTTTAATATCTGTCTCATTCTTGGACACATGCATCTCTATCAAGGATGGGCACCTCAACACCTCACTCTACCACAAACCCACGGACAACCTCATGATGCTACACTTCTCTCGCTTCCACCCAAAGCAAACTAAAACAGCCATCCCGTACAGACAAGTCCTGTGCATACAGAGGATCTGTTCCAATGAGGAGGAATGTGACGGACATCTCAAGGTGTTCAAGGATGTCCTCAGAAGAACAGGGTATGATGCTCAACGCATTGACCACCAGTTCCAACATGCTCAAAAACTTCATGAAACCATGTAAGATTATTTAAACCCCACTTTAGAAATCGAACCAGTCTGACTCAACATTGGGACACGGACAGACTTTAACCTCACACCTTTAGTGCATTGTCTGAGTTGAGATGGTGTCTATTGGTAAAAAAGTTGAAGCTGTTTTAAGAACTTAAAAGGAGTTCTGGGATTTACATATTAAAGAAACAAAACTAGTATATCCCATTCTAAGAGATGAAAGAATTAATCTAAATTTGTTTAATGCATCATTACAGCTCCATGCTATAAATACTGTGTCTTATGGTCCTGTTTCACAGCTACCTGATGAAGGAGCAGCGCTCTGAAAGCTGGTACTTCCAATTAAACCTGCTGGACCATAGCCTGGTGTTGTGTGATTTTTAACTTGTCCACCCCAGTCCAATGCCAGCACCTCCAAACCGTTCTGGACTAAAACTAACATTTACACCACGGGTTACCCAGCACAACCTACAGAGATACTGAACATTCAACTTTAATCAAAATCAATTTACACATTCTCTTGTCTATCAGGAATCCAATTGACTTCAGAAGGAAACACAATGGGCAACAAAGATTTGAGAGGAGATAACAGAGCACACAGTCTATATAACTGCCAGCTTGACCTGAACTGAGAAGAGAGCCTTTTTTTCAAAAAGAACCTTCTGCACAAACAGTTTCCCCACAGGCTTCCAGCACCAAAAAACAGCGTCACAACCAAGGAACCACAGACAGAACAGAGAAAGGAACCACGGGGAACCAGAGGGGACCAGAGGGAACCACAGGGGACCAGAGGGAACTACAGGGGACCAGAGAGGACCAGAGGGAACCACAGGGGACCAGAGGGAACTACAGGGGACCAGAGAGGACCAGAGGGAACCAGAGGGGACCAGAGGAAACCAGAGGGGACCAGAGGGAACCAGAGGGAACCACAGGGGACCACAGGGGACCAGAGGAAACCAGAGAGAACCAGAGGGGACCAGAGGGAACCACAGGGGACCAGAGGTAACCAGAGGGGACCAGAGGGGACCACAGGGAACCAGAGGAAACCAGAGGAAACCAGAGGGAACCACAGGGAACCAGAGGGGACCACAGGGGACCAGAGGGGACCAGAGGAAACCAGAGAAAACCGGAGGGGACCAGAGGGAACCAGAGGGGACCACAGGGAACCAGAGAAGACCACAGGGGACCACAGGGGACCAGAGGGAACCACAGAGAACCAGAGAGAACCACAGAGAACCAGAGGGGACCAGAGGAAACCAGAGGGAACCAGAGGGGACCACAGGGAACCAGAGGGGACCACAGGGGACCAGAGGGGACCACAGGGGACCAGAGGGAAACAGAGGGGACCGGAGGGGACCAGCGGGGACCACAGGGAACCAGAGGGAACCAGAGGAAACCAGAGGGGACCACAGGGAACCAGAGGAAACCAGAGGGGACCAGAGGGAACCACAGGGGACCAGAGGGGACCACAGGGGACCACAGGGGACCAGAGGGAACCAGAGGGGACCACAGGAGACCAGAGGGAACCAGAAGGGACCAGATGGGAACCAGAGGGAGCCAGAGGGAACCAGAGGGGACCAGATGAAACTAGAGGGGACCACAGGAGACCAGAAGGAACCAGAGGGGACCACAGGGAACCAGAGGGGACCACAGGGAACCAGAGGAAACCAGAGGGGACCACAGGGGACCAGAGGGAACCAGAGGGGACCACAGGGAACCAGAGGGGACCACGGGGAACCAGAGGGAACCAGAGGAAACCAGAGCGGACCACAGGGGACCAGAGGGGACCACAGGGAACCAGAGGAAACCAGAGGGGACCACAGAGGACCAGAGGGAACCAGAGGGAACCAGAGGGGAACCAGAGGGAACCATAGGGGACCAGAGGGAACCAGAGGGGACCAGAGGGTGCCAGAGGGAACCAGAGGGGACCAGAGGGGAACCAGAGGGAACCAGAGGGGACCAGAGGGGAACCAGAGGGAACCAGTGGGGTCCAGAGGGGACCAGAGGGAACCACAGGGGACCACAGGGGACCAGAGGAAACCAGAGAGAACCAGAGGGGACCAGAGGGAACCACAGGGGACCAGAGGTAACCAGAGGGGACCAGAGGGGAACCAGAGGGAACCACAGGGAACCAGAGGGGAACCAGAGGGAACCATAGGGGACCAGAGGGAACCAGAGGGGACCAGAGGGGACCAGAGGGGAACCAGAGGGAACCACAGAGAACCAGAGGGGACCAGAGGAAACCAGAGGGAACCAGAGGGGACCACAGGGAACCAGAGGGGACCACAGGGGACCAGAGGGGACCACAGGGCCCACAGGGAACCAGAGGGAACCAGAGGGGACCAGAGGCAACCAGAGGGGACCAGAGGGACCACAGGGGACCAGAGGGGACCACAGGGGACCAGAGGGAAACAGAGGGGACCAGAGGGGACCACAGGGAACCAGAGGGAACCAGAGGGAACCAGAGGAAACCAGAGGGGACCACAGGGAACCAGTGGAAACCAGAGGGGACCAGAGTGGACCACAGGGGACCAGAGGATACCAGAGGGGACCACAGGAGACCAGAGGGAACCAGAAGGGACCAGATGGGAACCAGAGGGGACCAGAGGAAACTAGAGGGGACCACAGGAGACCAGAAGGAACCAGAGGGGACCAGCGGGGACCAGAGGGAACCAGAGGGGACCACAGGGAACCAGAGGGGACCACGGGGAACCAGAGGAAACCAGAGCGGACCACAGGGGACCAGAGGGGACCACAGGGGACCAGAGGGAAACAGAGGGGACCGGAGAGGACCAGAGGGGACCACAGGGAACCAGAGGGAACCAGAGGGGACCACAGGGAACCAGAGGAAACCAGAGGGGACCAGAGGGGACCACAGGGGACCACAGGGGACCAGAGGGAACCAGAGGGGACCACAGGAGACCAGAGGGAACCAGAAGGGACCAGATGGGAACCAGAGGGAGCCAGAGGGAACCAGAGGGGACCACAGGAAACTAGAGGGGACCACAGGAGACCAGAAGGAACCAGAGGGGACCAGCGGGGACCAGAGGGAACCAGAGGGGACCACAGGGAACCAGACGGGACCACGGGGAACCAGAGGGAACCAGAGGAAACCAGAGCGGACCACAGGGGACCAGAGGGGACCACAGGGGACCAGAGGAAACCAGAGGGGACCAAAGGGGACCAGAGGGGACCACAGGGGACCAGAGGGAAACAGAGGGGACCGGAGAGGACCAGAGGGGACCACAGGGAACCAGAGGGAACCAGAGGAAACCAGAGGGGACCACAGGGAACCAGAGGAAACCAGAGGGGACCAGAGGGGACCACAGGGGACCAGAGGGAACCAGAGGGAACCAGATGGGAACCAGAGGGAGCCAGAGGGAACCAGAGGGGACCACAGGAAACTAGAGGGGACCACAGGAGACCAGAAGGAACCAGAGGGGACCAGCGGGGACCAGAGGGAACCAGAGGGGACCACAGGGAACCAGAGGGGACCACGGGGAACCAGAGGAAACCAGAGCGGACCACAGGGGACCACAGGGGGCCAGAGGGAACCAGAGGGGACCACAGGGAACCAGACGGGACCACGGGGAACCAGAGGGAACCAGAGGAAACCAGAGCGGACCACAGGGGACCAGAGGGGACCACAGGGGACCAGAGGGGACCACAGGGGACCAGAGGGAACCAGAGGAAACCAGAGGGGACCAAAGGGGACCAGAGGGAACCAGAGGGAACCAGAGGGGAACCAGAGGGAACCATAGGGGACCAGAGGGAACCAGAGGGAGCCAGAGGGAACCAGAGGGAACCAGAGGGGACCAGAGGGGAACCAGAGGGAACCAGAGGGAACCATAGGGGACCAGAGGGAACCAGAGGGGACCAGAGGGCACCAGAGAGGCAGAGCAGAGAATCTGAAATTGGGAAACCAAACCAAGGGCATCATCAGAACAAAAGACATCCAAGAGGGAGAGAAGCCAACCAAGCGCTATCCAAATAAGAGCTTCCAAACACTGGCCTGTTCCAAATCAAGAGAACCAACTGCAAGAACCTCAGCGATTGGAAACACTTTAAAACTGTGTTTCCCTCAGTGGTGAGTGGAAATTTCCAAGGTCCCAAAGTTCCGACCTAACCAGCAGGGAGGGGAAGGTGCGTGGTGACAGTGCATGGAACCCCAAGGGTAGGAAACCTGATTAAAGTTTCTGTGAGTGAAACTGCTGTTTAGTTCTGATAGTGTTTAACCTGTTTAATTTAATAGCATATTTCATTAATGTCCTGTGCTAAATTGATAATATTAATTTCACCTTTTATTGACTTTATCCATATTTCTTGTATTATACTTATCTTTTGTCATTGTAACTGAATGCAGAGATTCTTTTGCCCTTAAAAACTGGTTTACTGCCTTCTTCATTTCAGTGTCTAGTGTCCAGTGTCTAGAACAAGGGATCTGGGGGTGGTTTGAACCACCTAAAATCAGCAAATTACTGAGTGCACACCAGAACCCTACAATCCTGGACACCAAGTACCAGCATCTCAGGGCATACTTCATGGGCATGACCCCAACTCCCTTCCAGCAAGAGGTCATACCGATCACCAGTACTCCAACCTGCACTAAGTTGGAAAAAATGACAAGACAGGAGCCATAACAGTGTGCTGCATAGGTTATCAGGCAGCTTTAGTAATATGGTGTGAGAAAATTCAGTACAGCTCAGTGAAAGAAACCCTCTGTGAAACTTACCAAAATTGATACCTTCGACATTTTCCAGTGGACTCCAATGTTTAAGGCACTTTGTCCCAATCACCCCAGTGCAATCCAGAATAGTCTAATCTAGACTCCAGATTATATTTTTAAATGCACCCTGGAGCATAAACATGTTGACCAGACTTTAGGTAGATCTATGATGGTTGGCAATGGAAAGTCAGGTTGGTCATGTTCTGACTGCTTCCCTTGCTCTTCATAATGCCTGAAAATGGGTGGAAGGATTATAACAGGGTGGTAATCACAAGAATATTTCAAAAGGCAATCCATCAATTACACCATAGTTATGTTGGGTATCTCTTGTCCTCACATCTGAACTGTTAGCTCCCCTCATAACCTCTCCAAATTCATGTGCAGCATCATCTTTATGGATAGCTTTCCATCACTTATCAATAATGTAGCTTTCTCTTTATGCATGCATACTCTGTGTCCCACAGTCAGTGGCATTTATAAAACTCATAGCCTTCTCAGTAGTTGCTTCCAATTCTACACGTATCCATTTTATTATCTGTGTGTCTTTGTATTTTGTTATATAATGCATCCAAGAAACATCATGACGTGTTTTAAACACAATATTTTTGTCATTGAATGCAAGGAATATAATCCATTCTTTGTATTCACAGTTAGTTTTGGCTCACATTGGCATTTAAAGGTTCAAGGGTTGCCATGACTACTATAATTGATCATCGAGCTGCAGATTAAAAAAAATTTACATTTAAGCCATTTTAAGTTTCTGCGAGTACTAATTCCACCAGTTTGTTCCCTTCCACCTCAGGCAGTTGACCTGTTTGAATCACTACTGGGAGGCTACAAAGTTTATTCAGTGCCCATGACCACAAAAAACAAGGGCTGGTGTTACAGTTGGAGTCACAGGGTGAACTAAAATCCCAGCAGTCTGAATTTAGGTCACCCCCTGCAGCCAGAGAGCAAATATTGACTTTTATAACGAGGTAATGTTATCGTACCTTCATGACATTAAGTTGAAGTTTTTCTTCTCATTGAAACAATACATAATACAATACTTTTCATCCTTTATTTTTAGTTTTGCTGCTTTTATTTGATCTACCTACTTAACTCAAGTTGCTCACTATCTGAAATTGGTGATAATAGCATCTCAAAATTAAATACCTTTGTGGAAACAAAATTCAGGGGGTGTGATAAATGAGTAGGCAAGCTAACTCAACCCATTTTACAGTTACTCCAAAGTCAAAATGAATCCCTAGGTGTTTCATCTCAAATGTTTTTGCACGGTTCACATTAAAGTTAATCCATGTGTCAAGACCAGCTGAGTGGAAGGGAATGTGCAACCTCTCACCCCAGGTTTCTCAGCTTTGCACAGATGACCCAGTTAAAGTTAATCAAATTCACCAGATGGAATTCAAAACAGATTGTTACTTTTAACAGGAGTTCAACATTTCAGTGTTATGGTGAGCAGGCAACCTTATTTACACCATCTGTCTTTCAACTTCACTGTTTATCAACTTTTTCATTAATATTTAAGCTCAAGCGTTTTGGTTAGCATGGGTTCGTGAATAAGAAAAAAGTTTGCTCATGTGGAAATAAATTTTTACATTGACTCAAGTCCTTTGAATTTGTTGTTAATGCTTGAAAAACGTTTAACAACTTCAACTAGAGTTAGTGTGACCATTTGACAGCACTCATCTAAGTTAGAATGTTGCCTTAAAGCCCAATGGCAAAATTAATGACATAAACTTGACTGTTTTTTCTATACATTTACTTATGAGTTGTAGTTTGTTGCATCCCCTTTTTCCAAAGCTGAAACTATACTCTTGAATCAAGAATGTCCACAGAGCCACAATTAGGATTTCCACTAAACTGATGTTGAAATTACATCTTTTAAATGGGGTCATTTCTGAGGCCCTGGACACTTATTATTAACAGGAACACAATGCCCTTCAAGACTAAATTGGGAGCCATGTATTCTGTGATTCTGTTCTTCCACTCAGTCACTTTCATCTCCACTTGTAATCCTACCTGTTAAACTTCAGGACTGTATGTCAGTCAACTGCTGGTATTACATATGTGTTCGATCCTGGACAGAATGTTTTTGTTTCCAAACTGATTTCTCGGGACTTGTTTTAGTTTGTTCTTGGGATGGCAGCATCACTGCCTGAGCCAGCAGTTATTGCCCATTCTTATTGCCATTTGAACTGACTGGCTTGCTTAGGCCTGTTCAGAGAGTAGTTAAGACTCAGATGCTTTGCTATGGATCTGGAGCTATGTGTAGGCAAGTCAGATAAAGGATGGCAGATTTCCTTCCTAAAGGACATTAGCAATTCTGTTGGGTTTCTGCAACAATTGATAATGGTTACATGGTCATTATTTGTCCAGCTTTTAGTTAATTCCAGATTTTCAGTGATTCATATTTCACCATTTGCCATAATGGGATTCAAACCCTTTCCTCAGAGTATTAACCTGGGTTCTGGATTACTATCCAGTGACCATACCACAAGATCACTGCCTGTCCAAAACCAAAACTATCCAACCAAAACAGCTTCTAGTTCTATTCCTTCTGATCTGTATAACTGTCATTACATCTCTCTCTCTCTCTCTCTCTGTCTTTGATGCAGTCTGCATTTTTGCTTGATCAAGCTGTTATGAAACATCTTGGGTAATTCTCCCATATTAAAGGTGCTAATTACAAGATTTTCTTGTTATTGGGTCATTGCATCATTGAAGGTGCATATTTCAGGTGAAATGTTGAATTGGTAAAATAGTTATTTAATGCATTCCTCTCATCAAACGAGAATAGAAACTGCCTTATATGGTAATTTGTTGCCCTCTTCTAGTAACCATTCCTGAGTTCTGGTGCTGATTGGACTGTGAAAGCTACCAGCTTATCAGCACTTTTTTTAGCAGTATTTGAGGCTAGTCCTCCCGTCCACTGAAGGGCAGAAGTCAGATCTTGATTTGCTTAAGGCCACCCGTAACATATTAACATTGTGGGACTATCATTTGATACATTATCGACGTTCCTTCTAGCCGGGCCCCATAAAATTCCACCCTTTTTATAAATTTTTTAGACGCTGTTTGAGCCTTGAGCCCCCACAATTCATATCATTACCTCCAGCCAAATGCAATGCCTTTCCATGCCACAATATAACCTCACTCACATGCCACACTCCCGATGCCACCCCATGCCCCGATCACTCCTATATCCTCTCTATCAACATATTCCCTCCATATCAATTTATTCTTCCACCTGTCTCTATTTCACTTATAGCCACATGTCTCTTCAATGTCAAGTTATGCTCACTTTATGTGCCTGCTATTTCACCTCATACCCTCATACCATCTCCACTGTCCTTGACCTTGTGTTCATTATAGACAGTAGCCATGAAAATTAAATTTCAAAGTTCTAATAGTGCTCTTGTTTACTTATGTTCAATATTCAGAAAAGCTCCCATTTACAAATCTGTTCAAAAATGTTAAGTCTCCTTAAGTGTAATATCTGTTACAAAAACAGTTTATTCAGTTACCAGATTGATGGCAGAGTTACAATAGCCATACAGAATGATAACTTCATTAAAATTTTTAAAAATCAGATATTTTATTGATCGCTAAAAGGATGATATGATGACATTTAGTGTTTTACAACTTTTATAAACAAAATACAAGCACTTTTATTGTTGGCAACTTATACTTTAAACTACCAAACAGAGCCTTTCCTTTATGTTCACTTTTCCTGGAACCCTAAAACATTTTATTTTCATTCCTTTCCTTTCTCTGTCTGGTAACTTTAACACCACAACTGCCTTTCATTTTGAGGGATTTCCCTGATGACTTGCTCTCTAGCATAAGCTGTATGAATCTTTCAGATTTATTTCAAGTCCTCATAAACTTAATCTTTCCAATCCAAACATTTGTTTCCATGCACATTCCTGAGCAGTGAACCATGGAAATTTTTATCCTCTAGCTGCTCCCTTACGAGGGGGTAACTAGTTTTGTCTGTGAGTTTCTGGGATGTTTTAGAAACTCTTCCTCTCAAAGCCCATTTTCACGGTACTGTGAATCAGGTAAGCCTTATAACCATGCAGAAATAGATCTGCAGACCGTGACATCTAAACATCAATGCTGCTGTCATTATCTCGAGGTGTGAACAGCTTATTCCTTCTTTCTAGCCCTTCAATCTTTAACAGCGACATCAACCAGACCTGATACCAGGCAGACTTCAGAAAGTCTCATATGAACAGCACAATTAAAGAAAAGCACAATTTTATAAAATCTTATACTTGGAACAATAGTAATCCTTTAATAGCCTCTTTAATATGTCAAAATATGAACTAAACTCCTCTGCTTGAGCTTTTGTAATTCAGCCAAAAATTTATAACAATCTCCACTGCAATAATAGCCCTTGGAAAATATGAACAAAGAACTCTATTGAAATTATTTGAACTGAGGTCATTTTTTTTTCTAAAGTACATGACATTGTCTGACAATCAAAGCAGTCCATCAGAAAATTTTCTTGCTTTCAAACTCTCATTAACTGCTACTTTATAAGATTTTGGATTCCAAAACCTTCAGATCATGACATTTAAATGGGCATCGTCCATCCTTCACAAGCCTTTGCGTCTGCTTCACAAATATTTGATTCCCACACTGAGTTACTACTCTGGATCAGCACAAGGAGGGTTTGATTGAACTCATCACCACTGTCAAATGGCCTTGCTGAGTTGAGACTTCCTGCCAACAATGATTCACACCCCATCTCCCTCTCTTGCCACTATAAAGTGGAGTTTTGTAGGAAATGTCATTAGCTGGGTCTCATTTATCATTTTTAAAGGCCTCTTGAGATGGTCAAGATCTTTAAAAATCCCGAAGTGTCATTTTTACTTGAGTTCGTTGATTGTTAGGTCAGTCTGCTAGATAATAAAAGAAACAAATTTGCATTCTATTTAAGAAAGTTCAATTGACAAACAATTTGCATTCAAATAGGTTCATGTGTTCATTTGCATTTCACAAATTCAATCTTAACATTTCCTACATTCTTAGCCCAGACAGTAGTTGGCAGTGAATGAATGCAATAGTGAGAATTTTAATAAAAATAAGCATAGATTTAAGCACGGAATTGAAAACATTGCTTGAGCAATTAGAATTTTGAGGGGAGAAATTAGGTATCCCAAAACAAGTGTCAGGTTTATAGTGCACAATTATGGAATTGCTGGCAACAGATTTATTTAGTTCTGCTTACTCTTGTAACTGATTAAAGCATACAGCCCATGCTCTCCTGCTGTTCATTCTCTGCATGCATCAACTGGATACCAATACCATGAGTGACTTGAACTGCTTAAAGGCAGTCTGAAATTGTTAAAGGAAAGATGAAGGAACAGTGGGAGTTTTTATGCATGTGATACATTGACCAATGATTGAATATACAAGTAAGGAACACATGGGCGGCACAGTGGTTAGCACTGCTGCCTCACAGCACCAGAGACCCGGGTTCAATTCCTGCCTCAGGCGACTGACTGTGTGGAGTTTGCACATTCTCCCCGTGTCTGTGTGGGTTTCCTCCGGTCCTGTTTCCTCCCACAGTCCAAAGATGTGCAGGTCAGGTGAATTGGCCATGCTAAATTGCCCGTAGTGTTAGGTAAGGGATAAATGTAGGGGTATGGGTGGGTTGTGCTTCGGCAGGTCGGTGTGGACTTGTTGGGCCGAAGGGTCTGTTTCCACACTGTACTGTAATGTAATGTAATGTAATCTAAATGTTTTCAATCAATACACTTGATTCCTTAGTGAGAGAGATGCAAAGAAATGCATCTCTCCTGTATCCACAGTAGTGCAGGATGTCTCCTCAAGCAACTTACTCAAAGGTCAAACTTGACTTTTGTTCCAAGAGCTTGGTTACAGTGCATGACAATTGATAATCCCACATGGGTTGTCAAGGGGAATGAGTTTCACCCAGGATGGGTTTCTGACCTAAAACAAATGCTGGTGAGATGAAAAGTCAGACCATAATTTTGAATCTGTTTGAAGTTATTTCACCCATCTTGGTCTTTGGCTCATCTTGAGCTACCTGCTCTTGAGCGACCTGCCTTTCCTGCCGCACATGCAGCTGTACTTGGATCCCTCAGGAAGAACAGAATGAGCAGCACTGGGAGTACCAATGGCAATAGCAGCACCATTTCTCCATGACACATTGTTGACATGGCAGAGAAGGTGGACTCACTTAACTGTGTGGGAGGTCTTGTGGCTCAGTGGTAATGCCACTGATTCTGAATCAGAAGCTTTGTGTTCAAGCTCTCCTCCAGGACTTGTTGGCCGTAGAAGGAACATTCATGATGCAGTTAAACAGGCTGATAATTAGCCGAACAACATGCTAATTGTTTCAATACCTTTGGCAGATAGTAAGAGTGAGAGACATTCATGGTCAGAATTGATCCATTTGGAATGTTGCACCTTAAGCTTTGAGGACTTGTCTTTCACTCTGAAACACAAAGAGATCTCTTTGTTCTGTATGAGCTGACATTGAATGAATGATACAATTCCTTGTAGAGCATTCAATCTGTAGCCAAGTATAGGAAAAGTCCAAATCAGTACAGTGGCAGTTAGAAGAAATAACACAGGAATGAACTTGTAAATTACTCATAGCACTGACCAAGGGCGGGTAGGTGGTTAGAACACTCTACACCATTTAATGTCAACTCAGCATTGTACACTGATTTCTGTCTCATCTACTTAGACTATACACTGCAAACACTGCAAGCACCCTTTCCTATGATGGTGCCTACTGCACATCTGTCAGTATTCTGCATGTCCTATTTGGAAGCCAATTTGCAGCATATGGAGGTCACCCAGCTCTTGTAAAAAGGGCACCACACAGCCTTATTCACCCTCAATGCCTCCTGACAGTTCCAAATGCCTCTTTCACTGTACGTAAGGCAAGGATCAGACAACGCATAATTTGTTGTAACGAACAGCTAAAATCAGAAATAAAATCTTGCTTTAAAATCCAAGACATCTTTTTTCTTAGCTAAATAATGATCACTGATTGGGTAGCAGCAACCTACTTCATAATAAGGACACTAGCAAAGCAGCCTTGCTAAAAATAACGGTCGCGTGAAGTATTTAGGCCACTCGCCACTAACATCTCAGCTCTTTCACAACTGTCCAAGTAGAATGACAGTAAAGTGTAAATTTTTCCAGAATCTTAAGTGGAATTTAAGGCAGTGTTCTGCAAGAATAAACAACTCATTTATGGATAAAAAGTTTTATCATAATTTCATCATGAAAATACTTAGTTTTACTTACAAATCATATTTGTAAATTAGAGGTTTTTGTCAGGAGTATTATTTTAGATGTTATGCACAAATATGGATAGATCAGCTAAACGTTGGTAGCAACTGTTTTCTGATGATATACTAACTGAGGATGACAATGCTGTATCAATATCACAACTAAACAGTTGATTAGAAATGAACTGGAAAAAAAAGTCAATCGACTAGCTCTAGGCAGTAAGCGTAGGTTGAACTGATGAATAGACAGTTGGTTCAATTTTAACTTGTTACCTTTTGATGCTGGTTTGGGACAAATCAGAACTACTTGGTGAAAGCTAGCATGGACTTAGAGTCATAGAGATGTACAGCATGGAAACCTAAATTAATCTAGTCCCATTTACCAGCACTTAGATTAGATTAGATTCCCTACAGTGTGGAAACAGGCCCTTCAGCCCAACCCAGCCCTCCAAACAGCAACCCACCCAGACCCATTTCCATCTAACACTATGGGCAATTTAGCATGGCCAATTCACCTGGCCTGCACATCTTTGGACTGTGGGAGGAAACCCACACAGACACGGGGAAAATGTGCAAACTCCACATAGACAGTCACCCAAGGCTGGAATCGAACCTGGGAGCACTAGTGCTGTGAGGCAGCAGTGCTAACCATTGAGCCACCAGAGAACACAGGGGGCTAACACCTTCAACATATTGTCTAGCTATCACCATTGTTAACAGCTAACCTGAGAATGCAACTTTAAAAACAAGGTTTTGTGATTTACACATGAAAAAAGTGAAACTATCACTGTATTCTAACAGATGAAAGGCTTAACAGACAATCAATTCTTCAATGTATAATTTCAGTTACATCACACTGCAAATTTTTGCTATAAATTTTGTGTTACGATCGAGCCCTCCACTATCACCTGATGAAGGAGCGTCGCTCTGAAAATAATTGTGCTTCCAATTAAATCCCTGCACATGCACCAGCTCTATGATGCAGCCTAGCACAGGTGACTTTACAGCAGATTGTACCTCAGCATCTGCACAGTTGCTGTCCCAGACCCTGAAAGACAACTTCCCATTATCACTGCCAGGTGGCGTTTCAAAGATGTGCAGAGATAATTGGCAAAATATTCATAACGTCTTCGAATAAAAATCAGTCAAATTCATCTTCAAAAATTTTAATTGGTATCAACAGTCTTTTGAGGGAGAAAGCATCAGAATGTAACTACCTTTTATATTCAAAAATGTTTCTTTAATTTTGAATGGCATCCTTCTAATATTAAGGTTTAGCCACCTTCCTTCTAATTTACCCACCAGAAGAAATAGCTATTCCTGTATAAGGCCTATTGTACCCTATATCATTCATAAATCTTTATTAAATCACATTTCATCCTTCTAAACTGAAACGTGGAAAATAGGAATAGGAATAGGCCATTTGGCCCTTTGTGTCCGCTCTACACCTTCCATATGATTGTGGCTCATCATTCAAATCAGTTCCTTGTTCCCATTTTCACTCCATACCCTTTGGTTCCTTTAACCTTAATAACTATAGGGAAAACACGCAAAAAGCTGACTTCACGATTTAACTCATTAACTTCTAAAATCTAGTTAATCTGCACTGTACTCCTTTTCAATTCAATATAACCTTCTTGGCCTGATTATCAGAATTAGTAGTCTAGAATGGGCCTATCCAGGATATTTTCCAACTGAAGCAAAAAGTCCTCCAGTTTTCATTCAACCCCTGGACACAACATTTCTGCTGTTACTTTGCATAGCTCTGCTGCAACTATAAATGATTCACTTACCAGTTGTTGAATTTAAACATGCAGATGCAGGAGACGATGAAGAATGCAAATGATATGTTAGAATCATAGAATTCCTATAGTGTGGAAGCAGGCCATTTAGCTGATTGAGTTGAAGCCAACTCTCCAAAGAGCATCCCACCCAGACCCACCCCCCCCCCCCCCCCCCCCCCTCCCCTCCCCTCCCTAACCTTGCCCCTGTAACCCTGCATTTCCCAAGTGAAGGCTTCAAGATCTTTTTCCGAGTGTTGAAATGTCTAATACAAGACAGCATGCAGTTAAGGTGAGAGGGAAAAGACCGAAGGAGATGTGAGGGACAAGTTTTTTTTAACACAGAGTGTCATAGGTGCTGAGACACACTGCCAGGGTTAGTGGTAGAAGCAGATACGATCAGGGTATCTAAGGGGTTTTTAGATAAGCATTTAAATAAGCAAGGAATGAAGGGATATGGACCATGGGCTTAGTCTGCATAAAAAAAACTCCAAATCTATTATTGTCTAATCAACTTGTATACCATGATCACTTCAGATTTAATGTGACTGGAATTGATATTGTTTTTGAGTTCTCTGTGTTAAATTTGCACAAACATCAAATTAGAATGCTGGCAAAATTCTCATAATATAAGCTTAAAAGAGAAAGGGAATGGTCAATGATTGTCTCCTACATGGTTTAGTGATTCATTGGACAGCAATGTGAATGCTGTTATTCAACAGTCATACCTCTGGTAATGATAACTTGCAGTCCATTCTAGCAAGGCTTATCCCTGACTGTGAAGCCAGTCTGCACAGTGACAGCTTCAGCATAGTTAGTAGAATATTTGCCTCTAAATTTGAAAGTTGTGAGTTCAGGTCTTATGTAGAAAAACTTAAAGGTAAAATCTAAGTTGACAATGGAGTTTATGACAGAGAGGTGTGCTGTCTTTTGGATGAGATAAACCCTCTCAAACTGATGGAAAAGATCCTTTGGCCCAATTTCAGAGAAGAGCAATAGAGTCCTCCTTCACCAATATTAATTGCTCAAATATCTTCCACAACAGATTATCTGATCATTATGAAATTGAAGTTAATATGTACACACTGGCTGCCACATTTCTTACATTACAATGATTGCTTTTCAAAGGTACTGCATTGGCTGGAAAGGTTTTTGGATGTCTAGAGGTCATGAAAGGCACTGCGTAAACACAAGTCTTGTTTCAATTGAATCTAGCAATAAATTCACTGAAGCTATAAATTTAGTGCTTTAATGAATGGAAGTGAGCCTGCAGGCAAAAGTGACTCTCAATGTTCTGACCATAAAGACCATAAGTTGCTGACTGTAATTAAGTCAACACACAGCCAATTGCCTTCAGAAAAGACCCAATAAAAAAAATTAAATGAAATTATGTATTTGTTGGTCCAAATAAAAATACAACTTATTACAATCCATAAAATATGATAGGATTTAAAGTCAATCTACTGGATTTTCACACTGGTAATGCTCTCCCACATGACCTTCAGGACAGTATAGTTGAGGAGGGACTGGAGACAGGACTGCCACCTCCTGCACCAGCAGAGAAGCGCAAGTGCCCAGAACCAGACCTCAGGTTTGCAGCTCCTGACAACAACAATTGCTGAGGCCAAATGCTGAGTAATCACCTGGTGACTCCTAGCCTGACTTTATTCTCTTCAAGACCTTTTTCCCAGTGTTGAATTGTTTAATAGTAGAAGGCATGCATTTAAGGTGGGAGGGGGAAGTTCGAAGGAGATATGAGGGGCAAGTTTTTCATACAGAGGGTGGTAGGTGCCCAGAACGCACTGCCAGGGTTAGTGGTAGAAATAGATACAATAGGGGCATTTAAGGAGTTTTAGATAAGCACATGAATAAACAAGGAATGGACGGATATGGACCATGGACAAGCAGAAGGAATTAATTTATTTTGGTATCATGTTCATTACAACATCGTGGGCTGAAGGGCCTAGTTATATGCTGTACAGTTCTATGTTCTGTGTTCTATGAGTGTTGACAGATCATTCCACATAATAATGGCACTCATACAGCAATGATGAGTTCATCAAACCTGTACACAGTAGACTCATTATCAGAAAACACAATCCCCTAATGATTGTGTTATTGCTCCCAGCTAATGATGTATCACACACAAGGACAATACACGAAACCACATACTTCAAATATTCCAGTGCAGCAAGTTCTGAAAGCTGAAGGAGAGGCCGGCCACACAACTCCTCACATCAGTGGCCATCACCATGACTTCCTGATGCAGCTGATCAGTGACAGGAGGGATTTATTCTTCTCTGCAGGGCTCAGGTGTCCCTCATCATCACCACGGGAGTATGTGTAGAGTTAGCACGTTTAGGCAGCACCTCGAGGGGAACCAAAGTGAACCCAGGCACAGTGTGACAAATAGTTTAAGTGTTCTGCTGCCTTCAAAACATGTCTCTCCACATCTTTGGAGAAGTGTGTGCCTAATTCACTGATGTAACATTCAGTGCTACGAGGCAAGGTTGACAAAGAATCCTTTTGCCTCATGCATTATAGAACCATCCCATCATCATCTCCCTATTGTCCTCGTAGGAGAAAAAATGACTTCCCCCGCAAGAAGCCCATCTTTTCTCCTCCTTTTGACCTCTTGAACTAACATCTCAGTACAGCATTGAGTGG
This sequence comes from Chiloscyllium plagiosum, assembly GCF_037043375.1. Classification (NCBI taxonomy): domain Eukaryota; kingdom Metazoa; phylum Chordata; class Chondrichthyes; order Orectolobiformes; family Hemiscylliidae; genus Chiloscyllium; species Chiloscyllium plagiosum. Next base: position 47,210,508 of record NW_028270174.1, read on the forward strand.
CCTGAATGTATTTAATCTTGCAGAGGGGTAGACTGCCTTTAGGAAGTGCTATCTAGATCTAAGTTCTGCTAAACCACCACCAACATCCCCCCCCCCCCCCCCCCCCACCACCCCACCCAGCCCAAGCATATAGGCAGCATGTAATGTATTTTGGAATGGACTGCACATTTATTAATTGAAATGAGCAAGAAGGACAACATTCATAAGTTGTCTGCATCACTTCAAGCAGGAATGGGATTATCCTGTATTATGATTTCTGTGCCAGTTTATGGGCAAAATTGAACTTTCTAGCCCTCTCTTTCTCACCCATTGAATGAGAAGCTGACCCAGTTTTGATGAATGTGTTATATTGTTCCCTGCAGTCTTTATCCCCTTCACTGATCAGATACATTTGTATTGCTGTGCTTAGCTGTTGTAGAGCTGCACAACAGTGTCTGGTGTGAATGCTGTTTGGTTTAATATAAGTGTTTGTATCCATGGTAATGTACTGTGCTCCAATAAACCTTTGCTGGTAAATTAAAAACTGCATTTATTTTCTACATTTGCTGGCATATAGCTTAATAGAATATTACACAATAAAACCCCAATTGTTTCAGCTTTCTTGTTGTTATTGATAATTTTTTTAAAAAAAAGATTTAACAGGAATTATTCAGTACAGGAATGTGAGTAACTTGCAGAGTGAGGAAAAGTGAATGATAGAAGAACAGCTCTTTGTTCTACACCCCAGTCGATTTTCAAATATCATTCTGCCAGTTTTCTGTCTGACTGCTATGAAAATTACCCCCATTTTTAAAGACCTTTCCAAAAATATAGAGACCTTGAGATGATATTAAAGAATAATGTGTGAGGCATCTTTGCTGCATCAACACCTGTCACCAAAAAAATTATGTAACCTATTGCAGCCACAATCTGAGCTTCAAAACACATGACATTATTGCCCCTGGTTGTCAAGATAACCTCTTACACCATGGACTCATTCCAAGCTGCAGCAGATGATACTGGTAGCAGCTCTTAGTACCTCATGCATGCTCAATCAGAGAAATTATTGCATCCCAATGAGCAAAGCAAAATAGAATAAGAGCAATATGTTTTGCCTGCATTGCAGGCACCTTGAGGCTTTAAGGTTGTATTTACTGTATCAACATTGTCCTGCATGCTTTCTAAAAACACCTTGGCATCTTTCTTACTGAAAGAGGATCACTAAATCCCTGTTTGTCAACATAGATCTATAGCTGGTCTCCAGGCAATATTCATAATATTGTGTCATCTGCATTCTTAGTAGATCATCAGGTTATGGGATAGTTATAAGCAACAAAAGATGCCTTCTTCAACCAAAGCCCATGTGCCCTGTCAGAAACCTGGGACAACTACAGAATTAGAGCTGAAAATGTGTTGCTGGAACAGCGCAGCAGGTCAGGCAGCATCCAGGAACAAGAGAATCGACGTTTTGGGCATAAGCCCTTCTTCAGGAATGAGGAAAATGTGTTCAGCAGGTTAAGATAAAAGGTAGGGAGGAGGGACTTGGGGGAGGGGCATTGGAAATGCGATAGGTGGAAAGAGGTCAAGGTGAGGGTGATAGGTCAGACTGGGGTGGGGGCGGAGAGGTCAGGAAGAAGATTGCAGGTTAGGAACGCGGTGCTGAGTTCGATGGATTTGACTGAGACAAGGTGGGGTGAGGGGAAATGAGGAAACTGGTGAAATCCGAGTTCATCCCTTGTGGTTGGAGGGTTCCTAGGCGGAAGATGAGGCGCTCTTCCTCCAACCATCGTGTTGTTGTGGTCTGGCGATGGAGGAGTCCAAAGACCTGCATATCCTTGGTGGAGTGGGAGGGGGAGTTGAAGTGTTGAGCCACAGGGTGGTTGGGTTGGTTGGTCCGGGTGTCCCAGAGGTGTTCTCTGAAACACTCCGCAAGTAGGCGGCCTGTCTCCCCAATATAGAGGAGGCCATATCGGGTGCAGAGGATGCAATAGATGATGTGTGTGGAGGTGCAGGTGAATCTGTGGCGGATATGGAAGTTTCCTTTTGGGGCCTTGGAGGGAGGTGAGGGGGGAGGTGTGGATGCAAGTCTTGCACCTCCTGCGGTTACAGGGGAAGGTGCCGGGAGTGAAGGTTGGGTTGGTGGGGGGTGTGGATCTGACGAGGGAGTCATGAAGGGAGTGGTCTTTACGGAATGCTGATAGGGGAGGGGAGGGAAATATATCCCTGGTGATGGGGTCCGTTTGAAGGTGGGAGCAGCAAGTAAAGGAACAGAATAAATAGCAGCAGTAAGAGCATCCAACCAGTGATTCTAGTTTCCACAGCTTTATAACATCAAGTTAACCAAGATGGCTTCACAGAAGTAATCTGTGCCACCCCAATTTAGTCACAATCCTGCAATTACCATTGCCAACATCTTTACCATCAGTTTATGTTTGCATTCCAATGTCATAGATCTTATCCTGAATTTCTTACAAATATGAACACCAAAACAGAATGCAGAAAGCTAATTTTGAGTTAATTCTAAATGAAGAACTGCAGATGCTAGAAATCAGAAACAAAAACAGAAAATGCTGAAATAACCAGCAGATCTGACAGTATCTGTGGAGGTGAAAGATAACTCTGCTTTCACTTCACAGATAGCAGTACTGCTGAGTTTTCCCAGCAATTTCTGTTTTTATTGTTGGTTTAATAACTCACTTTAAATTTGAAAAAAAAATTTAACTGGAATATTTGAAATTCAACTTCACAGAATATTTTTACTGTCAGGCTTGAGTGCGTGCTTAACCAAATTACTACTCCTGTGAAGTGCAACCTAATGTCTTCAAAGCACAAGGTCTCTTTTTGGTGAAATTCTAGGCTACATTGTCAGGAGTAATCTAAATTTAGTGTAACGGATGGTACAATGCAGGTGCAATGAAATCTTTGCAAAAAATAGAACTGGCCATGGGATAGCAAACAATGAGGATACTGAAATATAAGGATAAAAGGGAGTATTGACAGTGAAGGCACCCTGTTTATGTAATCAGGCTAATGATATTCTGTTTATGTCCTCAGGCAGCTCTCTGCAAAGCACCAAACAATTGACATCTGTTAAAAGATGCAGTGCAGCAACACCAGATTCATTCATAAACTTGCAAATTATTGGACCATGATCCAAATATATTAGACCCAGCGATTGCTCTATAGTCAATGTTAGAATCAGAAGCATAGTTAGAAGTATAATATATCCTTTCTGCAGGATGCTACATTTGTAAGTAATGTTTATAAGGAAACAAGACAGTTCCTGGAAATCAATAGAGATAGCGTTACTTGCACCATAATCTGATGGGATCCTTTTCAAACCATTATCAGAAACAATATTTGCTTTCTGTTCAGAAGGACAAAAGGGAAAAGGAAGTGCTATATTTGGATCAAAGGTTAACTCCTTGAGATTTGGCATGATAAAAGAAAGCAGAAAAAAATCAATTGCTGATGGTTTCAACAGTCCTTTCAACCAGTAAACCTATCAACTATATTTTGTGGTCCTGAAAGGCAAACATCATTGACAATAAAACATTCAAGGATTTAATTATATTCTCCACTTACTTTCATTTGGAATAGAAAGATAATATTTCGAACTAAATCTACAAACAATAATGGAGACTGTTTAAAAATTAATTTTAAGAAGGACTATTCACCCCAGCTAAATTGCCTTCATACCTGTTTTTCATTGTATCAGTTTTTCTTTAGCACCATGAAGAAGTGTTCCCCCTGGCTATTCTCCTGATATCCTATAGAGCAAGGGAATGCCAGCAAAATATAGAAGACTGACCACAATCAATAGTCTCCATAATTTCTTTGGAGTTTCATCAGTGTCCTAGCCAAAATAGATAAAGCAAGCATGGATTTTCCAAAATCTTTGTATTTTTCTCTCAGTTTTTCATGTGTTTTGTTTTTCTCTGTGTTATTTCATCGTCCTTTTGGGAAAAAAAAACAATCCTATGTTATTTTATCTTTTCTGTGGAATTTAGCTCAAACTACAAGATTGAACTGCTGATTTAAAGCTACCTGAGCAAAGCCCATCCCTGACACAGCTTAGAACATAGAACATAGAACAGTACAGCACAGAACAGGCCCTTCAGCCCACGATGTTGTGCCAACCACTGATCCTCATGTATGCACCCTCAAATTTCTGTGACCATATGCATGTCCAGTAGGCTCTTAAATGTCCCCAATGACCTTGCTTCCACAACTGCTGCATTCCATGCTCTCACAACTCTCTGTGTAAAGAACCCGCCTCTGACATCCCCTCTATACTTTCCTCCAACCAGCTTAAAACTATGACCCCTCGTGTTAGCCATTTCTGCCCTGGGAAATAGTCTCTAGCTATCGACTCTATCTATGCCTCTCATTATCTTGTATACCTCAATTAGGTCCCCTCTCCTCCTCCTTTTCTCCAATGAAAAAAGTCTGAGCTCAGTCAACCTCTCTTCATAAGATAAGCCCTCCAGTCCAGCCAGCATCCTGGTAAACCTCCTCTGAACCCTCTCCAAAGCATCCACATCTTTCCTATTATAGGGCGACCAGAACTGGACGCAGTATTCCAAGTGTGGTCTAACCAAAGTTTTATAGAGCAGCAACAAGATCTCATGACTCTTAAACTCAATCCCCCTGTTAATGAAAGCCAAAACACCATATGCTTTCTTAACAACCCTGTCCACTTGGGTGGCCATTTTAAGGGATCTATGTACCTGCACACCAAGATCCCTCTGTTCCTCCACACTGCCAAGAATCCTATCCTTAATCCTATACTCAGCTTTCAAATTCGACCTTCCAAAGTGCATCACCTCGCATTTATCCAGGTTGAACGCCATCTGCCACCTCTCAGCCCATCTCTGCATCCTGTCAATGTCCCGCTGCAGCCTACAACAGCCCTCGTTACTGTCAATGACACCTCCAACTGTCAACGACACCTCCAAGCTTATTAGGCATTTTATTGTGCTCTTTTGTGTTTGCTCTGATTGGTTGCTGTTGATTTCCATCCTGCTCTGACTCCTTTGTCCTTGTTGCTGAACAATCTCTGCTTTGCTGTTTTATGCTGGTCTCAGACTCCACCCGTCCTTCAGAATACCTTTGTCTCGCTTTGCTGAATTGAATTGCACAAGCTCAACAAGCCACAACTGCCAATCTGTTCTTGCATACTTTTTGTCCTCTGATGTCAGTTTCTTGGAGAAGTTTCCTTATCTGCTTTGATCATGTAAATTCACTTTTTGCGCTCTTTTCCTTTCACTGCTTTGCGATTCTCTACCAATATATCTGACCTGCTAAGGTTCACTGTTGACCCTGAGGCCACTTCATTTCTTGACTGGCAAAATTAATACCAGGTATCTACTGCAATAAAATCTGTAAATTCAGGAAATACTTGGCAGGTGTACCTTTTGTCAGAACTGGAAAAATGTTTGAATATTGACTGTTTATCACCACAGATGCCGACTGGCTGCTGACAATTTCTGACATTTCTGTTTTGTTTTCAGGTTTCCAACAGCTGCATTTTTGCCTCTTTATTCAGAATTCATTCATTGAATCTTTGTTTTCGACTCAGCTTATTGTTTTTACGAGACAATATTCAGCACTGCGCCCATTGATACCCCACCCTGAAAAACTCCTGGATTTAAAGCTGGGTATTGGTTTGGCAATTCTTTGAGTTGGTATCAATTGTATCCGGCCAGAGGATCGCTTAGCTATAATTTCCTCAACCAATTTTCAGGCCAAGCCTTTCTCCTTATTTCTGCCTTTCTTGTCTACTCTGACTTCCACTCACACACTCATTCTCAAGCTTGTTACTTAGACATCCCCCTTTCTATCAGCCCTCCTGCGCCATGTTTTCATTACCTTAATGTCACGCAGCCATGCAAACTTTCAGTTTTCTACACTTTGGATACAGATGTATTCCTGTTTATTCTGTGCCCCTGGGAATGGTGAATTATGGTTTTATGCCACTTATTTATCCTGCTCAATTATGAATAAATTCTGGAATTCACAGTTCTCCAGTGAGCTCTTTCTATCTAAATCGGTTGACCTAAATGTGGTGATTAAAATTAATTATTTGCATATTTTAGGATTTGAAATTGGAACATTTGATTTATTTTCACTCAAAAGCAACTAAAATCATGCGCGAAAGCACAATTGTTGCCTTGGCAACTGGATTGTTACCATTGGTGACACAAACCAACCAATTAAAATACCCACTACAATCACAGCCATGACAACCAGGATAGAGTCAAAGAAAACTATACAAATTAGCAGCAACTTCTTTAAGGAGACAATAGCACATTGTTCTGTATAAATGTCTCTATTTTAACACTTCTATTTGTCAATTAACGCCTTGACAGACTATTATTTAAAATATTATCAAGCCGTTTTCTGCACCAAGAATATGCTATTGTGACTTCCTTTCAAAAGGAATGGATACATTATTGTATGGTTGAGGAAATTATAGCTAAGCGATCCTCTGGTCGGATACAATTGATACCAACTCAAAGAATTGCCAATACATTGTATGGATACATACAATGAAAGAATTGAAGCATCGTCATACTTTTATCTGTTGTAGGGCATACTGAATTATAAAACTAGATATATGGGTAGAAATAGAATGCGGCATATCGATTCCTGGATTTACTCTGTTTCTAATTTTAGAAAGCAATATCTTCGAACTGATCTGTCCAGGGACATTTCGGTATCAGGCTCTAAGCAGGTGTTAGATCTTTAATCAATCCTCATGCCAAATCAATGTTCTAATACTGTCAGAATACAATCCATACAGTGTGGAAGTAGGCCATTTGGCCCATCAAGTGTACATCAATTATCTGAAGAGTATCCCACCCCTCTATCCCATAACCCTGCATTCTCATAGCTAATCCACCTAGCCTGCACATCCTTTGAACTGTGGGAGAAAACCAGAACATGGGGAAAATATGCAAATACCACACAGGCAGTCGCCCAAGGATAGAATCAAACTCGGGTCCCTGACACTGAGAGACGACAGTACTAATCACTGAGCCATCGTTTCCAATGACAAACAGAAGAAAAATTGATAAGAGTTCAGGCTCCTGCAACTGTACATGCCCGCCTAACCCCATGACAGTTACATGCCCTGCTAACCCTATGTTAGAAACAAAATTCAATAAAATTTAGACAAGACCACCAAAGCTGGAAACAAGACAATTTATTCTACGATCTTGCAAGAAAGGACCCCAATTGCAGAGAGCAATTGAAGTAAATTAGAACTTAGGTTAGTGTACAGTTATACCCTTTGAGCTGAGTGAGGTCATCTCTCCAGACTCCTAATTACCCAATCTCTCTTACTGTGCCAGACCACTGCCCAGCTGTGCTCCACCCTTATTACTTCCCCCTTCCCCAGGTTGGTAACCTTCCTTTCTGTAAGTGCTGACACATACATTTATTTTGTCAACAGTACATCTAGATCTGGTTTAACATTTTGTATCAATTCTGCTGGTACAGTCCATCCTCGGACATTTCATTAACTTGTATAGCTCAAGCATTTCGGCTATCTCAGCTTTTTGCTGAAAGCATAATTTTTGTTATAGTAATTACACACCAAAGTTAGTATTTAATTAACCACAATTATACACTGAAAAGTCCCTAAATACCTGCAGGGTTAATAGTTCTCTTGCTGTACCCCTTTTCTGTATGTTTTTTCTATATCTGCAAAAACAACACTTTACCCCATTTCTAACAATTCCCCCATTTCTTTTCTTAACCATTTGTTGTTTTTACAATCTTATTTTCTGCCCTCTTTTCACCCTATGGTGTCGAGGTTCACAATCTAGTCATTTCTGTCCTTCTAAGTTTGTCTTTTTTTTTCAAACTCTAGGAGTATTCTGTTAGTTTCTCTTTCTTGCGCTTGTGCTACTGTCATGACCATTATTGGTTGTTGTCCTCCCAAAGACATTACTAGCTTAATCATTATCCATTTTAACACATTAAACCCTATCAGTAAACCTACAATTATTAGTAGCACATAAATGCCTAAATACACTAACCATTTTCCCCACCCGGTCAATCTCCGGTTACCCCATTCCCATTCCCATCCTTCATCTTTTTGGAGTTCATCTCCAATTTCTCTTATATTGCTTATCTTTTTCTTTACTATTTCTGCCTTGTCTTCCACTATGGAAGAGGTGTCTGGGATGAAGGTGCAACATTCTTTACCAATCAGAGCACAGGTTCCCCCTTTTTCGGCCAAAAGATAGTCTAAAGCCATTCGATTCTGTAAAGCTGTCAGTCTTGGGGCAATCATTTCGGTGTGGTTATGGCTGATATTTGGGATTAAGTTTCTCCCATCGCGCCAGTGGTATCATTAATTAAATTTTCAAGGGCAGCCGCTAGTTTTCGTATTTCCACCCCTGCCCTTGCAGTGCCATAACTTGGGAGTAGTGTCCACAGCAGACGGTCTCCTTCAGGGACTTCTCGGGTCTTACGCCTTATCTCCCCTTCTTTTCTCAGGTTGGGCTCTTGTTTTTCTATTCGGAGGTGAGGGACTATATAAGCAAGGTAACAGCAACCACTCCAGCCTTTCTTGTTTTGAGGCAACGCTTCATCAATTTCATAACATTGTATTTATTTCCACACATTCGGTCACACGAGCGTACTTTTCCCCCGGGAATAAATGGATAGGCCTTCAGACCACATACCCAATATGTCCTGTTCAATACTTGGGGACTGTTCGTGGCAGTGGCTTGGTTGGTGTAGACGCAAGATGATTTTCCTAATTGGAAGGGTGCCGCGTCATTTTGATTACAGAAACATTTGTATTCGCCACTCCTTTCAGTGGGGAAATTCTGAGGCTATTGATAACACCCTGAGTTTTTGGGGCTGGTCTTGGGAACCATCCCGCATACTTATAGGTGCTTTTTTTAGATTCCTACTTTGTATTATTTGAGTCCGAGTCGTTGTACATCGTACACTTCCTCTTTAGTGAGCGGTATTACCGAGGTGGGGATTCCAGATTCACCATGGTGTGGAATTTCTGCACAGACCCAACAGTCGGCAAGTCCCTTTTGTTTGGCATAATTTTGGCATAGAGTAGTAAAGTGATTTTTCCTGCTTCCTTGAACAGTTAGTACTATTAACGTTATAATACTATACCAGTACCCACCCATCTCTGAACCCTGCTTATCTTAACCTTTTAGGCGCCAGGGAGAGGTGAGTCCACGCAACCCTTACAATCAATACAATATATATCATCAAACATTAAAAGAGTCTTTTGTCTTAGTTCATTCCCTCTTTCTCAGCTTAACTTGCAGAGGGTTGTCTGTAGGATGAGCGTGCCTCTCCGCCAATGGGGCGTTCACAGGACCTTTGACGCGAGTGTGATGACTCCACCCTTTCTCAGCAGTTCAGACAGCTGTCTCAGTAGTCAGGAGGGTAAGGAATGATCCCTCCCAGCTCGGGTGGAGTTTGGTATCTTTCCAGGTCTTGATCAGGACCCAATCACCCGGTCGTATCCAATGTGCTGCGAACTTGAGTGGCGGTGTCTGCACCAGCAGGCCTTTGTTCCTAAGATAAGATAATGAAGAGCCAAGTGCCACAATATAGTTTTTCATAAACTTGTCATTAAACTCAGCTGTAGGCACCTCTCCTTTCCCTCCTAGAAATGGTAGTCCAAACATCATTTCATAAGGAGAAAGGCCGATATCATGTCTTGCGGCAGTCCAAACATGTAATAGCACAATAGGCAAACATTTGGTCCATGGTAATTGAGTTTCTAGGACCAGCTTAGATAATTGTTTCTTTAAGGTCTGATTCATTCGTTCCACCCGTCCAGAGGAGGGTGGGTGCCAAGGGGTGTGGAATTCCCAAGAGATCTCTCATCTTGCCATTACTTCTTGTAGAATCTTGGAAGTAAAATGGCTACCTTGATCTGAATCTATACTTTCCACTATTCCATATCGTGGGATGATATGTTCAAGGAGGGTTTTTACCACTCCTTTTGAGGTGGCTGATGACATTGGGAAAGCTTCCACCCACCCGGTTAAGTGGTCTACTAAGACCATCAAGTACTTCTGTATTCCCACCGGGGGTAGTTCAGTGTAATCCACCTGTATACTTTGGAAAGGTCTCACTCCTGGGTTCCTTCCTCCTTTGAGCTCTTCCTTTATTATTTTCTTATTGATCTTTTGACAAGTTATGCAACCTGCACATATTTGTTTTGCTAACATATATATTCCTTTACATCCATATTTCCTCAATACTATGTCACACATGGCTTGTGAGCCCCAATGGCTGCCTTGGTGTAAGGTGGCCAAAATATATCTCATGACTGATTTACTCAGCAATTCCCTCCCATCAGAGAGAATCCATTTCCCTTCAGTTGTCTTAGTGGCCCTTATTTCTTGGAACTCTTTCTCCTCCTCTTCCGTGTATATGGGGTTGACGGGAGAAGATTCAATTAGGAGTAAAAGAACCTGTATCCTTGTTACTGTACAGTTCATAGCTGCCTCTTTGGCTATTTCATCTGCTAGTCTGTTTCCCTTTGCTTCTAGAGTACTCCCCTTCTGATGTCCAAGTATATGGACTATAGCTATTTCTCGGGGTAATTTCAAACTTTTTAATACTTGTCCTATTAACTCTTCATGTACTAACTCCTTTCCCTGACTATTGATTAGTCCTCATTCTTGCCATATCTTTCCGAAGGTATGGACTACTCCGTAAGCATATTTAGAGTCAGTGTAAATTGTTCCATCCCGATTCTCTAAGTGTTTTAAAGCTTGATTTAATGCGTATAACTCATAGGTCTGGGCTGACCATGTGTTAGGCTGCCGGTCTGCCTCCACTATTTGGTTTTTGTTACCGTCCACTACTGCATATCCATTGTGTCTTTTTCCTTCCACTACTCTCGATGAACTATCTATAAACAATCTATCCCCGTCATGTAAAGGTAGATCTCTCAGGTCCTGTCTAATTTTGGTTTGAGACTCTATGATATCTAAACAGTCATGTTCTAATTCTCGTTTGTCTAGGGGTTCTCCCTTCCATAAGGTTTAGACAGGTGTCTGTTGCTAACACCAGGTCATCTTTTTTCCATCAGGATGGCCTCATATTTTAAAATTCGCGAATCTGTTAACCATCTCCCTGCCTTTTGGTTTAACACAGTTCTGACTTGATGGGGGGTACTAACTACTAGCGCTCCTCCAAAAGTGAGCTTCTGGCTTTCTTCTCCCAATATGGCAGTTGCTGCAACTGCCTGTAGACATTCAGGCCATCCCCTTGAAAAAGGGTCCAGGATTTTGGACAGGAAGGCTATGAGCTGTTTCTTCCCTCCCCCTTTCTGGGTTAACACTCCTAAAGCTGCTCCATAATTTACTGTCACAAAAAGGTGAAATGGTTTCTCTAGGGAAGGAAGGGCCAATACTGGAGCTTGTGTTAAACTACGCTTCAATTCAAGTAACCCTTCCTTTTCTTCTTCTGTGCAATACAGTTTTTCATGTTCTGATTCTGTCAGTTTGTAATATAACCCTTTCATTTTCTGGGCATAGGATTCTATCCATAATCTGCAATAACCCATCAGCCCCAAGAACTTCCGTAATTCTCGTTTGGTGTTTGGGAGGGGCAGTTCTACTATCCCTTGAATTCTTTCGGGGTTAATGCGCATAATTCCCTCACTAATGAGGTGTCCTAAGTATTTTATTTCTTTTTCTACATACTGTAATTTACTTTTGGATACCCTTTAACCCTGTTGCTCTAGGAAATTCAACAATCCATTGGTGGCTGAACTTACATCATTTCTCTTTTGCCCTGACACTAGTAGATCATCCACATATTGTAACAGTGACGTTTCCCGGGGCTTTTTATATTGTTCCAGGACTTCTTCCAGTACTTGCTCAAATAAGTTTGGTGATTCTGTGAATCCCTGGGGAAATACTGTCCATCAGAATTGTTGTTTTCTGCCCATGTATGGGTTTTCCCATTCAAAAGCGAACATGGCGTGGCTCTCTGGGTCTAAAGGACATGCCCAGAACGCATCCTTCAGATCTATTACACTAAATCAGCGGTGGTTACACGATATTCTACTAAAAAGGGTGTATGGGTTGGGCACTACTGGGTACCGTGTCCAGACCAGTTGGGTCACTGATCTGAGATCATGTGCCAGTCGGTAAGTCCCATCTGGCTTCCGGACCAGTAGTATTGGGGTATTAAAGGGCGACATGCATGGTTCCAGTAATCCTTCTTTTACGAGAGAATCTATTATAGGTTGTAAACCCTTGTGCCCCTCTAATGAAACCGGATATTGTTTAAGCCTGATTGTTTTATTCTCTTGGGACAGTATACTTACGATGGGATTGACGTTTAAATGACCCATGTTGCCGGGTCTCGTCCACACATTAGGATTTATCTGTTCTTCATCACTAACCATCAGTTTATTTATTGTCACAGTTATTGAACTATTCTTTACTCCAATCTTTAAATTTAACAAAATTATTAAATCTCTACCCAAAAGATTACTTCCAACATCAGGAATATATAATAGTTGTCCCGTCACTTCTTCATTATTTCCCTTTATCAGGGTCGGCTCAAAAGTGGGTACTAAGAATCCTTCACCCTTTACTCCAGAAACCTTAAGACTTTTATTAGTTAATTTAACACCGTTAGGTTTAAAACTTAGGATGACCGTGCTCTTCCCCTTCAGGTCCCACTTTCAAATTTAACCAGGGTTCCCGGTGAGTCTCGGGAGGAAGGAGCCCCTGACTCACCTATTCTTCATCAAAAGTCATCAATGAAATAGCTTCTCTTTGTTGTCCTAACTTTGGACATTCCCTTTTAAAATGTCCTGTTTTTCCGCAGTTATAATATCCTGCCTGTTGCCTTCTCCCCTTACCATCCATTGCTTTTCTTTCTTGTCCTAACTTTCTATTCGTAATTTCCTCGACCGCTGTGACCATTATCCTAGCTTTCTGTTTTTGGTTTTCATCTTCTCTTTTCACATATACTTTCTGTGCTTCATGTAACAATTCTTCCATCTGTTTTTCACTGACATTTTATCATTTGTTTTTTATCCTTTCCTCGTGTCCGAGGATTGTACTTCCAATCTCTTAACATTTTTCCTAAAGGACTGTCCATTGGGATGTGGTCCTCGGACATCCCTCTCATATCCCCTTCTAAACTTAAATCACTATTTTTATTCCCCATTTCTATGGTCGGCCGTTTCTTCATGTAATTTAGTTAACCTTACTGAGGTCTGTTGTCACCTTCTTCCACACCCACTTCAGGGTCCTGACCTTCGCGTGGGGGATTTCCCCTCTTAACAACCGGTCTAAGGCTGGGTGATCGAATCAGGTAGACACCTTACTCATCAGATTAATCTTAGGCAATTAAACACTTTAATTTAAGAGTTGCCAATTACCCGAAATTCTCGTACATCCCCGACTACCAAGGCAATACTTAAAGGTCCCTTTTCTTACCTTGGTCTGTGCACAAGAGTTAACTGGTCGAATTTGTGCGCCCTTATCCCGCGGCAATACCTCAGATATATCCACCTGGCAACCGTGACAACTGCTACCTACCCTGGTTGATCGGGTTCGCCGAACCCGGTCGCCCAGATATGTGGACGCATCCACCCGGCAGCAAATACCGCTGCCGGTCTTCCGGATATATCCACCTGGCGGCAACTACCGCTACCAACCCCGGTCGACCGGAACCTCGGTTCCCCAGATCCCCAGATATATCCAACTGGCAGCAACTACCGCTGCCAGCCACCCGGATACAACCACCTGGCAACAGTATCAACGGCTATCCACCCTGGCTGACTGGATTAGCCTATTCCAGTCACCAGCACCCCAGTTCCCCGGATCCCCGGATATACCTGAGTGGCAGCAAATACCGCTACCTATCCCGGTCGCCCGGATAAATCTTTTAAGACCTTTCTTACCCGGGTCTTGTGCACACAAGAGTCACCCGACCGAACCCGCCGCGTCTGCCCATCTTGTTTCCAGGGTCTCCTAGTCCAGATCACACTCGCCCAAAGCCGCCTCGGCAACAAGGGGAAACTTGAGATCGCCAAAATCAGCGAGGTGCACCTTCTCCGTTTCTCCAAGAATGCCGAGCGACCAGAGCTTGGGATCCCGGATGAGCCCCCAAATCTGTTAGAAACAAAATTCAATAAAATTTAGACAAGACCACGGATCCCGGATACATCCAACTGGCACCGGATACGTGGACACATCCACCTGGCAGCAAATACCGCTGCCGGTCTCCTGGATGTACCCACCTGGCATCAACTACCGCTACCAACCCCGGTCGCCGGTACCCCGGTTCCCCAGATCCCCAGATATATCCAACTGGCAGCAACTACCGCTGCCAGCCACCCGGATACATCCACCTGGCAACAGTATCAATGGCTACCCCACCCTGGCTGACTGGATTAACCTATTCCAGTCACCAGCACCCCGGTTTCCCGAATCCCCGGATATATCCGAATGGCAGCAAATACCGCTGCCTATCCCGGTCGTCCGGATAAATCTTTTAAGACCTTTCTTACACTGAGAGGCAACAGTACTAATCACTGAGCCATCATTTCCAATGACAAACAGGAGAAAAATTGATAAGAGTTCAGGCTCCTGCAACTGTACATGCCCGCCTAACCCCATGACAGTACATGCCCTGCTAACCCTATGTTAGAAACAAAGTTCAATAAAATTTAGACAAGACCACCAAAGCTGGAAACAAGACAATTTATTCTACGATCTTGCAAGAAAGGACCCCAATTGCAGAGAGCAATTGAAGTAAATTAGAACTTAGGTTAGTGTACAGTTATACCCTTTGAGCTGAGTGAGGTCATCTCTCCAGACTCCTAATTACCCAATCTCTCTTACTGTGCCAGACCACTGCCCAGCTGTGCTCCACCCTTATTACTTCCCCCTTCCCCAGGTTGGTAACCTTCCTTTCTGTAAGTGCTGACACATACATTTATTTTGTCAACAGTACATCTAGATCTGGCTTAACATTTTGTATCAATTCTGCTGGTACAGTCCATCCTCGGACATTTCATTAACTTGTATCATTTTGTATAGCTCAAGCATTTCGGCTATCTCAGCTTTTTGCTGAAAGCATAATTTTACAAAAAGAACTTTTTGTTATAGTACTTACACACCAAAGTTAGTATTTTACTAACCACAATTACACACTGAAAAGTCCCTAATTACCTGCAGGGTTAATAGTTCTCTTGCTGTACCCCTTTTCTGTATGTTTTTTCTATATCTGCAAACACAACACTTTACGCTTTTTCTAACACCCTACCACAGTACATCGGCTGCTAACTCTGTGACTGTACTTAGGCTGCTAACCTTGGTATTACATATAGGAATTCTTGCCCCAGGACTGTAATGAGAATTCCAACCATGAGCTGTACATGGGGATTCCAAGCCCAGTTCTATACATGAGGAATCTAACTATGGCTTTGCACATTCAGTCCTTGTGCCTGGACATGGGGATTCTAATCCTGGATCTACATATGTAGGGATTCTAACTCTGGACCTTTAGATGGGGATTCTAGCCTGCAACTGTACATGGGGTTTCTAACCTAGAGTCTGTTGATAAATATTCCAGGGGCCAAAATAATTTCCTTTCTCTGTGACTTCTCATATGATTTTCTCTAGGGCTACCTTTTGGTTTTTGAGCTCTTTTTCATTCTGGCTAAGTCAGTAATTAGGTGATGTAAACAGAAAGTAACAAAGCTAATGTGTCAACATGTGAGGAATGTAGACTCATGGAGAACCAGAATTAAAAGAATTCATCAATAGTCTCAAAAATAATCAACTCTCCACCAATTGTAAAGGCATAGAATAAAGAAAGTAATAATTTTCGACATGCCACCATATTCAAATTTTTAAAAGCGACAAGCATAATTTAGCAGCAAAGTTTTGTTTTTCAATATAACTGACACACTATCACATACAAAATATTTTCTTCCGCAAAACATTTTCACAGACTGGTGAGGTCACCAGACACAAAGCTGGAACATTTTAACCATGTAGTTCTTACTCTTTTTACTGTACCACAAATCTCAATCTCAGATTTAAGTTGAACAATTAATATTGCAGTTCCCTTCTCCCCACACAGCCCTCTTTTAGGGTTCTTCTTTCCTTCTTGTTTTTGTATTTGTACACAGAGATGTCAACGCTGGGACTGGTCATAGGAATACCCCAATCCTGGTGCTGTCCTCGGTTTGCGTATCTTTTCTTTATGAATTTAGAACTTGGAGAATCACTGCCAACCAACGTTTACCCTCCCCTCTTATTTTTCTCCTTGCCCAAACCACCTGATGGCTACTGCCAGTGTCACAACTGGTCAAAATTGAATATTAGCAAACTAGCAATCAAGCCACTTGATCAGCGTCCACAGTTTCTGGATCAATGTGTTTTGATGCTCCTGTTAGACTTGACAAAAGTGTGGCCCACCTTGTGCAGCAATTGCACTTTGGCTTACTACCCATTTCAAGGCAAAGTCCTACTTCGAGTCTTCAGTATCAAAGGCCGTCCTTACTGCAGGTGATAAGGTAGGACTAATTTTGTTCTCAGTCTCGTTTGGATGTCTGAATGTTTAACTAAATTTGCGCTCATCTTATTCACGACTTGATTAGGGTTGGGTTATCAGTCTGATGGCAGAGAATCAGGAGAGGAGGAGGGAAATTTTGTCAGTATATGTATGGAAGTTCTCATTCTGTTAATTACATTAAAAATGAACAACTTGTAAACCTGTAAAAAGGGGGAATTCAAGGATATAAATGTTTATGAATCCACAAACAGGCAGTATGAACTGTAATAAGTGAGTTGAAAGGAAAATTGTTTTCAAAATAGGGCAAAGTGAGCACAAAATCCAACCTGGCAGCTTCTGTGGTTAGCACTGATGCCTCACAGCGCCAGAGACCCGGGTTCATTTCCTGCTTCAGGCAACTGTCTGTGTGGTGTTTGCACATTCTCCCAGCGTCTGCGTGGGTTTCCTCCGGATGCGTCGGTTTCCCCCCACAGTCCAAAATGTGCAGGTTAGGTGAATTGACCATGCTAAATTGCCCGTAGTGTTAGGTGAAGGAGTAAATGTAGGGGAATGGGTCTGGCTGGGTTGCTCTTCAGAGGGTTGGTATGGTCTTGTTGGGCCGAAGGGCCTGTTTCCACACTGTAAGTAATCTAAATCATCATCTAAATATAAGGTTCTGAAAGATCTGTGTTGGCCATATGATTTGATAAACTCAGTAATTACACTATGAACAATCTTATTGGCTTTCTCCAAACATCCACGTCACTACATTTTTGTAGGCATGATATTTGTTAAAATTGTTTAGTGTTGAGGAAGTTAAATTGGAATAGTATAAGAAATATAGACCATTGGCCAGGTCCCAGTTTCACTTCAGCAGATTTCTGGAGCTAGCTGGGATGACTGCCAAGAATTTTAACATTATTGTCAAGACAAGAGCAAATACTTTAAGAAGTATTGTGATGCAAACTAAATAGAAATAACTATTCAGCAAACAACTTCACTGAAACTGTTCAGTAAAATAAACTCAGAGTGTGCATTGACAGGAAAGAGTGCCATAACGATGTTACCACAAGGCTAAATTGGACCCCATCTTGTTGAATTTGATGTAAAATAGCATTCAAGCAGTTCACCTCCCAACAACATCAAGGCACACTTTAAAAAAATCAAAGCTTTATCTTCAATTTATACATAATATTTTGCTGCTGTGTATTGCCTAATTCTCACCTGCTTAATTTTCATTGCAGCAATTTTTTTAAAAATTTGTTCGCTTCTACAATGAGTTGGCCAATCTCGAACATATTTTACAGGAAGGAGATAACATGTTCCCATAATATGCACGTGCATATTGTTCTTAATATGATAGTGAGAAACAATATCGGTACATGAAAATTTAGGAAAGAAAAATACAACTGAATCGTTCTGCAATGCTCAATTGCCTTTTCTTATCTGTTTGATTATGTTAATCTGGTAACTGATACTTGCACACTTGTAGTTGTTTAGATTTCGAACTGCACTGATGCAAGATAAAATTTACTGCAGCCCAATGAAAGTATAACATATTCCTCCTTGCAAACTAGCAATCCACCCTATCAGATATCTTACCAAATTTAATCAACTGGAACTTCATGTCACAACCTTTCCGCTTGATCCAAAGATAGTCAAGACAACTTACACAGTATTTATCTAGATTTGAACCTGCATAACTCAAGCCAAACACTTCATATTCTAGGACATGATTGATCACTGTTGTCCATTCTGGACTCTACTTTTCATCAATCTGAATTCCATAACACATATTTACCCAGCTGTTGATCGCTTAGAAGCAATCCACTAATAAAACGCTAACTTTTTCTGATTTGGCAGATACAGTTAAAGACACAACATCAGGGATGCTTGGTAATTTTTTTGTGGTTATCATAGCAAGGGACATCACCATTGAGAAATGAAAGGTGCTTTCATTGTGTGAACAACATTCTCAGAGCAAACATGATGTGCTCAAAGGGGCTGAATTTTCAATTGATATTTGGGGACAGAAACAGCTATGCATATGATTTAACAATTGCAATGCTGGAAGGCAGTTCTGGGTTCATCTGCCTTTAGATTGAGATAAATGTTTCCATGGGAAAGTAAAGGATGTGAATGAAAATAGCCATGCCTCTAAATAAACGTCTTTTAAGCTATTATGGAGCTACTTGAAAGGCCTCACTGGCCCAGTTTCAGATTTTCAATTTGCAGCCATGGGAAACACACAGAATACACAGTCTGACAAAGGTCAGGAAGAACCTGCCATGCACTCAGCAGGAAGCTTTCAGGGCTAATAGAGGCATGGGCCAACTCATTTTAAAAAGAGATGGATAATTTTGCTTAAAAGACAGACAATCATACTCAGCTGCTCAACCAGTGGCACAGTATTGCTATTCCTTCTGCTGAAAAGCTTACTATTTCTCAACAATGAGTGATGGAGTCCTGACAGTGGGATTGGTCTGATGGCAATGCCTGGGGAATAGAGGTTGGCAGAAGAAGCCATACCACACAAGCCATTGCGAGCTCACGGAGTGGAGATGAGAACAATATCCAATGACATTGCACTGAGTAGAAGCATCCATCTCATCAGAAGCAGGCCAGAGGAGAACAGAAACTGAATTTAGGTTTGCTTGCTGAGGTGGAAGGCTCATTTCCAGATGTTTTGTCACCTGACTAGGTAATATCTTCAGTCGGCCTCCGGGCAAAGCATAGCTGATGATTTCTGCTTTCTATTTATATGTTTGAGTTTCTTTGGGTTGGTGATGTCATTTCCTGTGGTGTGGAACAGAGACTGGCCACAAAGGGAAGAATGCTCTACCTGGGCATCAGGCATATTGCCTAAGAGTCAGCTCTCAGATGCCTTCAGATGTCAGAAAACTAACACTGGAGAAGATTGTGCTAATGCAAACAGTTGGTCTCACAGACTTGTACTCTTGTCCACAGTGACCTAATGCTATGTAGCCTTCATAACAGCCCCTTACATTTAGTCATCAAGGTCACCATTGTGAGATTTTATGCATTAAGGTTAGTCCAGTGATTAACCTTGGACTTAGTTGACATCTCACAGTCAGTGACTTATTACGCCATCTGGCATGTTCTCTCTCCCAAACATTAGATTCATTTTCAGAGAGATGGGCTAGAGCAGTACAGAGGGCAATAAATCTTTGTGCCATGAATGTCCTTCGCAACTTCCAGGTGGTTATTGAATACACCCACATCACCATTAAGCAGACCAGACAGCTATATCGCTGAGCAGAAAAGGTTTCTACTGACCAAATGTCCCATAGCTCTGTGATGACAGAAGGTACCTCAAAACATTAGCACTCTCTTCCTGAGCAGCAAGATTGTTTTCGCCTGAAAGTGTGACAGGTGGCACAGCTGTCAGGCTAACATCCAGATTCCATGGGTGGATCTGTTCATGCCACTCCTTTTGGTGCCTTGCCTTGTAGTGAGGCTGCGCATTGCGAAGATGGGCTGTTCCGTTGTATCTGCATCCAGCTGAGGTGCTAATGGTTTCTGCCTTCATCTTGGATGTGACCAATGGGGCTTCTTCACAGGTTATTACATTTGGGTGATTCAGATGCAGCCCCTATCATAGGGGCCTTGGATAAGGATTGCTCATGTGTTAGAGGGGCTGAGGAGGTGAAGGAAGACATCTCTTTCCCCTGATAAAAGGTCCCCTCATCAGCCTCTTTGACTGCCTCAGTCTTTTCATGACACCTTTACATTTCATACAAGACCACTTGTTGGTACACAGTTGGCACCCATTTCATGTACATCAGTGTCAGTGCACCAGAAACTGTCCTTCCTTCTGTGCACACTGTTCCTATATACACACAGAGTGGTACTGCCTTTCACTCAGTAAAAGGGTAGCCGATCTCTGAACTGAGCTCATGCACTCAATTCCCTGAGCCACAACAGAACACAAACACATTGGCTTCCTATGGCTCCACAATACTTCGGTGATCTCAAAAATAGAAAACTAATCTGCAGCAAAATGCTCCAGAAAAACTCTCTATTATTGTTGACACCAAAGGCCCAGCACCTTGCAGTAGTGGAGCATGATGGGATTGTCCACACAATCTGCTTTAGTCTGCTCCGCCTGATGGTGTGCAGCTCATCCAGTGCCTCCTGCCTGGAGCCAGATTTTGAACCTACTGAAGCAAGTGTGTCTGTTCTGCTGGGTAACGTGGTGATGCTATTGTGAAGCATCCCCTCTCCATAACAAAAGGCTAGTAATATCTGCATTTTTCTTCTTTGTGGATTGGCCGCTGCCAGCACTGTAGTTAACAGCAGACAGCAGTCAACAACCACAGCTCATATTGTGCACATGTCTCCTTGAGATCTTTCACCTCAGGGTAGATCTTGTATGTTAGTAAGTGATATCCCCTCTTCCTACGTAGAAGCTCTGCATTTAAGTCCCATTCCAGGAGTTGTTGGTCACGAAAGGAGCATTCATCATATAGTTCAACAAATTGATAATTACTGCTAAACCTTCCCATACTTGGTGATGATGCTTTCAAATGACATGTTCTTCTTGGTTCTGGTCTCACTATTGCCAATGATCTGCTATGAAGTCATTTAGCAATTTCAGTGTCACCTCTTTCTTGGCTGTGAGGTGATGCCTGCACCATTTCCTGGATATTGTGAGCTTTCAACTTTCCGTTCATATATTTGTTTTGTGTATATTTTTTATGATGAACTAACTCCCACAAAGTCTCCATTCTTCTGATTTACCTTTGCCAAACAAGTTACATCTACCACGTTGTTCCTTGAGCTAGCCTTCTTTATATACTCATGCAAAGTATAGATATCTGTGTCATAGCACTGGAGTTCTGGGACTATGATAATGGTATGACAATCAAATTGTTCACAGACAGAATTATTAATGACAGTCCTGAAGGGATTTGAAGCTGTAGATTCTTTTGATGTGAGGTGACTGTTGTGCTAAGGGAAATAATCAGAGTCTAGGTTTGTCTTCCTGACATCTTGCCCACTTGTGCTTCAGCTGCTGCCACTCTGTCCTAGTGATCTCTTCTGGTAGTCCCAATCACCCAACTCAGAGGAGAGAATTCTGTCCATGAGTAAAGGCTAACCATCAAGGCATAAGTGCAGACATTCTTCAAAAGAAAAATGGTGGAAGATTGAGCTGAAACATGTTATGGAAAAGAGACTTTAATGGCTTTTTAATTCTAGTGCCTACGGGATTATGGCTTTGAATTCCACATTGTTGTACTGACCTCCCGTTGTTAATTTGGCAGAAGATCAACAGAAGCCTTCATGAAAGTAGATCAGAAGAACCCAGAATGCTCACGGCAGTTATCTTAGTGTATTTTTATCTTATGTGGAGTTTATTTCACTTCTGAGTTTATTTCAATCATGCTAAATGTTTATTTAATATTTGTGAATGGTTTAATCAAAAAAGAAAGAATCACTGAAGGTGAACAGAAATTCATACAAGTTATTTTCATCAGAACTTTCTCTTTTATTTATGAAGAAAAACAGCCTTTTGAGAACAAGGGTAATCTATTCTCACTGCTTCCAATACAAAGCTTGGTTTGCAATCTCCTGACTGAAGTATTTGTGAGTTTCTGCAAGTTTCTCTGCTCCCTGAAGTGAGATGAGCTGGCAGCTCAGAGAATCAGGCTGTGATGCTATACAGCTACATCTGACCTGTACTTGCTTTGACTGCAGGGTTGTGAACCTACCCTGATACATTCTCCCAGTGTGTGGCAAACCGTGTGTCAGAGATGCTGCCAAAATGGAAATTTGAAGAAAGGCCAGATATAACATCCATTAACAATCTTTTTGACACCTCTCGGGTTATAGGTTCCTTTTCCATTTCAAAAGTGCAATTTATGAATACCTATGCCATAGATAAGGAGTGTACTAATTGGTCGATATATGTATATACTATACCAGTGTGAAATTGCATCTTGTCAAATAGCGTTTCCAAATTTTGACTCCAACCCGCACCAGGAATCAAAAGATAGACTTTTAGTCAAGTGGTGGTTATCATGGAGCTTGACAGATCCCTGATAGCTGCATGGACCCTTTAAAATACGCAGTTTTTATGATAGAGAGAGTGACCGAATCAACTATTCACTGAGGCCTAATTCCCTGCTGTGTTGAGAGCCTGTGTGACCAGGTAGGTGTTCATTCTACCTAACCTTTCCCATGAGGAGTATGGAAAGAAGGTAGGAGGTGAAGAGGGAAATGCAATGGGAGATGGGGGCGAAGGGAAGTGGAGATAGACGCACGCTTACCTTATTTCGTCCCCATTGTTACTACTGAAGCGCCCCCACCTAAGCAAAACTTTCACCTGGTATCAATGGGAAGTATGAAAATGTGGTCATACCAAAAGCAATTTGGAAAGCACTGTTACAGAGAATTGAGATCATAAAATCAAACCCTGACTATGCTGAATTAATGCCAACAGCAGGAACAATGGAGTAACGGTCTTCAGGTGGTCCATAATTAGAACATACTGAACAGCTTCCTGACAGAGTCAACAGAGGACCCAAACTGTTTGGAAGGTAAGTCCTCATTAATATAAGGAAAATGGGCTTCAGCTGGTTACACAAGCTGCCAGGAAAATCCATTGCCTCCAAACCATGGATCGACATAATAAGCCTCTGACCATAGGCAATGGCATGTTCAGGTGATGGCCTTGAGTAGCAGCCCAGATAGTTTCTGTGGAGCTCAATGGAGCATTTTTGCTCAACTTCATGTCCATAATCCAATGAAAAAACTGAAATTTTGTGCCCCTCGTGAATTGAACAAACTACTGTTGTCATATGGATCATGGTCAAAGCATTTTCTTACTAGTTTTGAGTGCTAAAATGGCAATTGGAGTCGATGCAAGTCTTTATTGCTAAAGGGTCAAAGTTAAAAACTTCCCATGGTCCTTAGTATGATCTAACTGTGAACAGTTTTGGGCTGCTTTCTTAAAGAAGAAAATAGTTGCCTTGAAGTGGGTACAACAAAGTGTTCGCCAGGTTAATTTCCAGATGATAGTGTTGTCTTCTGAAGAGAGATTGAGTCCAATAAACCTATACCTCCCAGTGTTTAGAATGTAAAAATCTTAAGGTCCTTGTCCAGCTGGATGCTGGCAGGACATTTCCCTGACTAGATGGCTACAACTAGGGCCACAGTCTTGGGATAAGGAATTTGCAATTTACGATTGAACAGATTATAAATTCCTTCACTCAAAGGGGTGTTAATCCTTGGAATGCAAAAAAGGTGTGGATACTCATTTGTTGAGTAAGTTAAAGATATAGATTCATACATTTTTAGTGCTGGGGAAATAAGGGATAGTTAGAAAAGTTGTAGCAGTGGTCAAAGGTAAGCCACAATGTTGTTGATTTGCAGCACAAATAATTAGCGGAATGACCTGCTGCTGCTGCTCAAGGATAGTGGTGAATGGTTCAGAGTTGTGCAGTGGGGTTCACAATAAGTCCTCATGACTTTGATTTCAGTATATAGGGCACAATTTCAAAATTTGCAGATGGCAAATAACTTGAATGTATTGTGAACTCTGAACAGGATAATTATAAATTCCAAGAGTACATTGACATGTGATATGGCTGGCAATGTGGCAGATGAAATTTATTGAAGGTAAGTATAAAGTGATACATTTTAGTAGAAAGAGTGAGGACAAGCAACTTCAAATAAAGGACATAATTTTAAAGAAACTGATCAGCCTGAATAGACAATCATTGAAGATGGTATGCCAGCTTGAGAAAATGATTGAAAATGCAAATGAGATCCTGGGCTTTGCATTTGTATTCTATGCCTTAATTTGCAAACAAGTTATGTGTTATTAAAAAGCACTCTTCAGCCTTGGCTGCTGTTCTGTACCCAATTCTGGACACTGTACTTTGTGAAAGACATAATGTTGATCTCTGAAAGCATGTTGGAGGCAGAGTCAATGATGGCTTTAACAAAAGAATGTGATAAACATTTGAACAGAAAACATTTGCAGGACCATGAAAATAAATATGGAAACGGACGAGCTGTATTGCTGTGGCAGAGAATAATCATGAACACGATGGGCCAAGTGATCTCCTTCCTTTGTAATCAATCTATTATTAAAGGCTTCCAAATTTTTAAAATTCTCATGATTAAGGTTAGAATCCAAGCTCGAAGGTTGGCATCAGAAGTTAGGGCTTAGAATTTGTAGATGGAGGTTAGGATTATGGCTAGGTTTGTTCAGGGCTAGATTTAGGGCTGGGGTTGGTAGATTAAGGTTGAGCATTAGGGTTACAATTATTGCTAGGGTTGAGGTGAGGGTTAGGTTTTGTTTAGGGGTTGATTTAGGAATAGGGCAATGTTTAGAGCAAGGTTAAGTCTAGCTCATTCGGTTGAGCTAGGGTTATGGCTTGGACAACTGTTAGTATTAGGAGGAAAGATTATTATTTGAGTTAAGATTAATGTGACAGTTAGGGATAGAGTTAGGTTTAGTGTTCAGGCTAACACTAGGGGCAGGGATTAGGGTTTAGATTTGAGTGAGTGTTAAGGTTAGGGCTGAAACTATCATTAGCGCTCAGGTTCAGATTACAGTTTACGTTAGAGTTAGGGTTAGGGTTGAGAAAGGCAAGAGGTGACATTAAGATTAGGGTTAGGATTATTCTTAGGTTTAGAGCTAGTGTCATAGGGCTAGGGTTAGTGCTTGGGTTAGGGCTGGTGGTACTGTTAGCACTAGGGCTCAGGTTATGGTTAGGAATGGGGCTAGCATCAGTGGCTAGAATTTGGTTTAGGACTGGGTTTGGGATTATGTTTGGTGTTGGGTTAGGACTCCTGTTATGGTTAGCCTTAAAGTTAGGAATTAAGATTTGGGTAAATTTTAGGATTATGTTTAAAGTTAGAGATGTGATAGGATTATTTTGAGGATTAGATCTAGGGTTAATCTAGGATTTTGGCTAAGTCTATGGTTAGGGCAAGTACAAAAACATGGAACTTAGAACAGAACAACACAGGAACAGGCCATTTGGCCCACCATGTCTGTGCTGCCATGGTGCCATTCTAAACTAATCCCATCTGCCTGAACATGGTCCACGTCCTGTTCATGACGGCATGGTGGCTTAGTGGTTAGCACTACTGCCTCAGAGCTCTGGGGACCCAGGTTTGAACCCTGCCTTGGGTAACTGTCTGTGTGGAGTTTGCACATTCTCCCCGTGTCTGCGTAGGTTTCCTCTGGGTGCTCTGGTTTCCTCCCACAATCCAACGACATGCAGGTTAGGTGAATTGGTCATGCTAAATTGCCCATAGTCAGGAGTGAATATGGGGAATGGGTCTGGGTGGGCTGCTTTTCGGAGGGTCGGTATGGACTTGTTGGGCTGAAGGGCCTGTTTCCATACTGTAGGGAATATAATTTAATGTGTCACTCTAAATGCCTCTTAAATATTGCTATTATATCTTCTCCTACCACCTCCTCTGGCAGCAGCCTCGAGGCACATTTAACCCTTTGCATAAAAATCATGCCTTGCACATCTCCTTTAAACTCTCCCTCTCTCACCTTCAACCTATGCTGCCAGGTATTTGATATTCTCAACCTTGGAAAATCACTCTGACCCTCCACCCTATCCATACCCCCCATAATTTTGTACACTTCTATCAGGTCACCCTTTCGCTTCCAAAGCTCTCATGAAAGCAATCCAAGTTTGTCCCACATCCCTATTTAGTTAAACACTCCAAACCAGGCAACATTCCAGTAAACGTCATTCGCACCCTTTTCAAAAGTGTCCACATTCTTCCCATGGTTTGGTGACTAGAACTGCACACAATACTCCAAACTATCTGGCCTAACTAAAGTTTGACATAGCTACAAAATGACTTTCCAATGTTTACACTCAGTGCCTTGACTGATGAAAACAAGCATGCTGTACACCTTTTTTTACCAGCATGCACCCCGAGATCCCTCTGTATATTAATTCTCCTAAGGGTCCTGCCATTTATTATACATTTTCCTCTTGCATTTCACTTCTGAAAATGCATCACCTCATACCCGTCTGGATTAAATTCATTTGCCATTTCTCCATCCAACTTCCCAACTAGTCTCTGCCCTGCTGTTTCCTTTGACAACCGTCCTCACCATCCACAACTCCACAAATTCATTGTGTCATCTGCAACCCTATTACATAAACTACCCAACTTTTTATCCAAATAACTTATACATATATTAAAACAAACAAAGCTCCTAGCACTGATCCTTGTGGATTACCACTGGTCACAGAGCTCCTGTCTGAAGAACATCACTCCAAAACTATATTTTGTCTTCTATGGCCAACTTAAATTGTATCCTTGTAACATCTCATAGCGGATCCCATGTCACTTAATCCTCTGGACCTGCCTACCATGAGGCCCCTTGACAAATGTTTTAGTGAAGTCCATGTAGACAACATCCAATACTCTACATTCAATCATCTTTGTCATTTCCTCAAAAAACTCAAATCAAGGTGTGAGACAAGATCTAACTGACACAAAGTCATGCTGCTGATAAGTTCACTCTTTTCCAAATGTGAGTAACTCCTGTCCCTGAATATTTTCTCCTATAACTTGCCTACCACTGAGAAAAGGCTCACCGGTCGCAAATTTTCTGGATTACCGGTTTTTGTCTTTGGGTTCAGGTTTGTGCTAGAGTTCGGCCTAGGGCTAGTGTTAGTGCAAGGTGTTCAAGTTAGGTTGTAAATTTGCTCCCTGAGCTGGTAGATTTGTTCTCAGACTTTTTGTCACTATGCTAGGTAACATCATCAATAAGCCTCTAATGAAGCGCTGGTGTTCTGTCCCACTTGTTATTTATTCGTCTTGGTCTGTTGTGGTGGGTGATATCACTTCCGGTTCTTTTTCTGAAAGGTTGGTAAATGGGGTCTGATTTGATATGTTTGTTAATGGAGTTCTGATTTGAATGCCAGGCCTCTAGGAATTCCTGTGTATGTCTTTGCTAAGCCTGTCCCAGGATGAATGTATTGTCCCAGTCGAACTGGTGTACCTCTGCATCTGTGTGTATGGATACTAGTGATAGTTGGTAATGTCTTTTGGTGGCTAGTTGGTGCTCATGTATCTTGGTGGCTAGTTTCCTGCCAGTCTGTCCGGTGTAATGTTTATTGCGGTCCTTGTTGGTGTTTTGTACATGACATTCGTTCTGCTGGTTGTTGGTACGGGGTCCTTTACAGTCATCAGGAGCTGTTCAGGTTAGGGCTGAGGTTATGGCTAGGAATAGCACTAGGTTGAGGGTTAGGGTGAGAGATGGGGCTAGGGTTTTGGCTAGTATTAAGATTAGATCTAGGGTTTGGTGTAGGGGTAAGGCTAGTGCTAGTGTCAGGTTTAGAGTTCTGGTTAGATTTATAGTTAAAGTTGGGTTTGGGCGAAAGTTAGGTCTAAGATTCAGTTTAGTGCTCTGGTTAGGGCTAGGGTTAGGTTTTGGGGTAGGACCTGTATTAAGGTTAGAATTAGGTTCAGAGCTAGGGCCAAGCATTGGGCTAAGTCTAGGGTTACGGTTAGGGTTACAGTTAGGAATGGGTTATGTTTAGGGTTAGGTCTATGGATAAGTTTAGTGCTGGGTTTAGGGCTAGAGTTAGGGTTATGGTTAAGACTGGGTTAACAGCTAGAATTTAGGTAAAGTTTAAGGCAAAGGATTGTGTTAGGATTAGTTTTAGAGCAAGGCTAAGTTAGGATTGGGCCTCAGTTTAGCGTTAAGGTTAGGGATAAATTAAGAATTAGCATTAGGGGAATGAATAATGCTATGGCAAAGATTAATGTGAGTATTAAGTTTTGTTTAGTGCTAAGTTTAAGACTAGGCAAGGTTAAGAGTTAGGGTTAGGTCTTGGCGTATGGATAAGGTTCACATTACAGTAAGGGTTTGGGACTTGGGGGTTATTGTTCAGAAAAGAAGATGGGATCAGGCTTATGTTTAAAGGATGGGTATTAGGAGTTGGTTGTTCATGTTTGAGTTCAGTGTTAAAGTTTGGGGATTAGGGTTCAAGTTATAGGTGTTTCAGCATTAGGGGTAAGGTTAAGGTTAGACTGAGGATTCAAAGATTGGGGATTGAGTTAAGGTTGCAGTTAGGGATTAAGGGTTATTTCATAGATCACACAACCATTGTGTGGAAGCAGGCCATTCGGCCCCTTGAGTCCACACCAACCCTCTAAAGAGCATCCCACCCAGACCTACCCCGCAACCTGTAACCCTGTGTTTACCATGGCTAATCCACCTAATCTACTCATCCCTGGACACTATGGGCAATTTAGCTTGGCACCTAACCTGTACATCTTTGGACTATGGAAGGAAACCAGACCACTTGGGGGTAACCACAGGAGAATGAGCAAATTCCACACAGACAGTCGCCCAAGGGTAGAATTGAACCTGGGCCCTGGTGCTGTGAGGCAGCAGTGCTATACATTGAGCCACTGTGCCAACCAAATTTAAGGTTAGAGTTAGCATTAGGGTTAGAGATATGGGATTTGGGTTAAGGATCAAGGATGGATTAGGGTTAGGGTTAGGGTTGGAGATAAGGAATTTGGGTTCAGGATCAGGGATGGTGATTTGGTTAATGTTTAGGAGTGGCCTTTAAGGTTAGGAATAGGGCTTGGATTTATTGGTGTTCAAGATGGAGGTCAGGGTTAGGGGTTATGGATAAAGATTAAGCTTTAAGTTAGAGTATTGGGGATTGAGTTTAAGAATAAGGATAGGATTACCATTAGGTTAGCACAGATTTGAGGTTCAGCGGTTAAGGTTAGGAATAATGTTAAGCCTTGAGTGGTTAGTGTTAGAGGTTGGAGGTTGGGGCTAGTCGTAAGTGGTCTGGGGCTGGTGTTTGAGATTAGGATTGGAGTTAGGATGATGAGATTGAGGAATGGGGATAGAATTTGCATTGGGTTAGTGTTAGGTCTAGGATTTGGTTAGTGCCAGGGTTAGGATTGAGTTTGGCTGATGGTTAGATTTAGATTTGGGATTGAAGACATAAGTGTGAGGCTGTAGGTTACAGTTAGAGTTAGGCTTAGGTTTCAGTTTAGGGTTAAGTTTGGGGCAAGAAATGGTGTAACGGTTAGAGTCAAGACTAGGCTTAGTTTAGGCTTGGGTTAGTATTCAGGCTAGGGCTGGGGCTAGTGTTATCAGTAGGGTTCAGGGTATGACATGTGATTTTACTAGCATTAAGGTGTGAGCCAGGGTTTAGGTGAGGAATAGTTTTCGGGTTTGGACTAGCATTCAGGTTTGGGCTAGTATTGGATTAGGGCTATGTTAAAAGTTAGATTAATGGTGAAAGTTAGGGTTATGATTAAGATTAGACTGACAGTTTGTCTTATGGTTAGAGCTAAGGTTTGGGCTAAGGTTAGACTTAGGGTTAGGTCTTATGATAGGGTTAAGGAAAAGATTACTGTTCAGGCTAAGGCTATGGTTAGGCTTTGTTTAGTTTTAGCGCTTTGGTTAGGGCTAGGCGTAGGTGTTAGGGATTTGGATTAGATTTCGTGGGCTAGTTTATAGTTCATGGGTTAAAGTGTAGGGTGGGAAAATTCTGCCCAACATCTCTGTTTCTCCCTTCACGGATGCTGTCAAGTGAGGTGCCGGAAGACTGGAGGATAGCGAATGCTATGCTCTTACACAAGAAGGACTGCAAAGAAAACCTGTGGACTATAGTCCAATAAGCTTAACATCTGCATTGGGTAAGTTCCAGAAGATTCTGAGAGATAAGATATACATGCATTTGGAAAGACAGGGTTTGATTAGGAGTAGTCACCATGGCTATGTGTGTAAGAAATCATGTTTCACAAAGTTGTTGGATTCTTTGATGAAGTGACCAGGAAAGTTGACAAGTGCAAGGCAGTAGATGTAGTCTTTATGGGTTTCATTAAGGCCTTTGATAAAGTTCCACATGGTACGTTGCTCTAGAAGGTTAGATAGCATGGAATCCAGGGTGAGCTGGCAAATTGGATACAAAATTAGCTTGTTGGTAGAAAGCAGAGGGTAATCATGGAAGGATGCTTGTTGGACTGGAGTTCTCTGAAAATGGAGGCACAGGTAGACAGGGCAGTGAAGAAGGCTTCATCAGTCAGGGCAAAGAGTATAGAAGTGGGAATGTTTGTTGCAGTTGTACAGGATGTTGGTGAGGCCGCATTTGAAGTACTGTATTCAGTTTTGGTCAGCAAGATATAGGAAGGATATTATCAAACTGGATAGAGTGCAGAAGAAATTTACAAGGATGTTGCCAGGACTCAACGGTCCTGAGTTAGCGGGAGAGGTTGGACAAGAATAAGAATAAAAATAAAAATAAAACTGAATAAAAACAAGGTAAGAATAAAAGGGATCCTGAGGGGCAACATTTTTACACAGCGAGTGGTACGCATGTGTGATGAACTGCCGCAGAAGGGGTTGAGGCAGGTACATTAACAACATTTAAAAGGCATTTGGACAAATATATAGATAAGAAAGGATTAGAAGGATGTGGCCAAGTGCAGGGAAATGGGGTTAGAGTGAATGGCCATTTTGTTTGGCATGAACCAGCTTGGGCCAAAGAGCCCGTTTCCGTGCGGTAGGACTCTATGACTTTACGACTTTATGACTCTATGACCTGTTGAATCTTGCCAGCATGTGCTGTTCTCATAACAACAGCAGAGTTGAGTTAAATGGGTCATTGTTTTTTCAAATTTGCAGACTTAATAATATAGAGGGATCAGTGCTGGGACCTGAGATATTTGCAGACAGCACTGATGACTTGAATGAAATGACTGACTAGCCTGCTTGTTACAAATTTGATATGATACAAAAGTAGAAAAGCAAGGAGGAGGAGAACACATAAATGTTGCAAAAGAATCTAGATAAAGTAAGTGAACAAAAATTAGGCAGATGCGGTATAATTGTGATAATGTGAGGTTGTCCATATTAGCAAGATATGGACAGAAAGATCGGGTATGATTTTTGAACATAGAACATTACGGCGGAGTACAGGCCCTTCGGCCCTCAATGTTGTGCCAACCTGTGGAATCAGGAACCTGTGGAATTTTAAAGGGAGAAAGATTGTAGAACGCTGCAATATAGCAGGATCTAGATGTCCTTGTATTTGAATCATTTAGCATGAGGCACATCAAGGAATTATTAAACGGGAGAGGCTTCAGAAAAGATTTACCAGAATGTTGCCAAGAATGGAGGGTTGGTGAAATAAAAATAGACTGGAAAGTCTGAGACTTTTTTCACTGCAGTGTAGAAAGTTGAGAGGTGAACCTGTTGAGGTTTATAAAATCAGGAGGGCATAGTTAAGGTGAATGATAAGAGTGAGGGAGTTCGAAACTAGGGGCTTATTTTTAAGGTGAGAGGAGAAAGATTTAAAAAGGACACGAGGGACAATCTTTTTACACAGAGAGTAGTTCATGTGTGGAGTTAACTACCAGAGGAAGTGATGAGTGCGGGTATAGTTATATTTAAAAACATTTTAATAAGTTCATGAACAGGAAAGGTTTGGAGAAATGTGGGCAGGTGGGATAGTTGAGTATGGGAACATGGTTGGGGTGGATTTGTTGGACTGAAGTGTCTGTTTCCATGCTGTATGACTCTGTGACTCTATGGCATGTATGATCTGCAACATATTTTAGGGTATATTTTTAGCAGTTAAGGTTAATGACATTGCTGCAGGCCAGACCAATAAAGAAAAGTAGATTTATTTCCCTAAAGGACATTAGTGAAGCTGAATGAGTTTTTTTCCCCCTGAGAATTGACATTGCTTTCATGGTCATCATTAATCTTTAATTCCAGATTTTCATTGAATTCACATTTCCACCATCTGTCATGGCAGAATATAAGCAGGGTCCCCAGAATATTACCTTGGCCACCTGATTAACAATAATATCACTGGACCAATACCGAGATTAGGATTAGAGTGAGGGGGTTGGGAATTAAGAAAAAGGAAAGGGATAGGGTCAGCCTTGGTGTTAGGGTTTGAGTTTGGGTTAAGGTTAGGTTTAGGGTTAGGGTTGGTGTTGGGGCTAGGGTTAGGGCTATGTTTGGGTTAGGGCTACATTTTGGCTTGGGCTGGTAATGACTCAAGCTAGAGATAGTACAATAGTATTAGAGATATAGTTAGGGTGAGGTGGGGTTTGGAGTTAACAGTTTGGGAGTAAGGGTTAGGTGTTGAAGTTTGGCATTTATGTTCTTGTTAAGGGTTGGGTAAATAATTTTTTTGGGTTGGGGCAGGGTTAGGTTTAAGGTTGGGTTTAGATTAATATTAGATTATGGGTTAGGGTGATGCAATATAGGTTTAAGGTTTAGATTAGATTAGATTAAATTAGATTACAGTGTGGAAACAGGCCCTTCAGCCTAACAAGTCCACACCGACCCGCCGAAGCGAAACCCACCCATACCCCTACATTTACCCCTTACCTAACACTACGGGCAATTTAGTATGGCCAATTCACCTGACCCTGCACATCTTTGGACTGTGGGAGGAAACCGGAGCACCCGGAGGAAACCCACGCAGACACGGGGAGAACGTGCAAACTCCACACAGTCAGTCGCCTGAGGCGGGAATTGAACCCGGGTCTCTGGCGCTGTGAGGCAATAGTGCTAATCACTGTGCCACCGTGCCGCCCACTAAGGATAGAGTTAACATTAAGGTTAGGTTAAGGGTTTCACTGTTAGCGTTAGGGAAAAGGGTCGGAGTTTAGTGGGTAGTGTTAGGATTGGAGGTCATGTTTAGTGTTAGAGTTAGGCTTTGTCTTTAGAATTATGGTTAGGCTTAGTGTTAGGGTTACAATTAATGGTTTATCGTTAAGGTTAGGCTTTGTTTCAGGAGAGAGTTGTGACTGGGGCTACTGTTGGGTTAGAGTTGGTGTAGGATTTGGACAACATCTATGTTTAGAGGTAGAGTGAGGATTAAGGTTAAGCTTTGAGCTTGGGCTGGTGGTAAGGAGTATTAATTGTAGATATGTTATTCATGCACAGAATGAAAACATTGTTGGGCCAATATTTAATGCCGATCCCTAACTGCCCAGAGGGTAGTTAAGAGTCAACCACAGTACATAGAACAGAGAACATAGAAGAATACAGCGCAGTACAGGCCCTTTGGCCCTCGATGTTGCGCCGATCCAAGCCCACCTAACCTACACTAGCCCACTATCCTCCATATGCCTATCCAATGCCCGCTTAAATGCCCATAAAGAGGGAGAGTCCACCACTGCTACTGGCAGGGCATTCCATGAACTCACGACTCGCTGAGTAAAGAATCTATCCCCAACATCTGTCCTATACCTACCACCCCTTAATTTAAAGCTATGCCCCCTCGTAATAGCTGACTCCATACGTGGAAAAAGGTTCTCACGGTCAACCCTATCTAAACCCCTAATCATCTTGTACACTTCTATCAAGTCACCCCTAAACCTTCTTTTCTCCAATGAAAACAACCCCAGGTGCCTCAGCCTTTCCTCATAAGATCTTCCTACCATACCAGGCAACATCCTGGTAAACCTCCTCTGCACCCGTTCCAGTGCTTCCACATCCTTCCTATAGTATGGCGACCAAAACTGGACACAATACTCCAGGTGCGGCCACACCAGAGTCTTATACAACTGCAACATGATCTCAGGACTCCGGAACTCAGTTCCTCTACCAATAAAAGCCAGTACGCCATATGCCTTCTTCACCGCACTATTTACCTGGGTGGCAACTTTCAAAGATCTGTGTACATGGACACCAAGATCCCTCTGCTCATCCACACTACCAAGTATCCGACCATTAGCCCAGTACCCCATCTTTTTGTTACTCCAGTACTCCAGTACTGTGGTCCTGGAGTCATATGTGGGTCACCAGGTAAGGGTGGCAGTTTCCTTCTCAAAAGTATATTAGTGAACCAGACAGGCTTTTCTCACAATCAACAATGATGTCATGGTCACGCTTAGACTCTTAATTTCAGATATCGATTAAATTCAAATTCCACCATTGGCCACGACAAGATTCAAACACAGGATCTTGGAACATTACCTGGGTCTCTGGATTAATAGTCCATTAATAAAAGCACTAGGCCATTGCCTCCCATCATGCTCAGGTAAGTGTTAGCATTAGGGTAAGTTTGCAGTTCGCATGAGGTTACAGTTAGATTTAGGAGATTACAGATACACTTACTGTTAGTGGGTTAGCACTATGGTTAGGATTACAACCCATGAGTTAATGCTAGGGTTTGCATAACACTTTATTTAGGGCTAGGGTCATGGCTGGGGCTAGCATTCGGGTTAGGATTAGAATTAGGGTTAGGATTAGGGTTAGGATGAATATTCTATCAGCATTAGCAATAGTGTTAGTGTTGGAGTTAGGTTTATGGTTTGGGCTAAGGCTCAGGTTAGGACAATGGCTGTATTTAGGTTAGTATTAGTTCTAGGGCTAAGGTTGGGCTATTGTTAGGATTAGGATTAAGAGTGAAGGCCAAGGTTGGATCAAGGCTTTGTTTAGGTTTTAGTTTGAAGCTGAGTCTTGGTTTAGATCTAGTATTAGGATTAGTGCAACGTTTAAGGATATGGTTAATAGAGGAGTCTCAGATCAGGGCTATACCTATGCTTAGTGCTAGGATTAGAATCAGGCTTTGAGTTAAGTCAATGGTTTGCACTCAGGCTAGGGTTAGGATTAATGTTAGAATTTCAGCTTGATTTAGGCATAGTATTTGGTCTAGGTCTAGCATTAAGGCTACCGTTAGGACTAGACTTAGGGCTAAGGCTAGTGTAATGGATAGACACGATGTGGAGGTGCCAGTGTTGGACTGAGGTGGATAAAGTTAAAAATCACACAACACCAGGTTATTTGGAATCACTAGCTTTCAAAGTGCTGTTTCTTCATCATATTGTTGTGGAGCAGAATCACAATGCATATGGATAGGGATAGTGTTACGACACAGGTTAGTTCAAATGATTCTGTTAGTGTTTGGGCTGGGTCTAAGGTTAGGTTTAGAATTAGTGTCAGTGTGTGTAGGGTATGGTTAGAGGATTTTGTGTTGAGGTATTAGGGGTTGGAGGCTATGGTTGGGGTTTGAGTTGGGAGATTGGATGTTTGGAGATGGGGCTATGGTTAATGGTTGAGGGTTCGTGGTGGTGGGTAAGGATTAGGGATGGGATTCTGGGTGTGGGGGTTAAGGCTAGATTTAGGACAAGCAGGTAAGGAGTTAGGGTGTTAGGTTTTAGGGTTGTGTTAGGTTTAGGGTTTGGGTGTTATAGTCAGGAATGGGATTTCAGGTGATAGTAGGCTAGGGTGTTGGGGATGTGCGGAATTGGGTTGTTGGAAACTGAGAGTTGGATTTAGGGGTAGCCAGGTTTAGAGCTCGGGCCTGGGGAAAGGGTTAGAGGAAGTATTACTAATTAGTTAGGGAAGAAGGCACCAAAAATAGGAGGCCTCAACTTCTCCATCTATGAATGGCTTTCATGACTTTAAAAAAAATGCAAGGAAAAGTTTATGGTTCAGGGGTCGGGAGTTGGGACTGAGTTTTGGTGGGGGGTGGGGTGGGGGGGTGTGGGGGGGGGATGGATGGGAGTAGTTGGTTGGGATTTGTTGGTTAGTGCTAGGTTTAGAGTAATAGGATCATACAGTATAGAAACTGGCCCTCAGCCCACCATGTCTATGCCAATCAACAAATATCAAACTATGTTAATTCCATTGACTTGCACGTGGTCCCCAGCTTACTCTGCCCTGACATTTTAAGTGCTTGTCCAGATGTTTCTTAAATGTTGTGAGAATATCTGCCTGCACCAGATACTCTCAGGCAGATCATTCTACATTTATAACACATTTCAGGTGAAAAAGTGTTTCCTCAGGTTTCCTCTCAACAACTTACTCCTCATATGACTCTATGTCTCAATATTAAATTTAAGCCATCTGGTCTTAGACACATCTGCCATGGGGAAAAGATTCGCACAATCTTTGTGTGACCAGAACTGCCCACAATAGTCCAATGCTCTGTAAGGTTGCAAGAAGGTTTCTTGCTTCTATATTCTATATCCTGGTTAATGAAGGCAATAATCCCCTTTGCCTTTCTCTACACTATCAGCCTCTGTTGACATCTTCAGGGATCTTTATGTGGACACACAAGGTCTCTTTATTCCTCAGTATTCTTGAGGGACCTATCATTTATTGTGTCTATCATTCCCTTAATTGACCTCCAAAAGTACATCACTTCACACTTATCAGGATTAAATTCCATGAGCCATTGATCTGCCCAATTTACTGGCTGATCAATACCAAACTGTAACCTGAGACCTCCTCACCATCAATAACATTGTCAATTTTTGTGTCATCTGCAAGCTTACTAATTATACCTTCGACATTCATATCCAAGTTGTTAATGCACATAAGAAACAGCAAGAGTCCTAGTATGAATCCATTGCTCGTCACAGGCTTCCAATCACAAAACACAAAACACTGTGGCTTCACAGCACCAGGGACCCAGGTTTGATTCCCGCCTTAGGCAACTATCTGTGTAGAGTTTGCACATTCTCTCCATATCTGCATGGGTTTCCTCCCACAATCCACAGATGTCCTCGTCAGGTGAATTGGCCATGCTAAATTGCCCATAGTGTTAGGAGCATTAGTCCGGGGTAAGTATAGGGTATGGGAATAAGACCATAAGACCATAAGACATAGGAGCGGAAGT
The DNA here is from genome assembly GCF_037043375.1 of Chiloscyllium plagiosum. Lineage (NCBI taxonomy): Eukaryota > Metazoa > Chordata > Chondrichthyes > Orectolobiformes > Hemiscylliidae > Chiloscyllium > Chiloscyllium plagiosum. The sequence goes on from NW_028270174.1 coordinate 47,247,659, forward strand.
AAGGTCATTCGGCCCATCGAGTCCACTCCGCCATTCAATCATGGCTGATGGGCGTTTCAACTCCACTTACCCGCATTCTCCCTGTAGCCCTTAATTCCTTGTGACATCAAGAATTTATCGATTTCTGCCTTGAAGACATTTAGCGTCCCAGCCTCCACTGCACTCTGTGGCAATGAATTTCACAGGCCCACCACTCTCTGGCTGAAGAAATGTCTCCGCATTTCTGTTCTGAATTTACCCCCTCCAATTCTAAGGCTGTGTCCACGGGTCCTAGTCTCCTCGCCTAACGGAAACAATTTCCTAGCGTCCACCCTCTCCAAGCCATGTATTATCTTGTAAGTTTCTATTAGATTTCCCCTTAATCTTCTAAACTCCAATGAATACAATCCCAGGATCCTCAGCCGTTCCTCATATGTTAGACCTACTATTCCAGGGATCATCCGTGTGAATCTCCGCTGGACACGCTCCAGTGCCAGTACGTCCTTCCTGAGGTGTGGGTGGTTTACTGTTCAGAGGGTCTGTGTGGACTTGTTGGGCTGAAGGGTCTGTTACCATACTGTAGGGAATCTAATCAAAAAAAACCCTTCACCATTGCACTTTGCATCTTATTTGCAAGTCAATTTTGGATCCAGTTTGCAAACTGCCCTTGGATTTATGGGCCCTCACCTTTTGACCAAGCTTTCCTGATGGGACCTTGTCAAAGGCCTTACTAAAGTCCATGTAAACCACATCAACTGCATTAACCCAATTAATACATTTGGAAACTTTTACAAAAAGAAATTCAATTAAATTAGTCAGACAGGACGCCAATCCAAAAAAATCTGTGATGACTATTCTTAATTATTCCCAGCCCTTCCAAGTCAGCTATTACGAGGGGGCATAGCTTTAAATTAAGGGTGGTAGGTATAGGACAGATGTTGGGATAGATTCTTTACTCAGCGAGTCGTGAGTTCATGGAATGCCCTGCCAGCAGCAGTGGTGGACTCTCCCTCTTTATGGGCATTTAAACGGGCATTGGATAGGCATATGGAGGATAGTGGGCTAGTGTAGGTTAGGTGGGCTTGGATCGGCGCAACATCAAGGGCCAAAGGGCCTGTACTGCGCTGTATTTTTCTATGTTCTATGTTCTATGTAAGTATTGATTATTCCTGTCCCTCAGAATTATTTCCAATGATTTCCCTATTACTGACTTTGAACTAACTGATCTTTAATTACCTGTAATTACTTCGAACAAAAGAATAGCATTGTTCTCCTCCTGTCATCCACCATTTCACCTGTGGCCAGTGCAGTATTAAATATTTCTGCCAGAGCCCCAGCAATCTCCTCATTTGTCTTCCATAGCATCCTGGGATGTATCTCAGCATAACTTGGGGATCTATGCACCTTTATGCTCACTAAAACACCTCCTTATACCTACGCTTCATTAAACTTAGCATCTAGGGTTAGGCTTAGTGTGTAAGGGGTTAGGGTGTTGAGAGTTGGACGTTACAGGTAGGATTAGGGTTTAGAGTTGTGGGTTGAGAGTTTTGGGTTATTGTTTGGGTTAGGATTGGAGATTTGTGAGTTAGAGTTTTGGGGTTAGGGTTTGGGCATTACAGTTGGGTGCTTGGAGTTGGGTTTAAGATGAGGGTTTGGGCTAGGTTTAGGGTTAGGGTTAGAATAAGGGGTTAGGGAGTTGGGGTTAGAGTTAAGAGTTCAGTGGTTTGGAGTTGAATTTGGGGAAATGGTTTAGAGATCAGATTTGGGGTTTAGCAGTCAAGGCTGGGTTTGGCAGTCAAGGCTAGGTTTAGGTTTAGGGTTTAGGGTAAGGGATTAGGCTGTTAACTCTAACTCCATTTGGTATTCTCCATTAGAGATGAAGTTAGGGTTTGGGAGTTATGGTTATGTTGGTATTAGAGGTTAGGGTGTTAGGGCTTGGGATTTAGGGTGTCAGTGTTTGGGGTTATGGTTAAAGTTAGTTTTGAAGTTTGGAGTTTAAGGTTTGGGGATTAGGATTAAGGTTTGGGGGGTACGGTTGGGTGCTTGGAGTTTGATTTAGGGATTTGGGTGGTTAGTGTTAGGGTTAGGTTTAGGATTAGGGTTAAAGTTAGCGATTGGGGGGTTAGGCAGTTGAGGGGTAGGAGGTTGGTGGTTTGGGATTGAAGTTGGAGTTTGGGGGTTGAGAGTTGTGGGTTAAGGGTTAAGGAATTGGTGGAGTGTTGCCAACAGGTGGGAGGCCTCAACCTTTCCCTCTATGAATAGCTTTCATAGCCTAAAAAATATTACAGGCAATCATCCAAGACTCATCTCTTCTTAAGACTGGAACCTGGAACTACTATGATGCTGCAGCAGTTGAATTGCTTGCAGCTATCACTACCACAGATTACTCATGAAAAATAATTACAAGGGGTATTTCTGCAAGCAGCCCTTGGGCTGCCATTGCCTGTGGAACTGTGCCAAAGTGTGAATCATGCACTGACATGAGGAGACTGAAAAATTAGAGGAGGCATTATGTAAAAATAATATAAATTATGACAAAATTATATACAAATAATTGTGTCCTAATTCATGTAGTAGCTGGTAGAGGAACATTGACGGACTGATGGTAAATACAAAAATGAAAGAGAAATTTTCTTGGGGAACAACTATTATTCAATTGTGAATGAAATACGTACTAATGAAACTAGATGTCACAAGCACCAGTAAACTCATTATCCTTCGTGGAACAAAGATTTGCCATGAGTGTCACATTTAAAAAAGATACGGCTCAATTAGTCAATAATTGAAGCTTTGCAATGAAATTCCACAGCCAATTCCAGACAACAACCTGGTCAGGCTGTTGCATTTTGCTCTACATTTCCAGACTGAGATCAAAAACTGTACCCTTTGTAGGGGAGGATGGAGTCACTTTGCAACCATTGTCTGAAATAATAGTGTTATTGTCAATGGTACAACAAGTAATTTTACAGTGCACATTGCAACAGTTTCGAGAGGAATCTGGTGGAAATGAATCTGAATTATTGAGCAGTTTTCATCTACATCAGTGACATTTGGTCGAGACTCTGCTGCGATTAGACAGTTGAAGAAACAAGAATAGCCAGAAGCAAGAAATGAGAAATAGCATTACAAATTGGACAGTGAAATATTCCTGAGGTTGCTTTGCATCCGAGTGAACCTCTACATTAACTGCTGTTCATTGACTATTTTCTCAACTGGACTAGCTTAAGATTTATTGTAGTATAAAAGCTGGTCAAAGACCAAAAATTCTCTGCAGACTAACTCAAGTTTTAGTTCCCCAAAGTCTCTGTCTTACCCAGAAGACATACATCAAACAACAGAAGTGACATAAAATATTCTCCTCTCGCCTGGATTATGGTGTTCCAGCTTTACTGAAGAGGCTCAGTAGCATTCAGGGCAAAGTGGCTGGCTGCCCATTCACCTCCCTCAGCATTCACTCCATCCACCACAAAGCAGCAGCAGCATGTCTCATACACAACATGTACTAGTGGCTACCAAGCTTCCTTCAAAAGCACCTTTTCAGCTCACAGATTCTGCCATTTGAAAAAGGACAAGGGGAATACCATTCTTTGCATTGAATTGAATTCTATTATTGCTTCATTGTACATGAGAAAAAGGAGCAGAAATAGGTCATTTGGCCCATTGAGGCTGCCCTGTCATTCAAAAGATCATGGTTGTTCTGATAATCTTCAACTCCACTTACCAGTCTTCCCCATAACCCTTGATTCCCTGACTGATTAAAAATCTGTTTCTCAGAATGCACATGTTCAATGATCCAGCCTTGAAAGGCCCTCTGCAGTAAAAAATTCCACAGATTCACTACCTTCTGAGAGAAGTAATTCTTCCCGATCTGTTTTAAATGAGCAACTGCTTACATATTATTCACTCTGGGTTTAGATTCTCCTCCAAGGGTCTCCACATCTACCCTGTCAAGCTCCTTAAGAAATCTATACATTTCAATCAGATTTCCTTTCATTCTTCTTGATGACAAGGCCTGGTGCGTATGGGCGAGGGCAAAGACATGGGAGACGGTGCCTTAAGCCTTAAAATTGTTGGACTCAATATTGAGTCCAGAAGGTTCTAGAGTTCCCAAATGGAAAATGCGGTGCTATTCTTTCAGCTTCAGCTAAGTGCATGGCATTTTCTGTGTAAAAAAAACTTGAGGAAAGGTCACTCAACCTGAAACATTAACTCTGATTTCTCTCTATTGATGCTGCGAGATCTGTTGAGCCTTTCCAGTAATTTCTGTTTTTGATCCTCATTTTCACTAAAATAAAGGTTAATATTTCATTTGACTTCCCCAGTACCAGTTGAATTTGAAGACAGCTGTTTGTGATTCACGTAGGAGAATGCCGAAATTCCTCTGTTTTTCAACTTTCTGCAGTCTTTCTCCATTTAAATAAAGTTCAGCTCTTTTATTCTTCCAGCTAAAATGCATAACCTCCCACTTTCCCACATTATATTCAATTTGCCATGTTTTTGGCCTATTCACTGAATCTATCTATATCCCTCTGTGGATATTTCTGTCATTCACAGTACTTGTCTTCCCACCTACTTTGTGTCATCTGTAAACTTGTAAATTTCCCTTATCCAAATCAATGTATATTATAAATGTTCGTGGTCTCTGCACTTTTCCCTATTGCTGTCCTAACTATTCATTAGGCATCGTTTTTCCATGCCAAATACTAACCCCAACATTAAGCTGCCTTATGTGTGGTATTTTATCAAACATTTTTTTTGATATCCCAACATAATCGATCTATTAGCTGACCTTTATTTATCCTGCTTGTTATCTCCTCAAAGAACTGCAGTCAATTTATCAGACATGATTTTCCTTGCTGAAACCATATTGACTCCACTTAATCAGATGGTGTATTACTAATTGCTGTACTATTACATCCTTTATAATGGACTATAGCATTTTGGCAATGACTCATGTCAAGCCAACTGGCCAATAGTTGCCTGTTTCTTTGTCTCCCTCTCTGTTTGAATAAGGCTGTTACACTGGGAGTTTTCTAATCCTGTAGGACTTTCCTGGAATCCAAGGATTTTGGTAGATTACTACAAACAGATCCAAATCTCCTTTCCGAACACCAAATGGGCCACAGTAGTTCAAGAAGGCAGCACCACCACATTCTCCAGGGCATTTAGGGTTATATAAACAATCCTGGCCTTACCAGTGATGCTCACATCTCATAAATGAATAAAGCAATTGTATTTATGCTAGTCACTGTGGGTGTCAGATCAAGTAATGGTATTCCAATCTCCTCAGTCTGTTCTGTCTTTAAGTCATTAAGTGTCTGTACCATTGCCGAGACCAGTTAACAGTTCTTTTGTATCGGAATAAATAGAGCAGGGCAGAGAAAGAAACGAAAGAGTTTCCTTACTACACCATCATGCATCACAATAGATTAAGGAAAAATATGACATGAAAAAGTCGATGATACTGCTAGTCATGACTTCAGTGATGGTTGGTCCAATTTATTCCAACATTATAACCTCCACAGGTCTCAGCATTGACTGTCCCCCACCACTTCACCTTCCAATAAGAGATGGACATGTTTCCTTTTATGTGGCAGGTTGACACAGTGGTTAGCATGGCTGCCTCACAGCGCGAGGGACACTGGTTCAATTCCACCCTCAGGTGGTGACTGACTGTGTGGAGTTTGCACATTCTCCCTGGCTCTGTGTGGGTTTCCTCTCTGTGCTACAGTTTCTTCCCACAGTCCAAAGATGTGCAAGTTGGGTGGATTGGCCATGCTAAATTACCCTGTAGTGTTCCTGGCCTGCTTAGGTTAAGTGTATTAGCCAAGGGAAATGCAGGGTTACATGAATAGGGTAGGGGATGAGCTTGGGTGGATGCCCTTCAGAGGCCTGGTGTGGACTTGATAGGCCAAATAGTCTGTTTCCACACTGTAGATATTCTATAAAGTTTGGATGATGTGACTGCCACAATAATAGAGTCATAGAGATGCACAGCACAGAAACAGACTCTTTGGTCCAACCCGTCCATGCCGACCAGATATCCCAACCCAATCTAGTCCCACCTGCCAGCACCCGGCCCATATCCCTCCAAACCCTTCCTAATCATATACCCATCCAGATATCTTTTAAATGTTGCAGTTGTACCAGCCTCCACCATTTCGTCTGGCACCTCATTCCATACACGTACCACCCTCTGCATGAAAAAGTTGCCCCGTTGGTCTCTTTTATATCTTTCCCCTCTCGCCCTAAACCTATGCCCTCTAGTTCTGGACTCCCCCACCCCAGGGAAAAGACTTTGTCTATTTATCCTATCCATGCCCCTCATGATTTTATAAACCTCTTTAGGGTCACCCCTCAGCCTCCGACGCTCCAGGGAAAACAGCCCCAGCCTGTTCAGCCTCTCCCTGTAGCTCAAATCCTCCAACCCTGGAAACATCCTTGTAAACCTTTTCTGAACCCTTTCAACTTTTCCAACATCTTTCCAATAGGAAAGAGATCAGAATTGCACGCAATATTTCAACAGTGGCTAACCATTTTAACAGCCACAACATGACCTCCCAACTCTTGTACTCAATACTCTGACCAATAAAGGAAAGCATACCAAATGTCTTCTTCACTATCCTATCTACCTGTGACTCCACTTTCAAGGAGCTATGAACCTGCACTCCAAGGTCTCTTTGTTCAGCAACACTCCTGAGGACCTTGCTTTCCCAAAATGCAGCACCTCATATTTATCTAAGTTAAACTCCAACAGCCACTTCTCAGCCCATTGGTGCATCTGATCAAGATCCCATTGTAGATTAGATTACTTACAGTGTGGAAACAAGCCCTTCAGCCCAACAAGTCCACACTGACACTCCGAAGAGCATTCCACCCAGACCCATTCCCCTACACCTAACAATACAGGCAATTTAGCATGGCCAATTCACCTAACCTGCACATTTTTGGATTGTGGGAGGAAACCGGAGAACCCAAAGGAAACCCACGCAGACACGGGGAGAATGTGCAAACTTCACACAGACAGTTGCCTGAGGCGGGAATTGAACCCAGGTCTCTGGCGCTGTGAGGCAGCAGTGCTAACCACCATGCCGCCCAATGTAATCTGAGGTAACCTTCTTCACTGTCCACTACACCTCCAATTTTGGTGTCATCTGCAAACTTACTAACTGTACCTCTTATGCTCACATCCAAATCATTTATATAAATGATGAAAAGTAGTTGACCCAGCATCAATCCTTGTGGCAATCCACTGGTCACAGGCCTCCAGTCTGAAAAACAACCCTCCACCACCACCCTCTGTCTTCTACCTTTGAGCCAGTTCTGTATCCAAATGGCTAGTTCTCCCTATATTCCATAAGATCTAACCTTGCCAACCAATATGTCATGGGGAACTTTGTCGAACGTCTTACTGAAGTCCATATCGATCACGTCTGCTGCTCTGCCCTCATCAATCCTCTTTGTTACTTCTTCAAAAAACTCAATCAAGTTTGTGAGACATGATTTCCCATGCATGAATCCATGTTTACTATCCCTAATCAGTCCTTGCCTTTCCAAATTCATGTACATCCTGCCCCTCAGGATTCCCTCCAAAAACTTGCCCACCACTGACGTCAGGCTCATTGGTCTATAGTTCCCTGGCTTGTCCTTACCACCCTTCTTAAACAGTGGCACCACGTTAGCCAACCTCCAGTCTTCCGGCACCTCACCTGTGACTATTGATGATACAAGTATCTCAGCAAGAGGCCCAGCAATCACATCTCTAACTTCCCACAGAGTTCTAGGGTACACCTGAACAGGTCCTGGGGATACATCGACTTTTATGCATTTCAAGACATCCAGCACTTCCTCCTCTGTAATCTGGACATTTTTCAAGATGTCACTATCTATTTCCCTACAGTCTATATCTTCTATATCTTTTTCCACAGTAAATATTGATGCAAAATACTCATTTAGTACCTCCCCCATTTTCTGCGGCTCCGCACAAAGACTGCCTTGCTGATCTTTGAGGGGCCCTATTCTCTCCCTAGTTACCTGGGACAACACTACTCTTATAGGACAAGCCAAACAGAGAACAGCCAGGGAATTCCTAGAGGCACGGCACTCATCCACAGATTCAATCAATAAGCACATCGACCAATATACCGGCCACTGCAATGGACAGCCGGAACTGACAACCGGAAGCGGTAGATACAAACCACTATAAATGCTGGAGAAAACATCACAGAAGCACTTCACAGGAGGCTCCCAAGCACTGAGGATGTCACCTAGACAGGGGACAAAACGTCTGCAACTCAAATTCCCAGCTCAGCGAACAGAACCACAACAACGAGCACCCGAGCTACAAATCTTCTCACAAACTTTGAATACCTTTTTGTCCTTAATGTATTTGTAAAAACCATTTGGATTTTCCTTAACTCTATTTGCCAAAGCTATCTCATGTCCCCTGTTTGCCCTCCTGATTTACCTCTTAAATATATTCCTATTGCCTTTATACTCTTCTAAGGATTCACTCAATCTATCGTGTCTATACCTGACATATGCTTCCTTTTTTATCTTAACCAAAACCTTTGAATCAATGCAGTGTGTTAACTGTGATGTATGAATGTGTGGTTGTCAGCAGTGCTAGGCTTGTGAGGAACAGCTGAGACAAGGAAGGTGATGTATAACTAATGTTTGAGAAAGATTTTTGGGAGCATGTGAAGTTTGCTATGGTGAATGGAATAGTGTATGAAGTGAGTTGTGCCATTTGTAGGGTTTGTCATATGAATGTGCATGCATAGACATTAGGTCACTCGTGTGAATTCATTACACCTCTTTTGGCACTGTAAGTCTTCAGGGCTTAAACTCTTACATTGACCATGCCTACCCTCTGTCTTCTCAGGATTATCTAGATGGCTCTCTGAGGGAAGAAGACCCTCCTGCTCCAAGACCTACAAAGCTACATCAACGATCCTGTTACCTGGCCAACATCTCAGTCTCAGGCTTGCTGCAGTGCTCCTGTAAAGGAAGAACAACACCTCAAATTTCCACTTGGGAAGCCTGCAGCTTTCTGGACACAATGTCAAGTTCAATAATTTTAAGGCTCGAATGCTTCTATGTCCTATCTCCAAACCACACACACCAAGTCTTGTTATCACAGAGTTTGCCATAACATACTAGCCATTGTTATCCACTAACAGTCTCCATTTACAGGTATTCACTCTCCTAGCCAGATCGATATCTAGTCCTTTGTCTGTCCAACTGTTTTTTTCTCTCTCTTTGGGCTCTATGGTCACCTATCATTTAATCATTACACCCTCCCCTCACCCAACCTTCTGCATACAAACTGACATTTTCCTCGCTACCATCAGGTCCCTGGAAGAGTCAACAGACCCTTGCTGACCTCTGATTTCTCTTCACAGATGCTGCTAGACATGCTGAGCTTTTCCAGCAATTTCTGTTTTTGTTTCTGAGTTATAGCATCCCACAGTTCTTTCAGATTTTATTTAGCAGAGAGAGGATAGCCCTGCCTGATCAGAAAACGTTCTGAATTCCACCCATTGATCAAGACTGCACACCCAACATTGGTGTAAGCGATTTTTTGAGAAGATTTGTAGCTCAGGTTGTGAGTTTGCTCACTGAGCTGGTCGTGTCCCGGCCTGCTTAGGTTCGGTATATTAGCCATGGGAAATGCAGCATTACGTGGATAGAGTAGGGGGATGGACCTGGGTGGGATGCCCATCAGTGTGGACTTGATGGGCCAAATGGTCTGTTTCCACACTGTAGGGATTCTATAAAGTTTGGATGATGTGACTGTCACAGTTGAATCCATGGCAATGTGCTGACTGTGATATATGAATGTGTAGCTGCCAGCAGTGCTAGGCTTGTGAGGTCAGATCCAATTGTGGATTCCCTCTCCAAAACCCATTTTTGAGAACATGCCCTCATATGGGTGTGCACTTTTCCATTAAAGGTCTTCCTTGGTCCAAGAGGATGAGGCAGGTATCCACACCCCTGTCCTGTGGACCATGAGGTATAGCACAGGTTTGGTCTGTCCCAGACCAGACCTGACCCAGTTAGCAATGACATCTGACAGGATTCTGTCATCTGCATTCAGCAGTGAAATTGATTGCCAATTTCTAATTTCCCCCTTCCACTTTAGATGAGGGCGGTGATGGCTTTCCTCAAGAACTCGCACATGGTATCAGCCAGAAGCATATTGTCATACATCCCCAGCAGCTCACGGCCCATTCAGTCCCATGGAGCTGAATACAACTCTGCCAGTAAGCTGTCACTTCCAGAAGTTTTATTCTTTTCAAAGGACTTGGGAGCCTTGGTCTGGTCCAGCCTTTCCTGTGTACTGCTATCAAACACCTCTGTAACACAAGAATCACTGGGAGGCCTTGCTATCTATGGGCTGCATATCATATCATCTGGCATAAATGGATTTGCTGATCTTCAGGATGTCAGACTGAAGTGACATTATTAAGCCATCTTCTTCCTTTAGGCTGCTGAGCACAGAGATCTCCTTATTGACCTTCTGAAAGAGAAAACATGAGCATGTCCCATCCTGCTCCACGGGGCAGACCTTGGACCAGATAACTATCTTGGAAGCTCCAAGTCAAAGAGCAAGGCTTGCTGGTTCTTCACCCTCTGGAAATCCTCCATGACATTGACCCCCATCGTTTGCAGCAGGAGTCAGTTCTGCATACTTTTCTGGAGTTTGATCTGTTTTCCTCATTGTTCTCTCTTGAAAACATTTGAGGGTAAAGAGCCTCTTGATGTTCCCCTTGAGTGTTTCCTTCCTGTGCCCCTCAAAGAGGAGTTTCATGGTTCTCCAACCTATGTACTCGCTTCTGAGTTCCTCAGCTTTCTGGGATCAACAGTTTCACATTAAGCTTCCACCTTGCCTTGCTGGCCTGCTGGTCATCCTGTAGGTGACAGTCAGTTCTCAGGAAGTAGTGGTCAGAAAGGAACTGGCTTGATATCAATGGATTTGACCAAGAACATTCAGAATCCAGGCAGAAAATCTATTCTTGAGCAGATAAAGCCATCTGGCCATCCGGCATCTATCTGTAGAGGTGCTGAAGATATCATGCAGCTTGGAGAATTAACCATTTCCATTTCTCTCTCACTGTGTTGCACAGAAATCCTCTGCTGATGTGGATGGAGCCTGCTCCAAAGTGAAGCTCATTGATCTTAAAGATTTGTAAGGCAGATCCCAGAGTCAGACCCAAGTTGACATTCCTCACCTGGAACTTGGCAGGGGTAGGAGCCAGCAGGCAACGTAGCCCAGCCACCTCTTCAGTCTCGTGAATGGAGACTATCAAGACTCTTGTGTTTGACTCCTCTTCCAGCTCAATGCCTCCTGGCAACATCTCACCTCTTTATGAGAAATGTGTCAAGGCTCCCTGTCTCATTCTTGCCTTGCCTTTGTCAATGCAGGACCAATGCATGTGACAGAGAGCATGTTAAGGTGATTTTCCAGCAACTTCTGAGGGTGCCAGGCCTATCTCTGGATGGCAATTGCCAACCTGTCCACAAAGATAGATGGATGACTACAGGACTGGCTGCACTACGGCCAGTCTGGATAATAGCATACAGTGTGTCCATAGGCTGCCTGCATTGCTGCAGTGTACAAGCAATCATGAGCAGACTGGCCACATTGTTCCAGCTTCTCCACTGTGAGTATCAGTGTCTCTTGTACGCCTGCTGCTTGTTCCTGTATATCTGAATAAAATCTGAGACCACTGTCCAGCTGGTGGTCCAGTCGTTGCCTGGTATCTGGCAGCCCTCTGAGTTTTTCTCTCAATAAGCTATGGTACTGTCTGTCTGTATAACTCAGCAGCTTGCAAACCCAGACAGTATCCACATATGGAATCTAGTCAGGCCTCATCATCCAAGCTGCTGGGTGGTCCAGGAGGCAGATATTTCCTTTGTTGCCTTGAAACTCCTATCTGGAGAGGTCAAGGACATGTCCTCTGGAGCATATGGACAGGTCCTTGGGATGAGGGGTACATCTGTAAGACACAAGAGGCAGAAGAAATTGCAGCCACACTGACCATCTGGTTAATCCAAGTGCTGCACTCGGGTGTTGGGACAAGGATGCTTCTGCATTCGTGCAAGAGCAATTCCAGTCTTCTCCTGTGACAGCACCATTCCTGCCTTGGAGAACGGAAGGACACAAATGTCCAGCAACCCCAACTCCTCCCCCTTCGCCCTCCCCCATGTGCACCCATCTATCTGATGCTGCTTTAACCAGTTACTGGCTGTCTTCTCCTGTAATGACAAGGATGAATAAGAACAACCTGTGGATGGCACAGCTGTTAGGCTGCTGCATGTGGCAGAAAGGTGTTGAGGAGTTCCAAGGGAGTATAAACTCAACATGGAGACCATACAGTGTTACTGGAGGGGGAGCATGGGGGTAAGGAGAGCCAGTGAAGAAAGGTCCTGCATGTGACAGAGTAGGTGTCAGATCATGAGTCTTGCTGCAAGGTAGGTTCGGTTTCAGAGATAGAATAGGTGTGAGGTAGCAGAGAGTACAGTATGGCACTTACCCTGACAAAGCTAAGATGGCCATTCATCTCTTCCTGCACTGTAGCCCAGTCTTCTTCATCATGGAGATGTCACTGACCCAGGCTGATATGGTGTGCCAGTCCTCCACGAACAAGTCTCCTCACCCTCAACCAACCCTTGCACAAGAACCTCCAGGTGTGTCTACGAGAAGTGTGGCACTAGCTTTCCCTTCTCCAACACCTCTCCTCAGTCTTTCCACAGCTAAGCAGCACAACTTAGAGGTGTGCATTGGATCTTGGAAGATGGCATGGTCCAAGGGTCCTGGTGTTAGGATGCATATCCAGTGTGTGATGAGTTGATCTGGAATGGCACATGGTTAGATAGGGAGGAAATCAGACGTGATACTCACCACAAGAGCTAAACCACCAAAAAATGTAATGATTTTGGTGAAATACAACAGCCTCCTGCTCAGCCTCCTGACACAAATCACTTCCTCCAACTTAATGTAACTTGAATAGACAAAAAAAACTGCAACATTCAGCCTCAGTTTGTTGGTCTGTTAGTCTGTAAACCAAGCATTTCAAAAATAAATAGTTGGATTTTGATAAAACTTAGGTGATAATAAAGTGTGGAGCAGGATAGAAGCACAGCAGGTCAGGCAGAGTCTGAGGAGCAAGAGAGTCAACGTTTCAGGCATATAAGGACCATAAAACTTGGGACAGAAGTTGGGTGGACCCAAGAAAAAACTGATTAAAATTTGGTAAAGATGCAGATTCAGATCCATTTCCTGGAAAGGAGGAAATGAATGGGAAATAATCAAAAGAATTAAATAGAATGCAACTGCTTAATTTTCTTCTTTTAGGAATCCTTCACTATGATAAAGTCTGGAGCAGTGTTATTGAACATTACATGCAATTTTCCAATGTAGAACTGTGCCTTGGAACATTTCACTGCATTGAAGATGTAATATTATATACTCCAAGTTAGTCGATGAATTGTGTAGCAAACAGTGATTGCAACACATTGAGTAAACGTTACTTAAAAACAAGTTACAAATCTGTTCCACACATCTAAGGATGTTAAGCGCTTGACAGGAAGGGCATTTTTGAAGTAATTCCCACTGTGGCACGATTTTCCATAATAACCAAAATATTTCCAATCCCAAATAAACAATACAATTGGTAATTTCCCCCATCTCAAATAATAACTAAGAAGAGAATTTAACTTACAAACCTAACAGAAACTGAGAGTGTCCACAGTTCAAAAAGGAGGTAACTTATCCTCCTGAAACAAGTGGTAAGGGTGTCTTTGTAAAGCTGGGCAGCTCCTATTTCACATCAGCCCGTCAGATTCCAATAACGTTATTGCTACCAAACTGCCATTTCAACTTAACGACCTGTTGCTAAACCAAGCTAGTGACGTAACACATCAGGGCCAATGAAGCACAACAATAAGTTTTCAAACTGATTTTGACTTCTTAAACTGCAACTCTGGGCCCCGTGTTAAAGCCCAAGCTGTTGATTCATGTCACATCATTGAATGTACAACCAATTTGAAACAGTGCTGACACTTGTACGATCTTGGTGTGTGATTGATGAGTTCTGGAACTTTCAGCCACAGAAACCAGTAAGATGTTAGTTGGAGGGATTAACTGAGGTCTATGAATTAGAATAACCTGGGTCATGGGGGCAATGGGCTGGTTTTAAATTGTTGATCTGGTTTTGTTTCTCCATTTCTTTCCTATGTTTCTGCCACTCTTATCACCTCATCCTCTATTTTTCAAGCCTCTTCCTTTTCTAAATCTCCCATCTCTCCTTGTCCCTTGGTCTCATTTTCCATTCTTCTCATCTTCTCCTCTTCTCCATCCTGCTTCTTTTAAATCTTCTGTACCTCCTATTTCATCACACTATCCCTTCTCAATTGTTCTTCCACCCATCAGTTGCTTCCTCTCCCCTCCAGTATCATTCGCAAGAATCTTACTCCCGATCTCGGTTCTCACACCCTCTCACCCTTCTTAGGTTGATGTTGCACTGATCTTGCCATTCCATTTACAATTCCAAGGAGAATTAGCCAAAGTACAGTTAAAAGTATTAATTTTGGCATTGTCATTTATATTTCATTATTTTAGAAAGGGCGTTGTAGGTAGAAATAAAGGTGCATCTCGCTGTGCAAATTGCTTTTACTTCATTCTTACTATCAATAGTGTTTGAAAAATACATTCTTTAGACTTCCTTCTCTTGTATGAGAGGCTAGGAAGAGATACTACTATCATCACATAAACCCTATTTTGAGGAAGGGTCACTGGACCTAAAACATTAACTTGGATGTTTCTTCACAGACACTGTCAGACCTGTTGAGTTTTTCCAGCAACTTCTGTTTTTGTTCCTTATTTCCTGCAATTTGTTTCACAACAACTTAATGTTGGCACAACTAATTATATTTATTTTTGTTATCTAATAACAGGTGAAAATGTATCTTCAGGCTGTGGTTGGCTCCACAAGGAATGACTCACACATAAATTGTTCTCATACGTAACATTAAAATTGACATTAAAAATTGCTGATACTAATGTTCTTCAGATTTTGGCAATGATATTTTGAGATTATAAATGTTTCAGTCTTTCACTCATGTTTGACTAGAGAGCTGAATCTGCAGTCAGAAAAGAAATGTATCATGTGACTTACTTGAATCTTTTCAGTAAAAATCAATAATAAAACTGCAGAAAATTACAACAAAATGTGAATGTGAAGTGGTTTATGCACTATAATTAGTTAAAGGATTTGTTTCCATTTTCTGTCCTGTTCTCATGGCAGTTGTGCTTTCTTGCAGGCGTATATCTTCACAGACAGCAGCAACGCAATGGCACTCCAACAAGTGTTCACTCTTTATACCTGAACCTAGACAACATACACAAACTATTCACAGAACAGAGTATCACCATATTGTCTGAAACATTCTTATTTGATGTGGGTGTATGTAACAAACTTGCAAACACAAGTGCAGTCCCCAAGTAAACAACACAGGCACGCAACACACATGCATCACACACTCACATGCAAACAGACTTCCATTCATGATCTAGCAAGGAGCATTGGATATCGAAATCAATGGCTGACTTACATTATTCCCCACCACACCAATATTCTTTCCAGTAAACTGCACTACATAAATGTTAGCTCCAGCTGAGACAATCTATCTCACATCGATTTCAAATTTAAGTTCTGAGGAATGTATTTAAAGTGTTTGTCTCAAAACTGACTTTTTCCTGGTAATTTCAGGGCTGGAGCAGTCAGAATTATACAAGCTCATAATTACAGTAAAACGTTCTGAAGTGCTAATGAAGAATGGAGCAGCAAAATTTCAAATATTTCAAGGTTATAGCCTTTCTTTCACCAAGAAATGATCATATTCCAATACAATTTACACTGTTCCTGCTGTTTCAAACACCTCTATTGACTCTCCCACTGTCTCTTTGATCTGCCATCTGTTGATGTGTGATGGGAACAGACCTGGCAGTGCTCGTAGCCCAGAGTCATTAAGAACGTAAGTCTGTCCCATACACAAAACTAAGATCTTATCACAAGCTAATCTGCTATTACATCAGTCAATTAAATGCAATGCTCTTGAAATTAATTGCAAGCTTTTGAGCAAAATTCTTTTATCCGCAAATTTGATAGAATTGTTACTTTCAGTACATATATAATTATGGCACAAATGGTATAAACTGTTGAGCTGAGTAACATTTGTCAGAAGGCCATTTTATTATATACTCAGTTTTAATCATTTTAAGAGCATAAGACCATAAGACATGGGAGCAGAAATTAGGCCATTCAGCCCATCGAGTCTGCTCCACTATTGGCTGATAAGTTTGTCAATCCCATTCTCTTGCTTTTTCCCTGCAATCCTTGATTTCTTCATACTCAAGGACCTAGCTATCTCAAATTTAGATATACTCAATGACCTGGCCTCCACAGCCTTCTGTGGCAACGAATTCCATAGATTCCCCACTCTCTGGGTAAAGAAGATTTTCCTTCTCTCCTTTCTGAAAGGTCCTCCCTTTACGCTAAGGCTGTGCCCTTGGGTCTTCGCCTCTCCTACCAATGGAACCATCTTCCCAACATTCACTCTGTCCAGGCCATTAAATGTTCTGTATGTTTCAATTAGAAATCCCCTCACACTTCTAAATTCCATTGAGTATAAACCCAGAGTCCTCAAACATTTCTCATGTGTTAAGCTTTTCATTCCTGGGAGTACTCACGTGAACCTCCTCTGAACATGCTCCAGGGCCAATTCATCCTTCCTGAGATATGGGGCCCAAAATTGTACACAATTCTCCAAATGTGGTCTAACCATAGCCTTATAGAGCTACAGGGCTTTTTCCTCTGCTTTTACATTCACGTTCTCTCAAAATAAATGCCATTATTGCATTTGCCTTCCTAACTACTATCTCAACCTGCAAGTTTACTTTGAGAGAATCCTGGACGAGAACACTCAAATCTCTTTGCACTTCACAGCTCTGTATTTTCTCCCCATTTAGAAAATAGTCCATGGCTCTATTCTTCCAACCAAACTGCATGACCTCACATTGTACTTCACCTGTCACTTCTTTGCCCACTCTTCTTCTGCAGCCTCCCCACCTCCTCAATACTATCTGTCCCTCTTCCTATCTTTGTATTATCTGCAAACTTAGCCAGAATGCCCTCACAGTTCCTTCATCTAGTTCGTAAATATATAAAGTGAATAAATTGTAGTCCCAACACTGAGCCTTGCAGAGCACCACTTGTCACCGTCTACCATTCTGAGAAGGACTGTTTTATCCTCTCTGCTTTCTGTCAGACAGCCAAGCTTCTGTCCATGCTAACACCTTGCCTCTAACACCATCTTACTCAGTAGCTTCCTTTATGTCACCTTGTCAAAGGCATTCTTGAAGTCCAGGTAGATAGCATCCATTGGTTCTCCTTGGTCTAAACTGCTTGTTTCTTCCTCAAAGAATTCAAGCAAATTTGTTAGGCATGACCTCCACTTGATGAACATGCTGACTTCGATCTATTTTACCGTACACATCCAAGTATTCAAAATCTCACCCTTCACAATGGATTCCAGAATCTTACCTACGGCCGAGGTTAAGCTAATTGGTCTGTAATTTTCAGTATTTGCCTTACTCTCTTTCAAAACAGGGGTGCCACATTAGTGACTAGGGATGCTAGGGACCCTCCCTGATTCTAGCGATTCTGAAAGATCACCACTAACATCTCCACCATCTCTTTAACTATCTCCCTTAGAACTCTGGGGTGTAGTCCATCTGATCCAGGTTATTTATCCGCCTTCAGTCCTTTCAGCTTCTCTAGCACCTTCTCCTTGGTGATGGCCACCATACGCAGCTCTGCCCCCTCTCTTGAAGTTTTGAGACATTACTTGTGTCTTCCATCATGAACACTGATGCAAAGTAATTATTCAGTCCCTCAGCCATTTCCTTTTCCCCACTACTATCTCTCCACTGTCACTTTCCAGCGGTCCAATGCCAACTTTTGCCTCTCTTTTGCTTTTTAAAACCTAAAGAAACTCTTACAGTTTTCCATCATATTACTGGCTAGCTTACCCTCACATTTAATCTTCTCCCTCCTTATTTCTTTTTTTTGTTACTACCTGTTGGTCTTTGTAAACTACCTAATCCTCTGATTTCCCTTCACCATATTATATGCTTTCTCTTTGCTTTTATGCTGTCCCTTATTTCCCTGGTCAGCCACGGTAGCCTCATCCTTCCTGTACCATGCTTCTTTTTCCTCGGGATGAAGCTCTGCTGTGTCCACTGAATTACTTCCAGAAACTCCTGCCATTGCTGTTCCACTGTCTTTCCTGCTAGGCTCCTCTCCCTGTCAATTCTACCCAGCTCCTCCCTCGTGCCTCTTTAGTTGTCTTTATTCAGCTGTACTTGAATTTACCTCTGAATCTATTACCTCGGATTCAATCTTCTGTCTCTCAAATTGTGGGATAAATTCAATCACATTGTGATCACTGCCTCTTAAGGTTTCCTTCACCTTAGCTCCCTTATCAAGTCTGCCTCATTGTACAACACTAAATCCAGTATGAGAACATCGAACATAGAACAGTACAGCACAGCACAGGCCCTTTGGCCCACGATGTTGTGCCAAGCATTTATCTTAATGTAAGATTCACTTAACCTACACACCCCTCAATTTACTGCCGTCCATGTGCTTGCCCAACGATCACTTAAATGTCTCTAATGTCTCTGACTCTACTTGTTGTTTTATGTTAAATGAACACATTGTTTTTCTCACCACCACCCTAATCCTAAAGGCTTCTCAGTATTTGATATTATACCCTGAAACAAAGATAGATGGATATCTGTGAATTGGCACATTTCTGTTATTGTTGCCTGCATGGCTAGCCATTAGAACATCCACAAGGTTAACTGGGATTACTGTCTTTCCCTGTAATTGTTGGAAAATGATTGTCAAAAATCATATATTTATAGTGACAATGGTCAGATCAACACTACACCATTGCGAAACATCTCTTGTGCTTCTGTTTATGCCAAGGGGCTGAGAGGTTACTGGTAGTAGGTGGGAATGTAGAGTAAGTAGAGCGGCCATGATCTTATTAAGTAGCAGTCAGAGCTTGAGGGGCTGATTGGCCTACTCTTGTTTCTAACTTGAATGATCAGACATGTATTCATAACATTGAGTTTCATGTTCAGTTCTTTAATAAAATTAGTTGTATGTTAGAATTTATGTTGTTTCGCATTGCTTCTTATATTGTTAACTTGAAAACCTAACTCCAAACTCTTCTTGCGAGACATTATTTTACCAAGGAGAAGTTCAGACTTTAATAATACAATAAAAATATTGTAATATCACAATAAAATTATAATCCAAACATTAATTTACCAAAAGGATGTTCAGAGGATGGCTCTTTTCGTTTGAAGAAGGATAGATTAAGTTAAGGAGCATCGTCTAAAAACGAATCCTCTTCTGGCATTATCCCAGTGGCACAGGTAAATTATGCTAAAGGAGAATAAAGTGAAGAAGGATAATAGAACGCATCCAAAGAATTCTGAAGAGATTAGCAGAAAAGATTAGCAGAGGTCCTCGAATTATGTTGTTCTGTTCCCAAAGCAGGAGAATAGAAACTATCATGAAAATTTTCAGAAAGAAACACAGAGCCATTTACAGTTAACAATTTAGCCTGTGTGGTTAGGGAATTATGATATTTTCAAAATGAAAGTATTAAGTATCTAAATAAAGGTAATGATTAGAAGCAGGCAATATGAATTTCAGAAAGGAGGATGATGTATGACAAATCTTTAAGGAATTGACTGAAATTGTGAATATATGGGAGTTGCAATGGACATGTTTGAATCAAGTCCTATTTACTCATCACATTTGAGCTTGCAGATGCTTCACTAAATCCTAATTAGTCTTCCTGCTATCAAATCTTGCCCTCAATATTTCTATAATCTCATCAGCCCAACAACATGATAAGATTTCTTATTCCCACA
The DNA here is from genome assembly GCF_037043375.1 of Chiloscyllium plagiosum. NCBI lineage: Eukaryota > Metazoa > Chordata > Chondrichthyes > Orectolobiformes > Hemiscylliidae > Chiloscyllium > Chiloscyllium plagiosum. The sequence continues at coordinate 47,267,655 of NW_028270174.1, forward strand.
ATTCTGAACCCTTGTTCATCTCTGATTTCTTTTGTTCAATCATTGGTCCAAAGCACATGAATGTCCTCCCTAAAACTCTTCACAGATATAACTCTCATTCCTTCAAACCTCTCTCTCTCTAAGCTATTGTTCACCGTACTGAATATGTGGCTCAGTATCCAGTTTTGCCAAATCCTGCTCTTGTGAAGCTGGTTTGAATATTGTACTGCATTAAAGTGGCTATAGAAAGGCAAATTATTGTTCAAAGTAGACCATAGAAGGAGGAGATTACAGAATATGAATTTGCAGAACGGAAAAGGAATTGAATGAAAAGCTGAGTAGAAGGAGGAAAGAGAAGAAAGAATTAGGGGTAGTTTCGCATAATTGTTTTAGTTGGATAACAGTATCCCAAAATTCTATTCATTGTGTTATCAATTAAATGAAACAGCAACATCTGGAAACTCTCAACAGCTCAGGCCATATTTGTGGTAATAACATTGGAAAAACAGGTTAAACCTAAATCAGACAGGAAGGAGCATGAGGCCAAAGGCTGAGAATGATTCACTCCAGCTCTCAACAGGACCGAAGTTGGCATTTTGTTGGAAGCAGCTAACTAAATAAGTGTGCTAGGGCTGTAGCCCCTATTAAGGATGGTGGTCTGCCCCCTAGAGCTGCTGGTCACACAGAGAGCCTTCAACTCAGCAGCACCACTTCGGGCTATGGCCACTGCTGGAGGATGAGGGGGTATTGATGGCCAGGTACCCTTGTATTCTAGTCAAGCAGGCCTTAGAGGAGGTGGGAAGGTTCGCTCAGAATAGGTTGCACTATTCCTGCGAAGGTGGATATTTCCATTCTGTAACATGCTAGGGTATAGGGAGTGTTGCTCAAAGGAAGTGTTTGCTCAAAGCCTGCCAAGAAATTACCTGTCAGTCTCCTACTGGTGATGGGCCCCTCATGAGTTGGTAACAAAGCAGCAGATTGAGTAATCGATTTATACAGTCATACAGCATGGAAACACACCCTTTGGTCCAAGTTCTGTGCCGACCATAATCCCAAATTAAACCAGTCTCACCTGTCTGTGCTTGCCCATACCGTTTCAAACAGTCCTGGCTATCCAGCCTCTCCTTATTAACCCTAACCTCCATTCCCAGCCACATCTTGACAAATCTGTTCTGAATCCTCTCCAGGTTAATAATATCCCTCCTGTAACAGGTGGCTAGAAGTAAGCACAGTACTTCAGAAGAGACCTCACCAACATCTGGAATAATCTAATCATAATGTCCCAATTCCTACTCTCAGAGGTCTGAGCAGTGAAGGCATGCTTGCTAAATGCATTCTTAACCATCCTGTCTACTTGTGATGCAAACGTCAAAGAGACCCCTAGGTCTCTCTGTACTACAACACTACCAAAAGCCCTCCCTTTAAGTCCAGCCCTTGATTGTTTTACCAAAATGCAATACTTCGCATTTATCCAAATTAAACTCCACCTGCCACTCCTCAGCCCATTGGCCCAACTGATCAAAATGCTTTTCAATTTTAGATCATCTTCATCACTGTCCATAAAGCCACCAACTTTGGTGACATCCACAAACTTAATAACCATGTCTTTTATATTCTCATCTAAATTATTTATGCTGAAGGACACTCTTAATTGGCCACTTAACTGGTTTAACCGAGCTCTGGGTTGGTAGACTTGTCATTAACGTCCTTGTACCCTGTCTAACCAGCAGACCAGACTTGACCAGCATCTCACCATATGCCGATCCCTCCTCAAAGCTATCCTCCAAAATGTGTCTGGGATTAGAATTTGGACTCCTGTTTGTGAGTGTGAGATCACGTCACAGTGTTTCTTCATCAATTCTCACTTTTTTTCTCTGAAACTATTTGATCTTCTATCACTACATTGAGTGTTTTCTATTCTTGAGTACCTGAAAGGAGGAGGGCAGGCAGTAAAGTTGTGGTGAGGAATGATGGTAAACAAGAGATGCTTGCTTATACCATTGGCAGCTTTTAAATCAGAAAAACATGAGTTTTTCATAGCAGCTCCACTGGTGAGTCCCCATGACAATGATGACATGCATCTGTGTCTCTCCACCACGAGGTAGGTTGTGTTACATCTGCTGATATACCATTTTGACATACAGGGCTCGTGTAAGTGTGTCAGTGAGTGTGGCTGCAGTGTCATGATATTGTCCTGGTTGGATCACTGCCAGTGTGTGCAAGCTGTGAGATGTGAGTGTAAGGTGTGAGTGATGTAAAGATGTGAGGGCATGGTGAAGTTCCGTTATGAATTTTAAATTCAGATAGATAGAAACTGTTGGTAGGAGAATGAAGGAATGAACTGAACAGTGTGTGAGACTGAAGCAAAAACAGGGGTTGCTGGAAAAGGTCAGCAAGTCTGGCAACATCTGTGAAGAGAAATCCACGTTAACATTTCGGGTCTGGTGACCGTTTCTCAGAGGAAGAGTTTTGAGGAAATGTCACTGGACCCATAATATTTACTTGGATTTCTCTCCACTGAGGCTGCCAGACCCGCTGAGCTTTTCAGAAACTCCTGTGTTTGTTTCTGGTTTACAGCATCCGCAGTTCTTTCAGTTTTTATGTGAGACTGAAGGTTCACTTATAGCGATTGGGCAGTGAAAGATTCATTGACAACTTATGCGAAGTCATACTGATCTTCTTGCAGTGGTGAATCCAGGTCCTCAACGTTTCAGTGCTTGAATTGACCACATTGGCTCATTGCTGCCATTGTATTTGTACCAAAACTTCCAGTGTTGCATCTGGGAACCTTGGAGCTCACTAACTGATGTTGCACCCTCAGTATTCTTCCTGCCTGGACAACCCTATGCAGCCATTTCCTGTATCTGTGGTGCCAGAATGTGCTCCCTTTAATAGATACACACGGACTTTAATTCCTGGGAGCTCGCAGAATGTTGTTGCCAGATCTGCCAAGTACACAAACAGAATCTCCCAACTGTTTTCTGACTCACAGTTTTGGTGGGCAAATGCCTATCTCGGACATAAATTTCTTGACTCCTCACTAGTGTCACTGACAACGTTTTCATACAATATTCGTTATCTCCAAGGAATCATCTATTAACCTTGATGCAGGATGGCATCATTACAACTGGGTTAACAGGAGTGGATTGTAAGTGGTTTCTGTGAATAAAATCACAACACACATCTGACGCACCCTGATCACTTCATGTGTAGAATGACTCTTTGAACCTGTGGGAAGTAAATTAGAGATTTTAGCTAGCTATGGCCGCATTGGTTGAAAAATACATACCTATCCTAATTCCAGAGAAAGTGTCTTCAGTACAACGTATGTGTGGGCAACAGACAGTAAACTTCAGCAAATACTACTTCCGGCTAGTGTTACTGCCTCTTCTGCTGGTATTATGACCTTTCTTATTGTTTATGCTTCTCCTACTGGTGTTACCGGCTGGCCTGGTCTTCCTGTTACTGCCTTTCTTTCTGGTGTAACCACCTCTCCTGATGCTTTACTGCCACTCATACTGGGTGTTGACCCCACGCACACTGTTTCTGATGCTCCTGCTGGTGTTATTGCCTCTCCTGCTGGGTTTACTACCACTCCTACTGGTGTTACCATCTTTCCTTCTTTCCTGGTGATTTTACTGCCACTTGTGTTACCACTTAATACTTCTGCTGCTGGTGCTGCCTTTTCTGCTGCTGCCAATACAGACACTCCTGCTGATGTTATTGCCTGATCAGCTCCTGCCACTCGTGCTGCTGGTACTATCTTTCCTGCTGATGGTCTTGCCTTTCCTGCTGTTGATGTTATTGCTGCTCATTTTATTCTTCATCTGAGGTGTGTTAAGGAGAAGCTGCATGATTGAATAGAAGTCTAGGCTAGAGTGGTGCTGGAAAAGCACAGCAGGTCAGGCAGCATCCGAGGAGCAGGAAAATCGATGCTTCGGGCAAAAGCCCTTCATCAGGAATAGAGGCAGGATGCCTGCAGGGTGGAGAGATAAATGAGAGGGGGGGTGTGGGTGGGGAGAAAGTAGCATAGAGTACAATAGGTGAATGGGGGTGGGGATGGAGGTGATAGGTCAGAGAGGAGAGTGGAGTAAATAGGTGGGAAGGAAGATAGGCAGGTAGGACAGATCATGGGACAGTGCTGAGCTGGAAGTTTGGAGCTGGGGTGAGTTGGGGGAAGGGGAAATGAGGAAACTGGTGAAATCCACATTGATGCCATGGGGTTGAAGTGTTCCGAAGCGGAAGATGAGGCGTTTTTCCTCCAGACGTCGGGTGGTGAGGGAGCGGCAGTGGAGGATGCCCAGGACCTACATGTCCTCGGCAGAGTGGGAGGGGGAGTTAGGAGAAAGTGAGGACTGCAGATGCTGGAGATCAGAGTTGAAAAATATGGTGCTGGAAAAACACAGCAGGCCAGGCAGCATCCAAGGAGCAGGAGAATCGACATTTCGGGCATAAGCCACTGATTCTCCTGATGCTGGGAGGGGGAGCTGAAATGTTGAGCCATGGGGTTGATTGGTGCGGGTGTCCCAGAGATGTTCCCTAAAGCGCTCTGCGAGGAGGCGTCCAGTCTCCCCAGTGTAGAGGAGACCGCATCGGGAGCAACAGATAAAATAAATGACATTGGTGGATGTGAAGGTGAAACTTTGATGGATGTGGAAGGCTCCTTTGGGGCCTTGGATGGAGGTGAGGGAGGAAGTGTGGGTGCAGGTTTTGTAATTCCTGCGGTGGCAGGGGAGGGTGCTAGGAAGGGGGGGTTGGATTGGTGGGGGGCGTGGACCTGACCAGGTGATCACCTTCCGCCTTGGAACACTTCAACCCCATGGCATCAATTCTGGATTAGTGGTGCTGGAAGAGCACAGCAGTTCAGGCAGCATCCGAGGAGCAGCGAAATCGATGTTTCGGGCAAAAGCCCTTCAACAGGAATAAAGGCAGAGAGCCTGAAGTGTGGAGAGATACGCTAGAGGAGGGTGGGGGTGGGGATTCCCCCACCTCACCCTAGTTCCAAACTTCCAGCTCAGCACTGTCCCCATGACTTGTCCGGACTTGTCCTACCTGCCTATCTCCTTTTCCACCTATCCACTCCACCCTCTCCTCCCTGACCTATCACCTTCATCCCCTCCCCCACTCACCTATTGTGCTCTATGCTACTTTCTCCCCACCCCCACTCTCCTCTAGTTTATCTCTCCACGCTTCAGGCTCTCTGCCTTTATTCCTGATGAAGGGCTTTTGCCCGAAACGTCGATTTCGCTGCTCCTTGGATACTGTCTGTACTGCTGTGCTCTTTCAGCACCACTAGTAGTACATTTCTGGGTGGTGTGTAGTAGGTTTCTGGATGCTGTGAAGTAGGTTTCTGGGTGGTGTATAGTGGGTTTCTGGGTGCTGTGCAGTAGGTTTCTGGGTGTGGTGCTGTGGGTTTCTGGGTTCTGTGCAGTGGGTTTCGGGGTGGTGTGCAGTGGGTTTCTGGGTTCTGTACAGTAGGTTTCTGGGTGCTGTGCTGTGGGTTTCTGGGTGCTGTGTAATGGGTTTCTGGGTGCTGTGCAGTAGGTTTCTGGGTGCTGTGCTGTGGGTTTCTGGGTTCTGTGCAGTGGTTTTCTGGGTGTTATGTAGTGGGTTTCTGGGTGCTGTGCAGTAGGTTTCTGGGTGCTGTGCAGTAGGTTTCTGGGTTCTGTGCAGTGGGTTTCTGGGTGCTGTGTAGTGGGTTTCTGGGTACTGTGTAGTGGATTTCTGGGTGATGTGCAATGGGTGCCTGGGTGCTGTGCAGTGGATTTCTGTGTGCTGTTCTGTAGATTTCTGGGTTTTGTACAGTAGGTTTCTGGGTGCTGTGTAGTAGGTTTCTGGGTGCTGTGCAGTGGGTTTCTGGGTTCTGTGAGTGGGTTTCTGGGTTCTGTACAGTAGGTTTCTGGGTGCTGTGTAGTAGGTTTCTGGGTGCTGTGCAGTGGGTTTCTGGGTTCTGTGAGTGGGTTTCTGGGTGCTGTGCAGTGGGTTTCTGGGTGATGTGCAATGGTGTTCTGGGTTCTGTGCAGTAGGTGTCTGGGTGCTGTGCAGTACGTTTATGGGTTCTGTGCAGTAGGTGTCTGGGTGCTGTGCAGTGGGTTTCTGGGTTCTGTGCAGTAGGTTTCTGGGCGCTGTGCAGTGGGTTTCTGGGTGCTGTGCAGTAGGTTTCTGGGTGCTGTGCAGTGGGTTTCTGGGTTCTGTGCAGTAGGTTTCTGGGTGCTGTGCAGTGGGTTTCTGGGTACTGTGCAGAAGGTTTCTGGATTCTGTGCTGTAGGTTTCTGTGTGCTGTGCAGTAGGTTTCTGGGTTCTGTGCAGTGGGTGTCTGGGTTCTGTGCAGTGGGTTTCTGGGTGGTGTGCAGTGGGTTTCTTGGTGGTATGCAGTGGGTTTCTTTGAGGAGAAAGTGAGGTCTGCAGATGCTGGAGATCAGAGCTGAAAATGTGTTGCTGGAAAAGCGCAGCAGGTCAGGCAGCATCCAGGGAACAGGAGAATCGACGTTTCAGGCATAAGCCTTCCTGAAGAAGGGCTTATGCCTGAAACGTCGATTCTCCTGTTCCCTGGATGCTGCCTGACCTGCTGCGCTTTTCCAGCAACACATTTTCTGCAGTGGGTTTCTGTGTTCTGTGCAGCGGGTTTCTGGGTGATATGCAGTAGGTTTCTGGGTGCTGTGCTGTAGGTTTCTGGGTGCTATGCAGTGGGTTTCTGGGTACTGTGCTGTGGGTTTCTGGGTTCTGTGCAGTAGGTATCTATGTGCTGTGCAGTGGAGGTCTGGGTTCTGTGCAATAGGTATCTAGGTGATACGCAGCGGGTTTCTGGGTGATATGCAGTAGGTTTCTGGGTGCTGTGCTGTAGGTTTCTGGGTATTGTGCAGTGGGTTTCTGGGTGATATACAGTAGGTTTCTGGGTTCTGTGCAGTGGGTTTCTGGGTGCTGTGCTGTAGGTTTCTGGGTTCTGTGCAGTAGGTATCTGGGTGCTGTGCAGTAGTTTTCTGGGTGCTGTGTAGTGGGTTTCTAGGTGCTGTGCAGTAGATTTCTGGCTGCTGTGCAGTGGGTTTCTGGGTGCTGTGCAGTGGTGTTCTGGGTGCTGTGCAGTAGTTTTCTGGGTGCTGTGTAGTGGGGTTTCTGGGTGCTGTGCTGTGGGTTTCTGGGTGCTGTGCAGTCGGTTTCTCGGTTCTGTGCAGTGTTTGCCTGGGTGCTGTGCAGTAGGTTTCTGAGTGCTGTGCTGTGGGTTTCTGGGTGCTGTGCAGTGGGTTTCTGGGTGCTGTTCAGTAGGTTTCTGGGTTCTGTGCAGTGGGTTTCGGGGTGCTGTGCAGTGGGTTTCTGGGTTCTGTACAGTAGGTTTCTGGGTGCTGTGCTGTGGGTTTCTGGGTGCTGTGTAATGGGTTTCTGGGTGCTGTGCAGTAGGTTTCTGGGTGCTGTGCTGTGGGTTTCTGGGTTCTGTGCAGTGGTTTTCTGGGTGTTATGTAGTGGGTTTCTGGGTGCTGTGAAGTGGGTTTCTGGGTGCTGTGCAGTAGGTTTTTGGGTGGTGTGTAGTGGGTTTCTGGGTAGTGCATAGTGGGTTTCTGGGTGCTGTGCAGCAGGTTTCTGGGTGCTGTGCAGTGGGTTTCTGGGTGCTGTGCAGTAGGTTTCTGGGTGGTGGGCAGTGGGTTTCTGGGTGCTGTGCAGTTGGTTTCTGGGTGCTGTGAAGTGGCTTTCTGGTTGCTGTGCAGTAGGTTTCTGCGTGCTGTGCAGTAGGTTTCTGGGTGCTGTGAAGTGGGTTTCTGGGTGCTGTGCAGTGGGTTTCTGGGTGGTGCGTAGTGGGTTTCTGGGTGGTGCATAGTGGGTTTCTGGGTGCTGTGCAGTGGGTTTCTGGGTGCTGTGCAGTGTGTTTCTGGGTTCTGTGCAGTAAGTTTCTGGGTTCTGTGCTGTGGGTTTCTGGGTTCGGTGAGTGGGTTTCGGGGTTCTGTGCAGTGGGTTTCTGGGTTTTGTACAGTAGATGTCTGGGTGCTATGCTGTGGGTTTCTGGGTGCTGTGTAGTGGGTTTCTGGGTGCTCTGCAGTAGGTTTCTGGGTTCTATTCAGTGGGTTTCTGGGTGATGTGCAATGGGTGCCTGGGTGCTGTGCAGTGGGTTTCTGTGTGCTGTTCTGTAGATTTCTGGGTTTTGTACAGGACGTTTCTGGGTGCTGTGTTGTAGGTTTCTGGGTGCTGTGTGGCAGGTTTCTGGATGCTGTGCTGTGGTTTTCTGGGTTCTGTGCAGCAGGTTTCTGGGAGATATGCAGTAGGTTTCTGGGTTCTGTGCAGTAGGTTTCTGGATGGTGTGCTGTGAGTTTCTGGGTTCTGTGCAGTGGGTTTCGGTGTGCTGTGCAGTGGGTTTCTGGGTTCCGTACAGTAGATTTCTGGGAGCTGTGCTGTGGGTTTCTGGGTGCTGTGCAGCGGGTTTCTGGGTTCTGTGAGCGGGTTTCTGCGTTCTGTACATTAGGTCTCTGGGTGCTGTGTAGTAGGTTTCTGGGTGCTGTACAGTGGGTGTCTGGGTTCTGTGCAGTAGGTTTCTGGGTTCTGTGCTGTGGGTTTCTGGGTTCGGTGAGTGGGTTTCGGGGTTCTGTGCAGTGGGTTTCTGGGATTTGTACAGTAGATTTCTGGGTGCTATGCTGTGGGTTTCTGGGTGCTGTGTAGTGGGTTTCTGGGTGCTGTGCAGTAGGTTTCTGGGTTCTGTGCAGTAGGTTTCTGGGTTCTGTTCAGTGGGTTTCTGGGTGATGTGCAATGGGTGCCTGGGTGCTGTGCAGTGGGTTTCTGTGTGCTGTTCTGTAGATTTCTGGGTTTTGTACAGGACGTTTCTGGGTGCTGTGTAGTAGGTTTCTGGGTGCTGTGCGGCAGGTTTCTGGATGCTGTGCTGTGGTTTTCTGGGTTCTGTGCAGCAGGTTCCTGGGAGATATGCAGTAGGTTTCTGGATGGTGTGCTGTGGGTTTCTGGGTTCTGTGCAGTGGGTTTCGGTGTGCTGTGCAGTGGGTTTCTGGGTTCTGTACAGTAGATTTCTGGGTGCTGGGCTGTGGGTTTCTGGGTGCTGTGCAGCGGGTTTCTGGGTTCTGTGAGTGGGTTTCTGCGTTCTGTACATTAGGTTTCTGGGTGCTGTGTAGTAGGTTTCTGGGTGCTGTACAGTGGGTGTCTGGGTTCTGTGCAGTGGGTTTCTGGGTTCTATGCAGTAGGTGCCTGGGTGCTATGCAGTACATTTATGGGTTTTGTGCAGTAGGTTTCTGGGGGCTGTGCAGTAGGTTTATGGGTTCTGTGCAGTGGGTGTCTGGGTTCTGTGCAGTAGGTTTCTGGGGGCTGTGCAGTAGGTTTCTGGGTTCTGTGCAGTGGGTGTCTGGGTTCTGTGCAGTAGGTTTCTGGGTGCTGTGCAGTGGGTTTCTGGGGACTGTGCAGTGGGTTTCTGGGTTCTGTGCAGTGATTTTCTGGGTGGTGTGCAGTAGGTTTCTGGGTGCTGTGCAGTAGGTTTCTGTGTTCTGTGCTGTGGGTTTCTGGGTGGGCTGCAGTGGGTATCTGGGTTCTGTGCAGTAGGTTTCTGGGTGCTGTGCAGTGGGTTTCTGGGTTCTGTGCAGTGGGTTTCTGTGTTCTGTGCAGTGGGTTTCTGGGTGGTGTGCAGTAGGTTTCTGGGTGGTGTGCAGTGGGTTTCTGGGTGCTGTGCAGTAGTTTCTGTGTGCTGTGCGGCAGGTTTCTGGGTGGTGCGCTGTGGTTTTCTGGGTTCTGTGCAGCGGGTTTATGGGTGATATGCTGTGGGTTTCTGGGTTCTGTGCAGTGGGTTTCGGGGTGCTGTGCAGTGGGTTTCTGTGTTCTGTACAGTAGATTTCTGGGTGCTGTGCTGTGGGTTTCTGGTGCTGTGTAATGGGTTTCTGGGTGCTGTGCAGTAGGTTTCTGGGTGCTGTGCAGTGGGTTTCTGGGTGATGTGCAATGGGTGCCTGGGTGCTGTGCAGTGGGTTTCTGTGTGCAGTTCTGTAGATTTCTGGGGTTTTGTACAGTAGGTTTCTGGGTGCTGTGTAGTAGATTTCTGGGTGCTGTGCAGTGGGTTTCTGGGTTCTGTGAGTGGGTTTTTGGGTCCTTTACAGTAGGTTTCTGAGTGCTGTGTAGTAGGTTTCTGGGTGCTGTGCAGTGGGTGTCTGGGTGCTGTGCACTACGTTTATGGGTTTTGTGCAGTAGGTTTCTGGGGGCTGTGCAGTAGGTTTCTGGGTTCTGTGCAGTGGGTGTCTGGGTTCTGTGCAGTGGGTGTCTGGGTTCTGTGCAGTGGGTTTCTGGGTTCTGTGCAGTGGGTTTCTGGGTTCTGTGCAGTGGTTTTCTGGGTTCTGTGCAGTAGGTTTCTGGGTGCTGTGCAGTAGGTTTCTGTGTTCTGGGCTGTGGGTTTCTGGGTGGGCTGCAGTGGGTTTCTGGGTTCTGTGCAGTGGGTTTCTGTGTTCTGTGCAGTGGGTTTCTGGGTGCTGTGCGGCAGGTGTCTGGGTGCTGTGCTGTGGGTTTCTGGGTGCTGTGCAGTGGGTTTCTGGGTGCTGTGCAGTAGGTTTCTGGGCACTGTGCTGTGGGTTTCTGGGTACTGTGCTGTGGGTTTCTGGGTGCTGTGCAGTGGGTTTCTGGGTGCTGTGCAGTAGGTTTCTGGGTACTGTGCTGTGGGTTTCTGGGTACTGTGCTGTGGGTTTCTGGGTACTGTGCTGTGGGTTTCTGGGTACTGTGCAGTGGGTTTCTGGGTGCTGTGCAGTAGGTTTCTGGGTACTGTGCTGTGGGTTTCTGGGTACTGTGCTGTGGGTTTCTGGGTGCTGTGCAGTAGGTTTCTGTGTGCTGTGCGGCAGGTGACTGGGTGCTGTGCTGTGGGTTTCTGGGTGCTGTGCAGTAGGTTTCTGGGTGCTGTGCGGCAGGTGTCTGGGTGCTGTGCTGTGGGTTTCTGGGTGCTGTGCAGTGGGTTTCTGGGTGCTGTGCAGTGGGTTTCTGGGTGCTGTGCAGTAGGTTTCTGGGTACTGTGCTGTGGGTTTCTGGGTTCTGTGCAGTAGGTATCTGGGTGCTGTGCAGTGGAGGTCTGGGTGCTGTGCAATAGGTATCTGGGTGATATGCAGTGGGTTTCTGGGTGATATGCAGTAGGTTTCTGAGTTCTGTGCAGTGGGTTTCTGGGTGCTGTGCTGTAGGTTTCTGGGTGCTGTGCTGTAGGTTTCTGAGTATTGTGCAGTAGGTATCTGGGTGCTGTGCAATAGGTATCTGGGTGATATGCAGCGGGTTTCTGGGTGATATGCAGTAGGTTTCTGGGTTCTGTGCAGTGGGTTTCTGGGTGCTGTGCTGTAGGTTTCTGGGTGCTGTGCTGTGGGTTTCTAGGTTCTGTGCAGTAGGTATCTGGGTGCTGTGCAGTAGTTTTCTGGGTGCTGTGTCGTGGGTTTCTGGGTGCTGTACAGTAGGTTTCTGGGTGGTGTGCAGTAGGTTTCTGGGTGGTGTGCAGTGGTGTTCTGGGTGCTGTGTAGTAGGTTTCTGGTTGCTGTGCATTGGGTTTCTGGTTTCTGTGCAGTAGGTAGCTGGGTGCTGTGCAGTAGTTTTCTGGATGCTGTGTAGTGGGTTTCTGGGTGCTGTACAGTAGGTTTCTGGCTGCTGTGCAATGGGTTTCTGGGTGCTGTGCAGTGGTGTTCTTGGTGCTGTGTAGTAGGTTTCTGGTTGCTGTGCATTGTGTTTCTGGATTCTGTGCAGTAGGTATCTGGGTGCTGTGTAGTGGGTTTCTGGGTGCTGTACAGTAGGTTTCTGGCTGCTGTGCAGTGGGTTTCTGGGTGCTGTGCAGTGGTGTTCTGGGTGCTGTGTAGTAGGTTTCTGGGTGCTGTGCTGTGGGTTTCTAGGTTCTGTGCAGTAGGTATCTGGGTGCTGTGCAGTAGTTTTCTGGGTGCTGTGTCGTGGGTTTCTGGGTGCTGTACAGTAGGTTTCTGGGTGGTGTGCAGTAGGTTTCTGGGTGGTGTGCAGTGGTGTTCTGGGTGCTGTGTAGTAGGTTTCTGGTTGCTGTGCATTGGGTTTCTGGTTTCTGTGCAGTAGGTAGCTGGGTGCTGTGCAGTAGTTTTCTGGATGCTGTGTATTGGGTTTCTGGGTGCTGTACAGTAGGTTTCTGGCTGCTGTGCAATGGGTTTCTGGGTGCTGTGCAGTGGTGTTCTTGGTGCTGTGTAGTAGGTTTCTGGTTGCTGTGCATTGTGTTTCTGGATTCTGTGCAGTAGGTATCTGGGTGCTGTGTAGTGGGTTTCTGGGTGCTGTACAGTAGGTTTCTGGCTGCTGTGCAGTGGGTTTCTGGGTGCTGTGCAGTGGTGTTCTGGGTGCTGTGTAGTAGGTTTCTGGGTGCTGTGCATTGGGTTTCTGGGTTCTGAGAGTGGGTTTCTGGGTGCTGTGTAGTGGGTTTCTGGGTGCTGTACAGTAGGTTTCTGGCTGCTGTGCAGTGGGTTTCTGGGTGCTGTGCGGTGGTGTTCTGGGTGCTGTGTAGTCGGTTTCTGCGTGCTGTGCATTGGGTTTCTGGGTTCTGAGAGTGTGTTTCTGGGTACTGTGCCGTGGGTTTCTGTGTTCTGTGCAGTGGGTTTCTGGGTGTTGTGCAGTAGTTTTCTTTGTGCTGTGTAATGGGTTTCTGTGTGCTGTGCAGTAGGTTTCTGGGTGCTGTGCTGTGGGTTTCTGGATGGTGTGCAAGAGGTTTCTTGCTGCTGTGCAGTAGGTATCTTGGTGCTATGTTAATGGGTTTCTGTCAGCTTCTTGGAGTACAGGCATTTCTAATCCTGAATAATCATCTGCCCACTGATAACTCTGTTCATTTCTTACAGTTCAAATCCCATGTAGTCTTCCAGGTCAATGCTCTTTCATCAAAATTTGAAAAAGCAATGAAATATGACTTAAACCTGTATAGCGGGAAAGGCTGGTGGAACAAGTTTAAAAATTAATGATTGGGTAAACACAGATTAAATTTAAAAAGGAGATAAGCACACAAAGAGATAGCAATGGGACAACTAAAGGACTAAACGATAGATCTGGAAGAAGTATAAATGAGAATAGCAATATAATCACCGATATTTGCTGTCTGACAAAGGACAAAGTCTGCAATTACTTAAATCATCAAATGCAGAAGACTCACAAGCACTTTAGATTAGATTCCCTTATGTGTGGAAACAGGCCCTTTGGCCCAACCAGTCCACACCGGCTCTCCAAAGACTACTCTTCCCAGACCCATTTCCCTCTGAATGATGCACATAACACTACAGGCAATTCACCTGACATGCATATCTTCAGACTGTGAGAGGAAACCCACACATACACGGGGAAAATGAGCAAACTTCACACGGACAGTTCCCCGAGGCTGCAATTGAACCTAGGACTCTGGTGCTGTGAGGCAGCAGTGCTAACCACTGAGCCACAGTGCCACCCCTAACCTTTTCCCCATGATGGCCCCATTTTTCCTTCTCTAGGACAAGCATGCAGCCAATCAGCATCCCTCCGAAGGAAAATGGGAGGAGTGTGGAGGAAGTCAGCATTTCTGTGAGGTAGGAGAAAGTGAGGACTGCAGATGCTGGAGATCAGAGCTTAAAAATGTGTTGCTGGAAAAGCGCAGCAGATTATCAGGCAGCATCAAAGGAGAAGGAGAATCAATGTTTCGGGCATAAGCCCTTCTTCAGGAATGAGCAGGGTGTGCCAAGCAGGTTAAGATAAAAGGTAGGGAGGAGGGACTTGGGGGAGGGGTATTGGGAATGCGATAGGTGGAAGGAGGTTAAGGTGAGAGTGATAGGCCGGAGAGGGGGTGGGGGCGGAGAGGTCGGGAAGAAGATTGCAGGTCAAGAAGGCGGTGCTGAGTCTGAGGGTTGGGACTGAGATAAAGTGGGGAGAGGGGAAATGAGGAAGCTGGAGAAATCCGCATTCATCCCGTGTGGTTGGAGGGTTCCTAGGCGGAAGACACTATCAGGCAGCATCAAATCCAGCAATACATTTCTGTGAGGTAGACTGAGCAAGAGAAAAGCTGAGTGTTTCTGCAACAGCTGGACGGAGTGTGGTGTTTGGTAGTTTCATAAAGAAAGCTAGACAGCAGCTTACCAAACAACTTGAGAAAAAGGGTCAGTAACTCCATTATAAAAAAAGCAGACCTGCAGGAAAAGGCCAGCAATCATGGGAAATAAAAGCTGGCTGCGGAAAGCCATAGCACCATTGTCCAAAGTGCCATTCAAACGGGAGAAGAAAAGAGCCATAGCATCATAGAGTACTACACTACAGAAAAAGGCCCTTCAGCCATTGCATCTGTGCTGGTCAGAAACAGCCATCTAACTATTCTAGTCCCATTTTCCTAGAACGTTCTTCCCATTAGTGTCTTGTTTATCTCTTATATTTGGGATGTTTCGTGTGTCGTCAGTTATGTGCCATTTCTCTGCTCCCTGTAGCAATTCGTCAATTGCATCCTTCAATTTGACTATTTTCTTTACTTTTATATAACTCATACAAGTTCTTGCTGTTTGTTTTTCTTTATATTTCTTGCTAATTTATTTTTGTAATTAATTTTCTCACTGTTTATTAGCTTTTTAGTTAACCAGTAGTAGCTCATTAAAAAATCCCAGTCGTCTGGTCCACCATTAGTTTTTGCAATTTTGTATGCTTTTGATTTTGACTGGATACTTCACTTGACCTTCTTTGTTTACCACCCATGGTTCAGCTTTCTCAGCTAAACCTTCATTTTTAACCGAAAAAAATTTATTTGCTGAGCATTATGAGATATTTGCTTAAATGTCTGGCACTGGTCATTCATTGATATTTTCCTTAGCCTATTTTCAGTCTACTTTGTCAATTCTTTTCTCATACTGCCTCTGTCATTGCCTTATTTAAGTTGACAGCATTGGCTTAAGACCTGAGTTGGTCCCCGTTAAACATATACCTGCTCCTTTTTCTTATTTTTTAAATTTCTGCTCACAGAATCACAAAATGATTACAGTGCAGGAGGGAGTCATTCAGCTATTGCACTTGCAGCTTTTCTAGGTCTGAAAATTGTTGTGAACTTACAACAGGAATTCTGAGAGTGATTTGGTGGGGAAACTGTGAGAGAGAGAGAGAAGAGCCTGTTGGAGAGGAGGCGGAGCCATTGTAACTCACACAGACTTGACAGTGGCCATTGCAGCCTCAGATTTTGGGACAGGTGAATGGAAACCCAGGATCCGGCTTCCATACTGAATAAATGTGCTCTACAAAACAGCAACAGTATCTTCTCCCAAAGCATGTGAGTGCAAATTGAGCAAAATACAAATAAATGACGATATTGCCTGAATTGAGTGTTGGCATGCTTGGTAGTGAGAATCAACGAGATAATAAGGAAGACATTGCAACTTCTGTGCTTGCTTCAGAAGATGCATTTCTGATGCACTAGAACGTTGAGGAAAGTACAGTTTATCTTGAATGGTGAAACTGAAGAGTGGGGACAATACAGAGAATATTTAATTAGGGATGGCAGCATATTGGAGTTGGCGAATACAGCATTGGTGTTTTCACAGCAGCTGGTGGGGGAGAAGGTGAGGACAAGTGGAACACCATAATGATTCTAGCAGAGGAATGGATCAGAGAAGAAGTGCAAGAAATTGAAGATACAAAATTGAAAGCCTTGTCAATCACGGTGTAGGTTGAGGAAAGCAGAGGACAGATCAGAAGCAGGAATATTAAAAATTTGCATCATCTGAACAGATCTGACATTGGCAGAGAAACTGTGAAAACAATGGAGTCCTTATAGAAAACAGTGTTGAAGGAAGTATGGAAGCAACCTTGGTTTCATGGGTTTATAGCTATTATTGGTCAGTAGACATCACCCCAAATATAGAAGCAAAGAAATGGAAGAGGTGAAATTAGGCCATGAGAAGGTGGTAACAATTAGATTAGATTAGATTACAGTACAGTGTGGAAACAGGCCCAACAAGTCCACACCGCCCCGCCGAAGCGCAACCCACCCATATCCCTACATCTACCCATTACCTAACACTACGGGCAATTTAACATAGTCAATTCACCTGACCTGCACATCTTTGGATTGTGGGAGGAAACCGGAGCACCCGGAGGAAACCCACGCAGACACGGGGAGAATGTGCAAACTCCACATAGTCAGTCGTACTGAGGCGGGAATTGAACCCGGGTCTCAGGCGCTGTGAGGCAGCAGTGCTAACCACTGTGCCACCGTGCCGCCCAGTTGTCTAGTTAGAGAAAGAGTCAGATGTGGTAACAAAATCAGCTTTGATTGTACAGAAAAGAGAGGTGAAGAAGAACCTGAATAGAACTGGATTAAAGAATGTCCCATATATCCTAGAAAAAGGCAGGTTTAGCTGGGAATCTCATGGTCTCCCACAACAACAACCTTTATTTACATGAAATAAGAGGAATTAACATAAACGTTTTTCAACATGAGTATACGCTCAGCCAGATTATAGAGGCTGTTAACATATGGAGACTTGTTGGGTCATTCAAGGAGGAAGCATCATCTCTCAAAATGTGAGAGGGAATGGAATCGTGGCAAGAGAGAAGTTATTTGGTGAAAAGGTTATGACATTTGTCAGAAAATTGCAAGCTGTCAGTTCATGAAGGTCATTGGAAAGAGTTGAAAATATAAATGGGAAGAGACTGGATAAAAGGAGAAAAATAGAGTTGAGGGAAGAAGGACACATTCAGGTGGGGAAAAACAGACTGAAATAACATCTACCAGGGTTGAGAATGAGGTGGAAGAGAATTGTGCAGGTTGCGGGACTTGGAAGTTACATGTTATAAAGAGAAAACTTTATAGAACCTCAGATCATTAACAATCTTGAAAATAAAAGCTCCATGGTTGATGGTGAGGTAATGGTCAAGGAGAAGGTTCATCAAATGACAACAGCAGCACACTGTCGGCAGGTTTGATGGCATTGTGATCATTGAAGTTGACAGGTGGAATGCTACAACTTCAAAGGGAAGAAGGTTAGAGTAAGTGAAAAATTATGATGGCTGATTTCACACCAGTAGTTCTTGATGAAAAGATCTCAACAGGAATAGAGAACAGAGAGAGGCTTACACGTGTAGTGAGTCTTAAAGATGGGAGAAGAGGTCCAACATGAGAGAGTTATTAGAATTGATCATTAATAAGGTACTTGGAAAAACTCAAGGAAAGAGTCCGATAGTTTTGTGAATGGGAAATCAATTTAAGACTTAAAGTCAACCTATAGCCACAAATGTTGGCACATTAGCAAATGCTCAGCAAATGTAGCATTCATTAATATGAAGATATATATAGCTGAAGCTGAAGCCTTTGCAGAAGACTGAATGTCCAGGGTGGGGGAGGAAGGTCAGACATAATATTGAAAACATGGTAAAAGGTGAGATTGGATGAAAACAGCAAAATAAAGAGAAAACAAAATCTACAGAGATCCAAAGAGTAAATGTTGGACTGTGGTCAACATGGCCCTCAGTCATTTCAATTTTAATTTGCTGCTTACAATATGGTGCCCGCTACCGTGGAGATATAAAATGCAGACTGGGTGAATGCTTTGCCTAACATCTCTGCTCTATCCATAAAAATGACTTGAGCTTCCATTTGCCTGCCATTTCACCTCTCCCCATGTTCCCATGCCAACATTTCTGTCTCAAGCTTACTACAGTTCTCCAGTGAGGATTCAGTTTACCTGGAGGAACAACTTTTCATCTTCTACCTCATCTTCTGTACAGACTGTATAGATTTCCCTTTCACTAAATCATGTAGGGTCCTCCTAGTTACCTTGAGTTCTACCCCTCCCCCCCCCCCCCCCCCCAAGTACACTGTTATAACCTTCTTCATGATCAATTCTAATACCTTCTTTAGTTAACGACAGGTGATGAGTCCGCCCATTGGAATTTTTCTTTATCAGAGAAAGGTTATTCTAAATATTCTGAAATGTCCCTTTAAATATCTGCTACTGCTTCTGTACTGATCTATCTCTTAGCCTGTTATCCCTGTTCAGTTCAGCTCATTCAGCTTTCATACTCATAGAGTTCCTCATATTAAACTTGAAATATTAGTTTTGGACCCAGTTTTCTTCCTTTCAAACAGGATATGAAATTCAATCACATTATGCTTGATGTTATTTAGAAGTGCCTTTACTTTGAGGTGATTGATTAACCCTATCACACACTCCATCTTCTGTGTGAAAAAGTTGCCCCTTAGGTCCCTTTTATAGCCTTCACCTCTCACCCTAAACCTATACCATCTAGTTCTAGACTCCCCCACCACAGGGAAAAGACTGCCTATTTCTCCTTTCCATGCCCCTCATGATTTTCTAAACTTCTATGAGGTCACCCTTCAGCCTTCGACGCTCCAGGGAAAACAGCTGATTCAGTCTCTCCCTATCCGTGCTGTACATCTCTATGACTCTATGACACTTCTATATTTAACTTTCTGTCAGTTACAGAACATGCTGCTCTAAGAAGGTATTTTGAAAGCCTTCTTTGAACTCCTCATTAAGGCTTCCATTAACATTTTGATTTTTACAGTTTATATGTGGATTAGTATCATCTACTTCTGATTTATTTGCTTCCTGTTCTGTCTTCTCCAGTTTCCTGCATTTCCTGTATTTCTCCACCTCCATACGCTCTTTATTGCCTTTTATCGTATATCCTCTTTCCTCTGTTCCCTTTTGCCTTCATGCCTTCTGGTTCTGACACCTTCTTTTCCTTTGCCTTTCATTTTCTTTTTCTCAATCTCTCCATTCTCCTCCTGCCAACATACCTTATCCACTCCACACTCCTCTTCCTCCTCTCCAGATATGGCAGTGATTGATCCAGCCTTTTCCAATACCTGTCCAGGAACTGGTGATGTAGATATCTTGGTGATCCTCAAATGATGATGCGATTGAGTAAATGCCAGTGTTTGGATGATGGGTGTTCTATCAATGATGGGACAAGACATTAGTTGTGACAAGTCCATATTCCTGACATATTGTTAGGAGGATATTCCATTATAGTATATTTCCTTCTAATCCCCCTTTCAGAGACCTATCCTTCTTACTCTGGCTTTGAAATCCGTGATTTGGATCATTTGTTGCCTCCTGGGGCTCTGGGCAGGGAGTGCTCTAGGTCAGTGTAGGACCTCACCTTGGTTGTTTCTATTGAATCAAGTAGAGGAATGTGTGCGCTGATGGCAGAGCCCTACTGCTTCCTCATCAGCACGATGTGGACAGCCATGAGACACCTTTTCTCTTAATAACCATTCGCAGAATGTCGGCATTGCTGGCAGCTCAACGTCTACTACCCATGCCAGTTGCCCTTGAAAAGACAATGGTGAGCTGCTTTCTTAAACCACTACAGTCCTCCTGCAGGAGGAATCATTGAGATACCACACAAGCCAATTTCTGCTCATGAAACTTGTGTATTTACAATCAAAAGATGCAGCCACCATTCCTCGATCACTGATGGGTCGAAGGGTTTATTTGGTTTACAATAGTACAGGCATAGCCACAAGTGCATATTAACAAGGCAAGGCTCATGTCTCAGCAAGGAGTAATATTAGTCGTAATAACAATTGAGTACAAGCTAATTAACTAGGGAGGCACCTTGATTACCCGACAGACACGGGCAGGCAATATTTCGTTCGGTTAATCGAATTCCAAATAATCAAATGCTAATAACATCGTTTAGCCGAGCATCGGGACCTTGTGATCTTGCCTCATAATCCGATATTCAGATAATCAAATGCCAGATAATCGAGGTTCCTCTGTACTTAGATATTGTTATTCACATGAGAGCCAGAGCTATTCTCCCAAATCCCCCACTGAAGACTGAATGATATCATCAGACTAGGTAGAGCCTAATGCAGTGTCTCACAGCAACCTTTTCAGAAGCATGACCTTGTACCACAACGGATGCTTATCTTGTGGATAAAGGAAAAAGCCGCACATATCACCTTAGCCATTCTGCACATTGTGCATTACCTAAAGCAGCAATATTGATTTTGAGGAGCCAGCTATGATGACAGTGTGTCACTCAGATCTATCACTGATGGGACTTGGCACTGGTGTCTGTCACTGTTGATGTGTGTCTCTCAGGTCTGTCACTGTTGGAGCATCACTGTTACAACACAGTAACATCTGTTACTGCTGTGTTGCGTCACACAACCTGTCACTGTTGGAATGTGTTACTCAGTTTGTCATTATGGGGTTCAGCACTCAGAACTGTCACTATTGGGATGTGTATCCTGAGTCTGTCACCATTGGTTGAGGTGTCACTCATGTCTATCACTGTTGGAATTTATCACTGTTGAGGTGCATGTGATTTGTGGTCTGACATTGTTCTGGTGTCACTCAGTCTGTCACTGTTAGTGTGCGTAATCCACTTTTCGGGTGTGTTGCTCAAATTTGCAGTTTAACCTAAACTTCAAGTGAACTGTTAGTTTGAAAGACCACTGTCTGACAGTTCAAAGTTGATCCACTAATCCACCATGTTTGCCCTATTGAAGACCTGGAAAAGACTTGGCTGTATATTGTCTCAAATTGATCCTCAAATTTCTGGATTTTTGAGACCATGTTTTTGTATTGGAGGAAAGAAAGAAAGGCATTGCTTCTACTCAGTCTCTGATATTACTTTTGAAAACCTTATTCTTTGATCTGCAACTTATAGAATCATAGAGTCATAGAGATGTACAGCATGGAAACAGACCCTTCAGTCCAACCTGTCCATGCCGATCAGCTATCCAACCCAATCTATTCCCACCTGCCAGCATCCGGCCCATATCCCTCCAAATCCTTCCTATCCATATACCCATCCAAATGCCTTTTAAATGTTGCAATTGTACCAGCCTCCACCACTTCCTCTGACAACTCATTCCATACACGTACCACCCTCTGTGTGAAAAAGTTGCCCCATAGGTCTCTTTTATATCTTTCCCCTCTCACCCTAAACCTATGCCCTCTAGTTCTGGACTCCCCAATCCCAGGGAAAAGACTTTGTCTATTTATCCTATCCATGTCCCTCATAATTTTGTAAACATCTATAAGATCCCCCCTCAGCCTCCGACGCTCCAGGGAGAACAGCCACAGCCTGTTCAGCCTCTCCCTATAGCTCAAATCCTCCAACCCTGGCAACATCCTTATACATCTTTTCTGAACCCTTTCAAGTTTCACAACATCTTTCTGATAGGAAGGAGATCAGAATTGCACACAATATTCCAATAGTGGTCTAACCAATGTCCTGTACAGCTGTAACATGACCTCCCAATTCCTGTACTCAATACTCTGACTAATAAAAGAAAGCATACCAAACGCCTTCTTCACTATCTTATCTACCTGCAACTCCACTTTCAAGGAGCTATGAACCTGCACTCCAAGGTCTCTTTGTTCAGCAACACTCCCTAGGGCCTTACCATTAAGTGTATAAGTCCTGCTAGGATTTGCTTTCCCAAAATGCAGCACCTCGCATTTAACTGAATTAAACACCATCTGCCACTTCTCGGCCCATTGGTCTATCTGATCAAGATCCTGTTGTAATCTGAGGTAACTTTCTTCCCTGTCCACTATACCTCCAATTTGGTGTCATCTGCAAAGTTACTAACTGTACCTCTTATGCTCACATCCAAATCATTTATGTCATCCCAAATTTGGTTTCAAGTTTCTGGACTTGAAGAAAATATTTTCTGCTTTCAACTACATTGGCTATGCTGTGAGATATAAATTCTGTCTCTCTGTTCTGATGATTTGCTATGTCACTCTTAGCTCCTTTCATCTCTCATATTTGCCAAGATCTGTAATTATGTAATGCAGTCTTGTCTGCGTTTACTTTAGTGCTGCTTCTTATTTGGATTATTTATTGGAAGTTTTGATGAATGAAATGTAAGCAGGTCCTGTATTGTGCCAAACTATTTTTGAACACCTTCCTTTGATGTTCTGTCTTCTTGGCCATGCATTCATTTGCCCAGTTTTTTGTGGTCAGTCTCTGTTTCACCCTTACTAAATCTAGAGCTTTCATAACAGTTTCACATTTTGTCCATTCTGTTTTGAACACAATGATATTGTACTTATGTAAAAGGTAAAGTCACCATAGTCATACCAGACCATAGCACTGTGCTCTCTTTTGAGAGAGACTACGGGTGATGGTGGTGACTTAATCTGAAGGTCACTGCACATCAGGTGTGGGGAGAGGCAAAGAAGGAGCATCCTTGATGCTAACCTCAGCAAGTGAAGGAATTGAAATTACACTGGCATCACTCTATATTGCAAATTCAGTTGCCCGGTCAACTGAGCTAATGGACCCTTAAAACCCCCAGAAGACCATAGTTTGCTCTCTCATTGGAAAGAGAAACCTGGTGATAGTTTAACCTGAGGGTTACCATTAGGTGACCGAAAAGATTGAGAAAGAGGGGCCTTCATGGTCACCCCAAGCAGTGGAGGACTTGAACCTGCTCTGCTGACATCATTTTTCATTGTAAACCAGCAATCGAGCCAACTGAACTAAGCAAACCCTCCCCAGCACTGCTTTCATGTCGTGGATTATAAATGTAAACAGAAACTTTGCAACCTGACGTGTGACATTCAGTAATAGCTTTGTAAAAATAATATTTATCCATTAAGACATAAATTTCTGATGAAAATTGCTTGGAAAGTTAAGTATTGTGGTAAATAACCTTCTATGAGGTAATTCTTGTTATTAAGTACCGGTCAATCACACTGGTATCAAAATTAAACAATTATCGAGTATGGAATTCATTCCTTCAGCTTTGAAACTTTGGAGAGATTTTAGATTTGTAATGTTTCCTTACTTTTCACAGCTGCTTCTTTGCCACCTTTATAATAGGCATTATGACAGCTATTGCCATGTTGCAGATGCCACACAGTGCAATGCCCAAAAGCTATTGCTCACAGTTTGTATCTCTCTTTGTACTGTCTTCCCACAAATCACTCAAAATGTTTTCAGAAATTACTTTAAAGCTCCAATCTTTTTCCCAGTAAGTGAAATTTCCATTATACAAAAAAAAGTTTTAACATACATTGCAGTAATAATGTGATTCCATTTATCAGTTGAACTGTCTTTTGTGTAGTTTGATGCTTTCTTTAAAGATTTTACTTTTAGCCATATCGTCTCCTGAACGTCATTTGTGCCCAAAGTTGTGACTCTGTGAACTGAATTGAAAAATGTCATCTGAGAATGTGAATGGCACTTTGTACCTCAGAATGGATCAACACTAACGAGTCAATCAAATTAAAGGGATATGTTCTTCAACTTGTTTTTCTTTATCCAAGGAATGGCCAAAATGGGAAATAGTTGAGTTCAGCACAGATACATTTAAGAAAATGATAGATAAATACAAGCGGTAGTGAAGCAGCCAGTTATTTGAGTACATGATGAGGATAGATAAATGGGCAGTTGGAGGAGTCTGATCTGAAACCACATGTTCTTTTTGTGTCATAAATTCTATGTAATTCAGCATTTTCTAGACAGATTAATTTTGAAACCAAAATAGGATTTTTTTTTAAATGAAGAGTGTATATAAGAGAGAACAAAACAGAGAGACTATATATTCCAGTGCATTATATCATACAACAGTGTTTCATAGAATTCCTGCAGTGGAAGCAGGCCATTCAGCTCATTGAGTCCATACTGACCCTCTAAGAACATCCTACCCAGACCCCTACCCTAAATTTCCTATGGTTAATCAACCTGGCCTGCACATCTTTGAGCTGTGGGAGGAAACCGGAGCACCCAGAGGAAACCTATGCAGACACTGGGAGAATGTGCAGACTCCACACAGACAGTCGTCCAAGGCTGGAATCAAACTTGGGTCCCTACACAGTGAGGAGAAAGTGAGGACTGCAGATGCTGGAGATCAGAGCTGAAAATGTGTTGCTGGAAAAGCACAGCAGGTCAGGCAGCATCCAAGGAACAGGAGAATCGACGTTTCGGGCATGAGCCCTTCTTCAGGAGGGCTCATGAAGAAGGGCTCATGCCCGAAACGTCGATTCTCCTGCTCCTTGGATGCTGCCTGACCTGCTGCACTCTCCCTACACTGTGAGGCTGCTGTGCTAATCACTGAGCCACATTGGGACCATCATTGAAGCTTGAAAAATGCTATGACTTCAGAACGAGATTTCAGAGAGAGAAGGTAGAGCTAGGAGATTGAGGATTGTTGCAGGAGGTGTTACTGAAGGGTGTTGGATCACGTTGGGATATGTAAGTCTGTCAGAGGAAGAGATTTGAGCTGTGAAAGCATCATTGGATAGAGCGTTGAATAAGAGGCTGGAAGTGATGATTTCTACAGCAACCATTTTTCAGGCTGCAGAATGAACATTGGGCCTCAGAGCTCATTTCTTTAGAACCACATTTTTCAGACCAAGACAAGACAGGAAAACATGTCAATGGACTTTGGAGCTGACCCCACAACTGCTCCATGTAAGTCATAGAGAGCGGACTGGTCACACTCACAATTACTGAGCTATAAGAAAGAAAAAGGTGTCCCTACAAATATGACATTTAGTCATAAAAATTCTTTATAAATATTGATCAGGACTTTGTATTAAGTATAACAGACACTATCAGCATTCACTGTTATTTAACCATGTGTCAGACACAATTTCAGGGAGGGATGCTTCATGTGGTTAAGGCCTTAGTTCTCACACCAAGAGTTCTGGTCAGACCACTTTCTCATGGTTACAGGGACTATCATTATGATCCTCTTTGTTTGAAAAAGTGATTGTAGAGGCAACACAAAGGAAAACCAGCTTTTAGCTGAGGCAGGAGGAGAATGAAAGGAAGAAAAAAAACAGGAGCTCTTATACATCTAGTGTTCAAGGAATCTTTCTGATAGCCAAAGACAATGGTCAGACCAAGTCTGTAAATTAGGGTTGTTGGAGGGAGAGGGCTAAAAATGCAGCCAGACCACAGTCATGACATCACTTTCAAATTTTACAAGCATCAGGAAAGATGTGATAGATATAGAACAAATGTCAGAGATAGTTTCTTTACTCAGAGAGTACTGCCTGCAACAGTAATAGACTCGCCAACTTTAAGGGCATTTAGATGGTCATATGGACGAAAATGGAATAGTGTAGGTTAGGTAGGCTTTAGATTGGTTTCACAGGTCGGTGCAACATCGAGGGCTGAAGGGCCTGTACTGCGCTGTAACCTCACCCTAACCATAACCCTGTTTCTCTCTACAGATGCTGCCCAGATATGCTGAGTTTCTCCAATGCTTTCTATGTTTATTTAGTACATCAATTGAGATACTTCAAATGCACTTCACTTGCATTTAAAGGCAATTGGCTGGAATTTTATACTGAATTTTTCTTTATGAATGGTGCTTGAGTTTTATTTGGCTTTCAGATGCTAACCAACTGTGATGAAAGGCAACGTGCATGTGAAAGGATACAATGGTGAATGGAGGTCATTGTCAAATAGCAGTAGAAATCATGTGAAGTGCCATTACAATAGGTCAGAGATCATGTGACAGTGTCAATGTTGTTCTGCAATTCGACACCAGCTGCAGCAGAGTTTGCAAAAGGCTGTTGATCTTTCAGAGGGAGTGACTTTAGATGGTCTTTTACAACATTCTCAATTTAATTCAGGTCTGCAAGGTCCAATATTAAGCTTCACTGCAGATATTTGCCAAAAGTAAGGATTGTGATTAAGAATTAACTCAGACCAATACCAAAAGTACATTGGGGCAGAAGGTAGTCTAGCCTTGAAAATCTCCAAATGGACCTGGAAAGTTCACTTTTGAAGCTGACCAAACAATAAAAAGTTAGGAATAGGGTGAGGAGCTGTTCCAATTATAGAAGCATTCTTCTCCATGTTGCTATTGATGGGTTCACTGATGGTCTGGAGAGGATGAAGTCCAGGAGTCACTCATGATTTTTTGAGAACTGGTTTGGAGTTCAGAATCATCTTTCCATCCTAATGAATTGTAGGTGAGGGCTAAATGATAGGAGGAAGGCTGCAAGTGGACTGGTGAGTGAGATGGGGACTGCATAGGGTTGAGTGGGGGTGACAGCTGGGTTTCAGGGGGCTGGGGGAGACAAGTATCATGATGGGATTGGGGCAGATAGTTGGGGGTGTTATGGGGAGACAGACTGTGAGATGTAGGAAGGCTGCAATGGATTCTGAAGAGGGAGGGGAATACTAGGAGCCTGAAAGGAGACAAAGCAACTGAAAGGAGACAGGGGATTGCAAAATGGTTTTGGGGGGGGGGACAGGTGGGCCACAAGAGGACTGAAGAGACACAGATCATAAGGGGAGTGGGTGAGATTGTTATTGTTTATGTTGAGGAGCTATTATCGGGGGAAGATTATAGTAGATGCCATCATAATTAACGTTGTGTTAATTGTTAGGTTTAAATATGACTTCAATATATTAAAAATATAGTAACTGATCTTTAAAAAATATTCAACGTTTGTGTTTATGCAATCAAAACACATCCATTGTAACCTCGTCAGTTTATGAGGAAGGTGTATTCAGGGTGATGTCTTTTTTTATGTCTAGAAGTATATATCAGTTTGTTGAAAAACAGTTGCCCTCAAAACTATTTTGTTTCTTGACTCTCACCCATTTTTTTAATCCAATATTTTTTACCTGGAAATGTGTGTAATCCTATACCTATATAATAGATGCCCTAAAAACCTGCTAAAGCAAGTTCAGGCTTGTCATTCCAATGTCATTAAATTTTTGATGCTTTGCCATATAACACACTGCCATAAAACTTCTGTGGCACTGAAAATGAACTTTAACATTCGTGGAGTTCCATCCCTTCAGATATTGGTTGTGTTTAATATTTTAATTTTAAAAACTCTTTCTGCCTCCTTTTTCTCTCTTACTTCCATATTTCCTTTTCTTTTCTGCTTTCTGTACATGATTTGGCATTGTATTAACTGTTCTAACTGACAGTTTCAGACATTGCAGCCTTGATGTTCGTTAAGGTGAGTTTCCAGGTTAGGTATTGACTCCACACTATGCTTGCTATGTACTTAGTAGGGTATCCACCTGAAAGCAAGCATGATCACAGTTGAAGGGGACAGCATCATTAATGGGAGAGGTCAGTGGTGGGAATCACAATCACTGTGAGGTCTGATGGAAAGATGGTGGGTAGCTGTGGATATAGCTCAGTTTGGAATTGGTGGTAGGGGAACGTATTCATGTTCTTCCTGCCCACGTTTATTTATGAAATGCAAACAATGCTTTGACAGTCTCATTCAAATTATGTTTGTGAAGCTGGCCTATTGCAGGAAGACAAAAATAGTTCTTCTTAGAGATGCTTGACATTTTTAGAATGTTAGAATGCAATTCATCACTAGTGCACTAAAAGATGCATACACCAAATTAAAACCAAGCAAAATGACAGTCCCTTATTTCCCTAAACACCAAGCAATAGGCCAAGGACAAAATGTACTTTGTAAGTGAGAAATATTTGAGGATTACTTCTCCTTGTCATTTAAAGTTGCATTGGCAACACCATGAGGAAACAGTGGTGTCGTGGCAATATCACTGGACAAGTAAGTCAGAAGACCATCCTAGTAATGCTATTGGGACAGAGGTTCACATTCCCATCATAATAACAGGTAGCATTTAAATTTGGTTCATAAAGATAGAATCGTAACGTAGTGTCCTGGAAAATATCATTGTTGTAAAAACACTTCTAATTCATGAATGTCTTTCAGGGAAGGAAATGTGTTGTCCTCACCTGGCCTGGCCTTTTAGTTTAAGGACAATTTGGAATAAACAACAGATGCTGATTTTACCAGTGACACAAAATCAATAAAGGAATTTTTATTTTTTCTTATTTTATTTATGGAAGAGAGATCAAATGTGTGTGTGAAGGTGGTTGGGTTAGTTCATCTTACAAGCTCCATCACTCTCAACTACATATTTTTGGGATGGAATGAGAGCAGGAGAGAGTCATAAAATCTACCCCCAGTTACAAAGTAATAGAATTAATCTAATAGGGGTGGCACGGTGGCTCAGTGGTTAGCTCTGCTGCCTCACAGCGCCAAGGACCCTGGTTCAATTCCAGCCTCGGGCGACTGTCTGCGTGGAGTTTGCACATTCTCCCCATGTCTGCGTGGGTTTCCTCTGGGTGCTCCGGTTTCCTCCCACAATCCAAAGATGTGCAGGTTAGCTGAATTGGCCATGCTAAATTGCCCATAGTGTTCAGGTATGTGTAGGTTAGGTGCATTAGTC
Source organism: Chiloscyllium plagiosum (assembly GCF_037043375.1). Classification (NCBI taxonomy): domain Eukaryota; kingdom Metazoa; phylum Chordata; class Chondrichthyes; order Orectolobiformes; family Hemiscylliidae; genus Chiloscyllium; species Chiloscyllium plagiosum. Next base: position 47,295,750 of record NW_028270174.1, read on the forward strand.
TGGGGTAAATGTAGAGTAGAAGGGGAATGGGTCTGGGTGGCTTACTGTACGGAGGATTAGTGTGGACTTGTTGGGCTGAAAGGCCTGTTTCCACACGGTAGGGGTTCTATGATTCAACGAAATAGAAGCAAAATACTGACAATGCTAGAATACTGAAAAAAAAGCTCTATAGCAAAATGTGCAGACGACACAAAAATAGGTAGGATGGTAAATTGGAATAAGGAAATAAGAACCTTAAAAATGAATAGGTTAGGAGAGTGGGCCAAAATGTGGCAGATGGAGTTTAACATGGATAGGTGCAAGGTCATGCATTTTGGTTGAAAAAATGGGAAGGCGACCTATTATCTAAATGGGTGCCCTGGTGAAGAGTCATTGATGAGTCACAGAAAGCTAGCATGCAGGTACAGCGGAAAATAAAGAAAGAGAATGGAATATTGGCTTTTATAGCTAAAGGAATAGAATATAAAGGTGAGGAAGTATTGTTGCAGCGATACAAAGCATTGGTGAGGCCACATCTGGAGTATTGTGCATAGTTTTGGTCCTCTTATTTGAGGAAAGGTGTGGTGGCATTGGAGGTAGTTCAGACAAGGTTCACTAGATTGATCCCAGAGATGAGGGGTTTGTCGTATGAAGAGAGATTGAACAGTTTAGGCCTATACTCTCTGGAATTGAGAAGATTGAGGGCAGATCAAATTCAGGTACTCAAGATGATAAAACGTGTGGATAAAATAGACATGGAGTGACTGCTTCTTCTTGTTAGGTATTCTAGGATGAGAGTTCATAGGCTGAGGATAAGGGGGAGCAAATTTAGAACAGGATTGAGGTGAAACTACTTTTCCCAAAGGGTTGGGAATCTGTGGGATTCACTACCCCAAAGTGCGGTGGATACTGGGACAGTGAGTAAATTTAAGGAGGAGTTGATTATGGGTTGAAAAGATATGGACAGAAGGAAAGAAAATGGGGATGTGGAGCATATCAGTCATGATCAAATGGCAGCGTAGACTCGATAGGCCGAATGTCCTAATTATGCTCCTATATCTTATGAACTTATGAGGAAATGTTGCAAATACTCAGGAGATCTGGCAGCATCTGTGGAGAGAAAAACAAAATTAATGAGCTGAAATTTCCCAAAAATCACCTAAGTGCCAATGTTAGTAAAGTGCACAGAAGATTTCCTCTTGTGAGCCCCAGATAATTTGTCCTCCAGTTTTATCTGCTGACCTCATTAAATATGCATCATATGGTTACAGTGCCATGGCAGTGGGAAAATACTCACCAGTACCAGACCTTCCAGTTCATCCTACACGTGCCAGCTTCATGCTATGACAAATGCTTCCAGCCTGGCCAGAAGTAGTCACCTCAGTGTTTGCAGCCTGGAGGAGCACTAGCTGTAACCCAAGAAGTTTAATGACCTGTGCTCCTCAAGGGTGG